>NC_140580.1:878350523-878950523 GCF_964204655.1 Triturus cristatus | reverse complement strand
CCTGTAGATGGACAAACACCGCCATTTTAAGATCTGTAAGTTCTGTAATGGGGATTTTCATTGTTCAGTTACAATCAGAGCTGTTTCTAACTTATGGCTGTCACACGCGAGTGAACGGGGCTATCCTAACCTTGACCCGTTTAAAAATAATAACATTCTAAGGAACACAATCCTTGTGCTACAGTGGTGTTTGGGTTTTCAAAAATAGAGGAAATCCAAGATTGTGCGTTTAAACAATCGAATGAGGCTGGTGTGTGGAATCGACCACTTTGAAGACATTCTTCGTACACCCAACACAATATAAAATATGTGTGTGTCATTCTATCATTCTCTCACACAATAAGGGCTTTTGACACACATTGTTAGTAATAAATGTTCTGACAGTCACCGTTCGAGTTGTAAGAACTGGTGAATTAACATGCATAGTGTCTGTGCATATTAACACACCCGATCGCCTAGACGCGCACGAAGCATGCACACGGCCAGTTTAAATCCCTAGCTTGCTCATACCACTCAACAGTGATACTCGCATGCACACCACAGTTCCTGCTCTCCAGCGTCCAGGCCTTCACTGCAGACCCAGCCTCCACAGGCCTGCATCAGATGTGCGGCCTCCATTTTCCTCTTTGCCCTTAGGTTTGACAGCTGCTCTCTGAACATAAACACTTCCGCTTCGACTAGCATCCCAGAGGCCTCTAGGGCGCTGCTCTCCTGGAAGAAAGGTTTAGATGCAGACCCAGCTTTTAGCTCCATGTCATGTCCACAAAAACGAGGCTTGCAAAAGCACAGAACAACACTCCATTTTTTAGATCCTCTCGCGCTCGCTGGTTAATGCACGCACTGGTGAGTGGGCCCATTGGTGTGCCCGTCCCTGCACTGAAATGACGTGTGTGCCTCCTTCGCTGTTTTGTACACCCCGTGGATAGTGCGCTTATGGCGCCCGGTGGTTTATGGTCCCAGGGTGTACAAGATTGGTCTCGCCGCCTTCTTCCTTGAGTTACTCGTTTGTCCCCATGTTGTGTGACGTCACTTATACATACACACACGCACACTCCCAAGCCTCCCACCAAGCGCCGTTTTTTTTGCTCTCTTTATAATTAAATGCTCCTCCTCGTTTAGTTTATTTCTCGACATTGCCTCAAACTGCAGACACTACCACTCTGCACACTAGACTGTCCCCACAGCCTTCTTCCTGCGCCCCGCCCCCGCACATCTAGTGGGTCAGCTGTGGACTGTACATTCCTGAGATTGCAGTTCTCCCAGCTTCCCTTACTGTGCTTGACCCAACCGTGTGATCTTGTCCTTCAGCCCTTTGTGCATCTCTCCTGTATTCTGCCAGCGTTGCTAGTGTTCCTAGACCGTATAGCTGCCATAGTAAAGCGTCATGTAAAGACCCTGCACATTAAATCCTGCAATAATCTGGGGAGCCCCGGCCCGGTCTGGATAAAATATTATCGCCGTGCACCCATAATCTCTTTAAAGACTGCTGACTTGCGGCGGCTCCACGCTCTGTGCCCCCGCGTGTCGATAATCTCCGACGCACGGGGCCTTATGTAACCGTCTCCGGAACAGGAAGAGGTCACTGGGGGCGCCCGGCTGATGTGCCACAGCCTCATCTGTCTTCTTCCTGCGCCCTGGGCGAGCAAGCTGATCTCGAGGATGCCAGGCCCACGTACGCCCATTGCCAAGGCCATTCCCTGGATTCAAATGTAGGAAACGTGAAAGTTTTCATTTTATTTGTCCTCAAGGTCAAGTTTGTTGTAGAAGTGGTGGCAACGTCATCACCTGGTCACTACTTCCGCCCCTCTCTACCAGACCTTGGATTTGTAGTGGGAATCTGCAATTTGATTACTTTATTGTAAACATTATTCCCGAGGGTGCTCAGTTGTGAGTATAAAGTTCATAAGAATTCTTGTGCCCTGGGTTGCCTGTGCATCCTGCGCTGGATGACATAGGTTTGCGGCTATGTTTACTCTTTCACACAGTGTACACTGCCCACTAAAAGAGGAGGTATTCGCTACCCGCTGTTTAAAATTATCATTGTTACAAATCAGTGTCACAAGTGAGCAAGACCACCACTCTGCCACAGATCACACCGGCTCACTGGTGGAGCAGCTGACGTTCCAAATTATTGACACTTACTGATAAATGTCAAGGCAGCCCTGCCGCATCGATGTTCTGGTCGGCTCTTAACTTGGCATCACAGCCTGAACCGTATGTAACTTTTTTTGTCCTGGATCTAATTCTATCTTTAGACTGTATGTATTCTTTTTTTGGGGGGGGGGGGGGGGGGGGGGGGGCGGGGAGGTGTCCAATACAATTGGTCTGTAATGCACCTCCTGCTGTCTTGCCTCTTGTGAGTTTGTTAGTGTATGGCAAAATTGGGTTAATGGTATCGCTAGCTTCAACAACAAGGAAAATGCACTTTCTGTTCAGTGTCCTTCAATAATTTATGTTTAGAAATGTTTTTACACTGCTCCATCTTAGGAAACTTCTCCTGTGCACTGGTGATTTTAGTCTTGCAAACTTTTAAAGGGTTGTAGGCCAATTTTCCCACAGGCAGTGGCAAGTGGTCCCTCAAGATGAACTACTTGATACATTGACTTAAACATAGTCTAAATACTTAATGTGAAATGTACTGTTACTTTTGGTAAATCGCCCCTATTAACAGGTATATTTGAATTGCTTTTTTAAGGTAGCGTATCTCGCCTTTAGCTCCAGCGGTCTGGATTTCAGATCTACAAGTGCTTGTTTCAGCATCTACAGAGGCGTCTGTCTCTTTCTCATGCCCTTAGGCTCATGTTTGTCACACGTGCATGTGTTTCTTTCTGAGCGACATAAACGTAGTTGCTGGCCTCAATCTGTCTGAATAGCGTTCTGATTAGATTTTTTTTTGCAATTCTTCACAAAAAGTCTGCTGCAAATGGGCTTCAAAAGTGGCACCTCCGAGGGCTTTGAAACCTCAGCTGTAGGGGAAGAACCATCTGGGAGGGTTGCTTAAAGTGTAGTGTGTCTCTTCAAGGACCCAAGAAGCCAGGAGTGAATGCGTGTCCCTTGCTGAGCATAAAATAGCATTATGGAGAGGTATGGCAGCAAAGGACTCTTAGGACTCTGTTCAATCTTTCCCGTGCCAGTCTGACCACATTTGGTCAGATTGTATTGTGTTAAGGTTATGGTTAAATATGCTTTATAATTGCACTCCCATAGCCTTGAAGACAGGGTAGCTACTTGCTGTTGTTACCTTATTTCGCCCCACTCTAACATTTCTATGACAATGCGCCTAGCCACAGTTCCTATTTGTGTCTGTAGTCTGGGAAGTGTCTGAAGGGCCCAGGGGAATGTTTCTTCTCTACCGCAGATTAGGGTGACAAATATAATACCTATTTTTACGTAAGGCCACTTTAGTAGTAACAGGAAAGTACTAGAGCGGAGTAGTGCATTAGAAAAAATTGAAAAAACAGTAGGAAGTACAGGGATGCATCTCATACACACGCTTTACCACGAACGGTAGGCTGCTGGTCTTGTTTCCAAATTCAGCCATCTTTGGAAGTAGCGGGAGGCCATGTTGGAGAAGTAGATGAAACCATGAAAGGTCCGAGTCAGTCGGGTGAACATCGTTAAAAAAAGTTCCTTAGGCAGTCATAGCATGACACTGAAATCTATTGTCCTTTACTACAGCTTTAGCAATTGTCTTTTGCCCCATAATCACAGGATAGCAGGGCCGGCAAACAGCTGATCATGTAGGAGAAAAGTAGGACAACTGAGTACCATTGGAAGGTTGTAATGCAAATCTGATTAATGGAAATGGAGCTCTACCGAACTGCCGTAATGCCCCTTTTCTGCTAGAGTGCACAGCCTGCGGTTGTAAAGTTTGTTTCTGTCATTTTTAAGGATTAGGGATTATTGAAAACCGGTTTTGTTTCCTACATGGAATGTTAAAATTCATATTTTTGCTTAGTAATTGAATTTATGTAAAGCCCACCTACAAGAAAAAACACGCTGTATTGTCAGCATAGCAGCTTGATCCACATGTGGCTCTGCTGCGCTCCCTTTCATGTGGTTCTAACCCTGACGCATGCATTAAAATCCACCCACTTACAAGCCAACTCTTCACCTACACCACCACCTCTTCACATGTCAGACGAAGGCAGCAAAGTAAAGCAACAGACGTGGAAAGGAAAATATAGGCCGCTCTCCAAGTGCAGATTTCCTGCTGCTGGCAGTACTCTGCATACTGCTCAAAGATGTTGTTTCTCAGTCCCTTCTGATTGGTATACTCTCAGCGTAAAGTGTCAGCAACGGGCAGAACAACTTGAATTCCTGGATGCCAGAAACGAAGGCACATTACATGCTAGGCGAGAGACGTCCCTTAGTCTTTTCTCCTGCATCCGTCGCCCTCCCCACTAGGTACACACCTTTTGTTAATTCGCAGACAGCTCACCTCTGCTACTTGGGCGAGCATGGCCGGTCCGAACCCCATCTTATTCCAAAGGCCTACATACATATCCTTGTCACACTAGATTGTTTCACTGAGGGGAAATGACGCTGTGAGATCACACTGTGGTGTTGTTTTCAGACTCATGGTTGTTCATGGAGCCAACGATGTGCCCACCTATGGTTTTCCAGTGTGTACCTGAGTCTACATTTTTGGAGATGTACCGCATTCTGGCTAATTCACTACTTTGGTCAGGAATTGTCAGTCATCCACAAACCCTGTCCAAGAAAGAGCTAAGTACATTTCTTAGGCTTTTCTGTATTACAGTGTGATGGCATTTTGTGTTTCTGCACAAAGTGGTAAAAAAAATGCGGCTGATGGGCAGACGTCCAATTTCGGGTAAGACATGACAAAAGGTATTGTTTCTGACTCACCCATGACTGCTTTTTTTAGCGGCATAAAAACGCACGTTTATAAACTACAGTATAATTTTGCACTTGTTGATACATATGGACTACAAAATTGCAAACATCTGGAAAGTCGTTAAAAATATTTAACCTAAAATCAGGGAGCGGAGTACAATAGAATCAAATGCCGTGCCCTCTGTTTCACATTTTGAAAAGAGAGAACTTGTTTGGCCAAACAAAAATGTTTGAGTGTAGCGACAATCTTCTGCTTGGTGGATTCGGGCAACACCGGATCCTTGGATCTGAGGATTACTGTGTTGGTGAGGATTTTGAGAGTGAAGTAGCTCAGGCTTCCAAAATGTAATCAACATAATAATCTTTGAATTTTTGCTGGGAAACCTGATCGGCTTGGAAAAAGGTCTCGACTCTTTCTAGTATATTGATGAAGAACTGAAATGCATTTGGTCAGTTGAAATTATTGACGTCAAGGATTTTGATATCCCAGCTCATTCCACCTCCGATCTGGTGTACTCTGGGTCTTCTGTCCACTCTGTGTGTTTTTGGGGACTTTTGTTTGTAAGGGTGATGAAAATTAGCTCCTCTGGCTTGAGAGTTTTCTTATCATTTTCTGTAATAACTGTTCCCTTTATCTTGCTGTCGGATACGTCCCTGTGGGTTTTGCTGTGCGCCACTGGGGTGTATATATGACCACGAGGAATAAGATCGTGTGTAATCCTTCTGCCGACCAGATGTCGTAGGGGAAAGAGGCTCACATAGAAAAAAAAGCCGGGGAAGGGAGGGGTGCGGCAGGAATTCCATTTGTGCAAAGAATTTACTGCTTTGCCCCAAGCGGATTTATGAGAGACAGCAATGTAGCTCATTACAGCGACAGCCTTGGAGCCTGATGAGGGGATGAATGGGGCCGCAGAGCGATAACCGCACAGGATGTGTATATATCTGGAAACACAGAAGACGAGAAGGAAAAAAATACATTCCCGGCGCGGTAGAGAGGCTGATGACATTGTGACTTGTGGCTTGTAAAAAAAGGCAGGCCTCCCTGACAAAGTCTGTCTTATCTGCCCACAGGAGCAAATGTTGAACTTGGAGGTGGTTTCGGCAACCTACTATGAAGGGGAGGTAATAAAAACTCCGCTCTCAGGGTCTGTGCGTAGGTGTTGCCCGACACTTATCTTTGACTTTGGGGTGAGATGTTATTCCGCCCCGCCCCATCCTCCCATCCGCAAACTCTCTTCCCATCTTCTCTTCCCATCCAGACATATGCTTCACACATTCACACAAGGGAGGTGGGGGAGGAATTGTCGCACAGGCTTCACAGAAACTCATTGTCTACAGGGCCCTGGTGCAGCCCTCCAGGGATCATGTGATCTGGAAAGCCAATGTGCTTTGGGATCTATATGGGATACTCTTGAAACTTATTTCGGCACGATGAGGGTGCTGAATGCATCCGACTTGGTTACGAATATATACTTGTACTTGCCTGTTGTCTAGTCCCCTGAAACATCATCTCTTAGAAGCTTGCAAATGGCTGCCACCAGCCCTGAAAATCCTACCAGGTCTCCAGCATTAACCTTTGTATTCTATACTGCTGTTCTTGTATGTCTACTGTCTGGTTTTTGTTTACAGGTTTTGTAATGTTCTTTCTCAAAATGAATGACCTGCAAATTCCATGCTGTATTTTGACTAGAACATATAAGTGCAATTACAACTAGAATTACTTGTGCAAGTTATGAGCCGGACAACAGTTCTGTTAACCACAGGTTAATTGGCCTCTACCTTCCCGTCTGTCCCTGGCTTTTTGTCGTTCTGTTTCTCAGCACGATGACTCTGTGTGTCTAATGCGCATCTCTGGTCTCAAGCTCCGAGGCAGCAGACGGCTGGTTTAGTGATGACGACATGTTGTCTCAGCGCGCTTTTAAATACAGATCTGCCCTTTAAGTCCCTGACGGAACTACCCTTTCTTTCTGGCAAGAGCTTCTGAGCGCCCTCACTTGTAAGATTGTCTCTGGAACACTTAGCTCTTCGGCCAAATCTTTGTTTCCTATCTTTCAAGACACACAAGACCAGTCTGGTCTTTCTGGGGTCACGGAAGGGTCTAAGGCTACTAAAGGGGGCCGTATTTTGGCTGTTAGGAGGGGCTGCAGAGCAATTAAGGCCTAAGTACACCTAGACATGTGTGCTCCCCGCAGAGAACAGGCCTGTGCCATATTCATGCCCTTAACTACCCCACCCCCATGTTTCACCACCTTTGGCCTGGATTTGGGATTACATCCGAATAAAGGTTTCGAAGAAAGTGTTCAAGTCTGAAAGATGAATCACGCGGCTCTAGAATTATTCACCAATATCTGAGTGCGTTCCTGGGTGTGGGCGTGTGTGTCTGTGCAGGAGTAGCTTGTTGTTGTATAAATACATCGCATTACTACTTGGTTTGATTCAAATTCTAGTGCGATCAAAAGTTGCTTATTTCGTGTTAAATTGATCAGGTGTCCCCATGCCAAATTGGGCACCATGTTTCCAGTCCAGAACTGATGCGTAACAAGCTGCATTATGGGGCTTGTAGTGCTGGCCCAGTGGAAATGAAGCAACTTTACCAGTTTGCAGTGGTTTGTGAAAAGAGAGGTCAGGGTTGGCCACTCGGGGTCTATCAAGGAGTCTTTTAGCAGACCTGTACTACACCCCTTCTGGTGCATGTTGGGAAGGGGGTACCCACCGGCTTGCTTTCTTTTTGTGGTCTGCAGTGTTGTTGGGGGTCAGGCAGTTAAACCTAAACTTGTAATTACTCGACTCATAGCACGCAGAGTTCGATATTTACCATATTTTATCAGGGCCATAGAGCATCCTCTGTGTCTGAGAAGTTGACAAAAAGCGGGAGGCCGGGAAAGGCCTGGGGTGTGCTGTGCAGGAGAGTTGGCGGACCGGTTGAGGCCTGGTGTTGCTTGCCTGTCATTCATCAGAAGACAACTCGACAGGTTCAGCAAATTTTACATACCGACGTTTGGTTTCATCATCGCAGATTAGAGTCCCCACAAGCCCGTGTTTACGCACTAGATGCAACACAAATCCTCAACATTTCAAACAGTTGGAGAACGAATTATCATCTGCAGGGACCTGTAGACCCACCGAGTTATCTCCCCTCAAACCCGTTTTAGGGAATCAGCAGGATGGTCTGACCTTTGACCTTTGACCTTTTAGATTCCTAGCAAATAGATTACGCCAGCTACCTCGGTGGATAAAGATAGAGGCCCCGGGTCATCAGGAGTGTCAAGGCCTTTCTCGCCGGTCTGCCTTCTTCCAAGCCACACATCTTGTTTTCATGAGCCCAGCCTTAATAGAGTGCGGGCTAGCAGGGTGCCACATGCCGAAATGGCCAATTATCTGTTCCGGGTACACTGTGAAGTGCTCTCAATTTACCTAGAGAATCCTTTGACACCGGAAGCAGAATGCAGAGTTGTGTGTGAGTAGTGACCTATGCAGTAAACATCTGATACCGATGAACCCACGGTTTCAATGCGTTGCCGCGACTCAACAAGTGTCCTTTCTAGGTCCCTTTCTTTGAAGGAGGTTCCAGACCAGTCTGGCCTTTCTGGGGTCACGAAGAGAGCCATGGCTATTAAAATAGGCTGTGACTGGTCATTAGGAGGTCTTCGGAGCAATTAAAACTTAACTACCCTGCGTGATGACTATTCAAGACAGAAGCCGGAGCAGGGGCGTGACTGTAAACAGAAAAAAAAGGCCAGCCAGGCTGAACTTTTACAGCGTGTTGGTATGTTTGTGTACGGGGGAGGGGGCAGGCAGGAGCTGCTCGCCCTGCTGTAAATCTAGTTTAGCACTGGTGGGGAAGGTCACCGAGTGTGCTAAGGTAGGAGTGCAGGCCGCGATAAAGAGGAGAAAGCTGTAAACTGGGGGAGTGTGCAGCTACAAGATGGTCGGTCTCACTCAAAGTAGAAAGGCTGTCGCGCACGTTTGCATTTACTAAACACGGACAGCCTTCGTTCTGTTTAAGTTGGCTTCTGCCCCACTTGCGTGTGTGGCCTTAAGTGCACCTGCGCTGTTTTGATCATGACTGATTTCGCCTGCTAACACTAGTATGTATTTCGTCCTCCATTGGGGCTGAAGCAATAGACATGCCACTGTGGTGTTCACAGAAGAACAGTGGTGTTAATTGTGTCGTGTGTGTCTGTCGTTCTTAACCTGCTATTAATGTAGACCGTACATGGACCTGCGTAGTGGGCCTAAACCCACTGAGCTACATTTCGGCCTGGTGTAAGGCAGCGTCTTTTCCCCCGGTACTAACTGTGCTCGTTTTCGAAATTATTTGGTGTGAGGTATCTTTTATTGGGGCAAGAGGTGCACTATTCGTAACATTTTCTATCGTCAGATTCTTGTCGCATTTAAACTGTTTAAGTCCACCCTTCGTGTGCACTATTTTCTGGGCTCTATTTTGATGCCAGGCGACAAGCGAGCGCATCAAATAAATGAAACGTGCTGCGCTTCAGAATTTATGTAATTAATCTTTTTTTCTGCTAGAAAAAACGAGAAACAGAGATGAACTAAATCCCAGGCCTTCTGGTAAATTTACGACGCGATTGTAAACAGGCAGACTGCTTTGAATATACCCCCCTCTGAAGCCGCACATCTTTTTTGCATATAACATTTCACAAGGTTCCCAGCTAGAAAGTGGCGAGATTTGAGCGCTGCAGTTTTATGTGAGGTCAGACGGTCAGCGCTCACTGATGGAAGGTGCAGGGGCACTGGGCTTTACCATCTGGCAATCGTAAAAACGAGCGCAATACACATTTTTTAGATGGGGAGGGGCGAGGAGGGGGCTAGAGAAACAAACTGCAGACTGTTGTCAGACCTCTCTGTCCCCCCCCCCCTCTTCTTATCCTCCTGTGGCAGACACCTTCCAACAAGCCTGTTTCCCTCCTGGCTGGGTGCTGGACACCCAGGGGTCAAGAGTTCAGCTTGTCCATTTTGTTTGTCCCCTTCCCCGTGAAAGGGCTGGGGGCAGGCAGGGGGTCGGGGAGTGCAGCAGGAGTTGTATAAGAGGGCAGGCCCCTCCCCACGCCTTTCCAGGCCTCCGCCTGCCTGCCTTTGTGGGGTTGGAGGCAGGGCAGGGCCTGGCTGTTGGGCGACTTCAGAGAACAGACAAATTAGACACAGCTTGAACTTTAGAGGGAAAACAGTCCCGGGCGAGGTGGAACAGCAGGGCACCCCCTCCTAATGAAGTGGCAAGTTCAGACTTCACTCGCTGCTGCCTGCCTGGTGCCACTGCCTTTACTGTGGCTTCAGCCATGCCACAGCAGTAAGCCGCAGTGGTCCACCGTCGCTGCATGCGCTGCCTAATGCTCATATTCATTTTTGGGCGGGTGATCCCGGCCACAAAAAGCATTCTTCTGGCTGTGAACGCGACAGAAGCTCCAAGCCTGGGAGTTCCCCTTCCAAAGGTGCGGCGCACCCTCCCTCCCCAGCGCGCCCGACTCGCTGTATGCCCGGGGCAGGTGTCGAAAGAGTCTGGAAATGCTTGTCTTTCGTAGACAATTAAAATGTATATTTTAATATAAAATTCACTGCAGATTTATTTAGCAATCCAGATTGCTTCAGGTTTGCTATGCAACAGTGTGCTCAGGAAGGTAAAGGTTAGTTGGCGTTCAGGTCGTAACTCGTCAACATCGATCTCCAACTACAAGCAAGGCTTGAAGCGAAAGCCCGAAAAAAACGCGCGACGTGAAAATGATGCCCTGCTGGCGGTGAGAGTCAGCGTTTCGGAATCAGCTGAAAAATGACCAGATGGCTTCGTGTGATGGGGAACACTACCAGGTTCCCCGTCCTGCGATTTCGTTTTACAAATCAATATTTGCATGTGTTAATCTAGTTGGTTAATATGACATAGACAAGACTACAACTCCCACAATGCAGTAGATTCTTTAAAAAATAAACGCTCAGGATTACAAAATAGTTTCTCGCTGACAGGTCACCTGGTAATCACACATGTTGCACAGACTGGTCCGCTCTTGTACTTGGTTTCTGGGACGAGAGACAGCCTAGCTTGGTGAGCGTGCTCGGTATTTTCAGCCCAAGAACACGACTAACTAGTTGATACACAAATTGAGTGCTGTGGTTCAATCACAGTTAGTAAGCTGTAAAAGGTCCCTCCGTTTCGAGTAAGTTATGTACATGGGCATGTCTAGGCGTTGACAAGAAATTCAACAATGTGATGCTTCAGTTACTCTCAGCCAGAGAGAGAGGACTGTGGTGTAGGGTATGCCACGACGTGGGCCCCGTGCTCGCAGTATATTGGACGCATGGTGCACGTGACAAGAGGCCCAGACAGGCCCAAAACCGCTCTGTGGCCTGTTGGCTCGGGATTGACTTCTTTTGGCTCATGGTCAAGTTTAATTTGCATATGGCCGTTCTGCCTGGATCTGGGTAATGGATTAAAAAAAAAGCTATGGATTTACGTGACAGCATTGTTTCTGTTACTATGCGCTTACCAGGTGAGGCACAGAGCCGAGGACATTATTTGACTAAAATAACTCAATACAGCTGACCGAGGGAGCTGGGATTAGAAAGCATCGATCTTGGCTCCACGGTCACCATGCACGCGCCTAAGACCGTGCCTCCCAGCGAACCTCTGTGCCCCTCTCCGATTCGGACCGCCCATTGGTGCAAATTACGCTTAGTTGCATTTTCAAAGTAACGGAAACATGCTTCCCGGCTTGCCAGAAAAATGTTTCACAAAATAGACAACCATAACTAGTCTTCATAACAATAGCCAGAATGTGCTCGCCTTGCAGAGAACTCTTCTTTTTATTAAGATTACAGAACCCTTCCGTTTCCTTGCGTTTAGGAACGCAGAGCCCAGCCCTTGCTCCCACATCTGTCTTGAATTAGCGAGGCATGGCAGCCTTCCTCGCAGGATGGAGCACTTGTAAATCTGGAAACTGTTTGCGTTGTACAAAATGGCTGCCGCCATACTGCCTGCTCTCGAGGAGGCCTGGGTGTAATATTTTAAAGCTGGCTTCCTCAGCCACAGCAAGCAGGCTGGACTCGGGCATGGCCTAAAGGCCTCTTTATTTGTAGCTTATGTTACAGGCATACAGGGCGCCCCACCAGGAGCAGGATGTGCCCCAGGCTTTCCCTCCCCTTCTGCTCGTGGCTGACTGCCAGATCCGCACAGTATGACATTCATACGCTCGATGCGTCACTGCTGCTGGCTGAGCTGGGGGCGCGCACCTGAGAGGAAGGCTTGGGCTTGTTCTATGCATTGCATACTCGTTTGTCATTACCTGGGTAAAACTCACTGTGCGCCGGCCAGCAGCAGTGTAATTTTAAGGAATTTGGTGGCCCCGGGCAAGAACAATTTTAGGGACCCTGTTTGGAAGAAGTTTGAATTTTATTGCACTTTTTTTTGCCTATTCAAGTCTTGTAATGGCGAATATTGCCTTTTACTTTCAGGGTTGTGATCCAGACATGCACGGAACTAACTGAGCTTCAGAGAAGGTTCGCTCTCCCAGGCCCCCACGGAAAGGTGGAGGGCTTGGAAATTGTCCAGTTTGCCCACGACTGATAAAGCTGGCTCGTGGCACAGTTGTCTTAGATTATCTTTTTAATTCATCTAAATAATGTGTGAAGGAACGCGTCGTGCGCTTTTTCTCAAATCTGATTGGCTGATGTCTTGTGATGACTTGCACTCGCAGGTGCTACAGTGGCTTGCCATGCCATATCCTGTTTTCTTACTCGTGCCCCAGTGTGGTGCTATAATCTGCTTCAGTGCAAAGGGACGGCTGAGGGTGTGAAAGGAGATGGTGGGAAGACAAGGGAGTGACTGGTAAAGGTGAAAGGAAAGACGATGCTCCGAGTTTATGGGTTGACTGTATAGTGCTTGGGTCACCAAAATACCCCTTCAAAGTACTGAGAGAAGCAGCGAGAGGAGATGGTCTCCCTGAAGACAGAGCATGAAAATAGCAGTCATGCTGGAGTTTACACCGGGTCTGGTGGCTCAGTGGACTAATGCGTCTACTACACGGGCTTGTGTTCGACCTCATGGTCACAGGTTCAAATCCCGGCGGGTCCACTCAGCCTTTCATCCATCTGAGGTCGATAAAATGAGTACCATTGAGTTGGGTAACAACAAACATCTGTTATTCAGCGCCAAGATACCCGTAGTGGTGAACGTGCTCTTTACAAATACACATGTTATGTTACAGAGAGAAATGAATTGTTATTAGGCATTTCTATAGCGCACACTCTGCCATGGGTATGGCATCAAATGAGGAAAACAAAGTTGGCAAAGGGCAACCACTATGTCTGAAGAGCTGGGATAATCCCAAAAATTGTCAGTAACCCAGCATGTATTTTTGGCGTCATGTTAACCTTTTCAGTAGTAAACAACGCAAAGATGTAAAGTAAAGAGAATCGTAGAGGGTTTGCTTTCTTAAGCTTGACCAGGAAGTTCTGAGTCTTGGGCGTGCATGTTTTTGTCCCGTGTTGGCCATGGAGAGGGCGGTAGGAACCTGGTGGTCAATAGAGCAGCCATACTTGAATTGCAGTCCTTTTTGGAAGTCTCCTTTTTGAGGCCTCTGGTTGGGCAGAGGATATGCTTGCACTTTGCACTGTACGCTGCAGCAGAGGGAGGGAGGACAAACAGCAGTATATTCATGGTCACGCGTTCCAGGTAAGTGAGGGCCTTACAGAGAAAAAGGAAGGTGCCAGTCCGGCCTCTGATCTCACCTGCCCATAACCTCGGGGAGGAGCCCCTCCTGTTATAAAGGGAAACCAGTGCCCCTGCCAGTGACGCAAGTAACAGGAGAGTGAAGGACACGCTGGAGAACAGCCTGGTAACCTAACCCATCGATATTTTATAGAGACCTTTGAATGCATTAGTCTGGCTTGAGGAGGGAAGTCTAGTGTTCGCCACATGCCTTCCTTGATCACACGGCTGCGAGGTTATTGGATATTTGATTCTACGCTGTGTTGTCTAGCCCTCCAGGGCCTTTAATATTTATGAATGGCGTAGGGCTGTTTGTGCTATGTACATACAGTGCAGCAATCAACTCCGGCTTTGTCCAGAGTTTTATTGCAGTTTGTAGCCAGAGCTAAGAAGCCTTTTTTATCTGTTTCTCATAGCTGTTTGACACCAATGCTCGCCAGTGCTAGCGTAACTGATGGTAAGTGAGCATTGTTGTGGTTCATTGGTTTGTCAAATATCATCTGATTATATGGCGAAGCTGCCTTTTCAATCTTAATTACTTGATTTGTTAATGGTTTATATGCGTCATGGTTACTGTGGGACTCCCATCTAGTACTTTGTCTTCTATGAGGTGGGCTGGCCTTCTGTTTCACCGGGTCAGAGTGGTTCAGTTCTGAGTGGAATGAATGTGTTTGTGTGTTAAAAGGAGTTTGTGACTGTTTTTTTTTGGCATTTTGCAGAGTCCTGCTGATTTCATTGTGTTCAGAGGGTTGGAGTGCCTTTTGCATTCCACGTGATTGGTGGGGTTCTTTATCTATTATGTAGGTTGGGGCGATCTCCATAGGGTTGGGCTTGTGTTATTCGTGATGTCAATCTGGTCACTCTCTTATGTTTATGCAGCCCATTGAGTTATTTTGTCTAATTTGTGCATTACACAGCGTTGAGGATCTTTGTTAGATAATTTCAGGGGGTGGTGGGTTAGGCTGGTATTTTGGTGTTGTGCCAGAGGGTGCCTGGATAGTTGGCGCATGGCTGGGTTAATTTAGATGGTTTACTCGAGGTGAACTGGGTTTGCTCAGAGTTATTTATGGTTAGGCTTGTCTGTGTGTTCTCAGTAATATCAGGTTTCCTCCTCCTTGCTGTCCAAAGGGTTGGCCTGGTTTGTTCATGCATTACATTAGGTCCGGTTGGTTTACTTGTTCTTTACACAATGTCTGCTCTCTTGTCTTAGGAGACGTTCTTAGTTTTTTAAGCAGTTGTGTCAAATTTTGTTTTGGTCTGTGTCTACAATCAATTTTACCTGTTTGAGAGGGAGATGATGTGGCGTAACGGACAGAGCTGTCGACCTTGGAACTGAGGATCCAGGTTCGAGTCTCGACGTCGGTTCAATATCCTGTGATTCTGGACAAATCACTTACTACCCCCTCCAGGGCCCTCCTACAGTACCTGACTACCCTCACGGGTGATTAGCCGCGCTCTACAAATCCGAGTATTTTTGTATATATATGTATTTGTGTATTTGCTGACTTGTTATCCAGATTGTTTTCTTTTTAGATCTGTTCTTGCTGTTCTCGTCACAACCCTTCAGAACAGTTCAAGATAGATCTAGTCTTGGCACTCTTTCCCCTCTGCTCACCACACAGTTTCACCTCTGCCTCTTTTTCGTCTATGTCCCATCTACCCCACCCACTCCGGTGTTAGCTCTCCACTCTGCTACTTTATTTAATCTGCCTTGCGCTCACCACCCTCGTCACACACCCACGAGCCTCCCTCTCTCACCCTACTTGGTCTCTGGCGACCTCCCTCAACACATTTAAATATAAAAGCCTCGCATGCAGGCCTTGCATGGCTGCTGTAGAGCTCCGGTGTTTTCTGTGTAAAAAAAACCCAGCGTAACTCATCCAGTTCAGGGTGTGCACTGGACGCTGGTACCTGTAGTCCTGATTTCATCACTGAATAAACAGCACTCCATGCCACAGGATGTAAAGCAGTAACTGAGTGGGCTATCGCCAATTTCCCGAGAAAAGCAAAAAAAGAAAAGGGCTCCTACCTTGGCCAAGAGATGGGGAGGGTGGTGGTGTGGGTGTGTACACACACCCTTTGGGTTTAAGTGTGTGCCTCTACACCCGTGGGGCTGAACTGGCGCGCAAGCGCGCGTGTGTGTGTGCGCGCGCCCTTGGGGCTGAAGTGCGTGCGTGTGTACCCTTGGAGCCGAAGTCCGCGTGCGCATGTCTGTGAAAGATTACCAGGTGACTCGTCATCAGTGACGCTGTGGGCTGGGCCTGAATAGAACTCCGACTACAACTCACAGAATACATCAGGGTGTTAAAAAGAAGCGCTGGCTTTAAAGTGGTGACCCTTAAGACATGGCGTCCCCTGAAACCATATTTCTGTACACAGGGGAAATTGTGCTTGGAAACAAACACTGGAGGGCCGTGGTAGAAGATCCCTGTTCATAGACTGGTAAACCCGTTTTGGGTCAACTAACATTTGAACCCCAACAGCATTCTGCGTTATGTCATGCAATTCTTGCGCATCCGCTTATTGCAGAATTCGAGCCAGCCAGGGATGGGCGGGCAGGAAGTGGAAGAGGCTGACTTCATATAAAGCCCTGACTAGTGCGGGGCAACCGGAAACACCACCTCCTCCTGCACTTCCGATTAGCTGTGCCAGACAGCCGGTCACAGCGCCTACTGCTCCCCGGCGATTGGTCCCGGGGCTGATTGAGAGTGTGCTCTTTTCGTGGCGCTCCCGATGCACACTCTGGAGATACGTTTTGGAAATTCCGTGATCTTGCAGTATAGAGATCTGGGGGCCTGGCCAGGGCCGGAGTGCGTAAAGTCTACTCCATCGTTAAAACATATCAATTCCTTGAAAAACGCTTAATGCAGCCTCACGCCGATGGGGCATATGGAGTGAGAGGGAAGCGTTGTGTTGATTGATAGCAAGCCCAGCGTCGTTTCTAGTTCCTGAAAAGTTAAAAAAGTTACTTTTAGCTCAGTTTTCCGTGGCGTTTTGGGCCATTCAAGGAGACCCCACACTATCCCAAACGTCCAAATACACAGTGGAAGCCTGCGCTATTGGCCTGGTGTGCACTACACCTTTGGCTTAAGGGTTCGTTGTTCTGTCTCGGAACTCGGTATTGCAGCTTCTGACCCTGGCTTGGCAGATGGCAACTTTACGCAGATTGAACCTTCCAGGTGCTAAAACTATTGATAGGATTATTTCATTATTTGTATTTATAATTGCAGTTTATACAGCGCGAACTATTTTCTAAAGGTATGGGGAGATATGGGTGAAGTGATATGCCCAGGGTTACAGTATTAAGCCGATGCCGGAATTCGAATCTGGTTCCCCATTTCCAAATTCTGCAGCTCTATCCAGTTAGGCCACATCTGCCTGGTATTGTAGTGCACCGCTGTGCTGTGATGAGCTAGGGCGCTGCCAGGGACCACATCATCCCAAAAAGCAAATGTGGGGATTTCCCTTTACTTGGAGTGCAAAACCCATGTCTTTGAAATGGCCCAGCTTTAGAGTTATCAACATGGAGGACATTACACCAGAGTTGCGAAATATGAATGTGGATCAAAGCTAAGGTTAAAGGGCCATTTCTGAGAAACACCGTCCCGGTAACTCTGCTGCTGTAGAGGGGCCATTTCGATGGAACAGGCAGGCCATGGACAGGGGGGGTGGCTTAATTAGATCCAAGAAGCTCTCACCTGTGCCTGCTGCCAGCCTTTCTGAACACCGCCTGCCACCCCCTTGTCCCAAACAATGCCTTGTAGTTCAGCCGCCAGCCCTCTCCACGCACCACGTTTCAGCCATGCACTTTCCTTCAAGGGCAGATTAACTTCTCCCAAAGGGGAGGGATCCAGTCTCCAACTGGGCCACCCCCAGCACACTTACCAGAATGAAAGTTGAATTGCGACGCATTCCTGTGACCTTTTCTCCGACAATCAGCCCTTTGCCCTCTATATAAATGCATCCCTTGGTGTGCATAACACTGGTCGTCAGGAATCTGCCTCTTTCAGGTGCAAACCTCCCTGGTTAACATGACAAAACTGCCGCAGGCTTAAGAGAACCCCTTAAGAGATGTAGAGGAATACTGGTTTTCCCACTGGGCTCAGAAAGCTGCCTGTTTTCCATAGGTCTAATCCTATGCATATCTGTCTTGATTAGTCCGATCGATGTATCCTCTATATCGCATCCATATTTCCTTCCCTCTTTAGCAACCCGTTCTCCTATCCTATGTCTTTTACCCTGATAATCTATCAGTACCGTTTGTCAGTCTCCATCTGTCTCGCTGTCACCATGTTTCTCTATGCACCTGACTCCATCATCTGTCTGTCTTCCGCTTTACCTGCATAATCAATCTGGGCTGTCTGCTTCCTTCCACCCGACGGGGGGATAAATGCTCGCAGACCGAGACGGAGAACCGAGGAGATCGGCGCTTCCCTCCTGTGAACAAAACACGCTACTTGGTCGAACAATTCCACCCGGCTCATGTCCCCAAAGACCAGTCTCTTGTACTCGTGGTGTTTTTATTCACATTCATCTTTTGCTCGTGATGTAATTTTGCAAAATGTGTGGTTCCGCAGAAAGCTCAACGGCTCTGCCAGTTATTGGAAAGTACACAGCTGGCTTTGTAAAACCCAAGTGACAAGGTAAAGTGTATGTGTGATTGGGACCTTGTTTTTGTGCCAAGTTGTCAGGGGGTTCACAGTACTATTTGCTGCAAAACCAGGTGCCAGCCACTTACCCACTAGGTCACTTGAAGGGCATTAGTGGGCCCGTGGTGCTAACACGGCTCCAGGAGGCTCCAGGCAGCCCTGTGGGTGTGCCATGCGTGGACACTTCCCCGGCTTTGCCAAGAACGGTGCCTCGCCTGCAGTAATCGACGGCTGACGTGGGTTGACGTCATGTAAATTATCCGGTGCTGGTAGCTTGAGAAATAGGTTGCCAGCGTCTGTGTCGGGTCTGCTTTACGATTTGGTCGTGGGAATATTTGATTACACGGTATCTAGCGGGTAGAGAGGAACATCACTAGTCACGAGTGGTCGTTTGTGAAAGTGTTGTCACCGGGAAGTGTAACTAAAATATTGTGTATATTTATCCACGAGCACAACAATACAAATTGCTTTACTTTTTTTGGGCTTTGCATAAAAAAATAGGAATAGCCGAAAACATTCACATGATAAAACAGCTTGCCAATAAAAATGTCCCCTGTGAAAAACTAGAAATTTACGAAATGTTTCCAGAATTTCCTGAAGGAGAGAGAGCTACTTTGTACCGTCGAGAAATCGGAAGGCTGGCGAGCCAGGTGCATGGGCCCCTCTCCAGCCATGACCAATGAATGCCTTGTGTGCAGTGATGGCTGCCAGCTGAGGGGCTTTGGGACAGGAAAGTGGTGGGCTTGGTTTTGAGGAGTGGGGGAATGTGTCGGGTGTGAATCATTTTGCAGCATTGATGGGCCACAGAATAGGAGTCAGCTCTGCTTGAGATTTACAGCCGGCCTGCCGATGGAGAGCTGTTGGGGGGAATATATTGGGCACGGAGACTGTGGGAACAGTGTGGCCCTGATAGCCTCGCAAGGGGAATAAAAGAGTCGCACATGCACATTTGCATATTGCAAAGCAGATTTATGGGTGTGTTTCTTGAAGCGCCTCTGTGTGCAACCCATTGCTGTCCGGGTAAGGCGAGAGAAGGTGGTTTGGGCTAGCCTGTGCAAAGTAGGGCTTAGACCCTGACATCTTGAGGCCTGCTGCTGTATTTGATCAAATCCTGACTTGGTCATCTGTCTTTCTCCCCCAAACCTTTTAGTTTCAGAGACCAGTAACTGTGTTTTCATCAACAATCGCAGCTTTAATGGGACGGCATCAGCACTTTGGCCAGTGTTTATGGATTTTGTTGTTGACATGCCATGGGATCTGGCGGCATTCCTTGAAGGATGCAGGCCAGTCCTGGAATATTATGTGGGTCAAGGAAAGGAAATCTGTGCAGATGTTGTACATCTTTTGGAATAATAAATATGAGGAAGAGACAATAAGTCAGGGCTACTGGAATTATGTGATTCTATAGTCAGTGTTTTTCGAATACTTATAAATTTACCGTATTTACCACATAATCAGCAGAGTTAAAACAAAAAAACCCTAGCTCGAATGGATCAAAATCTACTTAACTTGCAGCTGTACAGTGAAACACAAAATTTGACTGCTCGCCTTTCAGTTTCTTATTGTTGGATTTGATGTTAAACTGGTACTAATTAGGTGAAACCTTTGTCTGGACTGTGTTCACGTGCAAAAAAGGTGCAAAATAATGAAGTAATACGGTCACAAAATGTGCCACATTATACAGCATCATTTTCTTTTTCTTTCTACATGACTTAGTGGACCTTGCCGCATAATTTGTCCCTCCCCTGCTACATAATTCCAGTGGCCCTGAGTTTAGTGTAGCGCACCTTTTAGAGTGAAACGGAGAGGGAGAGAGGTAAGGTACTCCCAGTTGAAAGGCGTCATGGTTGGGGTACGAGGGGGGGGGGGGGCTAGGTTGATAAACAGGACTTATCGGGGATATGTGGCACTAGTCTTTTTCAGAAACTTGGTTCAACATCCTGCCGACCATACCAGCCCCCAACATGCAAACCACCTTCACAAAATACAAAGCTCATCTTGTAATGCCAAGCCACAGGCGACCTAGTCTGATCGGTGTGCAGTAGTGTTCTCAGTATATAATCATTGCTAAGATGTGTGATTCGAACAGGCTTGCCTACAATAGTGTTAGACGTTGTGTGACCTTCCTTTATGTAGTTGCTGAGATAGCAAACAAGTGATTGATTTATACCTGCCAGCGCCTTAGAGGTCATACATAGTGGGCACTTATTTCTGTTCTGAATCTCTTCCCCCCCCCTCCCCCCTCCCAACGCACACACAACTGGCTGGTGGTGGTTCAAAAGGTCTCTGCCTGTTCATGTACTGCCACTGTAGTTTCTCATGACCTCGACTACCCCTGCCAGGACCAACTCTTTCAGAGGATCAGCAGGGCCTGGGTCGTTATCTCTCTACAGCAGGTTTGCTTCTAGGACACTTGGCTGTGTCTTCTTTTTACTGGGTGTTCTCGAAAAGCTATTCAGGATAATCGAAAAAACTTCTTTGTGGTCTTAAAATAGACAAACATTGGCAAAGTCAACAATTCTCGCCTTTAACGAGCCAGTTCTGAAGATTGGCTTGTCAATCATTTTAATATATTGTTTTTCAAAGTGCTACTGGCCTGCTTGCTTCGGATTTTGTTCTCCCATTCACTTTATTTTTGTATTTTTATTTTACCCTTCTGAAATGGCCGTCAATCATGTTTTAACGATAAAGTAATACAGTAAACAATGAAATAAAAACGTCTGTCAGTCCTGTTGGAATGGCAAAGTAAAATAAGAAAAAAGCTAGAATGGACGTGGGTGTGACATGATCCATGTTTCCTCTGCATGCGTCATGCCACGTGGGCATGTAAGCACACAGTGGGCATCATAAGTGGAGGGGTTAGCGCATAGAGAGAACGAGGGGGACTTAGATCCTCCGGGTAGAGAAGATACAAAATCTTTATCTTTGACCTATTATCATGAGCTTGCCAACTTTTCCAAGTCAGTGAAACGCAGTTTGTTGCATGATGTCACCATGCTAACATAGTATAAGACCCTGTCTCTACCACAGAACCACAGATCTCTGATTACAAACAGTGATGCATGATTTAGTAATTTTAAGTTGAGGCAGACGCTGGTTAGAATCCTCAATCCATGGCTCCTTTTTAAGTTGCGCCTACCGACTGCGCATGTGCTGTCGCTGCAAGGGCTCTTGTTTACAATAAAGGGCTTGGAGCTTGCCTATTGCTTACTATTCATTGTTAGCTTAATTGTCAATCTTCTTTACTGCCTTCTAATCGACCAATGCCTGCCGGGAATCACTTCCTTTTCTTTCTGTGGAACATGGACCAAGCTCAGATTGCTTTTTCTTGATTAGTGTCCGTCCGCTGCGAGGTGTGTGATCAAGGTACTATTTTTTTCTTCCCCTTCCACTCCCCCCTTCTAGCCACCTCTTCTCCATCTTGTCCATGTTGCTTCATTCCCCCTCCTAGCCAATCCGTCTCTGTGTTGCTTCTTCGCCCTCCCACCCACCCCGTCTCTGTGCTGCTTCTTTGTCCTCCCACCCGCCCCGTCTCTGTGCTGCTTCTTCGTCCTCCCACCCACCCCCTCTCCGTGTTGCTTCTTCGCCCTCTCACCCACCCCCTCTCTGTGTTGCTTCTTCGCCCTCCCTCCCACCCACCCCCTCTCCGTGTTGCTTCTTCGCCCTCCCACCCACCCCCTCTCCGTGTTGCTTCTTCGCCCTCCCACCCACCCCCTCTCCGTGTTGCTTCTTCGCCCTCCCACCCACCCCCTCTCCGTGTTGCTTCTTCGCCCTCCCACCCACCCCCTCTCCGTGTTGCTTCTTCGCCCTCCCACCCACCCCCTCGCCGTGTTGCTTCTTCGCCCTCCCTCCCACCCACCCCCTCTCCGTGTTGCTTCTCCCCCCTCCCACCCTCTCTCCGTGTTGCTTCTTCCCCCTCCCACCCCCTCTCCGTGTTGCTTCTTCCCCCCGCCCACCCCCTCTCCGTGTTGCTTCTTCCCCCCGCCCACCCCCTCTCCGTGTTGCTTCTTCCCCCCGCCCACCCCCTCTCCGTGTTGCTTCTTCCCCCCGCCCACCCCCTCTCCGTGTTGCTTCTTCCCCCCGCCCACCCCCTCTCCGTGTTGCTTCTTCCCCCCCGCCCACCCCCTCTCCGTGTTGCTTCTTCCCCCCGCCCACCCCCTCTCCGTGTTGCTTCTTCCCCCCCACCCACCCCCTCTCCGTGTTGCTTCTTCCACCCACCCACCCACTCTCCGTGTTGCTTTTTCCCCCCACCCACTCTCCTTGTTGCTTCTCTTCCCCCACCCACTCTCCGTGTTGCTTCTCCCGCCTCCCACCCACTCTCCGTGTTGCTTCTTCCCCCCTCCCACCCACTCTCCGTGTTGCTTCTTCCCCCCTCCCACCCACTCTCCGTGTTGCTTCTTCCCTCCTCCCACCCACTCTCCGTGTTGCTTCTCCTCCCCTCCCACCCACTCTCCGTGGCTAGCATGTTCCTCTGATAATCTATCAGCTGGTAGAATGAATCCAGCTGCTAAAATGATTAACTAGTTTTCAGTGCATTTCAGTTTATGGAGCACAATAAAACTGTGCCACAGGGTGTCCTCAATGGTAAAAGACAAAAAATATGATTACCTAGCTACAAAAAGTGGCTAACGTCTTCGTGATGCGAATATGGTTTCTGATATTATGGTTGATTTCTTGTATTCTTAGGTAGTTTTTTTGCTGCATCTTGGTTATGTCACGGCACTCAATCTTGTCTTTTATAACCCATTTTAGCTTTTTTGGGGGGCGGGGAGAAGTCTGCCACTGAGAGAGAATTTGATTTGTGCGTCTTTGTGCAGAGCGTTCATGTGAAAAGTGGGTGCTAATTGGGGAGGGCTTTAGTCGATTGCTGTCCACGATGGAGGAATTTCTCATCGGACCCCACCTGAACACCACCGCCATTCAGTCATCACCCAAAATACAGAGAAGATGAGAACTCTGGGTATACCTGCCAGTTTTTTTGCCGGGACTCGTGATCGAACGCGCTCACTGAGTTGCGACCAAGAGCATGACAAGACTTGGGCATCTGGATAGCCTTGTGATCTCAAAAAAACAATAAATAAATGGTGCACATTCATGCCCTTTACTGCCCCTTTCACAATCCCTACTGCTGATTTTGCTTCTTGTGTTCTCAAAGTATAGAGCTAAAGCTCTCTAAATGGACCCACCCGTGCCTTAAATCACTACAGTATCGATAGAACTTCAGGCACATGCTCGGTTTGGGATAAAAATAGAGAAGCTTTCAAAAGATGGATCAACAGTTTAAATTTGAAAAATAACTCTGTCATGTGGACTGACATGTTGCCAAGTGGCATGACTATGTACTGTTGTGGGCATGCAAACTATTCACAGATACATCTCGTGAATGGCTACCAAGAGTTTTGTTTAGGCTATTGGCTACCAAGAGCTTTGTTTAGGCTATTACCTACTTCTGCAACTGTTACTACTGTTATGTACCTACATTTCATTGTGGATAACTATCAACCATCTCATTATTCCAAATGATGTAGCTCAGTCGTTAGAATCCTCCTCCCCCCCCCCCCCCCCTACTGCGCCTTCCCTGAATTTGCTGAGGATAGAGCAATATATATTAAGCCAAGTATGTTTTTCTCGGAAACGGAGGCTTGCCACATTAGACATCTGTTCTTCTAAGTAGCTAATGGCTTCTTAAAAGCCTGTTTTGTGGATTGATGTGAGGTTTCTGTGCTTAAGGGATCTGAGAGTTTTTGTTAAGTGTTGGAAGTTTCATAGAGAGAGGTAAAGAAAAGACCTTTATGGTGGTATGTTAAACCACAAATGGCGACTTGCGTCCGGTGAAAAGAGACTTGCCACGACACCAGCCGGCATTCAGTCGCCGCCTCTCCACAGCCAGCTGATGTCATTGGAACCCCAGGCCTGTCCTCTGCATCAGAACAGAGAGCAGCCATGAAATATGCATTGTCTCTGAAATGCTAATAATTTTACTAGGTCCTTGCTCTCCATGGACCCTCTCCGCTTCAGTGATGATCATATAACATGATAGGTACGTATTAGAGGGTCCATAGTGTCTTATCTTAGCCCCCTGTACTTGTCGCCCTTTTAAAAATTGAGGGTGAAAAGCCAATTTCTGAAGTGGCAAAGGCTTAGGCAAGCAAGAGCTGGCCAGTCTGATCTTCAGAAGTCTTTGAAGCTTACACTAGTGGGGAAAAGCTAATTAGGTCCATTGCGCCGGTGCATTGACATGATGACCTCAGATCCTTCATGTAGTGGGGAAGCTGAAAGCTTAAGTGACTAACAGCAATTGACTTCTGTACGTTGCACAGCCATCATGTGGAGGTCTTGTGAAAGTAAAATTCTTTCACACCCTATGCATCACTACGAAAGATTTGTTCTAGATGCCTTACCCCACAATGGAGATTGCGCAGAACCGTGTCGAAAAATCGTAAGTTGTGTCTGCGGAGTGTCTCTCTCATAGCCTAAAGTAATCCACTTCTTACTTCTGAGCTGAAGGTGGCACCTGAAATTATGAAATTAAAGACCTAAGGAGTACATCTGTCAAATGTCCTTTTTTTAAGGTTGCTATATTGGTGACCGATAACATTTGTCACGTATAACACTTCTGTCTTCCCTTCTCGTGGTCATTGTTTGTAAACTCGTTGAACCAAGTTGCAGGTTTTGCAAAAAATGAAAGGTAAGCCCGAGTAATGATTTTAAGGTATACAGTAGTAACACACTTCCTGTGTTCATTGCTGATGTAATAAACAGATACCCAGATTATAGACAAGTTGTGCTTCCACCAAATGTGAAACGTTCTGTTATTTTACCATGTGCTCCAAATTTTCAGAAATGTTGCTAGAAGGTGCACAATGTATATTTGTTTTATCTGGTCCTCATTGAATCAGTCTGAAAGTCCCACTTTTAAACTTCTGACTACCTCTGCAATAGTATCTCCACTGCATGGTTACGGTTTAGACGCAGTAGCCCACTTTACGGCACACCGGGGGCACAAGGAAAAACGCACTGGATTCCTGACACCACATCTTGGTAGCTGTGAAAATGAAGCAAAATAACTAAGTGCCATCAAAGAACATGGACCTTCCATAACACTCCAAAACTTCAATGCCTCAATGCTTCACATCCTTTGGACAACTATGTTGTAATTTTTTTGTGGTACACTGCATGTATGTATATATGTATGTATGTGGTATTTGTGTATGCAGCACACAACCTAGCCGAAATGCATTTTTTGATTGTGATGTGTAGACAGCCATACTGAGGAGTATGGAGTCCATTTGCCACAGTTTGTAAATCCTAAGTTGTGAAGTGACTGTTCATATTGCCTTGGTGAAGGACTACACTGAAACATTATCTTTGCGCTCGGTATTTCGCTGATGCCCATTTGCACACTTGTTCTTGTGCTTTCACCTTCGAACAGCTTGTAAGCATTGATTAATGACAGTCCTGAGTATCCGCCCACTTCCTCCTGACGTGTAATAATCTGGTCTCTAGCCTAATGGGTGAGGGTCCTGTGGGTGTGGTGTGTTGCCTTTGAGGGAAGGGAGCAGCTGATATATACTGCCGCTTATCGCTTTGCCAATGTTTGATCAAGTGCTTGCTCAAAACTTGGCTTTCTTGGTTTGAGTAAGTCTGTTATAGATTACACATGACTAAGAAATGTAGAAAAATCCGCTTTTTTGACAAAGGAAGTCGTAGCTCATGTTTACGACCACACTGGGGCCTAGCGGAATGTGCATCTTCTAGACTGTTGTTGATGGCTATTTTTTTCTGGGTTATTTAGCTTGTTTTCTTTCGCTGTGGCTCTGTTTTTTTTTTTTCTTTCCTCTGATCCTTTCTACCTGCTTTCCTATCTCTTCCCAGTAAAGAGCTGTAATCATTCAATAGGTTAAAGTCCTTTCTTTTTTTCCCAATTGTATTCTTTCTACTGTTCTATTGTCATTATCCTATTCTGTCAACATTCTTCTATATTCTCTCATTTTTCGTCCATCCCATTTTCTTTATTTTTACTTGCCCCACCTCCTAACCATCAGGTTTTTCTGTTATTTTCAAATTATTATTGTTTGACTTAAAATATTTTAGGGGATTAAAAATTATAATTTGTTGTGGAACTAGAAAAAAAATAGATTTTTAGTTGTCCTCCATGCTTACTTTTTGCTCGTAATGGTACAGGAGAGGTATTAGCGAAATTAGGGAATCACATTATTAGATCTTCTACTTAGATGGAAGCCCTGAACAAACTTGTATTAGATGCTTTTTGTTTTAAATGGAGAATAAAAAACAGCCATGTCCAACCCTTATTTGGGGCCATGTATAAATGCATAGGTAACTTACTCGTCACCTTGTATTCTGATTGGTAGCAAGTAATTTTTCACATTGATCCAGTTACCAACATAATATTGTCCAGGAAGCCAAGAAAGCTTATTTTGTTACTTTCTGGAGCCCGCCATGTGTAATGGATCACAAAAGTTCTGCAGGCTTTCATTTTGTAGATAGTTGCATTTAAGGCTTAAAGAGTCCAGAAGAGTTGGATATCCAAGGACCCACCACATGGTTCCTGAGATCTTTCCCCTGTTAGTGGAATGACTGTAGTTTGTGTATCCTGTCGCACTTCATTATTCCTGGTGACTCCTGTAATGGAGTCAGTTGTGTTGATTATCTGTATCGCACTGTTAACCTCGCTTAGTTTGCCTCAGAGTGCTGAGTGGGCAGGGGAGGTGGAATAGGCCTCTGTAATTGTGTTCCCAGGAGAGAGTGGTGGATGGTTACTACACAGGGAATGATGAAGAAGCCTTTGGGAATGGAGTAGGCTTCCCCAAAAACCTTTTATGTCACTGGGGTGTTGTACCCATCCTGATTCCTTGAACTTGCCGGTCGGATGGCCATAAGTTGGATATAAGACGCCACAGATGTAGAACACACTTTCAGAAATAAATGTTGCACTGTTCAAGGGGTTGATTGGCTTTCTTTCCTTAGTGTTCCCCTGAAGGAGCACCTACAGACAGAAAAATATAATTCACCAGTTGATTGAGCTAGAAAATGCTCATAATTTTAACCAGTGCCCTTAACTTGTATCTTATTTCTATTATGGAGCAAGTAAGATCTAATAATGATTGAGCAGTTTCCCGATCTGGATGGGATGCCCTTTTCCTTCAATCAAAACATGTACGAATTAATGCTTGTCCTTCCAATAGATGTGCACCTTCTAAAACATGAGCTTTTGCTGTCTGCGAAACTTTACACGATTTATACATTCGTTTTTGCTTGTATTGGAGAAAAAAAACCTTTGTGTGTAGGCCCTCTTCTGCATCATTCGATCAGTGTAAATGTGCCTGGGTACACTCAGACCAAAGGGTGGTCTTCTCCACCAGCAAGTTCAAGACATTGCTATGTATGAACCTTAGTTGCACATACATTTAAAAAGAGGGAACCTCTCAACAGTCCATTTTCTTCCAGAGACAGGAAAATGGACACTGATTTGGGTGTCATCAAAGTATTGTGGGTATTCACCTCATCACAGAGGACCGCCGTGCTGTGCCTGGGTTGGACCTGATGCCAACCAGTTTCAGTGCAGCGATACTTAGCGCCTCCTGGTACCATGCAGAAGGAGTTGTCACTTATTGTAAGGAATGTATGCCAAGCTATAAAATAGAATTCCCAGAGGTAGTTGATGGTGCATGGAAGAGTCAGAGGTCTTGAGAAGGGCAAAGGTCGTGGGTCAAGACCCTTCTGTTGGATGCACAGAAGTAGCTTTAAAATAGCCCAGTAAAAGTGGGGGATGGGGGGGGAGGGCATCAAGGCTGACATTAGAAAATTGGATTGATAGTGTTAGATCCTCCTCAGATCTTTCATTAAGTAGAACCAGGGATATTTGATGCTCCGCTGAGAGCACCCTGCCACTTTATGTAATTATTTCAGACTGATTTTTTTTTTTTTTTTAACGTGAAGGGGCTCCTGAAGAAGCTACTTTACATAAACCACTTTAGCTACTGGCGTCTGATTGAATCCCAACTTGATCCAAAAAGACCCCACATCAGCTAATTTGAATAATCGAAATGCACGCACTGAACCCCCAAAGGTGGTTGTTTTGCTATATGGTGCACTTTTATTGTCTCCTTAGGGAAGGCAGTGGGTTTATTGGGAGTTTATTATGTGGACCCTGTCTGTGAATAATATGACAATCAGCCTTGGCTCAGATTGCATCTATATTTCCTCAGACTGGGCTAGTAGATTTAGCAGTGCAAACTTTAATCAAACTTCCCGCTCAGATTCATAAAGTTACCCGATGACTCACTATGGGCACCACATCTCAGGCCAGGACTCGAGTTGTTCATTCTAGCCAAATTAACCAAAGTGTCTGGGCTAGCCACCTCTTGTCTATAAGGACATATAACTCTCCCTGTGTTTGAGCCCTGCTGGTGATTAGAAGCAGGTTCAGATCATTGGACACTTTGGTAAGTCTGGTAGGAACTGCTGTACGCGTGCAACCGCAGGGCAAGTAGTTTTCTGTACCCACTTTAAACTGGATGATGAGCATGACTGCGTTTTACGAAGACGTCTTGAGGAACTAAAGGCGGCTTCCAGTAATGCCTAATGAGTCAAAAAATTAAGCTATTCTGCTTGTCTGCTGACAATATTCTGTACTGCTTGAGTGTAGGTGAGCAATCCATGTAGGCAAGTGCCTGAGCGCTCCACATAGGGGTAGTAAACTAGCTAAATTTTGCAGTACAATGTAATACTGCTAGATGAGGTCATAAAAGTAATTGAAAAGGAACTGCTGTTTTGTTTGCTGCAATGTAATACTATTTAAATCTGTGAATATTCTGTTCTATTGTAAGAGAAAGCATTTAAAGGAAAACATGCATTTAGTGCATATTGTCCCAACAAAAAGGCAAGGGAAATTATATTTGATACATGTAAGCAGTTGTAGGGCATAGGGATACATCCTGCATTGAGGTTAAAGGTGTGCCTGCACTTGGGCAAAAAGGACTGTCTAACTCTAGGCTTATTTCCTACCCGGCAAAAAAAACATGGGAGCGCCCAAGAAGAGACAGCTCGCAGTATTCTGCGCTGTCTGGAAAAAAGTAGCTCATTTATATTTACTGCGCGATAGCAAGAAGCAATTGGACTCTTGGAAATCTGCTCCAAGGACGGCGCACTCGTAACTGATACAAACTCGTAATTGTTCCGAGAAAACGGAGCCCTTCAGCTGCAGAGGTCTGAATGGGTGAGCGGCAATGGCGCCCTCTTCAGCTTCCCACCCAGCCCTCCAGTTCCAGGGCATTTCTAGCGTCGGGTGGCTTCCTGTGCGCCTCTGAGGTGACTCGCAGCGGCGCGAAGGCTCCGAGTTCATGCCCCAACAGCTTCCCATGAGGCCGGTGTTCTAAGAAGCCGAGGGGGAGGGAGAAACCTGCTGACGAGACAGCTTGAAAGTGTGTTTGACGGGCACACCCTTGTTGGTTTCTGCATCTCTCAGCCTGCATTCATTTTTAATCACTTCCTCTGCTCGGCACGTAACACCGCCTCAAGGACTTACCCTTGCTTGACTGAGTTGTCAGCCTGGCCCCGCCGCAGCTCCGCCGCTGTGCGGGAGGAGGCAGGCCGCTGGAAATCTCGGTCAGAGGTAACGCGGTGGGGCTCTGGCACCACGCAGGTTTTGCAAAGCAAACACACGCCAACGTCGCTGGCCCGGTCACACATTTTTGCAGCGGGCGGGAACGAAGCGGTATTAGCTTTTGTCATTGCTAAAACCCGCCCTTTGGACGGCACCCGTGCCGTTGGAGTTAGTGGACGGGGTTAACTGGGGTGGGCCCACCTGGTGCCCCCACGAACATCTACTACATTTCAACCGGGTATGCCCTTTGGAGTTTTTGACCTTGCCACCCTGTTCTTCGAGGTCAAAGGCAGCAAGTTAAGAACGAAGGGAGTTTAGGGACAAGTCCATGGCCCCGGTCTCAGTCGTCCTGCGCTGTGAGATCTAGAAGCGATGGTATTGTCCATCTCTACGGTGCTGCTTATGCCAGCAACATGCTCGCATTCAACCTTGAGTGGAGGAACGTCTGAGTTGGCTCTGATTTCAGTTCTGCATATTATGCGCAGATCTTGGTATCTGACGCCTATACACTAAGATAGAGCCCCTTGCTGGCCTTTACGTCACCATTAACTCGTATTCACATCCCAAACCTCAGAGCTGAGCTAAGAATGTGCCGCCACCACCCTCATGTGCCTTTCCTTCTCACGGTATATTGCTTGCCAGAGAGGTACCGCCGTCCTGAGACCAGGGCATGCAGCTGCGGGTGCTCAGGCGAAGAAGACGGCAGTTCCTGTCTCACAAAGCAAGCGGAAACATGTTTCACCAAGTCATTTTTCTTTGAAAGAAATTGTCCTGGGGTTTAATTGTTTGCGCAGCCGCTTCTTTTCCGAGATTTCCTTGATGGTCGGTACAAGTAGACGGCCGGAGTTTTATCATTCAGATGTATTTTTGGAATCCAACCAGTGGTGGACATTTTTGTGCTTCTGCTTAAATCTCTGAGAACGATCCAGAATACCGTTTTAGTGTCTAGAACTGAAAAGTATGTGGAACCTTGCTTTTTTAGCTTTTGAGATGATTGAAGCAGCATGGTGTGAAATAGTGTAATTTCCCCATTTATGCCACCTGTATGCCAACTTCTAAATTTTTTAGACTAGGCATTGTGCCATCGCATTCTGCACTGCCTATTGTTATTGGCAGTAAACTCTCTGCATCTCCTCACTGCTCTGACTGTCTACTGTTATCCCTAAGGGACCTTAAACCGGATTACGGTTTCTCTGTCTCCAAGCTCTTTACCGCCTCTTTGATGGGACCAGAAAGGTGTATCCCTGAAGCTCTTGGTCATCACTTTCCAGAAATGGTGACATTCTGGACTTAATTTTTTCTGTTTTTACAAAACATAAATCATGGTGGATTTTTTTTTCAGGAATGGGGGGAGTGGTGAGATACAGAAGGTGCAAATGAAATGCGTTGGTCAGCTCAAGTATGTAAAATTAGCATTGCATTAGAATCCACACCGTCTCCTACTAATCTGCATGACAAGAATATTCCAAATTACATGTTACTGAATGGAAACAGATTGACTTCAATCCACAAACTTGACTAACCACTGTCACTGGGCTTGTGAGTGCCATGCTCCCGCAAAGCAGTTCAGTGCCTTGTCATGGGCTGTACATTATATATAAATATTGGTAGCATCTATCTGCCCAGGAGACTAATTCAGTGCTAGACCCTCCCTCATACACTCAAAACCTTGTTTTCTGTCACAGACTGCGCAGAGGGAATAGAGCAGGATGGCTAACTGCTTTCAAGTATGCTCTGCTCCCAGGTGGAAATACCTTAGAAATAGTAATTGACAGGGGAGTAAGTAATGTCTTGTTTTTTTCTCCTTTACGGTGAAGCTTGTTTTTTATCTGGTTTTCCTTTGCCTTAGGTGGTTTATTGACCTTCTGAGTTCTTTAATTGGGGGAAGAATTAGAAATAGGCAACTCGTATGTATCCCTACTGAGTGCATATGGTTAAATTCAGAAGGTAAAAGGTTCTGGTCCCACGCTGGCTGGACCAAATACATTTTTCACATCATTTTACTATGCATAGCATTCCAGTCAGTTTGTGCATCTTCTTTAAGAGCACTATCGCTCAAAATTCACTCTAAATGGCAGGTTTTATCATATTTCCCCCCTGCATTTTCTTCAGTTCCCCAGGCTGCTCAAATGTATCTGTTAAATATTTAAAGTGCAGCACATACCACTTTAGGATGCAGCTGAGTGCATTATATAGTGGGGGAAGGGGAGAGCGACTGACAATTGCGCTCATGGTTAAATGTTCATAAGCAATGTATGAACACTGACTACTAGGTATGTATATCTGTGTATATTTTCACATGCTTGTATACCATGTGTGAATCATGTACTTAGTTAATGAAGTGGGTAGACACTGTAGGTGACCTACATAGGTGAGTATTTGCTACACAGTGTTTCTGTACTTTGTGAAAGTGGGTAGCACACTTAAGATATGCATTAATGAAGAGCGGGCGAGCCAGTGTACATTAATGGCACTGCGAATAATGTCAGTGGGACATGGTGTGATTTGTTTGCAGAGTCAGACGGATTGTGATAGAATGGATACTGTGTGTACATGGATACTGTAGATAGTTTACATGGGTGATGTAAGTAAACTGCGAGATGGGTCGCTGCAGATTGACTCACAATTAACCTTTTCTTGTTATCACGGCACCTGCTCTATCACAACGAAGGAACAGACAATCCGGACAGGAATCAGGAGGGTGGAAAGCGCACACGGCAGGGGCTAGGCCACACACCCGCATTGCATTGGTCATTGGAAGAGCGCACGATCCATCAAGCCAGCAGTGATTAGTGGAGACTCCCAGAACCACAGACCATCACTACCAAAGCTGACTTGGGTTGGTTAGTTGGAGGGCTGCTCAACTTGAACCATCCCTCAGCAGAGCATCAGACAGTGGAGCAGCACGTGGCACACTTGCATGGTAGGCTGCGGGGTTTAAGGTATCTCCACCCTACAGAGCACCGGTATGGGTTAAGCCCCTGACCCTACAGACAACTTCACTTGCACTTAAAGGGACCTGAGAAGGTCACAGGCTGCAAAGCCTGCCTAATAGCCTAAAGTGATGGCTTTGCAACATAACGACCTATGTGGAAAATGGGTTGAGTCAGGGAGACCGGGGTGAATATATATATTTAGGTAATCAGCAGGAAAAGGTATGGGTTAACTGCGATAGACTGACTGATGGTTCGAGATGATTCTGGATCAGCAGAGACTGGTAGACGAGCCATCACCACCAACAAAGGAAGACGACAGCTATTATCGGTTGATGGTGACCGATAAAGAGACGAGCCGGGTATGAATATAAGCAGAAACTGATATTAACAGATAAAGATGCATATAGGGAGGGACACGGTCCAATTCAGACAGATCGGTGGAGCTGGGGAGATCTCCATAGATACACAGATGGGTTGAGTCCCAGACGTGCCCAGGTGGGGAGCACGACGGGTGACCGCCAACCTAGACAGGCAGACGACCCCCGTACCTATTTGACGTAGCTCGTGCTACGAGCACACCGGGCAGGCCCTGAGAGGGCCCCGTGCCTGTTTGTTCTTCTGCTCACTGCAGCAGGGCCTCCTCTGCTGCGGCTGGAAGGTGTTTTTTCTTCTGCATCGTGCGTCAGCTCCACCGAAGGCGGCAGACAGCACTGGCAGACTGGGGAGGGAGGATAGGAGGGAGGGAGGGAGGGCGCGCCGCAGCCCAGAACAGCCGCAGTCTGGGCTCGCAGCCTCCTGGCTAGACTGGAGAAACTTCTCATCCGCGCTCCCTGCAGCTCGGGCTCAATCACACACTGGCTCCCAGCCATGCCCTTTCGCACTGACCTTGCCTCCAAATAGCACGCAGGAATTTTTACACGCACTGCGCGGCTGAAAGGAGGAGCAAAGGGCGCTGGGTGTTAAGGAGGGAGGCGGTCACTGTTGGCCATCTGGATCTAAAACGTGCAGAAACGACCTGAACTCCCAAAATATACCAGAACACTGTAAACTGATCCTCGATTTTCTCCCTCCATATGGGAGATTTCTTCTGAAACGCTAGTGGCGTTGGGTCAGCGTCAGTCACATGTAGGGTTTTGAATGCTGGCCATTGTCCGCGTTTCTCCTTCTATGCCAGGGCGTTATCATGTCTGTGTTCCTAAACGACTCTCATATGTTTTTTAAATCATTTGCATGTTTCTTTTTATCAGTAGCGTAGCCAGTGGGACATGGGCCCTTGTGTAAGGAAGGAAATGGGTCCCGGGGTGCTGTATGAGTTATGCAATTCGGCAATAATAAGGACTCGGTGGGCCCTGAAAGCCTCTTGGACCCGGTGTCACTCCACTTGCCGCACCAATGGCCCCTGTATGTTATGTACACGGGGGTACCTGCATATCTGTGAACATTAATAGGGATGAAAAATATTCAATGGCTTCACTCCTTAGCTTTTCGAAATGCGGGGGATTGCACATTACCAAGACCAAGGCTTTGTATGTTCTGTGGTTGTGCTAAGGTGTTCTCTTCCAAGGCCTTGGAAGGAAATTTCATGATCCCCTCTCTTCCTATAAGGTATGGTAAGAAATTATATAAATAATGTGCTGTGTTTTTTTGGGAGTGCAAAGTATCCTCCTTTGGTGGCTCGTTTGGTTACGGCCCACATTTAGTTGGTGACATCATGCTGTCCCGTCTGAGAACCCTTGACCCCTGGATTGTTGGTGAGGTAGCATGTGTGTGGAACTTTGGGGCCAGGGCACTTTCTTCTCGGCCCACAGAAAATGGGTCTATTGTTTCTACCATGTCACCATTGACCATCTACTTCGTTCCACCAAAAAGTACTGCAGTTGCCGGCACCTGTCGAATCACTTGTGTCTGAAGCACATGCACAGAATTCAGCTGCTCCCTCACTATGCTCATGTGGTACCTCCAGACAAGATTGGACATAAACAACCGTCAGTGCAGTGTCCACAGCTGGGGTCTGTGCTGTACCTCTTCTGTGCTTGTAAGCGCACGCTGCTATGTGATGGAAGCTTGCAGTGCTGTCGCGTTTAAATATATATATACCTAGCGAAGTTTGCACAGGCACTACTTTTGGTGTGTTATGGAAGCTTGCAATGCTATGCCGTCTAAGAGATCTAACATTAAGGAAGCTTGCACGGGTGCTACTGTGCTCACTGATGCAAGCTTGTACTGCTTTGTGGCTCAAGTGATATACCTTTAAGGAAGCATACTCTGGCACTGATCTACTCGGTGTAATAGACGCTTGCAGTGCTATATCTTTAAAGCGATTGTCCCTGGAATGTAGCTTGCACTGGTGTTACTCTCTGTGACTGATGCTTGCACTGCAATGGCTTTTAAGTGATGTATACTTTTAAGTAAGCGTGCACTGGTGTTACTCTGACCTGTGATGCATGCATATATTCCTCCTCTGCGGTTCAAATGATGTGCCTTTAAGGAAGCTTGCTCTGGTACTGCTCTACTCACTGTGATGGAGGCTTGCACTGCTATGGCTTTAAAATGATGTTCCTGGAATGGAGCGTGCACTGGTGTTAGTCCGTGTGATGGAAGCTTGCACTGCTATGGGATTTAAGCACGGTCCCTGAAATGAAGCTTACTCTGGTGCTCTGAGTGATTGACGTTTGCACTGCTTTGGCTTTAAGTGGTGTACTTTTAAGGACGCTTGCACTGGTGCTACTCTGTGATGGAAGCTGGGCTGCTGAGGCTTGCTACCTTCACAGATGCTTGCACTGTTGGGGAGGGTCCTTACGGGAAGCTTGCTGTGGTGCTGCCTTTGTAGCGCATGAGATGATCTCACTGGACAGTTTCTCTTTTCTGTGCCCTTCCCCATGGCTTTATACTGAATTCTCGCGAGCTGAGATCCGTGATTACTTGCCAGCGTCTGATAGTTCCAAAAGAAGACATTTCTCAGACGATCAGTGAAATCCCGTAATCTTCCGTTTAGGTACATGGGAGGAACGAGGGTGTTTATTTTCTTGTGCAGATAGATCGTAACGTTTTTGAGGTTTGGAAGCAGCCACAGGGTGAGATTTACAGATGATGGTGTGGGCATGCATTGCCATAATCCCTGATCTTGCCCCTGTGTATGTTTGCCCTTTTCCTCTCAACACATCCATAGAGAATGCCATTCATTTGAGTGCAAGTAGCAGCTGTCATTTACAGCGCCCAGAAACGGCTGACGTGGGGGTAAGGCGCTATGAAAAAACGAGTTAATGATAAGACTGCTAATAATATTCCGCCTGCAGCAGAGACGTGCGCGCAGGCCCGCCTGGGCCTAGGCTCTCTTGCGGCCCTCAAGAGGCCATTCATCTCTACGAAGTGCTTGCACGCGAGAGAGCCTGTTTTTCCTGCTCTGTGCCTCCGTGTTTACGTCTGTGACTACAAATGCCACTGTCCCCCTTCACTCCCAGGCCCTCGAAGCGCTTCAGCGCCACAAATGAAAGGTCATTTTGTTTGTACAGATACTGATCTGAAGTGGTGCGGGCCGGGCCGAGGGGTCAGGGAAAGGACAGGCGTCCTAAAGCTGAGTGAGCCATGTGGATTGGGAACTTTCAGAACTGGCTTAATAAGAGTTTAATTGTTTCCTATTTTTTTTCTAGTCGCTGGCATTTCAGATAGCAGTGCAGTGTATGCGGTATATGCCTTTAACCCGACTGTCAGGGTGAACAGATTCTAGGCCAAGTTACACGGGCGTTCTCGCCTCAGTGAATTCTAAAGGTAATACTACCACGTCACAAGTAGAGCTGTGGGTTCAGTGACTGCTGCGGAGATCTGTATACAGCATCGAGGTCACGGGTCAATACTGTAGAGCTGGAAAAAACTCTTCTACGGCCAAGAAGCTACATTTTGTAAACGGGAGCATAAGTGTGAGAGATGAATGAATGAAAAATGTAATGTTCAGTTAATAAAAACTTAACATTAAAAACACCATGTGAGAGATGATTTGTCAACCACGTACACAGGATGGGAATGCAAACACCCTGCACACTCCTGTGTCCTTTATTTGCAAGTTGCATGTGGGCTATGGGAGAAAGGGTCACAGCCCACTGCAGAGGTTTACAATCTTATTTTCTAAATTCTCTAGATAATACAGGGTATCCTAATGCCAGGTCTTAGGAGTTTTCCACGTTGTGTCTATGCCAAAATCATTTGATAATTTATTAGTCTTAGTTTTAGACGTGTTCAAGTCCACCCTGATTCAGCAGTAGTCAGTACATTTATTCGTCCTCTTTCTGGTTTTGGCTAAAGTTCAATGCCAGTGAAGGGCGTTCATTGGCATGTAGGGAAAGAATATATATTCTCCCTGCTGGTCTATACCTCTGAAAGGCCAGCAGACGACTGGGTGGGCATGCATATCCATAAGTACTGGTCTTGGTCCAGTCTTTTTTGTGGCTGGGACTCGACTGCCCCAGGGATTTCCCTATGTGGAATCCTGAGCAAGCAGGGCCTTACCTTACTGACAGAATGGAAATTCTTTGCTTGGACAATTTGGCACCATTACCAGTGATCCCAGTTCCAGCCGCCCGCCTGCTTGTTGAACCTTTTGAGAAGGTCCACTGTCCCCGAAGGCTTGCGCCATCCTTCGGTATCTGTAGAAGGAGCCGCAACACCAGATAGATGGCACGAAGAACTGGGTGTGATGAAGCCAATGGGTACAATACTGTACATTTTGTGTAAGGATATATGCCTGCCCTCAGTCGGACGGAAAGACTCCTGGAAGTACCTTATGGTGTTTAGATGGTGCCCCGTTGTCATGATATTTTACGATGATCAGAGAGAGATCCTTAGCAGATCTGCCTCGGAGTGCAGGTCATTTGTTATGGGCTCTCCCCACCCTTGTCAGAAGAGTAATCGGCCTGCCGACCAGTCCTTCCAATAAGAACATATTTGAGAACGAAACATTTGCTTAGCAGCTGAAAGCTACAGCTTGTACCTCCCAGGACTATATTTTTCCGCAGTGTTGGCTTGCTCAAAATAAGCGTCTGTTGTGGAAAAAAACACCCACGGAACAGAAGTGATATTTTTTTTCAGTCACCACTTGCTACCTTTTTCATAGCTTTTTTTTTTATGTGAATTTTTATTGGTTCTCAACTTCCCCCACTTTGTTCTTTCGTGCCTCTAGTTCGCAAGCTGCAGTGCCACGTAGGCCTCTGCAACTCTTTACTAGTGAGGTCTATAGTCACCAGGTCTTTTGTCTTAACTGTCTTTTGCAATGTGATTAAAATATCATGTCCTTTCGAATCACTCTGGTGTGAGTTTCATGGGTGTGCTGGCCAGCAAATCTGTGGCTCCTGGGAGAGGTATACACACTTTGTCTGTGTATTTGCTATCTATCTATCTATCTATCTATCTATCTATCTATCTATCTATCTATCTATCTATCTATCTATCTATCTATCTACGCATTCAGCAGCAAATTTTGTATGAGAATTGACTTGTAAACTGCAGAGAGCACACTGGTAATTGGTGTCAATGTTCTGTGCTCTTTTGTATACAAACCTGAAATTATACTGATTTATTTTATTTTGTATTTTTCTGCTAATGATCAGGATGGTGCAATATTATGCTACCCAATTTTTATGCAACGGATAGGATTCAATATGTTGATAAATAAATCCATGTGTACACTGTCCAGCAACCGTTTCCTCCTCCCAAAGTCATTTGGAAATTGAGAGACGTGGATTCAGAGCTACTATACCGCCCTGTGCATCGCCTCCAGTCAGTTCATGGGCCCCGTCTCATGTGGCTCACCATCATGTTCAGTAAATCAAGTGACTCAAATCACTCAGTAGCACTAAGCATCCTGGGGCTAAAGATTCCAGAATGCAAAGTGCTGCTGTTAATGAACATAGGACAAATTGAAGGTGCAACACATGACACAGGGCCGCTTGACAGTGATAAGAGTGTTCACAAAGTTCCCATCACCCAACATAAGACTACTTTATTCATATGTGAAATACTTGAATCATTCCATCAAAGATTTCACCAAGTCTTTAGATTACACTTCCATTGGAGCATTTATTATTTGTTTCTGTGCTTGATATCAATTCCCTTCCATATTTGTCTTTGTCCTTTTTATGTCTGTGTTTTGACCTTTGGAGGGGGCATAGAGGGCTCAATCACACATTTCTTTTCTCAGTGGCCAGCATGTTGCTGAGGTTCCAAACTGAATCACGGTTTAAGGATTTCTATTGTAACTCTTCCCATTGTCAAAGCACCAGACCTGTGATTGCCAACTTTGGCTTGGACGCACACACACGTCTGCTAGATGCGCCAGTATTCTGGGGATCTCACACATTATTCTCAGCCTTTCCGCTTCATACAGGCTTCTCTAATATTGAGCAGAAACCACTGTGTATATCTGCTCAAGTGGGCCAATGCCGTTTATTTGCCTTTAAAAAAAAAAAAAAAAAAAAAATAAATATATATATATATATATATATATATATATATATTGTTAGACAAAATCTTGTTAATGCTGTTCTTCCTGGCTGGACAGTGTTCACATTAGGGATGGTGAGCATGGCTTGAGGACAGCCAGATCTATGCCCATTTTCAGTACAATCGTCGATTATGTGGAGAGTTCTCTTTAGATCAGTGTATGTAAAGGTTTCTTAAATGGATATCCTGAAATTCTGGGATTTACCTGGCCCACCTGGAGCTATGCTGGACACCCCTGACATGCGAGGCTAGAATTACTCATTTTGCCTGCTTCATATTGTCCATTACCCATCTGCAGTGCTGTTAATGGCACAGTGCCAATGTTTCAGGCGAACAAAAACAGCGAAGCTAATGCATCTTTTTAAAGCAAAACCAGGGCAGGCAATTGCATGGCGTTTTTGGTCTGTTTAAAGAATGTATTGGTGCATGAAGGCAGACGGCTTATTTTCTCATGGGCTGCCTGTGTCTGGGCAGGACTTTGATCCATTGTAGGCACAGGTGGGAGGTAAGGACCTGGGGATCAGGTTGCAGTAGCAGCGAGGTTAACCCAGCAGCTTTTGGCTGCAGGCTGTACCTAGGACGGCTGGGCAAGGGTTTGTAGTAGTGCAGGCCATTCCAGTGCTGACAGATCAATGCCTTTGGTGATGAGGGACGAGCAGGGAGCTGCCGAGGTTACAAAGACCTTCTCATCCCGTCTCCTGCGCTCAGGATCTGAAAGATCTGCTTAAGGATTATTGAACGAGGGCTTTTCCCTAGTCATCCCAGGAACTGAGGCCTTAACTACTAGGGAAGAAGCCTCGATGGCCTTAAGCTATTCCCGATATTCAGCTCGGAAATAGTGACTGCCGGTGGATTCCTTCTTCCTGACCCTGGTTTTGGTGTTGATGGGTTTGTTATTATCTTAGCGCGGGCACTTGTTCAACAGGGTGCTCAGAGTCACATTGTCTGTGTGTTTCATTACTCTGCAGCTGATTGAAAGTGTGATTGTCCTCATAAACTGTATGTAGGAGGACCATTTGGCTTTCTATGAAATACTCTGTCTGCCGAGTGTCTCTTCAAAGCTGTTTGTGGTCATTCTGGTCCAATAAAAAAATTCAGAATGGTCTGAGCCAATTTCTTTGGCTACACGAGGGTTAAAAGACCTTTAAAGAATGAATCTTTAAACCCATGTGTTGGAACAAAGCCTCCCTAGGAGTCCCACTGCCCCCAATGTGCCTCTTGTGTGTAAAATAGAAGAACATACCCCAAGCATTTCCTCCCACTGTCTTCTACACCAGTGACATAACAAAGGCCCCACAGTGCCGGACCATGGCCTGAGAGCTCCTGAGTAAGTCCGAAAGGGGGCCCCTCCATGTACTTTGCAGGGGCCCCTCCTCAAGTTTCGGTACGCCACTGTTCTACGCTGGGCGATTTAGTATGTCCAACAGATCATAATCCTGAATCTTTTAGACTTTAGGAACTCACGTATATCATAAGAAGAGTGTTTTGTGGCAAGCAATGAAGTCTTCGGCAACTAGCATAAGTATGCCACTGTGAAAGACTTCACTGCATGTCAAAATACGTTTAGTTACAGATCTGAAGAACATTTCTTGGAATATTAATTTTCACGTGTTTCTCTCGGTTTTGGGTTGAAAGGGTCAGGGATGATAATGTTCTTGAATTAGGGTAACTCTGCCACTCGTCGGTTATAGGAAAGATAAATTCAAGCTGCTTGGTCAACAGAAAGTGGCGGCCCCAACAGAGGCGTTTGGGCCCCTTCTGCTTGCTCGGCCAGGGATTTTGGGGAAGTGCCAAGCTTCCTGCACTCTCCACCCCTAATTTTTTTGTGCCAAGAATGTAGGAAAATGTATGGGGGAGAGCACAGGAAATGCCTCTTCTTCTCTCTAACGACATCTCCAGCTGCAGTTGGATGCGAGGACTTGGCAAGGGGAGGAGAGGAGACTGTGGAAATTTGCTGTGTTGCCAAATCAAACTGGTACATCATCGCTCTGGAGACAGTAGGCCTTTCTCCCAGATTTTGGCCCATTTTGAATGTTCTGTTGAAAGACCAAGTAAATGACATCAGTCAGCTTATTCTTTTTTGTTTGTGTGCAGATTTTGAGCTGAACACAAGCAAAAAACAATATAGGATATTAAAACCAGTGTGTGACGATATAAAAATGTCCTTTCATATAAAAAAATGGGGTTGTGCTCTGTTTTCTTTCCAATTTCTTCCCAAGATTTGACCAAACGAGAAGTAAATCATATTTAGACTACAATGAAAATCTGCTTTAAAAACGCCCAAATGCAGTAGCGGCTAAGGTAATGGCATGGAGGGGCACGGGATGCGGGGGGACAAAAATAAAATACCACTTACCTCCTCAGCTGGCCACGTTTCTCCTCCACTTCTCTGGCGAGTCCCGGAGGAGGAAGCACAAAGGATCCCCTAAGCCAATCACAACGCTGCAATGCAGTGTTGTGATTGGTCTGAGTGTTCACACGGGGCCAGGGAAGCCTGTGCATGTTCCCCACCAGGTTGTGCATTACACATCCTGGTGGGGAACATGCAAAGTGCGCATGACTGGCCATCCCAAGATGGCCGGTCAACCGCCATGCGCACTTTGAGTGTGCACACCTCTCCTCCCCCTGTACCACCAGCCCAACCCTAACAAAGCCCCGAACCGACTAAAAAATAAAAATGATAATTACGTTATTCTCATTTTATTTTTCCTGCTCTGAGAGCAGTAGGACGACACTCCTCCACTTTAGCGGAGGACCTGCCCCTGCCCAAATGTACCAAAGCTTGACTCATGGCTTCTTACTTTGGATGGTTCGATTCTTTTTATGCACTCTCAACATTCATCAAGCTTATGTGTTAAGTTTCGTAGAAAAATTGTCCGCTTACATATTTTTACAGGGAGAAAAAAAAATCGTAAAAGAAGGATAAGACAAGTACAGTGACACTGTAGACATAATAACTATGTAGGCCAAGCTTGGAATTTTTCAGATACGTTCAACACTCCGAGATTGTTACTTTGGAGAAATGTGTTCTCAAATAGAAAGAAGATGCTCAATTCTAAAATAGATATTTGAGAAAATGAAGATCATGCAGTCGGATTCATAACAATACTACGTACATTTTAATTATAGGTTATATAAGTAATTTGTTTCTGTGCTGTAAAACAGAACGGGGGGCGGGATAGGAACAGTTGTCTGTCGGTGGTCCGAGGAGACAGACTGTACAGTCTGTAAAGAGATGCCTGAGATAATTCTGTCTGCAGTTTTTCGAACCACAACCTCAGACAAAATAGAGGCTGGGAGGTGGGAGAAAATGGCGGGATGTTTTGTTTATCTCCTGCTGCGGTTACTTCGTGGACGTAAACCAAGTATGCAGGATGGAGGGGGGGGGGGGGATTGTGATCTAAGAAGCTGGGATGGAAGAACAGTGTAATCAAGCCACGGAGACCTGCAGCAGAAGGCATGTAACACAAAGCCCATTTATATTTACCCCGCTTCCTTCTGTGTCACAAATCTGCCTCCGCACCACCCGGTCCACAGCATCACGATTGGAGCTCTCCTCCGGCCCTGAAGCACGACACGTGCCTCGGTTAGACCCGCCTTGTGGTGTTCTTTCATTGTGCCAACAGTGACTAAGGCGATTGGACACTGTGAACCACTCGACCAATACTTTACATTGTGATTGATGGATGGAAGTACGGGTGGGTTCCAAAACCCACATTCTTGGACCTCAGCTGAATTGACTGGGAGAGCCATAACCGCTCTAGGCGTGTTGAAAATAGGGTAAATAGTTCTTGTCGCTATCAAATCTTGGTTTACTAAAGGAAGAAGAAGGTCATGTGAATCAGAAGTCCATCAAACCATGGGTTGGAGGTTGAGCAAGACTTGTTCAGTAGATTAGTTCTGTGGTAAAGTCTATACTTTAGTAAGCCTTCCTTGGGTGCCATCACTGGCTCAGTGTCAAGCTGTCTCCTGATGTGACTGTATTTGCCCCAAAGTATATCTTAAGAGCTTTTGTTTGGTATCTCTTAGAATTTGCGATCTGTGGACCCGCACAGGGTGAGGATGAGCAGCTCGGTCTTCTGTGCAACCTTTAGCTCTTTGTCATGTTGCGACCTTGGCTACGCTGTATGTTTTTGTGCCTGTGGTCCAGCACGTACCTGAGGTTCGGCCAACTGTCTGTGCAGAGACAAGTAGGGTTAGGAGGACCTGGTTAGCTAGTCTTTTTTTTCAGTAGTATCTGTTTATACATCCTTTTTTTTAAGATTCAAGTGTAATGGAGCTGCGTCTTTCATTTAGCCTCCTTTAGCCATGTGCTTCTTTGGCTCAGGGACATTGAGTGACTCGTATGAGACATAGCCAATCACTCGTATGAGACATAGCCAATCACATCTTTTATCAGCCCACAGCAGTATTTTAGTTGTACCTTTTTATTGAATAGGTGAATCTGTCCACAGTCATGCAGGAGGGACTATTTTACTTACAAAAAGTATGCCTTTATACAGTTTTTTGTTATCTCATACATGCATTTTATTTGCAAAAAATCCTATTGTTTACACTTGTTTTGAACTGCAGTATGAATTTATTTAAATTGTTTTTGTCAGCACTTGTGTGTAAACGAAACCGATTAGCTTTGCCAGTGTGTTTAAAAAAAAAAAAATGCCTAAGTCATAATGTAACAGTTGCCTCACCAAACAACTGGGACATCTTTATAGTATTTAGTAAGAATGCAATGTTGTTGTTTTTTAAATATAGGTGGGTTGGAATTTTTTTGTAGTGCAGCCAAAGATTTGAGCATGTTCACATGAACATCATTCTGTGCTTAGCCAACAAGGGAATGCCACCCCAGTGCCTCAGCGTTTGGTTCCTACCCTCTATACATCTGGGTTGTCAACGAGTCGCTTTCATTGCCCCACCCATATTGCAGTACTCCGCTTCCTGTATTTACTGGCGTGTCTCACACGCTATTTTAGGTCACTTGGGTATCCTCAATCACTTGTATCCAACCATGAACGAGAAGCTGCGGATATGTTTAACCTTTATTCAGAGATTCGGATCGGACTCCAGGGACTGCGCTGTAATCTGTTCATGGGTCATATGGAAAGTATTAGCATATGAGCCAGTGCCCCCCACAGCCCTGAAATGTTCTTGCATAACATCAGCCAGGCTGTGGTCTGAAGGACAGACGAGGGAAGGGCTGCAGATAACACTACAAAGGAGCTCACTTCTTGGGCCTATGCAGACCTCTTTTCAACAACGGTTTAGACTCTGTTCTGCTAGATTTGTTTAATGGTTAAGGAAAAGTATGGTACGAATAAGAGGCAAGAATTGACCTGCTAATGTCTGAATTGTTCTGATGGATTGATGCTGGCAGACAATCCAGTAAAACCCATTTTTCCTTTGCGCTGTAGTGAAGCAGAGATAGCAACATCTCTGTCACTAGAAAGTTCAATGTTAATGGAATGTGTCTTGCAGTGCAATACCTTGTTAGCTCCTTCCTAGTAGGCCGTGCATCTGTAGCCAAACTATGAGGAATCTATTGTGTACTTGCTTCCATATAGGGCCTGATTCTGATCATACTTTAGGGATAGGGTAGATTGCCGCTATTTGGATAATTCTGCATAGTTGGTGTTAGGGAGAACCTATGTAGCGCACGCTAATTCGTACCCACTGCCTGCCGTCTTGGTCTTTACTGCTAACTGAAAGGACTGAGATGGGGAACTGTTCTACCAGTACCCGAGGGACCTACCCAGACCGGTGCTCTATAGTGCCTTCAAAATTCAAATTACACCTCAAGGCTAACTGCAGCTGCAATGATTCATCACTGGGAGGGGGAAGAAGGGGTCATTTCTTACTGACTGGATTAGGGCTTTTGCAGTGACTATCAATTTGTGCACCAATGACTATTTGCTTTCAGGTCACCAAGAACAGTTGCAAACCCCTCGCGTTTTCTAAAAATGCCTTTTTGTGCAGTACTGGCTATTTCACAGAATCTGCGCTCACCAAAGACCTTCTACTGAAACTGACCAAACATGTAGAGACATATGATGTCCTTGCTAAACTTAACTTTTGTGCTCTATCACACATACGATACAAACTATTAAAACAAGGGGGCTCTGGTATGTTCTTTAGAAGAGAGAAAATAAAATTTGAGAAAGTAAAAAGAAGTAGGGGCGGAAATGGATGGTTGAAGAAAGGCAGCCTTTCTGTCGTCATGTGCCCTGGCAGCTGCTTTCCACCTTGGAGTCTTCTGCTGGGGCTGGGTTGCGTTTGTTGGGCTGGAGGCTGGCTCAGATCTGCTGTTATGTCGGTTTCTATGGAGAAAAAAAAACACTGTTCGCTTGCCAGACCTGGGAGAGTAAGAAGCAGAAGAAAAAATGTTGTATGGGAAAGCAAGAAAAGAAATGTATGTGATCCCCTGGGTGTTGAGGAGGTGAAAGCAGGTTCTTTTTCTGGAATGGTGTTTTCTCCCTGTTCTTCACTAATTCGCCTGGTCAGCTTGCCAGAAAATTACTGAAGAAACAGGAGGGAACTGTATGTCTGCTGAGGAGGGTCCTTGAAAAGTTTACTGATACAGAATTTAAAATGAAAAATTGAGCATCTTGTTCTGAATTCCCTATTTTTGTGTCTTGCTATTTTACTATTTAATTTATCAATTTTCGACTAAATAAAGTAAAATGTTACATCTTATGTGTTGACTATTACTGTGCTGGATACACCTAAACAGTAAACTTTGCAATATATATTTTAGCCTTGATATGTAGTTTGAGGGTCAAGTCAGTTTTTCAAATGGTAGTCCACATCTGTTTCCAACCGTCTAAAGGTATGTACCTTACCGACAATTGGCACCCCTATTTAAAACAATTGGCTATCTCTCAATGGTGGAAGGCCATTGGCTATGTCTCTATGGTGGAAGAGCATCAGGGGACGTGGGATTCAACAGTTGTCTTCATGTGACTTTACCCCCAGGCTCTATGTGGTCTATAAGTGGTCTATTCATGATCACTTCCTCTGCAGCTAACCATTGAAGTGTATCTCTGAACCATGTATCCACCACTGAGCCACCTTCCTGCAATCCATGTATTGCTATTCTCAGTCGGGCCAATATTAAATCTATTCTCAATCTAGCCAATATTAAACATAAGCTTATTATTTGTGTTATCCTGCCCTTCTGTGTTGCTGTTGAGATCCTCAGTAGAAGAGAATTGATAACTTATTGACATTGTCGCAAAGTGCAGTCAGCCCAAGTCCGGCAATGTTGACTGCTTCATCTTGTTTGTATAATGTGTTTTTTCCAATTCCTTTCTTGCCTTTGTAACGTTTGGCCCCCCTCAGATTTTTTTTACTCTCTGTGCTTCCAAGTCCTTGCCAAGAATCCAAGCCCTTGCTTGGTCTGCTCTAGTTCTGTTTAGTAGTGTGTTCTAGACAGCTATTTTGATTTGCTTCTTCCTAGTATTTGTGCTGGTTGCGATATCCAACATGTTGTGAAATTGTATTTTTCTTGTTCAGATTGGTATGTCGGTCCTTGGAAATGCAATTACCCTGAATTCTTTTGCAATTTGACCGATTTGAGAGGGAGAGCTATGTAAAAGCGAGGAAGGTTGGGGAGAGGGTGTGGCTTAACAGCTAGGGTGGCCGATTTTGAAGCTGGGGAATCAGGCTGGAGTCTGGCGGGAGGCTCAAACATCCTGTGATTGTGCGCAAACCACTTTATCTACCCGTGCCCAAAAAATGAATGTGTCCACCTTTAATGCAGCTGGTGCTCATGTAAAGCGCTCTGATAACTTTGGGTCGAGTTAACGCTATATAAAATGACAACAACAAAAAAGCTGGTGATTAGGAATTAAAACTACTCAAGGTTATGGTGCGGGTGAGGGATCAGAGGGGCATAGTAAAGACCAGCAGGCCCCTGAAAAGCACCGTAAATATGTTTTTGTTTCATGGGTTGATTAGTGCTCAAGAAGCTTGGAGCAATAGCCAAGCTTTTAAAAAAAAGATGGCCCTTGGTGCGGGATCACATGAACACAACTGTATGGCAACAACGGAACCCTCCATGAACATATTGAGCAAGTCAGTCCCACAAGCACATCTGAGGCAAGGTCTCCGTTATAAGCCCCTCGCTAGGCTCTCAGTTCATATGTAGGACATCATGTTTGGGCCATTGACTTTCTGACTGTAGGAAGTCATCCTCTACAGAACAAGCAACTTTCACAGGGATACAGGTTGAGGGTCTTTATTTAAGCCCTAAAAGATAATTCTAGTGCATAATACTCCAAAACTTCTCCTCATCACTACCATAAATAAAGACTTAGTGGACTCCACACACAAATTCTGATCCTTTCTGTAAGCTAAAATCAATAGTTCCGTCAGCCCGTGGCGTGTGTAGCCCCCCCTAACCCCCTTACCATCAAACTATGTGACATGGACTGCACCAGTTGACGTCCATATGGTCACCTTTCTAGTCCTGCAGCTGTGCTCTACCTTATTAGTGTATATTTTTGACAGAATTTGCTATGGCTCCCAGTTTTTAGTTCACATTAAATTAGAAAAATCAATTTGAAGCAGAGTGATTTTTCACCAAGAGTCTTACATGAAACTGAGCGGAGATGACACCAGTGGCCGCCAGTTTCTTGCTTCCCGCCCTCTACGCAAGGGCTCGGAGCAGCATTCCTTCTGAAACCCCACAGGCTATTGAGACAAATCTGTCTGTTTTGGCTAAAGGGAGATTACTTTAAAAAAATAAAAACCTGCGCCCTACAGAGAAATGTTAAAAGCAAGCTTCAAAAGCAGAATTGGTGCCCTGCTTGGGACGGGATGTGTTTTTAAAAAAAATGTTTCTTCTTCATTACACTGCGGGGTTTGTTTTCTCTTTCTTTTATCCTTTGAAAGGATGTTGAGTCTGTCCCTTGCTCTGGTATTTGAGCCTTGGGGTGTGTGGTGGGATTGGAAGGTTTTGTGGGGAGGGAACCGTGGATGCTGCAGAAAGTAGAAGTTTCCCTTCCGCCTTTATCACCTCTTAGATGTGTTCTGATTTCGGAAGACCTACCTGGATTTCCCGCAGACCTGTCTGCTGGAGGAGTCTGGGAGTTGGTGAAGGGGAGGCTGAAAGATCGGACGATATATACGTTCCTTTCTTTAAGTGAAAGGGCACATTCCTCAAACAGGTTATGACTGAGAGGGGAACTCTAGACAGCAGCATTTTCTTTAAGCTGCAGTTTCAACTGACCTCCCCAGCTTTTTTTTTTTGGGCCCCCGGGAGGGGATAAATGCAGTTTAAAATTCTCGAATTGTGCATCAGCTCAAATCCATCTGGCTAAAGTTGATTTGTAGCAGTAGCGCCTAGAGACAGACCTCCCACCCCATCTGCACATGATGGATGGCTGGTGATGTGATGCATCCTCCATGGAGTTTTCACTCAGGCTGTAAATTGCCCAAGTTCATGATCTAACACCCTGACCAATGCCATCAAAAGAAGAGACACAACCTTCTCCATTATGGTTGTTGGCCTTCTCAGAGGGCCCGTAGACCGAAAACGAGGACAGTGACTAGTGCTATACATTTGCAAATAGTATAGACATCATTGTAAAAAAGCATGGTGTCTGTACTTTACCCTGGCTCTACTCAACTAGTTAGAGATGCGCCTAAGTGCAGTGTAAAGAACTTGCAGTGCTGTGGAGATCTTCAGACCCATCCACCACTACTAAATCCACACACTACGCATATGGTGACGCACATTCATCATCTCATCTATACAGTAACAACTAATTACAGTGGTGTTGATACGAAAACATCTGTGCCAAATCTTCCATGGAAGTACTCCATTGGGCTTCAGTACCAAGCCCCACATCTCCCACTTGAATGACAATGATGGACCACAAAAGACTCCCCTTTTGCACCCCTAAAAGGTACTTCTGTCATTAGAGAAGGTCACATTCATGTTCATAGGATGCATGTTGCTGTCAAATACTTGTTATTGTTCATTGCAGTATTTTACTCTTTCCTTTGGGGGATGTTCTGTGGTGCTGGGGTAACCATGCTTGGGTCTTCACGTCTTGCCCAATGTACTGTGCACTTGTGTACAGAGGCAAGCTTTCTTGAGAAGGTTGTCACAGGATACAAAAACCACCAACCTCTATCAGCAGTGTCCACCACTGCATACAAAAAGTTTATTTTTTTATTTCTTCTGGGTGAGTAGACACAAAATCTCTCTAGAATGTTGAAGTTCTATTTTTTTTGTTTCCTGAAGCCGCTATCATCTACATGCCTGCCACTGGAAAAAGAATGCAGGAGCTGAAGTTTGTATTGCAGATTTCTGTGTTAGGAAGTTTATTTTCAGTTATTCTTGCCAGATTATCTCATTCCAGCCTTCTGCACCGTAAGCATTTTATACAAAACTGTCACCAGAAATTTTGACTATTAAAATAACTCTACAATAAATATGTTTCTGATCACTCGAATGCCGGTTCTCTAGCATGTGTCTATATGGTCTGCTTGTAATAACAGTCCAGTTAGAGTTCTGAATTTCAGAAACTGGATGGTCAGTGGCTGCACTTCTTGCTCCTTTTAAATATTGAATCCTGAGACTAGCATGCTTCTCTTATTGAGGAACTCTGGTTTTCTGAAAATCTAGTATTTGTATCTGTTGTAGTATAAAGATTTGTATACTAGGTATCTTTGAATAAATAACTACTTACGTGCTTTAAAAGTCAAATTTTCTCCGGGTCTTCAAATACCATGTATGTCACAGACGTTATGGGCTCCGTGGTTACCAATTTATAGATTTCAATTCATTGACTGTTTTTGAGGTGCAACAAAAGCTAGTCTCTTCTTTTTCCAGTCTTTATTTCTGCTGCTATGTGAACTCCTTTTCTCCGATCAGTTGTACATTTTTAAACTGCCTGGAACCTCAAGTCTTACCAATGGGGAAATGGCAACCCACCCGTTAATGTTGAGGCATTCCCTAAATTCACCTGGTGCAGGCTTGTGCTTCCTCCATGACTCATGTCTCTGGAAGACAAACCGCTGTGTTTTGTTTGCTGGATTTTTAAACAGTTTAGTCTTAGGCTGCCAGATGTATGGGTTGTACTTTCCAGTATTTTGTCTTCAATTTTGAAAAATCCTCGTTGTTTAGGGATCTTGCCTAACGTTTGAAAAATATCACTGATTGTAGCAGGCAATATGTACAGAACAAGTTAACAGCTCTTGCCTAACGTTTCGAAAACCGCATCATTAATTGTAACAGTCAATACATACAGAACAAATTAATATGTCCACTGAGGTTGGCCCTGATATTTAAATACTCCATTATTGATTTGACCAAAAATTGTTATAATGTCAACTCCTTTCGTAAACCGAGATGGGTTTGTACACTAAACCAGGAAAAAACGTTTGTCTTTCATGGCGTTCATGGAGGATGATGGCATTATTTTTATTTTTTTGCCACTTATTGAAATCATGGTATTGTTATAGAACATAGACACACAATCCCTTGGAATTATGCAAGAGAGGGAATTAGAGGCTGCATGGTTTTCAGGTTGAGCTGGCCTCCAAACTTATCAAATGCACACACAAAAGAAGCTACCCTAAATATTGGTCACTTACATATTGTAACCGTATCCCTGCAAAGCACTAAGTAGAGTGCTGGGCATTAAAAAAAATGTTAAGGACTGTCCTCGCACACCACCAGGTGTCATGCTTCATCATAGGCAATCCTCGCTCTCTAAAAACCTGGTTTGATAGAGAGCGGGCTTACACCTGGAGACAGGGAGGCACTTCTAAAAATCTAAGTGGGGGCCAGTGAAGTAGTGATCTAAAAACCAATGCATTACCCCAAATTACATTTAATTGTGAACAGTAATAAAATTGGCAGTCTTTGCTTTCCTGTTCCATGCCACTTAAAAGTAAAACTGCTACCCAACGGACCATAACATGACGTACTAATTACATGATGGTTGTGTGCATCTCTTCTCCAATCCCTACATTGCTGAACACTATGGTTGTCAGATAGTTGTAGCAGCAAACCAGGTATTAAGGGGCTTTGGGTGGGATAATAGTCAACCAAGCCATGCGATCAGGAGTCAGAGAGTGCACAATGTCACTTTTTCAGTGAGTAATGTGGTGCATTGATCTCCTTGTCGAACACCAAATCTGTCTTTGTATAATGGGGAAACTCAAGCTCCTTTCACAGAGCTCTATACTAACTAACACTAATGGGGTAAGTTGTGACTATTATGTTTTTTAAACCACCGGTCTTCCCATATCCGAGGCTCAGATCTAGAATTGTATGCCAGCCATTGGACTTCCAGGGTAACCAGTGCTACTGATTATCACATTCTGGTTTGCCGTTTACAATTTGTAAAGTAGTTTTTGCCCCAGGGTTGGCTCTTTTAACTCGTCTGAGTTGTCCAAATGGTTCAGGGAGACTAATTCAGCCAAGAGGTCAAAACGGAGGGACAAGAGTACAATGGATCTAGACCATGATTAAACTGCCCTTCCTCAGTGTTAAAATCTGCAGAATTTCCAAATCCCAAAACCTGGGTCCATGCTAAGGACGCGCGGTAGCCGAAAGGGTAGTAACCCTTTAGAAAGTCCATACAAGGCCTTGCATTTTTTCCAGCCCTAAGTTAAAACCGCAGGTGCCCCCGCCAGTCCTCACCGAGCGCCGGCCCAGATCTCAAGCCTGATATTTGCTGCTTCTTGCTTTTTAACAAGCTGAGGCGCGCTGCTGGGTAAGCAGGAGTTTGCCTGCCCTGCATGCCTTTTGATGTATTACTTAGCGACTGCATGGCTTTGAACTTTTTTCCATTCCTTATTCTGTTTAATTTGGCTGTTCTCGCCAAAACTATAAGCAGTGGCACGTCCGTTCTTTCTTACTCAAATCCACATGATATTTTCAGGCCTGGATGCCCGCTTTAAGCCCACGCCCGCTGTCTGGTCAGGCGTTGCCCTCCCTCAGGGCTCGGTAGGGTCTGGTTCCATCTCAGCATAGTTCATCAGAACGGAACACTAATGTATAATTTATTGCACTGCACTGAACCATGAAGCTTTTGTACAGAAAGAGAGAGAGCGGGCAAGAGAGAGAAAGTTGAACAAATAGGAGGGTTTATTTTGCATGGAAAATTGGCAGCCTTCACCCTTCAGTCCTCCCAGACACCACTGAAACATCTAGCATTAAGCAGAGTGAAGGCTCAGCGAAACCTAACTCTTAAATGTTCAGCCACAATGAACTTGTCTTCAAACCCACCTGGTATTTTTATTTTTTTGTATATATTCCTTGTTCAGTATAGTTTTAGGTGTGAACCAATCTAATAAAACGGTTATCTTTACTAAGAATGCCCGATAAGGCTTTTAGATGACTGTATTTAAAGAAATGAGGAGAATGAGCCATCCTCCTTATCTCCCTTTTAATGTTTTTTTTTATTTTACGAAGTGTTCGAGATACGTGTCTTATTTAGAGCTGCTTTCGTCTTCCTGCTGTGAGAGAGCATATTTCCTATTTAACTTGCAACAAAATCTGGTTGGCTTGCCAATTTAGGGTTTAATTGCCTTCTCTGTTTTTGGGTGATGGACTTGAATGTGGGCCTAGAACGTCCTCTTCCTTTCACATAACATGAGTTACTTTAGCAGCTCTTGGGTTGCATATGTGTATGTCACACAAGACCAGTATCCAGAGATTTCAGTTTCTCACATTCCTTGCTGGGGAGTTCAGTTGCTACCATGTCCCTTCAATACGTTTCAAAGTGGGAGACCTTTTGGTGCTGATGTAATGGAAACCAGCAAATAAGCCAAAAGGTGGTGTACTGGGGGGCATTCTTCTTAAGGAAACACATTTTTAAAATGGGACCTTCCACTCAGTGCAGCCGCCGCATTGAAGTGTGCCACAGGGCAAGTTGCATCCTGGAAATAGGCATTAGAGGTAGCACTCTGACCAACTCTAAAAAATAAATGTGGGCTCAGATACTGTACAATCATGGTGACTGCGAAAAGAAAGAAGGGTGCAGAAAAGAGACTGGCCAATCATACAAAGCCATTCCACTAGGGTAAGTTATTCAGGGTAAGACTCCTCTGTTAATTAGAAAAAAAAGCGAAGTTGAATTCCATGTGCTGGATTAATTCAGACTGCACAATTCAGCCTAAGGTTAGGCAACAGTTACCGGTTGTGTCTTAAATCATTATGTGAGCTCTGACTTCGTTTTACTCTGCTTCCAGACTCCCACTCCTAGTTTTGATTGCACCCTGGAAGCTTGTGTTAATTTTTTTGCAAATGTTATACATTGATTCCATCTGATGTGGACCCTGTTGCCTTTTCTTTGTGTTGTACTTGGTCTTCCCTTTTCTTTGATTAGTATAATTCTGTAGACTGTGCTTTGTCTTTGGCTCTGGCTTTGCGTTTACACCATGATTCTCCTTGATCTCTACCAGTTCATGTAGAATTATTTTGTTAGTTTTGCACCACCAGTTCTGCTGGAAGTCATTTCATAAAACTTGTGAGAACCTGTGTTAACAAGCCAGCACCCTCCTCCTGTCCCCAGCTCACCACTTTTCTTATGACCACTTACTCTACAACAAACTTTCCTTGACATGTGCACAGATCATATGAATTTATACAATGAATGGATTCACATGCTTTGTCCTCTACTAAGCAAATCTAGATTCATTTATGTGCTGTTCCTGGATTTCTAGTCCAGACCTTGTTATCATCTTGACGGACCTCCCCTGGATCACTTTTGATTTATCTTTATTTTTCTGGAGATGAGTCCTCTAGAAAAGGACATGGCTTTATAGGCAAAGCCTCATCAGCGAGATTTAAGTTGTTAACTTTACTTCTTTGGTTTGATTGTCTCTGCTTCTTTCTATCCCTCGAAGGTACTGTGCTGTGTTGTTTGTGTTCTGAGTTGTACCTCTGTAGCTCTATCCCCTTCATTCACGATAGGTGTCTTCTAGATTACTTCTGTTACATTATGCTCAGCTCTTGCTTTGGCTTTTCCCCAGCTGGTTATCATGTCGTCTCCCGAGTGTTCATATAAGACTTCCCCACTGGAATGTTGCAAACTCTCCCGGCCTCCAAGGAAATTCTTTTGCAGACATTTCGGCATTCTTCTGGAAGCCAAGGAGACAAGATGATAAGCAAGATGGAAAACTGCTGCTAGATGGCTGACTCTGGCTACAAATGTATGAAACAGAAAACATCCAAACGTCCTTTCCCCCCAAATCCTAGCAAGCAGAGTTGAATAATTTAAACAGTCTGATAATATGGAGGTAAAAATGTACTGTGGGAATAACTTTTTAGAAATCTTTCTCACTGACTGTGGAATGTCGATCTCCGACCCAGTCCATCTGATTGCAAAACTGTGTTTTTTAGACTGAACTAATGTGCACTAATACGTGATGTATTTTTGGGCAATCGTCCAGACACCACTTATTCAAAAGGAAAAATGGGAACTGGCACAAAGGGAGAAGTAGGGGTTCCTCACACTTGTGGAGGGGGTGAAGAGGCTGAGGACTGCAGTTTGACTAAAGTAAAGTGGGCAGCTTTATTTTGCTGAACTGAACATCCTGATAATTGTTTCCGACTTCATCCACAGATAGCGGTGGCATCACTTTTCTGCCAGTTTGACATTCCACTGTGTCCATTTACCTTATTGTTAAGAAAATGGTGTACATTTTGTAGGTATGATAACTTTGAATATTTCAATTACTGGAGGACCCCTCGGTCTCTAGAAGGTGAAAATATCTGTTTGTCTTAACAGTTTTGCATGCATGTTACCAATCTTGTTGCAAATACGTATTTAATTTAATTGATATGAAATGCATTTTTATTGACTGGGTCTGGATTGATCAAACCTCCTCCGTGCCATCCAACCTTATTGTGTGACACCCTCTATCCTGAAGTCTGCATGAACCTTCACACTGATCCTTTTAAGCATTCAGATAGTCCTTCTTAACACCCCATTAGTCAGGCTTTGGAAAAGAACATTTCTACATATTATGGCAATCTGTGTTGCTCACCCCAATTTCATTTGATCACGTCCTGATATGTAGGTATACATGATACGTGCTAACCCAATCCCACTGAGTGGCCAGAATGCTTGTGGTGATTGCGTGTATTCCAGTATGTTAACCTGGGATGCAATGTGGCCCAGTGACTGAGCTGCTGACCTTGGAACTACGAAACATAGGCTGCAGACCAATCACTGTTGGGACTTTAAAATTCCTCCTACTGTACTCAAAATAAAAAGCCACCATCCGTCATTAGCCATCAAGGAATTTAGGCTGTTTTTCCTTTGTTTTTCCAGGCCTTCATTCATCCGCTGAAACCCTGTGCACAAATAATGTATTGGTAATAATTAGCTAAGCTTGTAAAATGTATTCTCCCTTTACCTCAGTGAACCAGAGTAGGGCATCTGAAATTGAAGTATTTAATAATCCTATCAAACTTTACATTTTGCATGCAGAAGCCTTGCATTTGGCCTTGATAAATTCTGATCTTGCAGAGTCGAAATGCAGAATATGACCAGCATACCATTTGCTGTTATTTTATGTTCTGTTATTAATTGTGGGTACAACGCTTTATACTGCATAGTAATACTTCGCTTTGCTGAACAGTGGGAGGGGAGTATTAACAGGGAAAAGGAGTCAAACTGAAAGTTAGTTACAATGAAAGAGTAAGTAAAGCAGCTTGGCGAAGAAGTAAACCAAGATGTTAGGACTTGTTGATTGTTGTAGAGTAATTCTGCTGTCAGGCTGCTGATATGGAGTGGCCATTTATGGTATGTTTAGTTTTTGGGCGTTTTTGCAACGCACTTTTTGAAACATGACACAAACTGAATTTGTCTTTTGAATGGTGGATAAGGCTAGATCCTCACACAATGAATCAATATAGGAACAATGAAAGTCGGAGTCTGCTATGCCCATACTTGAATTTGTTATCTACCTTATCGATTTATAAGCAGGAAAATATGAAGTTTATAGAGAGCTCCAACCCATATTTGCCCTCCCAGTTGTCCCATTTCTGTGGTGAAAGGAGCAACTGTGTCTGCGTAGGTGAGGATTAGAGGTTTGGAGTGGTCACCACAGGCAGGCCATGACTTGGGCCTGCTTCATGCATCCTACAGTCCCATCTCTTCCTGAAAAAACCTTTTGACTACACTCTTTGCAGAAACCCAGATCCTCCTCCCGCATCTCCTTGTTTATGATAGTAGCTTACAGCAGTTAAGAAGTTGCCAGGGACAACTGTAAACAGGCCAGGTGCAAGGTTCTTTGCTACCCTGGGAGAAAGTGCAGGAGTAGGAGACCTTGGCTCCTCCCATGAACATAGTAATATGCCACCCCACAATCATTTACACACCAACAAAATGGCTATCACACACCCCATTGCACTCACCCATTTCCCCCCATTAACCTTGAATGAGAGTATGTCTTTGGTGGGCTTCATCGCTCTAACTCCTCAACTGCCTTTTGGTAGGAATGCCTAAATCCTGAGAGATGGAAGCAGAGCCAAAGACCCAGAAACAAGGACTTACTTTTAGAAAGACTAGTCCTGGCTTCATTTTTATTTGGTCACAGGAGGAGATTCATAATTTATAAAGCCTTATGGCCAGAACTTCTGTTCAATTTGTTGCCTGATGTCATTCGTGATGCCCGAGCTTAAACATTATAAAAGAGGCCACGTCATTCCAACTTCATCTTAACTTTCAACCCCCATGATTTAGCGGGCAGGGGGATAATTATAGGCTGATATGGCTGCTATCTTAATGTTGGAGCTCTGCCTCATCAAACAGCAGGTCAGCCTTCAGAAAAGGAGGCAAACGTGTTTCTGACATCTCATACGCTAAGTTCCACCTTCAAGAAAGATTGGCTCCCCTCATTGGCCATGGCAGATTCTTTCAGAGGGCAAGTTCTATGCAAGAGCAGAAAATCCTCCTGCAGCAAGTATTTGATTTTCCAGTTGTATATTGCTCATTTAGAGTTAAAAAAGCATACATTTTGAGTCTCTCCCACAAAATATATTGCATAGAAATCTGTGAAAACAATTTTGCAGTTTTTTTATTAATAGATTAAGAAAGGTTTAAAAAAAGGTTTGCTTTTCGCTTATTTTTTACTAATTGGTCCTTTGAACATAGCATTAAATCCAATAATACAACAAACCTTTTGAGGACAAAATATTTTGCGAATTCCCACAGGAGCATTTAGTATGCGAGAAGCCAAAGCTAGGAGTTGAGTCGCTGAGTTGGGGCCATGTTTCCTCTATGTTCTTATCGAAACATCCCCTTTCAATTAACTCAGATTCCCAGTAAATAAAGCTTGCAGGCCCCATAACCACAACATCCTGTACTTGATTCTGACTTTCTCTCTTTTTTCTTTTCTTTCGGCAACATTTCCTCTAATCCGAGATGGAAAACTTTGCTAGTCTTATTTTGGTCCTTTGAGACGAGTGGCACCAAGCCAGCTATTCGTTAAGGGAGGCATCTCTCTCCCTCCCAAATGTCTTGCTAGTAACATCGCTGGAATGGGTGATGTAGAAAAGTCTGGATAGACTCTGAGTCTATTGGTTGTTGAGGGACTTAAGCTATTTATTTTTTTTTAATCTCGTTACCCTCTCTAGAGAAGCATTGGATATTAGTGTTAGTAGTAGTATTCTAGGCATCCTAAGTCCTAAAGATTTCTTAAGGCCACATGTATTGAGAGTTGTGTAAAGGGCAGTTAAGAAGTGACTTTGCGGGTACAAGGTAAACTGGAAAGACAACACGGGATCTGCTGTCGGGAAGACTTTGCAAGAAACAGGTCAAATGTGCTGCGGCTGATTCTTTCCTGGCGCCAAATTGGATGGACTCTAACTTGACCACAGCTGGTCTCCACTTCAGAAATAGAATTGTCAGTGCGAAATTAGTCGACTTGCCGGATTAGTTTCCAAGCAATCAATCTGTTCAGTGTCTCAAGAGTATGTTTTGACTACCTAAACAAAAAGAGGCCTTACCAACCAAGGCTACAATTCCTGAAAGCCCTGTTCTCACTCCTGTCTCTTTTAGGGGGTTGGGGTGTGTGTGTGTCTGTCTGTCTGTCTCCCCACAGGTAATACTACCCACCTTCCCCTTCTGACGCGATGTGTACCAAGAGCAGGCTTACAGACAGTAGTGCGACTAGTGCACCCATGACATGGCTCCATAATATTATACTGTGATTCGTTATTGGGGTGATACTATCGATTCAGTCAGGCTTTGACTCCTTATTTGTAATGCTATGAAACCACGATCGTGGTATTCAAGAACATAGGGTTTTAACCGCATTTAATGTCATAGCTGTGAGCTAGTGGGTATTAATGTTGCAAAAATGTTGTGATTATTTTCCCCGCATGTAAAGCAATAAAATGTCGCAATTGAATAACCAGTGTTATAAGGCTTGAAGAAAACGCTGTGTTTTCTAAAACCGCAGCCAGTCTGCAGGCACTCCCCTGTTCCCAGAATCCCTTTCGGTAAACAACAAGCGAAAGAGGAAGGCTAGACTTGGACTCCCTTCGTCTAGTCCTTTCTCAGCGATGATATCCCTGTGGTGGCCATGGCCGAACCTCTCCCGCCCCCATCCCTGGAAGATGGTTCCTATTGAAATTTTCTGACCTCCCGGTCACCCACCCATTCTCTTCCACCGTCAGTTGTAGTTTTATGGCCCGCACACAATGGCCTGCTGCCCCACCTCCATGGACACACGACGACTCCCATTGGGATCGACGGGCACCTGCTCCCCAGAGTTCCCACCGTGGCCCAGGCCTGGGAAAGAGAGCGTGGAAATCCCTTCTTTCTCCTCATTGTCCAGCGCGCCCTGCTGCCAAACGCCATCCGGCCTGGGCCCCTGTTATGAGGGCACCGTCGTGACCGCGATAAATCAGCCGCGCGCCCGGCTGAGCGCCACAGGCAGGGTCGGTGTGCGTGTAGCCGTTCCGCACCTGCTCATTCTTACGTTTCAGACGTGCACGCACTCCGCAGCCTACACAAAGCCTGCTTCTTGTTCTTCGCCCACTTTCTATACAGATGTTAACATCGATCATCACGGGTAAATTAATATGATTTAAGATACTAGAAAAAAATATATTTTACGTTTTCCTTTATATACAGAAAATAGATTGATTGTTTTATGCGTTTTCTTTAGTTTACTAAGAAAATGCATTAAGGCAATTCACTTTTTAAATCTTAGTAAATGTGCAGATCAGCCTGTTTTGTTGGCCATACTTGTAGACCCTTTATTTAATCTTTCTAATTTAGAGTGAAGCTGGGTGATATTAATGTGAATATGGGCAGCAAGAGATACTGCTCTTTTTGCAGTTGCCATTGTGTAAATGTATTTCTCCTACCACTCTTGTCAAATATTGACATTTAGCTTCCGGTCTCTGCTCTTCCTAACAGTACCTTGTTGTCATAAGTTGTCCTGCTTTGCCGAATAGCAGAACAGTGCACATCCATGCCACCCTTCGTGGCATGAGTGTTCCACTGGCCTACTTGCCTTTCTGATGTCTAGACTGGTCTGGGAGGGATCACCTTTGTGCTAAACACCCATGTCCTTTCTAAAAATGCTTTTGATAGGGTTTATTCTGCTTTTACAAAGGTGAGTTGGAATAGGACATTCTCATTTTTTTCTCTTCTGGAGCGCACTGTTTTGATATTCTTCAAATCTTAAAGGTATTGAGTGCAGTATCGCAACAAAATTCATGACATTTCTCAATTTCGTTTTAACCAACCGGAAATTAAATTAGCAGAAACTTCTCACATTTCTGCTTGTGCCATTCTCTCTGGTGCCTTGTGTGGCCTTTTTTCATGACATGTTTTGACCTTGTGTAAAAAAAAAAAAAAAAAGTCACATGAAATAATGTCACTTTGTAACAACATTCTAGTGAACACCACACACACCCAAACTCGGGCTGTAATATTAAAAGGTGTGCTTCTAGTATTTCATGGATGTGCATGAATTTATCTTGTAAATTAAAATTTCGGAAACATACAAGAACTCTGAACATAAGAGGCATTGGAAGGGCAAGGGAAAAGGGTCTGATCCATGGGTATCTAACTAGACTCACCATTCTGATGTAGTAGATATGTGCAGTTGCCAGCACTTACTCCTGTCCTTCACTAGTCCCAGGGAAGCAAACTAATTTGCCCAAGGGTCATGCCCTACGGTCAAGTTCGGTTGCTGGGATTAGAATTGAAGCATCCTGTTTCCTCACTAGGCAATCTCACTTTTGTGTCCACATCTCCCAAGAAAGGATAAATCTTTATGCTCTGGTGAAGGGAAAAAGCAGAAACAACAAAGTCGCTTTTCTGAATAGAAAGACCGTCCCTTTCTATTTGTGGCCTCATGACATGCGACACTTCTGTCTGGCAGACAGGTGTGAACCTTGAAATGAAGCCAGATTAAAGAGTAGAGATGGAAAGAAAGAAAAAGACGATTGTCGCCAGGTTATTCAAGCAGCCAGCCTGTCTGCCTATTGATGAGTCTCTGGCTCCCAGCCAAGTTCCCACTGGAAGTGGCGCGATTGAATACAGGGGGGGAAAAAGCAGACAGAAAAAATTGATTGTTCATTTAATTCGATCTGACATAAGGGAAAGTGGCAATACAGGAGGGGGAGAGAATCACAACCTCAGCACTACATTAGAAGCAGTATGACTTGAGGGGGAACAATTTATAGTGACCCTGTTTATCCACAAAGGTAAAATTCATGGTCCTTTTCCGAGCAAAACCCCTAACCGTGAACCCACCCTTCTTACAACTGCAAACAGCAGAATACATTGATTCCTCTGCAGAGTTGCAGTAATGATAGGACAATGTATGACACCCCTAAATCACTTGCCATTAATCATTTCTAAGTTCACACAACTATATTTCCAGGGTTGACATCTTGCGGCCTCCGTCTCCCACTGGTCTCCTTGGTTTGTGCCATTGAGAGCTCTCTTTTGCAGCATAATTAAAGATTTAAAGGTTCCATTTTTATATTGTGGATGATGCAGGTGGTCAACCGCTTTCTAAACATTCACAATGCTGGTTTATACTAGAGCAGCAAAACTGCCTAGGATCACACAATTGGTCTGTGAAGAAGCAGATACTAGACATTAACTCTTAAGAAGATATTTGGGCAGAACTGTGCAGATCCCCTGACCTTCTGCTGCATCTGAAAGGCTGCAAGGTTTTTGGTAAAGATGGTCCAATTTTAGGCCTAGCCTCATGTTTGCCACTCGCCTGACCGGAAATTTCACAATTTTGTAATAGCTTAATTGATCACTGTGAATTCTTGGAGAGAATTTATCTTTCATGGCTGATAAGGGTAATAAGCCATTGGATGATACACATTATTTGAAAAGCACGTATTTGCTCGTTGGAGCCTGTGATCGAAGCAGCTCAGGGGGTTACGTTCATTACTTCTGTTGTTTATTATGTAACTTTGGTGAAGTTGAAGGAGAATGATATGTAGCTATCGGCAAGGTCTGTGTCTGTGAAACTTGCCTATGAAATCTTCAATTACTACTGGAGTGGACTCTACCCGTAGACAATCACAGATTAATATAATAGGCACCGTTGTGTTGGATTTTTACCGTATGTGCACCCTGTTAATAGTTAAGTATATTTTATCGACTTGCCATCAGCCAGAAAAGACTGGCCATCAGTTCTAAAAAGAGAAGGTTTATCTCACTAGACAGATTTTCTTTTGAAGCCTCCGTGACTCAAACCTACCTTTGCCCCCTGTCGCTAAGCCTTAAGGGTCTCGATATAGAACTAGTGTGGTCCACCAGAGGGCTGCGAGTTTTTCCTTTGCAATCAGTCAAACAAAGGTTATGTTGATGCAAGTGCCCATCCTAATCTCCAAAGCCGCTGCTTTGGCAGCTGTCTTGAGAATTTAATTTTAATACCTTGCATAATACCTGGTTGTCATATACCCGTCTGGCCCTAAGGCCTTCTGTCATGTCAGGAGAAACGTATACTGTTTACCCATTGCCCTTGCTGGATGGGGCGAGGAGTTTGGCGCTGTCCTGGTTGAAAATCTATCTTTGAAAGGGCTCTTGTGAGTGTGCTCTTTGTTCATTGTTCGCCTATGGGGCTAAGGCTAGGTCAGTAGATCTGCAGAACCCAAGAATAACACTTCCTCTGCTTACTATTCAAGTCAAGCAGCACGGAATATGTTCTTAGCCCATAGAAGAGAGTAGGTATTGAAAGATTGCAGAGGCAGGGCACTTGCCTGTTCCAGGTAAACACATCCAATTGTTGTGTGGCCATGGGGATTTGTGTCAAGGAGATGTGTGGTTACGAAACTCTTGGCCTAGTTCCTTCGTTTCGGCGATCTGGTAGGTAAGTGCTGGCAGAGGTCAGGGTAAAGCTTTTTTGTGAGCATACAGACGTATCGGTGGCCTGCATCGTTTTTTTTTTTTTATGGCCGATCTTCAGTTTTACACAGCTTATCCTAAAGTTTGTAACATTTTAATCATATTTGTTTAATGCTTAGAGTGCCAGGCATCAGAGCCATATCAACTTATATTTTCTTTGTACGCTTTGTATATCATGGTGTTAGTTGATAATTGTATGGATTAGTTGGTCTAGGCAGGTCCCAAAAATAGGCCTTTTTAGTTTGTGGAATTGGATTGAGGTTTTGTTCTGACTAGCGCCAATGCACTGATTTTTGTTACGAATTGATATTTTGTTGCCTGCTCCTTTGAAAAAAGCTTTTTTGTGAGCATACAGACGTATCGGTGGCCTGCATCCTTTTTTTTTTTTATGGCCGAGCTTCAGTTTTACACAGCTTATCCTAAAGTTTGTAACATTTTAATCATATTTGTTTAATGCTTAGAGTGCCAGGCATCAGAGCCATATCAACTTGTATTTTCTTTGTACGCTTTGTATATCATGGTGTTAGTTGATAATTGTATGGATTAGTTGGTCTAGGCAGGTCCCAAAAATAGGCCTTTTTAGTTTGTGGAACTGGATTGATGTATTGTTCTAACTAGCGCCAATGCACTGATTTTTGTTACGAATTGATATTTTGTTGCCTGCTCCTTTGACAATGGGGCCACCTCTGCTGCCAGCTAGGAGGTGCTCTGTGCATCCTTTCAGTTTCGAACTGCCCTAGAACTGGTTCTCTGTCCGACCCTGTAGTGAGGAGAAGCATATTCCAAACTCTAGGCCCTGCTAATGAGAATTCTCATCCGTCTTCCAGTTCCTTTTTCCATTGTGTGGCCTCCTAGTTTTCTTGTTAAACTGACCTGAAGCTGCATGTTGGGGAACCTGTGCCTGTATGAATTTATGCATCCTAACCGAGGTTTGGAACAGGATCCATGACTCGATTTTCAGCCAGAGTAGTTTTCCCAGGTCAGAGTTAGTGTCTCTTATTCTCACTCCTGGTGCTATCATTTTATTTTGTGTTCTCTTTTTGCTCGTTTGATCACCTTTGCTCTTGTGGCTTTAATTTTCGCTTATAACGCTTTGTAGTTCCTTAACTTAAAAGCCTGACAGTACTCCTTTGGTTTCTGGACTTGCACTAAGGCAAATTGAGTTATTTGTGGAGTTACAACAACTTGTAGAGAGGATGGGGGTTAAAGCATACAACACCATGTGTAGTCCAAGAATATTGTTAATTCGTGTAGAGACCCATATTTAATAGACTTTGCCGGAAATTAAGCACATTTTATCTGCTTGTTAATGCTGAGCATCGGGCAACTGTGCGTTGTGCTGTCTGGATGGGAGCACTGTAGAGCTCTGCTGTCAGATTGCGGAAAGGGTGTGGAAGGCACTCCAGCTGCAGAGCAGCTTTAAAATGGATCCTCTGAGCTTTTATCTCATTGCGAAAATATTCATGGGATCAGGAAAAGGATGGGCGACATAGGCTTGCGGAACCCAGATGCTGGCGGATTCATGGCCTTCCAGCAGGACGAACAGGTGGGCTGCAGCCCTGGAGTTTGGGGCGCTCGGCTTTTAAAGCATAACTCCCAGGATTTGATCATTAAAGCATCACTCTGCCTCTCTTCAAACCACAGAATGACGTCCTCTTCTTGAAAAACGACACAATATCCGCTGCGGAATAGGAATTCATCACAGAGCTTCTTTTGTCTGCAGATGACCTAACAGATTTCAGATGCATTGACGCCAGCACAGACTCCAATGCTGTGACATCACCACTGAGTGAATGTGAAAGGTTTTTCCCTGTCCTGGGTTGGATGCTGTTTGTAGTTTAAATCCCCCAACTCATTCCTCAATTTTCATCAAGGAAAAGAGAACAGGTGGTTGTGGCTTTGTGTCTGAAATTTTGGTGAAGTATCTTTTGGAAATAAACAAACCAAAAAGTCTAGATCCCTGTTGGCGACTCGTTGGGTGCAAGCCAGCAGGCACAATGCTGAAGAGGCGCAAGATTTGCTGACTGCAGCCCCTAATCCCATTAGACATGAATCCGATCGGATTTAAAATGGCTGAAAAGATGACAGAAGCCCAAGACTGGAAAACAAAGTCCAGCGCCATAGAGGACGGTGGAAAGATGGGGCTATTTTTGGCCCTCCGGAAACAGCATGCAAGGAAGTCTTGGCAATGGCCATTCGTGTCGCAGCATTGCCCCAGAGCCCATCCCCTTCCAACAAAAAGGCGCACAAAAGGCTTGGTTTGTCTGCGTTCTGTGGACATGTGACAGCAGTAAAAGACTTGCATGGGTATGAGTATTTTGTATAGTGCCTAAACTCATACTTTATGAAGGTGCTTTCGTCATACGCTTTGGTTTTGTGTGAAAGGTAGATATTGACATGTGGTTGCTATATGTGATTTCGTTGGAGGTAGAGTGAGTGTCCTGGGACTAAATGATAAGAGACAGATGCTATGGGACCGTCTATGAATACTTGCATATGACTATGCAAAGGCTTGTTGGAAAGGCGAAGCAAGGTTCTCCTAGTAGCTGTTGTGAGGGTTTGCTGGATTGTCTGTGAGCAAGCCAAGAGACTTGCAAAGATTTTCTGATAGCATTATGTCTCTTGATAGTAAGGTCTTCCCTGGCATCAGTGGTGGGGGTTAGGGGCGGCGGGAAGCTGCGGAGGTGTCGCGCTTGAAGGTTTACATTTTATAAGCTTGACATGGTCTGCTTTAGCCGAGAGTGGCTATACTTCGAGTTATAAGAGGAAGAGGCTTACAGTGGCTGCATTCTCTGCAAAGACTGAGCGTCCTGTCTAGGTTTTAATCTCTGCTTTGGGTCGACTAAATCCTCTCATCAGGCAAATCTGCTTAGGGAGCACATTTCCCCATGAACCTGGAAATGACGGCCCGAAGCAACAGGCATGGCTGGCGGCTAGACCCGTGTCAGGAATAAGTGCTGTTTCTGTATAGTATGGAGATGGTGTATTGGGCAATGACGTTTGGTCCTCCTTATTCCAGTGATGAACAACAGTGTTAATCAAGCAATAAAACAAACTTGCATGAACCAAAAAGTATCACAAAAACATAAGCATTGTCTCCTGCCAGTGTTTCAATCACATGCATGGTTCCACGACTTACCCTCATTTTTCATGTCTTATTAGGGAAGCACAGTTGACCATGACCAAAACCAAATTACAGTTAAATTGGCCATTTCTTGCCAGATCGGAGCTTTATACAGGGGCGGCTGCTTCGTAATGGCAGAGGAGCGTTGCCGTACTGCCAGCAGGTAGTACACAATAAAAACACGTTATTATTGTTTTATTTATCTCTGTCGGTTACTTACATCTGACAGGAGGGGCGGGGCTGGGCCATGCAGGGAGGAGTACTATGCACTTATAAGTGCGCATGTGTGTTTGGCCAGCCGTCTTAGGCAAACAAGGCTGCTCAGACTAACTCTGATGCTGCTCTTGTGCTAGAGAGCAGTATCTTGATTGGGTGAGGAGCCTTTGCCTTTAGGCCCATCCACTTCCTGGCTTCCGGGATGCGAGGAGCAGGAGGAACAAGGTGATCGGCAGCGGGAGTAGAGCGTAAGGTAAGTGGTTTTTATTATTATCTATTTTATTTCCCCCCCTGCCCCAGCCGACCTACCGGTTTTGATTGGCAGCAGCCGCCACTGGCTTTATATGGGCTTGTTGAGAAGTGGCATTGCAAGTCAGCCCTCAGTCAGCCAAGCCTATGGTTCCTGTTGAAGGGGACTCTCTGCTAAATGGCGTGCTTCCAACTGAACCAGGAATGAAGATTTGCTTGGAACTCAAACACTTCTGCCTTAGCAAGCCCCCTGGGTGACATGCATTGATGGATCTCAGGATCGCAGTGCTTTTTTGTGGAATCCAGTTTTGTTCATTGGTGGATCTCGGTGCTTTCATTCATTGGTGGATCTTGGTGTGTTTCACTTCTTGGTGGATCTCGGTGTGTTTCACTTCTTGGTGGATCTCTGCGTGTTTCATTTATTGGTAGATATTGGGGGGTCTCACTGAGTTTTCATTATTAAGCCATCTTCTGCTGGTATGATCTGAGAGGCGCCAAATGTTTGTCATAGTTGTGTGAAATCTTTCAGCTTAAAGGAGCAGTGACTTCACTATTCAAAATTAATGGGTGTAGAAGATGAACCTCAACAAGATGCTGACTTCATGCCTTTCAGACAATGTTGGGACCACAGTGATGATGCTGACTTCATGCCTTTCAGACAATGTTGGGACCACAGGGATGATGCTGACTTCATGCCTATCAGACAATGTTGGGACCACAGTGATGAAAAAGTTATATATATGTAGAGCAAATAAATATGTAGAGCAAATAAATAACCGTGGCAAGATATAGCTTTTGTCTTGCATCCATCCACACATGATCCACAGAGCTTCTTTACACCACTACAGAAGGAGTGTTTTGTACAGGGTCCACTGTAATTTGACACCTCAAAGCGCTTTGTGATAGGAAATGGAAAGCAAAGTTGCCGTTAACCTAGGTTAAAGCAGTACAATATAGGCAACATTTTGCATATATAATTAGAACATATAAGGGACGTCAGGGCAAGCTTGTGTACTCAAGTCATTCTTAAATGTAGATGTAGCTTGCTACCAGAGTAGTGGACCTTGATATGATAAGCATGTGGCAGACTAGTCCCTTTTTAATGCTTCCATGTTTTAGGTGTACCTCACCCCCTTTCCATGACTGCTCTTAGATTCCTTTTAGATTCACAGACTATTTTTTGCCAGTGCCATGTTGCTGCTATTTACAAGGCACATTTGTGCTCAGGTGAAGGCCCCTGCTATTACAACAGACTTTCCAGCTCTTGGGAAGGCCTCAGGAGTGGCTGAGACTTACCAACTAAGACTTGGCACGTTGCTTAGCTGAGTACCATTTTATTTTGCTCTCCTTTACTTGGGTAAAAAAATGTATATATATTGCGAGCTCAGTCTTAATGTGCATTTGACCTCTCTGCTCACTTAGAGGTTTCATGGCGCGTTACATCCTAATATGGTCCTTCCATATATGTTTGTAATGTGCTCTACTGCTTTTCTTGAATATTTTAGAGTTGCGCTCTGTCTTGTGTTCTGGGTGTCTCCTGATGTGCCGGAGATGATTTTCTCCAGTGATTAAATGCATTCATGGTGGACTGATGTCAGGAGTCGGGCTTGTAAGGATCCACAGTATTTGGGAGGTCGGTTGAGAATCTAATGAAGATTTTTTTTGTAAATCTTCTTTGAGCCCATCTGCCCTCTCATTACACTCCAATCCCCTCTTAAGGCGGCCCTCGAAGCCACACGTGGCGCTCTTTACAGAGATTAAGCACAAGACGGATCCAATTAGGCGCACGCTGATGGCACTTAGGAGGCAGGGCCTTTGTTTTGGGGGTGAAATGAGAGCAGTGTGGGGAAGCAGAGAGGGCAGACAGGCCCCTTCCAACGCTTGTCAGCCGCGTCGGGAAATAGGCATTCAAGTGTCGCACAGACAATCCGGAAGGAGCCTTCTCTAAAGCCCAGATGTGAAGGACTTTCATCACATCATTTCACTGCTTTTCCCCTTCTTTCAAGTACCCAACGTTGCCTTCTTTGGGAAGTAATAATGCACATTTTTAACTCTTGATTCATTCATCCTGATGGGGCCAGATTGTGTGTGCCTGTGTGTGTATTTCGTAGAATCAAGGAACACGTGCAGTCATTGTCTCCATGAAAAGCGGGTTTGCAGCCACAGGGCAAACATTCAGCCTGTGCAGCTTGGTGACTTCATTTTCAGTATAGTACCGAGCTGGTGGTGGCCTTGTGGTTGTGGCGTAAAATCATATTGCCTGTTGCTACATATAGATAGAACAGCTGCCTTTCAACAAAGGCTAATACAATAAAAGGGCAAAATGTGTTTCAAAACCCAGCTTCCTTGAATTTGCCTTGTTCTTGACTGCTATTGGATGACATGCTGTCTGTTTTAGTGCCCATGGGCCAGACCCTATTAAATTTCCCCTCATTTCTGCAAGAGCTGCCAACATCTGTGTCTTTGTGGGCCAGGGGGCATGGCGTGAGCTGAGCTGGTACAAACCGCTCCTTTCTGTCCTATTAATAGAGCTGGAGCAGGGAGAGCCTTGTGGCCATTCATCCAGGCTGCAAGGCCTTATTATTCCGCCAGTTCTTTTCTAAAGATTTGTAGCCTTGGTGAAATGCCTGAGTAGTCACTGGCATGGTCTGCCCTGGGATATTCCCCTTCCACGGCTCTACAAATATTTGAAACCCCGTCCTTTCACATTTCAATGTAAACCTCCAATGGGGGCACCATGAAATAGTATTATTTCCTGCCTGATGTGGAACCTGGAGATCACATTTGTTTTGAAACTAGTTCCTGCTCCAAAGTAAACTATATGATTCATCACTGGACATGGATAGTGAATGTTATGGGGAGTTCAGGGACCATCAGGGCTATCTGTTTCACAGGCCTCCTGATGATAGTAACAAGAACGAGAAATACCACGTTGGCAGTTAGACAGGGCAAGATCAACTCTCTACTGGTTCAAATGGACCCTCCAGAAAAGGTGGTTTCTTTCCTTTCAAATCTGATGGGTAGGCCCAGGTGGGTAAAGGTGCATGAAATCTAGTTTGGAGTCTTGGAAGCTGAAGATCTGAGTAGCAGTGAAGCCATCAGTTTCTGTTGATGGGCCGTAGGCTCCCGAAAAACCCTTCTAGCATGCCACTGATGCCTCATCTCAGAGACAATGATGTCAACAACCCCTTCTGGAGATCCTCGAAATTCTGAAGAGACTCGCAATGCTGTGGGAGAGACCCTTCTCTATATATCATTCTGAAAATGTTATTTTTTTTCTCTTCTGTTACTTTGGTTGCGGGGCCGGGCATTCTTCTCACAGCTGAATTCTAGGGTGTAAGCCACCGGAGCTATTATAAAAGTAAATGAACTGAAAAAGTTTTCTTAAAATTAAAGTGATGTGCCATTTCAGGACGTGGACTCTGTTTCTTGGACGTCTTTGGTCATGAGGAATACAAATATGTATGTTTGGGTGCTTTTAGTGCACAAAATGCAGTGGTGTTAAAACCCCCTGTTGGAGGATATTTCATGGTTCTCTGTGACATATGGTTTCATCATCATAATAGCCTCCAAACCACTCTGTAGAACTCTACCATTCTCAGGGCTACTAGGACTGTGCAGCATGGAGAGCCGCAATATGTGACAAGGTATGCTAAATTAGGCATCAAACATTGCAATTATGTGACACGTTTTGTTACCGTATTATTTTCAACCATCTGAGTTAGATACAACAGTTGTTGAGAAATGTTTAAATTCTAAAACGTTGTGGCAAATCAGATGAAACCATAATTAAGTAATAATGCTGCTGCCACAGAATCTCATATATCCACTCGCCATCATCGTCCAGTATTTTATCAGAAATGTATTTTTGAGAGTTGAACAGAACCCAAGCATTCTATGCCAGTTAGTTTGAAATGGTACAAAAGGGGGTGGTGATGGACGGAGCATCAGAACCAATCAAACACTCACACCCATTCAACAGATCTGGGTTTGATCCATCACTGTTCTTTAGCCCACTCTGCCACCCCAGTTCAGACATGGCCATATGCAAATCAGTCTGACCCTGTGCCTCATGGATTCAAGCAAGCCTGGCTGAAGACGGCTGAAATGCCAGAAACCGGTCCTAGGAAGCTTGTTTCCGGTCCAGGGAAGGCATGGCTTGGCAGTTCGGGCTGGACTGTTCCCATGAGGCACAGGGTCAGACTGATTTGCATATGGCCATGTCTGAACTGGGGTGGCAGAGTGGGCTAAAGAACGGTGATGGATCAAACCCAGATCTGTTGACTGGGTGTGAGTGTTTGATTGGTTCTGATGCTCCGTCCATCACCACCCCCTTTTGTACCAGTTAGTTTGAAATGGCTGATTTATTCGAAGCGCAGCTTTCATTTGGCACTAATTCTCCCAAAATAAGTGTATCATCTAGAAACAAAATATTCAATGGGTAAACATTTTAATATAGATCTAGACTGCCAACAAGGGGTTCTGTTGGCATTTACAAACCACTTGACTTTTTTTTTGTAATGTCACCAGATCTACACTGCTTAGCGTCTTTCCGAGTGTGTGGATAATACTACAGCACACACATTGCCCCCCGTAACTCCTCCCTCCCACCGCCACAGCCAACACCAATTATAGTTAGAGCTGCAGACCTCGCTGCTTCTCCTTAGAAAAGCGATCCATCCTTGGGCGCCGTGAAATGGTTTCTTCCAGTCCTGTGACAGTCCAAAAAGGGAGTAATTGCTGCCGCCTTCGGGAAGGCCTGCGCTGAGGAGCCGTCTTGCCCTCCCTCCCTCCCTTCCCGTGTGAGTGCGACGCTGGGCGCGGGGAGCGCGCGCGCTCATGTCTGAAGGCACGGCGAGCAGCTCGCGGAGCCTCAGACTGTAATTGGCTGTCTGGCTTTATCCTTCGAGCTCCGGGGACGTTTCAGTACTAATAATGGTTACTTAAGGCAGATGAGTTTTCCACGCAGCCTGCCTGCCTCCCCCGCAGCTTCACAATCCTTCCACCTCGAGGGTGCACACGTCACCCCGGTGTTTCTAGGGGTCTTGTTAAACTATTTGCAGCTATCCACCCAGCTTTCAGTACTTTAGATTTTTTTATGATATCGAATTGTTTGTTGCCTGGGCATTCTTTCACATTACAGTTTAATTTCCCATACTCTATCGGAGATCACTTTAGTCAGTGAAAATGAACGTGTAGTTTTATATGCTTCATGGTTATTCCTTTATGCATGTGGTATTTCTGTAGCTCAAACCCGGACAAAAGGTAGCGCAGCACTGTGTGTTGTCAAAGGCAAGCAATCACTCAATGAGTAATAGAGGTATGCTTGTTAGTGGACGGTTAATGCAATGTGAATTGTGGTATAGTGCTATTTAAAGAGGTGTGTCTTGAAGTCTCCCCAAAACGGGAGCAGCGTTGGGTGGTCCTAATGGATTGTTCCAGATTTTGAGTGCACAGACGTACATTTTTTAAAACTTTTATTTGAAGAGGAAAATATACTTTTAGAAGATTTGAGTATTTCTGGAAGTCTGTAGGTTTTGCACTATAGATGTGGGAAATAGGAGTGGTCCTGGAGCAAGGGCTACTCCGGATTCGAACATGAAGTATGTGGTCCATGGGAGATAGATAAAATGTTGCTCTGTCTGGCGAGGCAAACTTTGTACCCCCCCTCCCCCAATATATAATGAGATTCAATAGGTTTTAATAAAGTGTTTTTTTTTTTTCAAAGTGCAAAGTAAACATTGCAACCTGGTGTGCCATTCTGTAGTAATGAGATCTATACCTTAGGGATTATATTTCATGCTTAACAACTATTTTGATGGCCTAGTCTCCCTTTTTCTCTCAAGGTGTATGATTTTATTTTTCTTCCATTTGCCTAAAATGTGAATGCTGCAATACATCTTTGAAATCAACTCCTTGCTGATTCTTTATGGATTTCTCTGATCGTAGATAGCAGCAATTGCTTATAGCGATGCTTGAATGAGGCAAACAAAGCTTGGGTTCAGGGGTACATGCATACTACATTGGTGTGTTTTCGTATAGAGCACTCCGCACACTGTCCAGGCACTTGTGAGCATTTAGGACAGTAATGGAAATCTCAGTGCTGCATATCCCGTGTAGATGGAAGGGACAGGGGTGGTGGGGGAGGGGGATTTCACAATTAATATTCCACCTTCAGCTTTCTCCCGCCCATGCAGTAATGGTCTGCTGCCCTCTGTCATTATGGGATTTGTGCGGCTTATGTGGGTTACTGGAAGGGTCTTGCATTTTTCACCATAGCCTCCTTAAAAGCTTTTTCAGCAAATACCAGCACAGGAATCTGAATCACGTGTTTGCACTCGCGGACCCTAACCTGCCTTCATTCTTTGGTCATCTCTGCCCCCTATATATGGAAATAACATGACTGGGAGCCTTACAGTCCTATTTTTATTATAATTTTGGTTTACTCCTCAATCTTCAGGAGTGAGCCTCACTTAAGTCAAAAGTAAGTACCTGCGATTCACAAAAAAGCTGTGCGACTCGCTCCCTAAATCGGCCCTACCGGGATTCGAACCTGTGATCTGCAGTTCATGCACCGCTCTGTGCAGCTGTCGCTCAAGCTGTTGTGGTATAATACAAGCTTTTTGTAGCCTATCCTTTGTGTGCATAGAAGGGAACTCTTTTTGAAAAATGAAAGCAGAGAGTCATCCACACACACTTGTGTGCCCAGTTTTAATGTCACTGTGAGGTACATCATCAGCTCCTGTCCTCTGAGAAGAGCAGGCCCATTATGGCTCCAATCAAGTGGGCTGAAACCTGACTGAGCCGTCCTGTAGACCGCCTTGTCCATTGGGTACTTAGAATTCTGGCTTTGAAATAAGGGAATAACGAGAGAGCTATTGCTAAAGGTGAGCATGATTACTACACATCTCGTGATGCTGAGCATAGCTGAGAAACCGCATTTCCTTTGGTTGCCGAACCTCTCTATGAACAAGCATGCTTTAGTGATGCCTGGGCAGATGGCATTTTACCCAGTTGGCCCAGTGTTATGTAGTCTGTAGCGGCGCCACACTTTGCATAAAAGCGTAGACGGATTTTAAGTGCACTGCAGTGCCCAGTTCGTTAAGCGTACTTTCGGGAAACCGCAGAATTCCAGCGCAGCATCAGCTGAAACATTAATCAATATATTTCATAGTTAATTCAGATTGTGTTCTGTAGCTCGTTCATGTCTTAATGAGGAAAGCTCTTTTCAAAGTTCCTTTCAGGTGGGTCGACTAACGGGGGTCCCTAATGCAAAGTGATGGGGACCACGATCCTCCTTTTAAGAAAAAGAAAAGCGACTTGACTGAATCCTAATTGTTTATTGGCTCAAATCCCTTATATCAGAAGGTTTGGTATGAGTTGGCATTCCCAAAGAGAGATGGAAGAAGGGTTTCTCAATGTGTGGCAATTGGTAATATGTGATTTTGTTCACCCGGCGGTGATTTACCTATATGCTGCTGGCACTAAGAACGCATAAATGCTTCATGAAATAAGTTTTGCAGTTGAGAATTTTTTCTCTAGTTTGCTTTACCCTCCCATCCAGCCCCCTCTTAAAATGATGGAGCCCATGACTGGGGCAGTTGTGGTGCTGGCTTCATGACAGCACTGAGTAGGGCAAGTGTCCCACATTGGCGGCTCTATTTTAAGGCAGAACCTGTCCACGGGTACCCAAAGTCACTGACATCTGAACTATGTAGCAGTGTGCTTCTGATAATTAAGAATAAAGCAACTTGGAGAGATTGATTTAAATGTTGCGTTTGAAAAGGATTCCTAATCCTGAGGTTTGGAGAAAAAAAATTAAACACTGGAGCCAAGCCAGTGGATCAAACTAGTGCGAACCAGGCCGGAGAACCGGCAGGAAGAAAGGCCCTTTCCTCTGCGCTGCTTTCTTTGGCACAGACTGTGTGGGAACTGTGCATTCTGTGTTGATACTGAGGTGTGTGGTGGAACGGGGGGGTGGGGCTTGTGAATGAGACCAGGGAAAGCTGGGTGGATACTGGAAGAAGGAAGAAGGAAGCAGACGTCTATAACTAGGAAATGAGCAGAATCCTGAAAGTACAGTGGTGGTGTACGTCATCCATGGGTCATTTGTGGAGGATTGCGACAGGAGCTGCCGTGTCTGGACCAGAGGAGTTGTGGCGGCAAGTCATGTGGCTCACCTTACTTTATGATGTCACAGGGACTTTTGAGAGTCTGGTCCAACGATGCTACTTGATACCGGTCTCTCGTGAGACCAAGACAGGTAGGTGGGGATCCATTCACGATCAGAACGGTTGTCAGTGCCAGGCCAGGCACTTCTTCCCTTTGAATCCTACACTCTGGCGATAGCATTAAACACCCCTTTCCGAATCGTGTATTAATATAAACATGGATACTATGTATACTCAAGTTGATCAAGTATTTTCATGTGTAGTTGTCTCATAATTAGTGTGCTTTTATCAGCCTTTGCAGTGGCTTAAAAACACATATTTTATGGAGAAAGGAGATTATTACCCAAAGAGAGATTTGTAAAATAACAGGATTTGCATTCTAATTTAAAGTACATGACTAGTGACTATGTGTTCAGTTCCCATGGAGGTTTTGGTGACATTGGTAAACAACTCCACCGTCCTTCTTGTGGTTTAGCATGTCCGCAAAACCTTCAGTTGGATGTGTAGCATTATACGAGTTTACATCGTTTTAAAATTTATTTACTATTTTTTTCCAAAGTAGCACTGAAATGTGCCTTTGGGTAACAGGGGCATACTGCAGGCTGAGTGAAAAGCCCCAGCCTGCCTTAAGAGACTTGCTCTTGCTGGCAGCCTTAGAAAGGCAATACATCAGTAAGCAGTTAACTTGGACAGGTGAAAGTAGAGAATTGCAAACATTATTTAGATTGATTTGCCAAAAGACTGTGTACTGTCCTGCATACCAAATTTGTTAGATTCGACGAGAGCTGTATGTAAATCCTCCCTAAAATAAGTTTTGTTTTGTGAATAGCAAATTTAAACGGATAGAAACAAAATGAGGCAAACCTATTTTCTAGTGCAAATATGCTGCACCACCCACCGTTAATGAAGCTGGTCGATGGTAGAGCTGTGTTTCTGTGTACATTGAAATTTAGATAGGTGAAGTTAGCAGCTATTGTCTTTTGGAGGCATGGCATATGATGTGTATGAATTGAAATGTGTTTCGTGTGTAAGAGGTTGGTGGGTTTTTTTTGTTGCTGTTATTTGCTGCCTGACATGAGGGAGTATAAAGGTAAAGTAAAAGAAAGCATGCTGATGCCAAATATATGGGGGAGGGGAACATTCTGAATGCCTCGGTAATCCACAAGCGCAAACCGGAATTTGCGCCAAAAATCCAGATTACAAATTATTTGCAAAATTCGAGCAACTGGCGAAATGTGTTTGGGACAAACATCAATACTTCAAGTTTTGCAGATTGAAATGGTTTAAAACATAGATAGGTGTTGTTGCGTTATCCTACATTCTGACTCGCAGATTTTGGAATGATGCGATCAGAGTGCAGAGAAAAAAATCAAACCCTGTGCAGTTGATAATTGCCCTTGGGGCAATATTGCATCATTTTACCAGTTCATTGGGAATGGGATTGGATGATAATTAAATAGTAAAAATATATTTTTTTTAAATAGAAAAATCTGAGCGAAAAGGGATTAAACCTCACTGCGCTAACGTGCCGATAGGCACCTTAAAATCGACTTGAAGAAACGACAACACATTGCACTAATTTACCTGCTACCATGCTGTGGGACGGTCACTCTTACTAAGATGCAGAGTAACTGCTCTGAGCCTGGCCGCCCCTTAACTCTCCTGTTGCTGTGTTATCAAAAGGCCATGCGTGATTTTGTGGCATCGCTTCTCTCTCTCCTCTGCTACTTTGGCTAAATACAGCGCTTTAAGGAATTTTTTGAAAGCCCTGGGGTTCTCTGGTTCATTTGCTATTTGGGACCCACCCATACATCTTATGAGTCCTGTGTTCGCAAAAGCGGACGACTGTGCGTAGTCTGGAGTTTCCCAGGTTTTGGGGACACACATTATCCTTTAAACGAATCCAGGGGAACAAAGGTACAGTGTTCGCATGATGATACACGCTCTGACCACTTACGGTTTGTAGGAGTGAACTATATTCAAGATTGTATTGGAGCAGACCTTGGAGACTATCCGATTTTGAGACACTGCACACTGACGACCATCGGTGTTGCTCTCGGGCCACACACGTCCAGATACACTACCAAGAAGCCCTGACGAAGTTCCTGTGGCACTAGGGAACGAAACGCATTGGCTGTGTGCCGGTTTTAACTAAACTATACCAATGAAAAGAATATTTTTGGATAACGTCCGCTTTCTGACTGACCTCACTCAGAGTGCACCTTCCTTTCTTGTGGACCTTCTCTGTAATTGACATCTCGCAGCAGCGGATGCTGGAAGTGGTTGCACTGGTGCAAACATATATGAAACTGGTGGGACTCAATGTGCTTGACCTCGGTCTGCTGCTGTATGCTTTTTTGTGTTTTTTTCTATCCAGGCTGCCCGGATGTTTATGACGTCAATCAATCGATCGCGATCCTGTAAAAATGGATTTGTGGTGCCACTCAACTGTTTACAAAGTTTTTGACTGTTTACCTAGTAAGATATACCCTCTGCCAAGCCACCCACATCCTTCCACAGCTGGGATCCAACTGTTTTGGATATTTTCGACGTGTGTCAGCTGTAGTTGACTGTTCTAAACCTAAGTTGTGGGACATCTTAGCTTTCTTTTCATTTATTTTTCTCTCTGCTCTGGATGTGGCTGTGAGTAAAGAGCTCGTCAGCATGTCTGGAGCGACTTCACAAGTTTGACCACTTCGGTCAGCCCCGGGGGCGTCTGGGCGGTGCCGTGTGGAAACAGGCTATGTTATGTCTGGCCCAGACTCGTCAAACTCCCAAAGACTTCACGTTCATAAACAATAATTGTGGTTTTCCGTTGTGAGCGCGCACCGGTGCTCCTCATCCTAAGCCTAGTTAGTGAATTTAAAAATAGCTTCTTGTAATCAAGCACAGGGCAGTTAAATAAGGAAGTGACCTACATTTTTGGTTGTATTGTTTATCTTCTGTCTGACCACACAACTTCTTTGGGGAGGGGCGGGCGAGGGATTCCTTCTTAAATACGGTTTCCTTTAATTGTGTAACAGGCATTATGGGATAGACCGCTCTACCTCCTCATTGGCTAGTCATGTTCATTTGAAATGTGAGCGCTATATTTTGTTAGCCATTTTTCTTCTTCTCAGAGTTGTTCTGCTGGGCTCTTTATTTTCGGGGTTTTTCCTCTTAGCAGGCAGAGGCCTCTCTGCGCACATTATAGTAGCAGGTTTGCACTAAGGCGCAGCAAGCACACTTGCAGGTATGCAGTTTACTTGTTTATTTTGAGAGAGTTATACACAGTACATTTCCTCTAACATACGTTGTCAGTATTGTTCTCTTCCAAGGTCCCCCGAGATTCTTTTTTTAACTTAATTGGGCTTTCGGGTGGTCATCTCTGTGCTGTTAGGACAGGCTTGTTCTCCATGTAGCTGCCCTACAGTGATTCTGCCCTTCTCACGTGGCATGCCATCAGATAACTGTGACGTATTTCCCGCGGACCTGACGTTTGTTGGCTGCGAGTGTGTAAGGGCGCCTCCGCCCTAGGTCCTGAGAGCAGGGGGTCTGTAGTAGTGCTTGCCAGTTCTGAGTGTGGACGGGCCTTTGTGGAGAGTTTTTAGCCTTTCTCCGGCCGCAGTAGAAATGGGCACTGGAGTGACCCCTGGTGGCAGGCCGCAATGAAAACTAACCGCCCACGAATTGGCAATCTTGTTAGTCTGAAAGAAACCGTACAAGAACCACCACATCTCTCCTCGCCTTCCATTAACTATTAGTCCATACAATGAAAGTGTCAAATCCCTATGTTTGATTTTTTGTAGTGAAACGGAGATAATTATCTGTTTTTCTCTGAGTTGATTTCGAATGTAAAGTGTAGTATCGCCGATACCGTAATGGCCAGCTTAATTTTCTAGATCCGCACAAACATGTCAGTTTGAGTGTAAATTTCATATCCATTTGGACTAGTATTTTAATAATAAGGGGCAGAGTTTTGTAGGAAATTAACCCGAAACCCCCTGTGAACGATTTACGTTCACATTATATAGAAAGATGACCAATGTAATAAGGAAAACATTCAAAGAGTGCTCCTGCAACACACGGAGGAACCTGCATTTTATCGAAGTAAACTTGGTTCAACAAGCAGGGTCGTGTGACATTTGTTCTCGCTGCTAAGAGAGAAGGGCAGGACATGGCCTTACATACACGTGACAATGAAAGTGGTCTGCTGTGGAAATTGATGTCGGTCATTGAAGTGCTGGGCCCTTGAAAGCTGCTCTAACAATGTGCCTCGCTCCTATCGTGTCGCGTTCCGTTGCATCTCGCTGTTGGGGCGCACAGGGGAGCCGTGCCTGTGGACAGCCTCTTTGACCTGCATTGCATTGGTGCAGAGCGCCTCAGCGCTGATCGCCTGATCCAGGGCCGGATCCCACATGTCTCTCGAGCAGAGCTCCCCATTTCTAATATAGACGCCCAGCCCTGGAAGCACACAGCGAGTTCTTATCGTGCACCTCAGTCCTGACCGCTTCATCCAGTACTCGAACCCCGCCTACGGTAAGGAAGTCTTCGGACAACTCCGCCAGAGCCCCTCACTCATGACTTTGACCACAGCTCGGTATGCTAGTACTTCAGCCACACACTGCTCTTTCAGTGTACCTCCTTTCGGACCTGTATCGTTTACTTTTGCACAGATTTGAACCCTTTATCCCTGCTGTGCAGTACAACTCTGTCTTGATCACTTTCTTTCTCTTATCATATATAGCTTTCTCTTTTCTTATACAGCTGTAGTAACCTATTCGGTAGTAGAACCAAAAAAATACTGTGTCTTCAAAGTCTGAGGAACATGCATTTGAGAGTCGCCTTGCTAGCAAACTGGTGGCATTCTTAGAATAGTGCTTCGAAGTAGGTTCTTCCAGCTTTTAGAGTTGGGAGGGAGGCGTTGGCCTGTTTATATATCAGCCTTCTCAGTTCATCAAGCAGATATGCTGTCCCCTTGAAAGCTCTTCGAGGCAGAATACTCAGTGGGGTTTAGTGTTCATTCCTCTCTTTGAATGAAGAGTAGATCCTTCATAGCCTCCTTTCCACTTCACCGGCTCTCGGTGTTTTGTGGCAGAAAAACATTTCCTTTCACTTACTCCCTTCATCTTCTTGACACTTCAAATGGTGGCCTGATTACAACCTGTCTTTTTAAGGTTAGAACTGATGTCTTTTTGGTCTACTCTAGGAAAATGTCATTCAGTCACAGCTACCTTGACTCATCTGTGCGCCTGTCTGCCTCTGCCAGCCTGAAGGTATTGCTTCTTGGGCACCCAGTGTTTTGTAGTCTCACCCAACATTTCCGTTGCACCCATACTGGGCGCTCATAAAAAGTGAGTGATGGACAAACCTTTTCAGAAAGAATTCTGAAAATAAATCACCAGAGCAAATTACTGTAGCCACATCCAGATTTCCTGAACTCAGTTTTTATTTTGTTGAATTTTAACTGTAGATTTCTCTGCAGTTTGGTAGAATTGTTACAAAACTCCTCCAGTTTGATTTTTTAATATGCTGGGGTTTACCACCTTTTGTTTGTTTAAAATAGGGTATCAAATGCTGTAATATGTAGATTTGTTCCATTGATCGGCACCCTGAAAAACATTTTTACTCTCTATTGATTGCATGCAAACATTGGCATTAAAATCATGTCTCTATAACGAGTGTCTTTTATCACACTCAATACTGACCTTAACCTGTTTCTACATGCCCCGAGCTTTGTAGGCTGATTCGGATTAATACACAGGGATGATTTGCCTGGAACCCACAATGTGGCCTAGTGTGGAAGATGGATTAGACTTCACTCATATAACTGAAGCCATTAGTTTGTCCATTAGACCATATTTCCTCCCAATTTCTCTTGGGCTCTTGTGCCATAGATAATTAGAAATTTGTTTTCCCAACTTGGCTGTCTGTAAGGCCAGTAATCCTTGTAAAATGGGCAGGCACTTTTTTTTCAAGTGGGTGGTGAGATTTGTCTTTGCTTTTGTTCCCTTTTTTGAAGTTCTCTTTTGTTGTTTCTTCTTACAATTTTTGTCTGACACTTCATAATCTCCAGCATATCTATCTTTGGAGGTTTCTGTCAGCCGGTGGCTAGCGGCGGCGCCAGTGCCTGCGGTTTGCGATGTCGATGAGAAAGTGTCTGTATTTTCACGCCTTGCTAGTGTGTCTTGTGAAACAGGAAGATCCACCCTTTCCTGGCGGAGCTGACCCAGACTTCTTTGCATGAACCAGCTGCAGATGAAGCAACTAAGCTATTTGCTCTGTTCTTTGATGGAAAATCTGCCTTGATGTGTTGGTGAGTTGCTAGAGCTGCCATGCCCTTGGCCGGCGAGGTTACCAGAGGCCCTAGTCATGGTGCAAGGAAGCCCTGTCCATTACTAGACAACTGGCGCATGAGTTTTGTTCACTGCTGGCCAGGTCGCCAAGTGGCCTGTCCATATCTTACGCTCATAGTTGCCAGAGGTTACTTCCCATAGTCTTGTGTAGGTGGCATGGCACTGGTACCCATCCAAGCTTGGTTTAGTATGATGGCTGCTTATTCCAGGCCTGACCAGTTGTCTTATGCTCCCTGTTCCTACCTTGGTAGACCAAGAATGTCCAGTCCAAGCCTGGCCTGGTGCTGGAAATGATCTATTGAACATTGTTGTGCTGTTCAGAGGTACACAAGCAAAACCTGCTGTAGTTTGCATTTTCATGGCCCAACAACAAAAATAGTTCTAACTTCTGGTTGTTGTCCTCACATGCATTGTCATCCCTTTCCAATAATTTTCATTGTTGAGAATGTGAACATAGATCACTGGACCATAGATGCATACTCACCATCGTGGAATAGGAGCATGAAGCGCCGGTGGAATCGTCAGGAGTTAACTCTCTTACCTGAACTTAAGTGGGTCCTCTGAGCATACGTTGGTCCAGTTTTGTCCAAAATTTCTGACTGGTGAATAATTTGAAGTACTTCTTAAGTTACATGTTCAAAACCCACTGTAGCCGAGTTGTAGAGTTTGTGATGAGACATGGCATTCTGCAGTCAGCCAGCACTGCGCCAGTTTAGCTCTGTGCAGGTCAGTACTCTTGCTGCATATGCAGTGGTAAAACTGGATACCGCATTGGATCGGTGAGAGAATGGTTCGCAGCCAGTGGGCTGTTGGGTAATGCACCACATACAGGTTTCATCGTTCTTCATTTAGTGTTGCCCTTGCGCACCCAAAAACTGCATTGAAAAGCATAGGGCAGAATAGATGATTTTATTCCTTAGGTTCAAGTTTGAAGTCCAGTTCATTGGTGGATTTACGTGTATCCACTGCTTGTCTCTCATGCTACTGAGCTCATTTTGTAGAATGAGCTAGACTGAGTAATCCTTCTCCCCTATGCTTTGCAGTTTAATGAACTGGCCGGCTGACAAAACAGTGATTGCCCAGGATCACACAGCTTTGACGCTACAGTTGGAAAGAAGGACTGCTGGTTTCGCAGACGACATCTAGCCTACTAGAGCACTCTTTTGAGACCTTTAGATCGTTCCTTTCAGCAGGATAAAATGAGGACCTCTGACCTTTTTGGCCTTTCTAGCGCCTGGCCTCCTTTGTCAGTTGGTGAGCCCGCCTTTTCTGGTCGCTGCTCTCAATGCTGCCTCCAGGAGCTGCACGAGCAGTGATAATTTTGGGCGCCTTGAGGCCTGCTTACGCTGCGTGGCTTGGCAACTGGTGGGAGACTGAGATAACACATTTCGGGAGAAAGCTGGCTTACATCTGCAGCAGAGCACGTAGCAGGAGGACAGAGAATTGACTAGCAGCACGTACTCCCAAAATATATATATATATATATATATATATATATATATATATATGTGTGTGTGTGTGTGTGTGTGTGTGTGTGTGTGTATATATATATATTTTTTTTTTTTTTTTTTTTTTGTGGCAAATGCATTTTTTGAGTTCTGTTGGATTAGTCGATAGTGACCGATTTTGGTTCCTTTCCTTTAGCTTGTGTATGGGATTTTTCATCCTTTATATTCAGGATACCGAGAAGTGGAGAATGTGTCCTGATCTCGGGGAATCCTGGCTGCAGTGACAGGCTAGGGATTCTGAAGGGCAGGGGGTGTGCAGTCTGCCCTGCCCCAGCCCCGCGGGCCATTTCTGGTGGAACGCCCATATTGCACTTCTTCCTGGTGCTTTACAGAACTTAGCAGGGCATCTGAAGGCGCGCGCAGCACGTTACAGGCCCCTGTGGTTTTACTTTTTGCGAACTTTTTCCTGCAGCGCAATCGGTGTTCTGGCCTCAGGCTAGGGTAGAGAGAGATCCCTGTGTGCATGTACCAGTCGTGCTTCTTGGCGCTGCACGTGTCCGTGTTCTTGGTGGGCACTCCCACACCCTCTGGATGCCCCCGTGCCCCTTCCACCTGCTGTCTCCACAATGGCCCTGCCTTAAACTCTCACTGCCACTCTTTTCCCCTTTTCTGCCCCAAGCATTTGTTTTTCCCTTTGAGCCGTGCAACAAATCCAATTACTACAATTATCCGTTGGATGGATTGTGCGGAGTGTGTGCGTGGGGGGCAGCTTTATCCCCCCCCCCCCCCCTCCCCGGTGGCTGTCCATCAGCCTCGCCTGCACAGAATGGTGTCCCTGCAGATCCGCTCGAAAAGGTCTGTTCACTCTGCAGTTTGCCACCTGTTCCTCCAGCTCGCTCCCCTCCCCCTGCCCCTCCCGTCCCCAGTGAATGGGCCGGGGGATCAGGAGGCGCTTGCCAAATAGCTGGGCGATGCTGTCACCGCTGCCTCGCAGCACCTTGGGACGCACTCACTTTTTCCTAGCGCCACGTTGTTAGCACAGCCACGGTTCACGTTTTGACACTGAATTACATGGGAAATGAATACTTCCCAAGCACATCGAAAAAATGAATAAGGGCTGCTTCGAAAGGCTCCACCACAGCCCGAGGCACAGCATAGTGAAGCTGCAGGCCTCTGCGCCGGCCAAGACGTGGGCCCTGTACTGCTGTGTGCACGAATGTGTGTGTGGTATGTGTGTAGCGCAAACCTACAGGGAAGGTAGTGGAGATATCTTCATAGTCTTGGGCAAAGATACCACCGAGAAGTAGCTGGAGCTCTCGCTGCTATCTCAGAGCGGAAGTGGCCTGTTGCTGCGCTGTGATGTAGTGCTGCGTGCTGAGGCGTGGCTTCAACTCTTTCCTAAACTGGCATATAATTAGGCGGTCCTGATTGATACAGGGATGTTGTTCTAATTCCTGGGTACATAAATGGAGACACATGTTGGTTGCCTTGTTCTTCCTTATTTGCATTCTTAGTCTTAAGAATTATGGTGCCCTGGCTGTGGGTGTGCCAAGAGCCACGAGGGTGGCGAGCTCGTCAGTCAGCTATGCAGGAAGGGGTGCCGGTTGCTATGGCTTTGTAGATGATGTATAAGCTTGTTAAGATGACGGTGGCCAGTATGAGGAGCCAGTCGAGTTCCATCCGGGTGAGTGTGGTGTGGTCCTATATCTGCAACTGCATGTAAGATAGACTTAAGGCGGGCCAGTGTGCGGTCCAGGAGGCCATGGAGCATGGCATCGCCACTTCCAGATTAAAGCGTAGGAGAGCTTGAACGCCAGTGCCAAATTTGTTTTTTGGGAGGAATGGTTTCACTTTCTTTCGGAGAGCGATCTGGTACCAGGCTGTCTTGGTTTTCTTGGCTATTTGTTTCCTGACGGTGAAAAGGATAAAAAGAGTGGCTTGGCATTGGTGAAAGTTGGGGTTTGAAGCTGCCCAAGTTCATGTAGTTGAGCCAAGTTTGGAAGTCTATGCCAGTGGACTTCACAGTGACTGATGCGGATATATGGCACCAGGTTCGGGCTGTAGCGTGATTGATGGGATGTGTTCGGCAGCCAGACCCCCAGTAGATTTGTCTTACTTTAGTCAGTGTTCACGATAGTCTCTGTGCGGCCATTAAATCTGCTCTGATAGTTTATGAGCCACTCTTGGCTATTGTTTTTTGCTCATATGATTTCATGCATTGGAGGGAATGCAACAGCCAGCCAGAGAGATTTTTCATATGCTGTGAAGGGTGGGGTTTACAGGCCTGGCCGAGGACGGCCGAGGAACGGACAAAGCCAAACTTGGCACTCTACCCAGAACACACTGCAGCTGTGAGTGAGTGAAGTCATCGGCCTAACAACCATTGCAAATAAAACATAAATACCAAGGAAAACAGAGTCCCACAGTGTTCTGCCGAGTTTTAAATGTATTCTGTCCAGCTTGAGATGGCATCCGATATTGCCTGTCTCTGCAAAGAGAGTGGAGCTCATTCATATGTGTGGGACCTGTTGCTTCACTTTGTTGCATTGTGTTAGTAAATTTTCTTTATTTGCGCCTCGAGTCCTCCACATTTCTCTTTTCTGTTAATGGAAGATGTGTGTCTTAGCTTGCAGGGTTTGGTCTGTCTTGTCACTTAATGTTGCGAAAGGATATATTGTTGAGTGGCCACTGCCTTAGAAGTTGAGTGTCTCTTACGTCTGCTTTTTTGGGTGAGGCTGATCTATAAATGGTGGTTGCAAGTGCACCCTCATGTGTGATTGTCTCCTATCTGGGCCTAAATCTGTGGTTGTGTTAGACTATGATGTCCGATACCACGGTTCTTGGGTGCAAGGGAGAATGAGCTTAAACCCGATGGGTGCAGCTGTGGTCCATCAACACGTGTGGGGAAAATGGTGACTTTATTGGTGCAGGGCCCCTCCAAGTGTATTTGCGAAGCTGTGACTGTGGCGATAGTAGCCTGCTTACTATGGATTGTGTGGCACACCTTCAGCTGCTTCCAGCCCACTCCATTGCCATGGTGGGAACGCATACGATACTAGTTTGTAAAGAGCTGTGATACATATGTGCCTATTAGCAGTAACCGTATGGTGTCCTACCTTTCAGTATTAACCAATCTGTTTATCTCTTGTAGATTTCTTCTGAACCTGCAGCCAAGAAACCCAAGAATGATGACTTGCGCCCTTTGTCCCCATCTTCCGCAGAGAAGGAGAAGCAGTCGAATTGGTTGCAGTCGCTGGCGAATTCCAACAAGGTACTCCTATTTCCTGCCCCGTGGTGTGCCCTGGCAGCTATGTTCCTTCATCCTGTGCCTTCAGTTTAGTTGAGGGCTCCTGGCATGCCCAGCCCATGAGCAAACTAGGCCCCAGTGTGCTGTCAGGGATCCAAGAAAGTCTCCATCATCCCCACCCCTCTTGGCCGGTCTCACGTCACCGAGTATTTACTGGCAGGCAGCAACTGCACCGGATTTCACTTCTAATCCAGCTCTGGGCTTCCAGGGAAAGTTGCTAAGCAATCGGCACTAACAAGACAAAAACCTGAGCTGAGGTCTTGGAAAAGCCGTCCGCGAGCTCGCAGACCTGTAGCCATGGCAGACGTTCTGCCAGCGCCCTGCCAGCACTATGCCAGCGGGGTACAGTGTACCTCCCTTTTCCGGAATACTGGCGCCATTCAATACATTTGCAGCCTAATGGGCCATGTGCCGAGTTTTAATGCATTGAAATAGCCGGAAATTGCCGTAAGTTAATATTGTTGGATATGTTTTTGGTTTAGGGAGCGCATGTGTTTTTTTTTTAGGACCTAAATGAGGTGAGGGATGAGCTGTCCCTCTTCGGTGGAGCACCTAGGTGCAAACACTTGTTTTTATTTGAAGATGCTTTGCACGTGGAGCCCAGCGGTTTGAAAGATGCTGGCGTACTTGTGTAAAGTGACTGGTCTTGGACTGCTATGGCAAGTCTCTGCTGAGAATTTGGGACCTCTGTTTTTCCTGTTGTCTGTTTGGTCCCCAGGAGGCACAACAAAAAGTCCTCCAAGCCTCTGTTTGTCTGCAGGCACTGACCGGCACAAAGCATCTCGAGGCAAGGATATTTCGATTCTCAGCTATTAGTGACTTTCTTCCTTTTCAGGCGTGTAGGCTTGTCCTTTGGGTCTACTGGTTGGCAATCACTTGTGTGGTATTGTCGAACGTGTTTGTCTGGGAAGATTAGACAATGTTATGCATAAAAGCAGAAGGACACTTGAAGTATATTTGTGATGTGGCTCTCTTGTATTTCGGAAAGACTATGGGCCATATGTAGGAAGCCAAATTGAGACCGCAAACGCTGAAATTTGCAGAATTTCAGCATTTGCGATCGCATTTTGGGCAGTGTGCTATGTAGCAGACAAAAACCCACTCGCAAAATAAGGAATCGCAAAATTTGTGATTCCCTATTTTGCGAATGCATTTAAGGAATCCAAAATTGCGATTCTTTAAATGCAATGTAGGAAGCACCCAAGTTGTGCGATTTTGGCTTAAGGAATTGCAAATTACCACCAACTTCAGGTTGGTGGTAATTTGCGACTTCTTTGAAAAATGCACTTTTTTGCATTTTTCAAAGTGCCATGTGGCGCACATACATGCCCTTAGCGCATATATGTGTGCCACATGTGCACACATGTTTATTTCAGGGGTGCAAAAGGGTGCCCTATTGACACCCTTGCAACCTTGAATTTGCATTCTCAATTTGCGATTCTCTAATGGAGAATCGCAAATTGAGAATGTGTTCCTATTCATTCCTATGGGCCTTCTAGCCCATAGGAATGAATGGTAAGGTATTCCTTATTTGCGAATCTCAGTTTGCGATTCGCAAATAAGGAATAGGTGGGATTCGCAAAATATTTTGCTAATCCCACCTACATTGCATTATGTGATTCTCTAATTGCGATTCCCTAAAAATCGCAACTTGAGAATCGCAAAACACGTTTTGCGTACATATGGCCCCTATATGGGTTATTTAGATCATTTAGATCGTGGTACGTTACATCGCAGTTATTACAACTCAAGTCGTTACAACGACTTAGGAATAGTATGATTTACTATTCCAACTCCAGTGTGTGTAACAGTAGGGAAGGTGTTGGAATAGTAAATCATACTATTACTTAGTGTAGAGCGACATCCAGCGCAAGTCGTAATGGCTTGCGTTGTAATGACCGCAATGTAAATGTATCGCAGTGTAACGACCGCGTTGTAAAGGTCGTTCGCCATTATTTAGAGTTTGGTGGATGCAAGATATCCTCTAAAAATTGGGCAGATATACCACGTTCGCCATACTTTCAATCGCCTCCAAAGCCTCTTGCTATTCTGGCTTCATTGCAGGTCCAGATCATTCTGGGATGTGTAGTCTTGTGAAGATGTCTAGACTCTCATCCACTGAAAATGCAAAAGGGGCCTGGATAAGCTTGATCCTAAGATCCTGCAGAGTCCAGATTGTTCTTTTCCAGTGTGTATTTAGAGTCCTGTTTTGGAACTCAGTAGAATATCTCAGTGATACGCAGGCTAGTAAGGGCAATCAATGGCCATACAGACCACCACATCATTACACAACAAATGAAAAGAAGTCTGTGTTTTGTGCCTGGTGACGCTTTGTACTTACAAAAGGGGCACTCACTGTACACCGCTCGTAGGAGCAGGCTCTGTACACGAAACAATATGGACATGTTGTGCACCTTGCATGTTAACAGCCTATTGCACACAGCAGTGTAATAGAGGTATCTAGGGTCAGGGCAGTTTCAGAAATACTGGTCATCTTGCGTTCTTAACATGTATTCTTTCGATTTTTATTTCACTCTGTTTTACTGAATTTTGTCTTAATTCTTTGTGTTTTTTTGTTGTTTTTTTTAAACTTGTAGAATATCGGCTGCATGCATCCGCGGCAGCGCCTCTCAGCCTTCCGGCCCTGGTCTCCAGCCATTTCATCGAATGAGAAGGAAGTTCCCGGCCATCTTCCCTTGCTCATCCGAGACAGGTAAGCAGGGCCTGGAGGAACTGATAATGCAATAACATACTCGGGGACCCCTTCAGACTCTTGGATGTGTGAGACCCTTTGACCAGCGGGTGATGGAGAGAGCAGTTGTTTGTTCTTGGGTTTTACAGTGGCCTGAAAACGGGGGCTAAAGCTAAAGAAAAATCACCAGTAGATGCTGGATATGTATAAATAACGTGCGCTATCTCACGGCAGGGAGAGGCGCCAACACCCTTCAGACACCCGCAATACTGTTTGGGATATATATATATATATATATCTCCACACCTCCCCCCCCCCTCCCCCCCCCCTGCCTCGTGGCAGCTGTGGAGATTTATGTCCCAAATCACTTAAGGATTGTTAATCTCAATTGTTTAAAATGTCTGTGGTGTAAATATGACTGTTCTACCGATATCTAACAACCATGTTTTGAGGAAAAACAGTTGAATTGTGCCATAGAAAGTCTTTATTAGAGCATCAATGGTACCTTTTTCAGAATGATACCCTTGCATACTGCACACCAGGACACAAGCCTCCTCCAGTAGTTCTTTAGATGCAACTGTTTATGAGGCGCCTCTGGGGGGTATTTTGAGTGGCGCACGAGAGATCCTCCCTTTGAGAACTTCCATCTTATTAACATGGAGTGGGAACGCGTCTGCCAGAGTTTTTTCTCTCATCACATGCTTTCTTTTCCTTCACCCTCACCTTTTCCATGTTTTTGTTTGATTGTTCCTAGGGAGGAGTTATCATTTCTTAGCACCGGCCCCCCTGTCCTGCAGACCCCTGAGCGCCCGGGCAGTCATTCCGAACATAATGCGTAGGTGTTTTCCTTCATCTATGTTTATACGCTTTTTCCACTTTGCTCATTTCAAACAATATTTTCATTTGCTTTGCATGATTATTTTTTAGCTAACCATTTAGATGCAGTATGGTGGTCTCAGTAACATCCAGCATTGCATAGAAACCTTTAAAGGGTTGGAAGTGTGGATGCGCCTGTGTGTGTGTGTATTTTCGACGCATGTAGTGTGTGTACATAGATAATTTTGTGTATTTTTGTGTGTAGCTGTGGTATTGGACTAATGTTTGGACTAATGTCTTGTGTATTTACCACATACACTCACACATACAGGCTATCCATTGTATGTTGCATTCCGCAGAAAACATACGGGAAAGAATTGGATGTTTCAAAGTTTAGCTCAATTTTGAACCTAGACTCGCAGGATTAGGTTACAGATGAGACTTGTTACCAGAACAATTCAAATCTAATAATATATTTGCTGTAGTGTTACAAGACAATTTAGGTGATTGTCGTAGCTTTAAATGTGGTTTTTAACCCTTGCCCAACCAGGAAGAGTCTTTAGAAAATGTTTGCCTGAGTGCATAGGATTTAGTCATTTTCCTGAAGTGTGGGCGTTTGTATGTGTGCTTCATGATACCCAGAAAGTATTGCATGCTTCTTCACCGCAAAGTGTATCCTACCACTTTTGAAGTCACCCACTAGAATAACGGAATATGGTTGTTTTTATATGGCCAGTGAGATATACTATAACGTCACGTGGTTACAAAAACGCTTGTTATCACTTTACTAGTCTTTTAAAAAAAAAAAAAAAAATTGGCTACATTTCGATGAGTAAAATCTTTTTTTCTGGAATACCATGGCTTAAAATGTCTATCCCCCAAATCTCGATATTGCTAAAAATATTGACCATGCTTATTAGCCTTGCCGTGCCACAAATCAGTGGAACAAGGAATATTCATATTGTCCCGTGTACTACAAGTAGCTCTCACGTATAAACACGTAAAATAATTTTTTTTTTTGGGCCGACACAAGACTAAGGCAACGCGTGAGGAATAGAATTAACAACACCACATAACTTATTTTTCCCATTTTCTTTCTACGAATTTGCAGTTTCTACAACTACAAAAGTTTTGAGAACTCGGTGGCACCCAATGTCGCCCTGGCACCTGCTGCCACACAACAGAAGATCATTCACAGTTCTCCAGGCTCAACGACAACGACGGCACCCCGGAGTAGTGAAACCCTGGGTAGTAGCCCAGTGCCGTCCCGAAAACGAAGACTCACTGCAGAAAACCCAGAGGTGACCGAGACGCCGGCGCCTTCCACAGTACCTGTCGCTGTCGCCGAGGAAGAGAAGGAGTCTGAGGCAGAGATCGAAGTGGAAACTCGAGAGGAATGTAAGTGTGAGTGGACACTTTTATTATTAATATATGTGTATGTGGGCACCGTTGTGTTTAAATTGCTTTAGTTCAGAAGCAGTAGACTTTGAAACAGAAAATGATTTCTTGCTGTTGTGTTCCCCGTTCACCAGGTGAAAGTAGTTGAAGAACCTTATCCTTCCAGAAATTCTCTGGCTTATCAAACTCAAAAGACATTCTCATTTACATCCTGGACTTTACCAGCTTACTTGAGGAAATATAGTCTACTTAGTTGCTGGCATTGGTAGGAAGAGGCTTGACGTTACATTTTAGCTACTATCTGACAATGCTTTATCAGTTAAACCCTGTGATCTTCCTCATGCCAGACTTGCCCTTTCGTACAATACTTGGAACCTTTAGAAACCGACAATGCCTCTGTTATAGCCTGCTGCTACACTGCTTGTTAATGGCCCTGAACCCAAATTGTAGGCCCGAGCTGCAGGTGAGGACCTGTAACGAGGGAGATGGCTTTTAACAACTGGTGTAGTAGCCCAAGCCAGAAAAAGGTCTATAAGGCTCTTAGAACATTCCACATACTAGGGGTAGAATGTTGCAAATTGAAAAGAAGAAACTGAGAGACAAACATTGGAACGTTGAAGAAGTTAGTTTATACCAACCATTATTGGCCCTGAGCCATTTCATAATCTTTAAGGGGCTCCCAACATTTCAGTGTTCTAAAAAGCAATCTATTATAAACTAAAAGTTTAAACTTTAGCCCACCTGTCAGATTTCTTCAGAGCGTTTGGACCTTTGTCATCAATATTCTCCTTCATGCACAGAGACTCTGATAAACTGAAGTAATCAATAGTGCTTCTACAAACAACTTCTTAAAGTGTTTATCATACTAGATGACTCCATTTCATCGGGACACAATTTATTCCTTTGAAGAAGCTCTATTTTGAAGTTTATCAATTTGAACTGAACCAAGCTTACACATTCCAGATTTTACCAATTTAAATGAAAGCCCTGAACTGGAAACAAGGTGTCTCGGTGGTAATGGGGTCATTTAATTATATTGATTAATCATTAATTAAATTCTTAATCTTTCTTGCCCGTATTTTATTCTGAAAAAAACGAATTGCAAGACACTATGCAGGCAGTTGTTGGAAAGGGAGGAAAATCATTTGTTTTATCCTTGGAGTGGTCAGGATATGCACAGCCACATTATGCATACAAGCCTGGTAGACAGGATGGTGAATGCATGTGTAACCCTACGTCGCTTGGGTGAGGTGGAGGGGCTTGGAATTAGGTTCTATAACACCTGCTCATAAAAAGTTTAATATCTATTGGAAGGTATTAAAACTACATATATTCTGTTATATTGTCTGGTAGCAATGCCCTCAGAGGGGATGGGCAAGTTGCGTTTAGCTTCTTTCGCATCAAACTATGTTAAATGATTTCTGCCCTTTTATCTGATTAGCTGAAATGTGGTGTTGCCAGGTTTCCTCATGAGATTTTCTTTCCTTGCAGTCACCTCATCTTTATCTTCACTCTCCTCGCCTTCCTTCACGTCGTCCAGTTCGGCGAAAGACATGAGTTCACCAAGTATGCCAGCCCCCAGCGTCATCAACACTTCGACGTCAGAGACCTCGTCCCACCCGGACTCGCATAGCAGTGGGTTGGAAGCTGAGCTGGAGCACCTGCGACAAGCCCTCGACAGCGGCCTCGACACCAAGGAGTCCAAGGAGAAGTTCCTGCATGAGGTGGTAAAAATGCGGGTGAAGCAAGAGGAGAAGCTTGGAGCGGCACTGCAGGCGAAAAGGAGCTTACAGCAGGTAAGAGTTCCCCACTGGGCGGGTTTCTTTCATTTTCGTATCATAAGACATATGCCGCACTGTGAAGTAATCAGCATGACTTTTGGTTCCTCACTGGTTAGTAAATGAAAGGAACTTACCCATGACTTCTGTCTGTTTGCCTACTCCATCCATATTTTGTTTAAATATGGTCGTTTTTATGTGCCTCTGCTGTTAATCTACATAGAACGGATTTGAAAGCGCGATGCACAAACTGTCGGCCAAGTCGGCTAATAATTGGATTGCATGTCTATTTATGTCACAAAGTAAAGTATTACTCTCATCTGTAAATTACTCAGTGGTATGGTACTGCAAGCAATCTACAAAAAGTTCAGAGATTTATGGAAACTGGGCTCACTGCTAAAAATTCCTCTTGTATCTCCTTGAGGGCTGATACTTTAACTAGTGGATAAGGAACAGGTTAGCCAACCCCTGCTTAGACACTAGAACATTTTAGCCTCACGCTGTGATGATCTAGAAGCAGTGTGAGAGTGATTTTGAGAACAGCAGTGAGGGCAAGACAAAGTACCCAAATCATTAACTGTGAAAATGAACAGACCAAGACACTGTGAGGAAACCTTGGGACACCCTGGTCTAGCGCACCATCTGCTACATCTATGCCAGACAACAGGGGAGACCTTACTGGTGACTAGAAGCATTAAAGAAGCTCTGCTTAGAGGCTCGTTCCCGGACTCCTCACCCTTGGGCATGGCTGAATGTCCGCTTGGACCACACTTGCATCGCCACACTTCAGGTCACCCAGAAGGGTGTTCCGTGAAAAGCCTGGAGTGACGAGCCTGAAGGGCATCAGTGGCACTCTGGAATGCAGCGCAGAATGTAGTAGGTCATACTTGGGGTTTTTCTTTTTCCAAACAAAATAATTTACTTTCTGGAAATGAGCATGGGCAAACCGTATACCAGCCATTCCCAAGATGGTGGTCTATCCATAGGATTTTGTTGGAGGTGACCTATCCAAAATGAGATTGAGCCTTTTCCTGTGATGTCAGTTCCGGTTTGAATTGAATTTAAGTAGGCTATGCTAAATGAAGAAAGCTTCCCAACACATCTGGTCCCTTTTTCCTCTTGCTTCACCCTTTTGCTATTGTCTTTGCTTCTACCAGTTGTACTTTGGCTGTTTTCAATCCCTGGTTGTTCAGGGGGAGTTTTTAAAAAAATTTCAGTAGATTTTTATTAAGAATTTTGTTTTTTCCCCCCAAAACCCATGACATATAACATATAACATAACACATACATAAAACAATTAACAATTATCATGCACTCTGCATCGCTTGTTGTTACAGGGTCGCCCGCTTTGGCTATGTAGGTTAAGTTACAATTATAACTTCACTGTCTTGTGCGTCTACGGCAACCGGGACGGGATGGTCTTGTGAAAGTTCACAGGAACTCTTGTTCTCCTGATTCGTTTGTCCACATGAGGATATCCTGGATAAATCGCTTTGTTATTTTGCTTCCTTTGTGTTGCCGGCAAATAAGAGGTGCAGGGGGCTTGAGCTATATTTTTTATGTACACTTACGTTTCGGGCAGTAATATAAAAAGGTATGTGGTACGTCTAAAAGCGGAATCATCTCTTTTATACATGCAATTTATGAACACAAAAGTAACCTTGTGTCCCAGCCCCCGGTGGGGTGAAGCAGGGCAGTTCCCTTTCCAGTCATGCCTGGCTCTAAAAGTAGCTGCAGTGAAAGTCCCTGCAGAGGTTGCGTTAACAATGGCCTGGCTGGGTTTTGAGAAATTGTTCAGAAGGAACAGGATTTCCTATCGCTCTCGCTGTGGACTGTTACCGAGCAGCAGTTCTGCTGATGCATGGGCTAGTTATAGCGAGATGGAGGAAACGCCACTTCTGGTGTTTATTTTTGTCCTGAGCATTTCGCCCACTTCAATACCTCGGAGAGCCATTGAACGTGTTTCAATGGCCCAAGCTCTCCAGAGCCAGACCTTCTGCATAGTGGACTCCATGCCATCAGCTATGCATGCCGCCAGACACTTTGTGTGCATCCTGACCTCTGGAGGAAGGCCTCTGCTTTTAATTTTGTGCTCCACCAAAGTATGGCTTTGCTGTTGTTCGTTCGTGAATCCTTACGTCTCGCAATCGTTTCTGATTTGGAGATTCCATTTTGAGATCATTCCAAAGCCTTTTTTTTACACATATACTTATTTATCTTTTCTGTCATCCTTCATTGTAACTTTATTACTTGAGATGGTTACATATTTTTGACTCCATTCTTGGTTCAGAGCCACTTCGTGTTGCTTTGGCATGGGCTTACACCTAAAGTTCCTGTAGCTCGTAGGACTTTCAGACGAACTACAAAGGCTTGGTGAAGGGTGACTTCAGCTATCTTCTGATGACAGAGTTAAGCCAATGGTGGGCACTTTCCATGAAGCTCACATCTCTTTACTTTACAGTATGATTCAAAAAACGAAGGCTCAGGGAATTGTTGATTTGACCAAAGGTCCAGTCTGAACTCCTGTTTCCGAATTGATTCCTGTGTATTCAGTCAGTATTATTGTTGCACGAGAGTGAATAGTATGAGTGTTCTGTAAAAGTGCTTGTGTTCTCAGTGGTTTTTTTTGTCATGCAGCCAGTGCATAGGCATTACAGCAGTCTGCCAAAAAATAATTAACCACTTTTTCATTCTTGCTCCGCCCCACCACAGGAGTTGGAATTTCTGCGTGTGGCAAAGAAGGAAAAGCTACGGGAGGCGACAGAGGCCAAACGGAATTTAAGGAAGGAGATTGAGCGATTGCGGGCAGAAAATGAGAAGAAGATGAAAGAGGCCAACGAGTCAAGGATACGGTTGAAGCGGGAGCTGGAGCAAGCAAAGCAAATCCGAGTGTGCGACAAAGGCTGTGAAGCAGGCCGACTACGGGCTAAATACTCTGCTCAGGTAGGATTCACAGTCGACTCCCACACACCCACATGGTGTCGGCTGTAAAAACACTACTGCTGTACCATAATTCCTTCTGATGACTCATCTACTGCTGAATGGCAGATATTGGGGCTACACAGAGCTCCTTGTTTTCAGCATGTGCAAGCCTCCCTATCAACTCCACTGAAATAGCCTAAGTCATTAATAAGTGACATATCTCAGGGCACCTTCTACAATGGCATACATGCAGTCACCACCCTCTGACCCTCAATCATCCAAAAAATATACTTTTAGCATAGGCATCTTGAATTTGGGCAGAAAAGGCTTAAGATTTAATTAAAGAACTCGTAATAGAGCCAAGAACTAGATTTTATACCTTCAATATTGCCTGCTGGGTCGTCTTTCTTACTAAATGCTTACTGCCAAAAGAATTTTGCTTGCCTACGCGTTTCGCTCAAAGGATTTGTAAGTTGATAGTTGAGCTCCTCCAGGTTGTGGAAAGCCCCGTAGCCCTAACTGCTTTTCGGCAATCAGGATCAGACATAGTTTCACAATTGCAATTCTGGAATTTTATTTGTTATAGGTGGCTGATGTTTTTTGCATTTTCGTCTTTTACCATCCCTCTCTCCATCAGTGGCAAAACACGGGGTTTTTTAAAAATCTCAATTCTTTATTATAGTTTTCTTCCAAAATTACTTAATGATTAACATTCAAATATCTTCATATAAACAAAAAACGTCTAGGAGTCATTAAGAGATTTGAGCAAAACAAAATTAATACCAGTGCCACAGTTTCATACAAAGACAAATGAATGATATAACAAAATAAAGACGTATTAGTACAGAAATTAAGAATTATATGCATTCAGAATGTTAAAAAAACGTGCAAACCCTTAATAGCAAATGTGCGAAGTATAATTAAAGTCATCATAAACCTAGAAAAAAACCCATACATATATGGTAAAAGTGAACCAAATTGTCAGTTAATGTATAAATCACTTTCTCAAAGTTAACCAAACATATATTCAAGCCATTAGTGAACCGCTGGAATGACATTTGGTCCTCCAAATCATAAAATGTTAATTTTTGCTAAGCTGTTAGCAGCAGAAAGCCCTTTAAACGCATGAGCGGACATTCTGAAGTATCATGTAAAAGTGACAAATGGTTTGTGTGGGGGACAGTAGTAAAATAATTTGTCTTCAAATAATTTTCGATCTGAAGCCAAAAAGTGCGAATATTAGGACACTCCAACCATATATGAACAATATTACAATCCGGTGTCCCACAACGCCAGCAGAGGGAATCAGGACTTAGTTTAGCTGAGTGTAACTTAGCTGGAGACCGATGCCAACCATGCAGTATTTTGAAGTAATTGAATTTAAAGCGAGAATCCCTAAGATCTTTATTATAGTTTTCTCATATTGTGTCCCACTCTTTGCCTGTAAATTCCATATTCAAACGTGTGGACCACCACAATCTTAAATTATTGGAAGTTTCTATAGAGAATGAGGAGTCAATTAAAATGGCATAAAGACCAAAAACTGTACCCCTGAAAGGTTTCCAGATATGAATTTATTGTGCAATTGGAGAGTGAGATGTTGTCATGAGTTTTTACTGTACTTAAAGCAAGGAGAGACAAGAGTTGAGTGTATCTATTTAATTGTGACAAAGGCAAATCAAATTCTTATTCTAAACTTGAGAATGAGTTCAAAGATTGATAATGCGTAAATACATCTGATATCCTATGTATTTTATATCTAGTCAAGAGGCCAATAAAGATCAACCCCTTTATATATGATACCTGCATTTTTCCATAGTGGGGCTTCATAATTTTAGATTAATATAAGTATTTGTAAGCTTATGTGCCTTCTGACAGGCTAATTATGAGGAATAAATGATGGGATTAGTGAATTATTAAACTTCAATTGGTGAAATAGATTGCTAATTCCAAGTCTGATTGAAGTATGGATCGTTCAAGTATAACTCATAATGATGTATTCCTATGAGGGGATAACATATAGATAGAATGGGCCAGGTGTTGTGTAATCCAATAAGATTCTAAATGGGGAAGACATAAGCCTCATTTTACTTATGAGGAGTGTAATTTGGAACCACTTAAACGAGGTCTGCTACCGCCCCACATGAAGCGGAAAATAATGGATGTTAATGTTTTAAAGAAAGATCTCGGGATGGAAAGTGGAATCATTCTAAAAACATAATTGCATTTTTGGATTCTTATTCATCTTTAGGTCTTGCCTTGGCAGCGCGCATGCGCTGCTCTAGGAGGACCTTTAGCCGTCGGTCTTCACTTTTCAAGCACTGCACTCGTGCTTGTGACGGCATCCACCTTGCGGGAGTGAGCAGCGGCGCGCAACAAGCACGAGTGCAGTGCTTGAAAAGTGAAGACTGCTCTCGCTTTCACTTTTGCTTTTTTTGCCCTTATATCGCGTGCGCGCACACGACCCGCAGGCTAGCAGATGACCATGCAGAGACTTTTACTTGTTAATAGAGGGATCGCTTTCCAATAAAGTTTTTTTTTCTTTCCAATAAAACAATAACACCAGCTGCACACATGGAGAAGGGCACAATTAATTCTTGCTGAATGGGTCTTTTAAAATCCCCTTCATCAGTACAAGGTCCCTTTCTGACGCGTTCGGCCAGAGCTCCGTGTGATGTCACGCACACAGAGGGCGCCTAACTGCTAAATAAATACTGGCTATTGCACGCTTTTGGGACTCCCCTGTAAATGCACTCTGCTCTTTTTTTATTCTACCCAGGCGCAGCATCCGGTCACATGCGCCACACTAATATTAAAATAATATTTGTAACCACTAGACGTCTGGAAGGATCCTCTTGGGGAAGATTTATCTGAATAATAATAAAATCCGGTCTTTAAGGAAAGCTAAACCATTCCCGCAGTCACCTCCCCTGTAAGCAGCCGTGTTCAGAGCCCGTCCTGACCCCTCTCTACCACGACACTGCGGGGTCAATGGGCCGCCCCCACTCACACCTCTTTTCACAAACACACACAGGCAGAAGAACGCTCTCTCCACATCACTAAAGTTCTGCAGTGGCACGCCTGGGTAGGTAATGGACCCCCGTACATTTTATGTTGTTGCATTTCGGGACTTGTAGTCCTGGGTTGGTGATGGAATAGGTGAAACGGAGCCCCTCCGGGTACGACAGTGACTACAACTGACAAGCAGCCGGTTCGTTTAGAGACTGCCCAGTGACGTAATGCAAATGATGCTCCTCTCCACCTCCTGACGAATGTGGTAAGGTGCCCCAAATCTCGCAGATCTAGTTGGGCGTGCTGGATTTAAAACCTGTGACCCCTAGTTTACACACAGACCTCTGCAGCAAGAGTTCTTCTCTCTGTCTGTCTCAGCAGAGTGCAATCCAGGTGAGCCCAGAGGAGCGAGAGACCTGACCTCATATTTCCTTTATGTCTAAAGCACTATAAACATAATAGAAAGATTGGGTTCTGCAATACAAAATATAGCCTTTCTTTTATGTCTGCTGGCCCGCAAACACATAGTATGGCTATATCTTTCAATTATACATTATGTTCAGTGAAGATGAGGTGGGCAGCGGCATTTGAGGGGCACTCCAGCAAAGAGTAGTTGAGCTTATGCATGTTGCTCCAGGAGCCTGTCCTCTCCCCATAGGGCAAGCGTTATTTAATAAACGGATTATGTGGTGTGGGGTTCCTAAATATTTAGAAGGCAAATTGACTCATCAATGTGAGTGGGTTTTCCTGATAGTGAAGCGGTAATCCACAAATATATGGCAAGTTTATTTTTAAAAGTTTGCTTGAGATGACGACTTAGCTCATACAACTGCCCTAAATACCTAGCTCAGATATGCTGTGGTTGATGCTGACCCTTCTGAAACAAGCATTGGCATAGCCAAAAGGTCTCCCCTTTAGGACCTTATAAGTATTTAATTATGTAGCACAATATCCTTGGTGGAACATCAACTGTTGCATAGCTAAACACTTATAAGGTCCCAGAGGCGAGACCTATTGGCTATGCCAATGCACGTTATATTTGCACCCTACCCCGCAATGATGAATTCAAAAGTGTCTAACGTTGAAAATCTCTTTTAGTCTTTTCAGTGATAGGATTTATATTAAATGTGACCATGTCCTTTATGCCGCTATTAAGGAAAATCACAAAATATTTTAATTTATAGTGTAGCCATTTGAATGGAACGCCATCAATAGCGGCTACAGTAGTAACAAGGGTCATTGGTAGGGCGTTACATTTAGTCCAGTTAATTTTATATCCAGAGAAATTTGAGAATGTATTTAGTCAAGAGTTTAAGGCGTTTGCTGATGATTTGGGGTATGAAAGAAACAAAAGGATATTGTCTGCATAATAAAAGGCTTTAATTTCCCTAGCGATGGTGTCGATACATATCCGCATTTGACCATATGGCTATAACTAGAGGCACCAAAGCCAGTAGAAACAGTAATGGGGAAAGTGTGCAACCTTGCCTAGTACCACTAAAATATGGGGTCGTGAACCCGCTGCATGAGACTCGACGCAGGGGGGGTGAGTAATACATGCCATGCCATTAGTTAAGGTGAGAAAGTCTTTGCCAAAATCCATCCTTTCCATTGTACGGAATAAATAACCCCATTCTACTCTGTCAGAGGCTTTTTCCGCGTCTAATGAAAGAACATTCTCTTCTTTGTTGTTTCGTAATTGCCACAATAAGTGCGAGATAATGCGAAGATGATTAGCAGATGAGCTACCTGGGACAAACCCAACTTGAGAGAAAGTAATTACAGAGCCAAGACAATGCCAAGATTTTAGCAAAAATTTTATTATCATAATTTATTAACTAAATTGGCATATAGCTAGAACATTCCAAAGGGTCTTTACCTGGTTTAGGAAGAACCGCGATACAAGCTCGCACAAAATAGAAAGTAAATGTCCCAGACGCAGAGCTAAATTGAAAACAGAAACTAATAGTGAGACAGTATGGGTTTTGGTCATTTTACAGAGTGCAGTCGGAAGCCAATCTTCCCCCGGTGCTTTTCCAGAGGCCAAAAGGCAAAACACTGTTGGTCTGCACCAGTATCCTAAAATGCTCACCTATCCTTTATGTTGACGCTAAATGCTCCCAACCACCATTTCTCCACTAGATTTAATAGAAGTAGAGAATTTGATACTGAATAATCAACCCAAGACCTATCCTTTCACCCACTTTTTAAAGTACTGTTGAAAGTCAGACGTCGCATGGTCCATAGATGTAGCCTTGTATACCCAGGACTATTGTTATGTTTGGGACTTGGGAGATATCTTGATACATTTTAGGCTTGACTACTGAATCGGGGTGCATGCCAGGCTTCTGTCCCTAAGTACAATAACACTGGCCCCGAATTCAGCAGTGCACTTTGTCAATGAACTGAGAAAAGGGGCTTATTAGCTTGGCTCACAAACTTGTGCACTGGTTGCCATGAGGGCTAGAATGCGCTTCATCTAGGCATATAGGGAATTAAATGATTCCATGGTGTAGCACACAGATTCCTCCAAAGAAAGGTGTATCTTTCTGTGGCTGGTTAATGATCGTGCTTCCTCATGGAGGCCCCCCAATAAATAAATTATCCAGGTTTTGGTCTCATGTTACAACAAATAAATAAACGTTCCACTAAATTCATTACTCGCAGGATTTCAGAAGGACCTAGAAGAATGGTCGTGAAATGTACTGTCACCGGCGGGAAAGGGTGTGGTTGTTCTGATGTGCGACGTGCCAAATCCGAAGAGACACAGCAGGAAATTATATGGACTTCCTCTCTAGCGACACGGCTTGTCTCGCAGATAAGCTCAAGCCAGACTAAACAGCAGAGGAATCTGTGGGTGCCACCTGCATCTGACTCTCACCTCTGCGCAGCCTGGGGAATGTCGGTGTGGAGTCAGTGCTGGCTTATCAGACTTCCGGATCCTACCTGGACAGCACGATGTGCTCCTGGGCACGCAGCAGCTGTGTACATTTAAAGTGCCTGGACATGCCTAGCGTTGTCACATTGAGTTCCAGGTGTACATTTTGTATGTTTACACATGGCGTTGAGGTTACTTGTGTTTGACACATCTAGAGTGTCACCTCAAGCGAGCAGTTTTCTATAATCGATGCAAATTTTCGCTCCATCTTTGAAAAAATAAAATGGAACAAAGGAAGGACCTTACTGTTTTGCAGTAACAATTTTATTATCTTGCACTGTTTATTGCAAGATCTCTGATATTGCAGAAATGGAGAGCCGCAGAGGTTCTCAATTTTAATCAGTGGTTGAACACAATTAAAAGAGTGAAGCAATAAGAACATTTGTATGCAGCAAGAACTGGGATCTTAAAAAACATTCATGAGATAAGGAAATATATGGAAGAATGAGTTCCCTCAGTGAGGAGTTTAGGGTAGGGTGAAACAAACATAGCCCCAATTTGGTTTTATCTTTATGTAATATTGCAGTTGCATGATTGTCTTCATGTGTGGATATCAATTAGTAATGCATTCATCCATTTTTGGATATGCTGTCTTTTCGTTTAATGGTTACTTAGCCGGCCCGGGGAAGGAATGTATTAATTCATTTATTAACTTTTCTGCTTAAATTTAAAAAAAATAGTTTGTCATATGCTGTTAAGAAGAAAACTAAAAAACTCCAAATTGCCTGTGTTGTTTGAATTTGAACCACTGGATCAGTGTTCCTAGTTAAAAGTTCATCGCTCAGGGGTAGTGATGTCATGACAGTCTGATGCCTCATAAATTCAAGTAGACCTATTGGATACACTGAATATTAGATGCGCACTCGGCTTTCAGCGGGTCTGTTCCCTAGACATTTTGACTACAAGCTGTATATTCAGATGCTCCCATGATAAACCATGGAGATTTGGGGGCACATTTAGCTTATGCCCTAGAGTGGGATTTGAATAAATTGGGGAAAGAATGCGGCATGTCAGTTAATATGGAGTTCATGGCTGCTACACAAGCGTGATCGTGCGTCTGGGCTTCTGTTACCAGAACCCCCCCCCCCCCGCCATCTCAGGCAAAAAGTTCCTTCTGACTCCAAAAACTGCAAACGACGCACCTCTTGTCTTGTTCCACAAGTTGAGATCTTTGCATTTCGATGGACAACACAGTAAAGTTCAGTCCATACATGTCTGCTGAGGCCAGGAACAGTTAGTGGGTCGTACTAGCACACACGTGTATTATCCATTACTTTTGATACAAATGACATTAACAGTTTGTTGCACTGTGATCAGTACACCTTCTAACCAGACCCTTCTCATCCTGTCCACAGATCGAGGACCTGCAGGTGAAGCTACAGCACGCTGAAACAGATCGGGAACACCTACGTGCCGACTTGCTCCGTGAGCGAGACGCCCGGGAACACTTAGAAAAAGTTGTGAACGAACTTCAGGCTCAACTGTGGCCTAAATCTAATAGTCAGACCAGCAGTGAACACACAACGAAAGACCCTGAGAACTAAATAAAGACTAAATATATACATTATCTATACATATACAGAATCTACGTATATGCACAGCAGAGGGGAATGCGTGTTGTATGCCTGGGAGTTGCCTATGTGCGTGTGTGTATGTGCGTGCGTCTGTGTGCAGGGGCACACATAAAAATGGACTATACATTGGAGAGAAAATGTTACTCGTTACAACGGAAGCACTGAATTATATGCCTCTCCTTTCGATTCACATAGCACAAAATCGTACTGTGCCTGCAACACACCCACCGTTTGTAAGCAAACTACTTTTGGACCCACAGCAAAAAAGACTAAAAAAATACCGCTTTTCTACTCATCACATCTCAAGCGAGCGACATCGTCCAATGAATTCAAGTGGCCTCACCCCAGCCCCGTCCTCCTCTGCAGCTCTCATGGATCTTCCGCTTGCTGGAACACTTCAAAATCAGTTTTTTTTTTTTTGTTATAAGCTATTTAAATAAAAAAGTGAAAAACACAAAAACATTATAAAGACTTTGGTATCTAAACCAATTGCAAGATTTCGTTTTATAACAATCCTGAAAAAAATAACCCTGGTGCACAATTTTTACTGACTTTGTTACAGACGTTGGGATTACTTCATTTACAAAACAAAAAGAAATTAAAAAATCTGTTCAGATGCCATTTTTGGTCTCCAAATCTCCGTGCAATGCTGTTCGCAAGCCACCACCACTTAAACTGTCACATGCGCTTGGATGGGAATTTCTGATGCCTTTTATCATGTTGAATTTTTCTTTTCTGAATTTGTTCGTCTCTTTCAACGATCCGTTACCTGCTATGGAACAAGTAAAGGAAGGAGTCAAAATGTATATGAGAGAGAGAGAGAGAGCGAGAGAGAAACTGTACCTGCTCAGCCTTATCCGTCGTCAGTGTTTCTTAACCCTGTCATAACTTGAGAACTTGCTGTGTTCACGACATGAGCACTTTGGTGTGCGAAAGAAGAGAATTAGGGAAAAAAGAAAGGCGAATGAAATGGAACAGAAACTGTAAGAGATAAATAAAGTAGGATAAATGAACTGGGTCATAAATGGATGAATTGAGACCTACATTTAAAAGTCCATCTGAAATCTTGAATTCAGCCTTTGGTTTTGCCCACTCAACAATTTCTTTGTTAAATCAAGTTTTCCGAAATGCAGTATTTATCATTTGATTCCGTCTAAGTCCAATTGCCTTTACTCCTTGAAAGTGCGGCAAACATTATCAAATACTACAGAGACAAGAAGAAAAAAAACACTTTGCTGCTGTGAATAATGCTTTTTCATTTATTTTTTAAGTAAAGTACCATTTTATTTTTTTTATGTTCTTTCTGAGATGCAAGACGCGGCACTGGAAAAGAAATGCAGCATTACATGTCCTCTTCTTTTTATGTTGTTGTTTTTAATGAGTAGAACTGCACTTTGTAAAAAACACACACAGAAACCCTCTCTGAATGTTATTCCTCATTTATCTCTCTTCTATCATACACTCTTGTGAAAATAATTTTGTACCATACTTAAATACTTAAAATTGTAAGGACAAAATAAATGTGCTTATAAGCTACATACGGTGCTCATTGAACAAGGGACTTTTTATTGTTTTTAAGTGTTAAAAGACAGGCGTGGAGGTGGTGAAAAGGTGTCCAAATTTCCCTGTGTCTAAAATTGGACAATAACCCAGTTTTTTCAATGGTCCCCTTCTACCAATAATTTATTTCCTACCCTTTTACCTTCGGTGTTTATCACTTTTCCCCAAAAAGTACACATAGACAGTAAAAATTCCTCTTTATTGAAATATATTGATCACAGAATTTTTGCGTTCTTCCAGTCACATTTTTGCTAGGTTTTTTTCCAAGTCCTATAAGATTTTTCCTTTAACCTGAAGTGGTAGCCAAACTTAAATTACTAGTACTGGTTTGGAGGTAGAAAAGTAAAGAGCAAAAAATCACCTTGGTAGGTACTTGCATCCAGTGAAATAACCACTTCCATCTTTTCTCATAGAAATAAACAGCGGTGGTCAATATAATAACATCTGGAATTTCCAAGGGATGACATACACAGGTGGTTCACTTGGAACCAGGTAGCTCCTTTAATTCGTATCCAAATTAAAGATTTAGCCCATGCATCATAGAGTTCACCCCCTTTGAAAAGTCTGAGCTTTCTAAACATTCAGAAGTGCATGGTGAAAAAAATACAAAATACTAAGAGCTTTTGTGGCATTTTATAACATGTTATTTATTTTTTTACAGTTTTTTTTGTTTTTAATCTTTTTTCTGCTTCTTTGGGCTTGCCATTTTTTCCTGCCATTGTTAAAACAAAATCGTATGCATGGAATTTAAAATAAGTCATACGTGTATTCATTATGGGCATTACTATAGTCTTACCAAGTTTTTTATTTTTTTTATTTTATTCATACTATCTACACATGCAACTGACAAACTACTTAAAATGGCTTCTCAAAGGGAAGTGACAGGTTTTTGATAGACCGGGGTCTGGTTTAGGAAGAATTAACCACTTGTGTGTCAAGTGCTTTGCAATGCTTCTGTTCTTGATGTGTAATGAAATTTAATTAGTTACACACAGGGTAAGAGGTCCTATTTTTGTTTAGTTAACTGTTTGGAGAGACAGGTGGACTGGCCTACGGGTAAATGATGGATTTTTATGGTTAAGGAGGTGAGTGTAAGGTCAGTACGGTGCATGTTAGATCAAGAGTATTTTTGTGGGGTCATGGATTTGTCCCTCAGAAAAAGTTGCACAGACTGTTGTTTCGAGGCTGCCACAAGGTCTGAGCCATTTGTAGCTTTTCTCAAGGAAAAAGTGCTGCGAATGGATAATCTTTATTCAGTAAAGATGCTATCAAAAATCTTTGTAATGTTTCGTTGGGTCTAATAAGCTGGATCTGTGGCAGTCTTACGGTGATAACAGTACTTCAGCATCAGTGTTGAACAGCATATCAGGTTGTGGACCGCCACAGGAGCAATTCACTGTATGGAATTTCTAGGAACTGCAGCATTGCAACACACTAAAGTGATAGACACCTTTGTAATGTAAAGCATGACTTCTACACGTCCTGCTACCTCAGGTGGTCCCTTTATTTTCCATTCATGGAATTCAGGTGAGAGGACGAGTGTCTTTTTTTTGTGTTGGCTATGGGCTATCTTCTCAAGCCCTCACATCCAATTGCCTCAAGAGATTAATCATAAAGCCATGCTCGAAATATAGTGCCATTATTTTGTCAGTCAATGTTTTGTGACTTGTCCGGCGAACGTAAAGCGGCTACTTTGCAGGGTCATCCCAAAACCCTAAGCAAAGAGTCTGTCCAGTTGCATGTCCCACCCCCACCTCCACACTTGAACACCATCATTCAGTAATGATTATAGAAATGGTTAAAACATGAATGGTCCTCTTTGAGGGCGTGTTAGTGGGTTCGAAAGGCAGGTGCTAGAGTGGAATATTTCAGCCTTCAAGTGAGATAATCCATACTTCCCATAAACCACCCTTTACGGGTTCAGCGATGGCATGTCTTGTGGAAATGTGCTTCTGCAGGTGCTGGGTGGTGCACCCGGTCAGAAGATTGGTAGGGTGGAGGATACTGAGGTACTTGTGCATTTTACATTTCAGTAATCCATCGCAGAAAGACAGCCCTTCAAGAAAAGGGACAGGACACAACCAACAGCAATAACCTCCATAATATTTCTTGAAAGGTCATCTATCTCACACTATACGCTCCTTCTCAAATGGAATTTAGCCAGTGTACAAAAGTGATTTCAGCCTGTAAATACTTTTTTTTTTTATTGTACGCTCTTGTAACATAAGTGCATATGGTGTTATCCCTTTTGCAGAAACTTTTTCTTATGTAATAGATGGCTTTGTTTATATGGGTTGTGTTTTACTCCAAATATTTGTGGTCTGTTTTTGCGTTAGGGGAACGAAAAAGCAGACACCACTCTGTTTTCAGCATCATACCTGTTGGTTTTCATGGTTTGTCATTTTTCTTGTCATCATTTTCCATGTAAAGTATTTTGTTATTACAAAAAAAAAGCTGCATTTTTGTATTCCCGTTGGTCAGCACATGTTTTTTTAAAGTTTTTGAGGGAGAGATATTTGCGCGATGAAAATAATTTCCCAAAACAGTTATAACAGTCAATATCATTTCAGCACAGTTTCGTTTATCTTTTTTTCCCTATGCTGCTGCTAATGACAATATTATGACCTTACCTGCTATCCTAGAGCTATTTTTATGTAATGTATGCTTTCTTGTTTATAAATGCCTGATTTTACAGAAAGAAAATAAGAAAAAAACTTGGCATATTTATCTATTCCGCTGTGTACCTTGTTAGCCCTCTTGCGCCCTCCCTCCCGCCACCCGGTTTTCCGCATCTACTCCCAGATAATATTGTAAGATAAAGGACTTTTATGAGATTATGTATGAAAATAGATATGCTCATATACCACAGTGACTGAATGTACAGTGTATAGACGCATTAACTAAAATAAAATTGTTTGTCCAGAAAACGTCTTGTAAAACATATTTTTTTTTACTGAAGCCTTTTAGATCATGATGGTAATAGCTTTAAAAGGAGGTGAAAAAGCAGAGGTGCCGAATGCAATAGACAAACGAATGATTGCAGGTCCGAGAATAAAAGTGAGCAATGCATATAGTAGGTGATCTAGAGTGTGTTGGAGGCTTAGAATGAGACTGAGGTTCTTAAAGAAAAGTAGCTGTTAAAGAATTAATATACAAGAGCACAATAGTAAAGCAATAGAGAGGTGTGCAGTGGCTGTGATGAAACTTTTGGAGAATTACAGACAAATGCAATTCTCAATGGAGGATCTAGAAAGGGAGGATGCTTTGACGAGCAAGGATCAGATCGCTGCTAGAAAGCTCGATTGATGGGATTTAGCTCCTTCACCTCTAATGCTAGTGTATATTTTTTTTAAGTTAGGAGACTGGAGCATTTGTAAAGCGATAGGAATCCATGACCCCTAAGACCGGAGAACACACTGTTACTCAGATGGTAAGGATATTTGCTTATCATTTTCCTCCAATACCACAGATGATGTTAGTCATCTACAAATGCAGGGGTTTCACGTTGTGATAGACAGCCATAAAAATGATGTCAAACAACTGCAAAACTTTCAAAAACTCGTAACAATGGAAAGAGGAAGAAAGTATCGCCTAGAAACAAAAAAATCAAAATGTAGCAGTGAGAGTCCTGAAATAGATCTTACAAATGAAGCATCTAACTCTACCCCAAAGGTGCATTGATGTTATTAGAGAGGCAAAAAAGCCAGCCCCCTGGACAATTGCTTCCCTTTCTCAATTGATGCCAATGTAGAGGTTCTGGTGAATAAATGTCATATTAGGCAAATATCATTCAGTAATTAATGCACTTATTAGGTATGATATTTGCTGTTTATCACTAATAGTACACTTGCCTTCAGTCGTGGCATGCATAAGCGGTGCTAAGGACAAACAACTCAGTCTAAACTCGGTAATTAAAAGGCAAATTAATGTATCCTCACAGTTCGAGGCATGTGGGCTGCTGAATTCATATCTGTGCATAGATCGCCGCCTAGTGTTGGGTCCGGATGTTTGCACGTTGTTGTCCTGGAAGAGTCTTCGAAGTATCCTTGGATAGGTGACTCCTCCCCTGGACTACAGTGCGCATGGGCATCCTCTCCATCCTCAGATTGTTTTTTTCCGCCATTGGGTTCGGATGTGCTATCTTAGCTCAAGTTAGGAAAATATTTTTTCGAGGCCAAAAGGCCTTTAGTTCGCGTCGGTACTGTTTATCGATCGGGTTTCGATAGAATTTGTTAGTTTACTAACTTTCAGCACCGACTTCTTTCGCATTTACCTGTCCATCGACTACTTCGACGATGGAATCCAGGACGCCATTCAAAAGGTGTCCGGTATGCAATGCGAAGTACCCACACATCGACGTCCATCCGGTGTGCAACAAATGCCTGTCGCCGGACCACGACGAATCAACATGCATGGCCTGTGCCCGGTTCCGCTCCAAGAAGACTCTGCGGAATCGACGAGCAGCGAGACTTGAGGCGCAGCACGCGGCACCGGCCCCAACAGACATCTTCGGCGAGGCCGAAGACGTCGAGGAATTGGAAGTCTTGCCCTCCAGTCCCGTTTCCGAACACGAACCCGGATCGGACGAGGAAGACGAGTCACTCTTCCACAGAGGTGAAGACGACACCGAGGTAGGAGACGACGAGGAGGCCTTCGGGGCCGAAGAAAGTAGCTCCAATGATGAACAAGGCCTACCTGTTCAAACCGTTCAAACACCAGTGCCACAGCCTATGGCTCCGGTCGAGGGATCGCCTTCGGGCCTTACCCGAGACCCATCCCGCAGTTCTTCGGCCCCGCCCTCGGGCCCGGCCTCGGACGTTCAGCGGCAGCCATTACTACATAAACAGGCTGGTTTCCCTACCACAAAACCGAAACCGAAAGCTGCTCAGGTTCCACCGAAACCGAAACTGAAAGTAGCGCTGGTCGGATCGAGGCCTTCGACGCCAGCGCACCGCGTCGGCACCGACCGCACCAAGAGGGACTTCGGTGCCGAACTTGAAGCGGGCGACGTTGGAGTCGACAAACGGAAAAAAGCCATCGGCACCGACAAACCTGCTCGGCTACCGGCACCGACAACACCAAGGGCCGTACCGCCTGCTGTGTCTCACATCGCTCCCTCGACGACACCTAAGCCTCAGGTATCGAAGACTTCGACGGTGATCTCTTCACCTCGACTCGATGACCCGCCGGCGCCGAAAAAATCTACGGCCACCTCTACGAGCCTGGCCGGTGCCAAAGCCTCGAAGGCGCCACAAATACGACCTGGTGCGACGCAAGGCAGCAAAACCACAACTGTCCTCCAGGACACGTCGGGCTCCGGTTCGGTCGGAGCTCCCGCAGCCTCTTCGGCGCCGACCAACATTACCTTCGGCTTGCCTCCGTCAACAATCCCAAAAATGTTCCAACTCAGGACTCGGGTCACCCAACCTACGGTCACACCTGCTGAGACGTCTCCGGCGCGTATCATCGACGCCGGCACTGGCAGGATGATTCTCCAGGACCGAAGGATAACTTCGGAGCCGCCTTTGGACCCTTTCAGGATCCCACTAAAAAGGAAGTTGCCTGCAGAATCGGAACCTCTCCTTTATGAACCCTTCCATTCATCCTACCAGGATCCACACCGGTTCTCCCCCACACGCTCCGATACAGACGCATTGGAGGACTACATGGCTGACCAGGTCCCCTACCATGTAGACACGGACCCTGATGACCAGCAGGACCCTGATCAAACTTGGGGCGACCCTGCAGACCCCAGTGCACCTCTCGATGCACAGGATCCACAACTCTATGGGGCAAAGACATCTCCTACGGAGGATACTGCGGCGTTCAATGCTCTTATCGAACGTGCTGCCAATAACCATGGGGTGCAGCTTCACGCTGATACCATTGAAGATGACTTTCTAATGGACACCTTTGCATCCTCAGAAAGACATGTAAAGACTCTGCCAATGTTGAAGGGGGTCCTCAAACCAGCCAAGGACATTTTCAAAGAACCCACCAGGGCACGAGTGATAAACCCCAGGATTGATAAAAAATACAGATCAGCACCTGGGGATCCTACTTACATCAGAGGACAATTACCACTCGACTCCATCGTCGTAGCGAATGCACGCAAGAGGGCACACTCGCAAACAACAGGTGACGCTCCTCCCCCGGACAAAGAGTCCAAGGTGTTAGAAACCTCTGGCAAGCGAGTTGCCGCCCAAGCTGCCAACATATGGCGCATAGCCAACACTCAGGCGCTCCTTGCTCGCTATGATAGAGCGCACTATGACACACTGGAGCAAATATTCCAACATCTCCCTGACCAGTTCAAGGAAGGCGCAGAAATGCTCATCAGAGAAGGACAGCTACTAACGAACGCTTCCATCAAATGCGCACTAGATGCTGCAGACACGGCTGCCAGAGCCATAAACACAAGCGTCATGTTGCGACGACATGCCTGGCTACGGATCTCAGGATTCAAGCCTGAGGTACAAAACAATATACTGAACCAGCCCGTCAACCCCGACTATTTATTCGGGCCAGAGGTTGACACCACCCTCGAAAAGATAAAAAAGGATACGGACACTGCAAAGTCCATGGGCGCACTACAAACTCAGTCCTTTCGGAGCGGCTCCTTTCGTCGCCCCGGAAACAAGGGAGCAGGTAGAGGACAGGGGTCACAACAAACATATAACAAAGGCAATACACAGACCACCTATGATAAAAACACCCGAGGTGGATATCGTGGTGTGGTAAATAAAAATACCGGACTGAATTTCATACGGAATCTTAAAATAAAATAAATAGCTCAAAATAACAAGAGGCAGAATCCGTGGTATAAGAGGTTTTCTAAATGGGCTTTATTCCATCAAAAATGGCCGACTCGAGTCGCGGCCTTCAGGTTCCGTCACCACGAGGGTTCAGGAAGTGAAGTACAATACTTTATTGACAGACAGGTATTTTTATAATAAGTGCATTACAATGAAACGAATGTAGAAGGCGTAACATTTGATAAGAAAAGTGACAAAATAGGTACGTAATTGAAACTAGGCGTAATAAGGAATAAAAGAAACATGATTGGTTAGGATTATCAGACATAGGCGGATCTATAAGATAATACTTGGCATGGATGCGCGCGCAGCAGCATGACGTGTAATTGACGTGCAACTAGGGGGTGAAGGGGACTTGACATTTAGCTCTACATGTGGAGACGAGAAGTCTGGGGGGTCAAGTCAACCTAATTCCAAATCATATCTACCATCCTATGTTTGGAGAACTATGTTATCCACAAGGAAGGACTCTCGGACAGAATCTAGTCTATACTGACTGTGTGCGTGCACAAACGTCTAAGTGTCTATATGAGATGCGAGGGGCAGAAAACTTTCCATGGCAGCAGGGCTATGAATCACTTGCAGGAGGACGGAAAGGCTGAGTCCTTTGCTTGTGAGCTAAAGGAAATGTTTACCTAAATCACTAGACAGGAATGCATCGGCTGGAGAGCAAAATAGATAATTCGAAGGTGAAATACAGCTTCTTGGCAGGCATGCGAAAACTGGCCGAGGCAGGCACCGTTAGCTGCACAGGGAGTAGGACAAAGTTCATGGATACAGATGCGAGCTCAAGCTGAAGCTGTCAGAGACAGAGAGCAGGGAAAGGCTTTGAGGACAGAATCGGGCCTACTTGCCTGAACTGTAAAAATGGAGTAATTTAGCCATATAAAGTCGGTGGCCTTTTATATTTATGAATCGAATATCCAGCCCTTTGATGGCGGATCTGACAGAGAACATGTTGACGGTAGACACACATATGTTTGCGTCTTAGAAACTGGAACTGGAGGGAACATACATGTACTTGTAACATGCATATAGAACCGTTGGGGTCCAAGATAGGGGACATAACTGACCAGGAAAATCCACATTTCCACATTCCCTCCTTGTCCCCTTCTTGCCCTTCAAGAGATATCAATCTTCATCATTCCATCGATTTGCTCATGGAGCATCATTTCTTCTTCCTTCTTCTTCCGGCATTTTGAACGAGAACTTTGATATGGAATGCATGATGTGGCACACAGACCACAAATCACTGGTCCACATTGTAGGCATAAACAACAACTGAAGAGCATAAGAAGGCCAATACCTAGGAAGGATAGAACTCTCCATCCCCAGGCTGATATCACATTCCAAAACCACCCGGACCACGTCCAAGTGCCTGGATTTTCGTGTATCTGGCTTACAATCTTATGAAGGCGTGTTATAGCTTTATATACAGATGGCGAATTTTCTGGTATGAATATGCAGCAGCTGGATCCGATGACCCTGCAAGCTCCGCCCCTATCGGCCAGGATGACGTCAAGGACAAGACGATTCTGGAGAACAACAATTCTCATCACTGATTGTTCCTCTGTCAGATTGCCTAGGGCGGCTATAGTCTCGTTTACTACAGCTTCAAGAGTCTTGGTGAGTCTGCGTATCAGCTTACTATTTGATATGGTACCTATATAGGGAAAGATACCTTTATTGAAATCTACATACTTGTCCCATGCCGTCTCAGTATAATCGACAACTGGGAGATCTCTCCGCTCTCTTTTATGTACTAAATGAACATTTCGATAATAATCAGGGGGAGCTAGGAAAACAGGTGGCAAAAGGAATGCTATGTAACAGGTACCATCCCAATCTAGAGGCAGACGCATATATGCCGTCTGACCACATATAAAGTAAGAATGGCGAGAAGCTCTAAATGAAGATTTACCTTGATCACTATATTCTATTGTAGTAACGCATTGGCTATGGCCCATATGTATGGAACCAACTTTTCTTACACATAATTCACCCTTAACTGGAAATACTGACATAGTGGGCAGAATTAGTTCAACTTCGGATTTGACATTCAGAATCATAAGATTAGGCGTAAAATTACCTAATTTATACACTTCATTCTCTAAATCAGTTCCTGTTCTACTGGGGTGACCCTCCTTATTAGGGTGACAGACTTTGAATAAAACTAGATTCAGATTTCCCCATATCCAATGTTGTTGATAAACGGCTGTGTCTGGGTCTATGGAATTTAATAAACTAAACCATGCTCCACAGGAGCCATTGTGTGTGAATGGATGTGGAAAGAAAGGCAGAACTCCTTTGTTATTCTGATAGGGAGGGAGTCGGCCACACACCCAACAATTGGTGGCATTACTAGTCTGATGGGAATGATGTAACATACTAATGAATGTGTTATTGCGCAGCGCAAGTCTATAGGACAACTCATGTGGCGGTAGGTCACTAAAAGAATGTTCACCAGTTATATTGAAAGTACGTTTAGAAACAGGATAATACATATGCAACAATATACTTGCAGTAACTATTAAAAAACTCAAGGAAAACAAAATTAATAAAGTCACAATACAGTGGCTACGCAGTGATTTACAATAAGCATGTCGTTTCATTATGATTCTGGACTCTACATGATTCAGACCTAAGGGATACATGTCGGGACAGATTCAACCGCTTCACCTTGGAGAGGACTTAAACAATCAAATCGTCCGACAGTTTAGATCTGGACCTGAGTTTCTGTTTATAGAGTTCGGTGCTACTGGCCTCAGCCAAAGGTAGCTTTGAGTCAATGGGGGAAGACACACGGGAAGTACTGTTTGTGTCAGGAGGAAGTCCATTACATTTTTTTATATGGCTGGAATGCACCCATCCTTTTCTTCCTTCGATCTTCACAGCTGTTCTGGTCGTCAGCAGGACCAACTTAGGAAGCCTCCACCTTGGCTCCAGTTGGGTTTTCCGATCAAAATTTCTGATGAGAACATAATCACCGGGAATTACATCATGAGGTTTCACCTCGGTGTTGTCGGGAAAAGCTGCGACTACCTGTGAACGACAAGATTGTAGTGCAGACATCAAGGAAGCCAGGTAATCTGTCAGCATATTACAGTCAACATCAGTTATTTTACGGGGTATAGGCGTCCCCCACATATTCGGTGGTCTACCAAAGATCACTTCATAAGGGGATAGCCCTGTTCGAGAGTGTGCTACCATTCTCATGTAGAATAGCGCAACTGGTAAGGCTACTATCCAGTCCACACCTTTTTCCTGACATATTTTAGACAATCTGATTTTTAAAAGTTGATTATGTCGTTCCACGAGACCTGCTGCCTCGGGGTGTCGGACACAGTGGAATTTCCACTGATATCCCAACAAAAGTGAGACATGTTTCATTAATTCGGATGAGAAAGGCTGACCGTTATCTGAATATACAACACGTGGTAAACCGTACCGTGGGAAGAATTCTCGAACTAGCTGCTTGGCAGTAGTCGGGGCAGTGTAATCTGATACGGGATACGCCTCTGTCCAACGGGAGAGAGCGCAGACAACTACGAGGACATATTTGAATCCTCGACAACGTTCCATCTGAATATAATCCATCTGGAGGACTTCAAAAGGATGGTCAGGAGGCTGAAATCCACCCTGCTCTACGGGAACACTCTTTCCTGGATTAAACTGACAACATATCATACAGGTACGAACTTTTTGTTTAGCTGCTGCTCGTAAATGTTTATTGAACCAAATGTGCTGAATGCTGTCTAGCATAGCCTTCTCTCCTAAATGTGCTGGACTGTGAACTGTAGCTATAATGGCTTGAACCATGGAATCAGGGAGAAACCATACAGATTTCTCCTTCGTCATCCACCCTTGATCTGTCTGGATCCCTCCTAGTTCAGTCCACTTCTTTATTTCTTCTGCTGTGGCATGTGTCTGTATGTCAATTACGTCAAGTGCGGGATCCTTAATTGTCATACACTGTGTTGGTGTCTGAACTATTGGCTTTGTCATGTCTAATGTGCGATTCTGAGCAGTCTGTTTAGCTGTTTTGTCAGCTAAATCATTGCCTTGAGAAATGGTATCAGTAACCTTCGTGTGTGCTTTACATTTCATAATCGATATAGCAGTGGGTAGATGTATTGCATCTAACAAAGCATGAATGAGGGGCCCGTGCTGAATGTGGGCACCATGGGAGGTTAAATAACCTCTCTCTCGCCACAGCACGCCGAAGTCGTGTACAACTCCGAATGCATAACGTGAGTCAGTGTATACATTAACTTTCTTATTTGTGGCTTGAATACAGGCTTGCGTTAGAGCAATAAGTTCTGCTGCTTGGGCTGACAAAGTATCTATACAATGTGTCTCAATAACTTCAGTGTCTGTTGTGACTGCATACGCGGCCACTAAATCTCCTGTACTTGTTCTCATGCACGATCCGTCTACATACAACGTCAGGTCTGGATCTAACAATGGAACGTCTGTCAAGTCTTGTCTAGGTTTCGTCTTTATTTCAATAATTTCAACACAATCATGAGCTAGTGGGTCTGTTCCAATTACAGGTAATAGTGTAGCAGGATTCAATGTATTACACCGTCGGATCTCTATGTGTGGTTGAAACAATGTCAGTTCATAACCGGTAAGTCTTGCTATGGTCAAGTGTTGTGTTTGTGTTCGGTTCACAAGAACCTCTACTGCATGTGGTACTTGAACTGTCAATGGGTGTCCTAATACTATGGCATCGCTTTGTCTGATTGCTAAAGCTGTCGCTGCCACTGATTTCAGGCATGCAGGCAAAGCCTGAGCTACGGGATCTAATGTACTGGAAAAATAAGCACATGGCTTGCGTGATCCTGCTTGATCCTGAGTGAGTACTGACAAGGCAGTACCTTCGCGTTCTGTAACAAAGAGTGTAAAATGTTTGCTATAACATGGTGTTGCTAAAACAGGTGCTTGACATAAAGCTTCCTTTAGGCTTTCAAAAGCTTGTGTATGTTCCTGAGTCCAAGGGAGAACAGTCGATGTGGCTGCCTCCTGTGTGGTTAACTGAATGAGTGGTTTTGCTAGAAATGCGTACTGAGGGATCCACTGCCTACAATATGAAGTGAGGCCTATGAAAGCTCGCACCTCCTTTTGTGTCTGGGGTATTGACATGTTAGCAATTAACTGGATGCGATCTGGTGTAAGCTGCCTTCCCTCCTTGGACAGCGAGTGACCAAGATAAATAACTCGCTGAACACAGAATTGCAGCTTAGAAGGGGACACCTTGTGCCCCTTGTCGGCTAGGAAATGTAAAACTGTCAGAGAAGCTTTTTCACATTCTGACTCGCTTCTCGCGGTGATCAGCAGATCATCGACATATTGAAGCAGTGCAGTATTGACTGGCATGTGGATACTGTCAAGTTCTCGTTTCAATGCTTGGCTGTAGATGCTGGGGCTTTCTGTGAATCCTTGGGGAGCGCGTGAGAATTTAAAGCTGCGCCCATTTAAACTGAATCCGAACAAGTATTGGCTTTCCGGATCTATTGGGACGCTGAAAAAGGCATTCTTGAGATCGATTACAGTAAAGAATGTTGCTTCGGAATCAATTGCTGTCAACAATGATGATATATCAGGGACCACAGGGAATTGTGGTACAATACACTTGTTTAGTTCACGCAAATCAATAACCAATCGGTATACTGGCGGAGCAGTAGGATCAGTTCGTTTAAGAATCGGAATTATCGGTGAATTACATACATTGGAGTCTGTTTCTACAACTACTCCCTGGGCAATCAGCTCATCAATGATTTTCAGCAAAGCCACTACAGCATCATGCGGTAACTTGTATTGTCGCATTCGTGGTAGTACCACTCCTGCTTTCAATGTAACTCGATAGGGTGTAATGTTCATGCAGCCAACATCCGTAGGGCCTTGTGCCCATAGATGTACTGGTAAAGTCTGTAGTCGGGGATCCATGTCTCTAGACACATAGTGACCTTTAAAATCACGCAAAAACAACCTTACTCCTTCCGGAGAACAACATATTATGGCTCCTAGTGCTTTCAGAGTTTTAATTCCTAACAGATTTTCTGGGCATGATTTAGTAAGTAATAAGTCTGTAGTTCGTGTCAAAGGTCCTATCGTAAGTGGTAGAGGCTGTGATACTTCATTAACAATAGGTTTTCCCGAAAAACCAAGGGAAACATTTTGAGAGCCTGAGAGGGGTGCCCCCGGAACTTCACTTCGTTTTATAGTTGTTCGACTTGCCCCTGTATCGAGTAAGAATTTTCTATCTTGACCTAATAATTCACTATGTACATAAGGTCCTTCTTGATCTACAGGAATCTCGATAAGCGGTAAGTCAACTTCCCTCTCTAGGCTGGTTCATGCGTAGCGCTGATATTCAGGGTATTCATACTGTGCAGTCTGATACATTTGTCGTGTTGTGGTTTGTGTGGCAGTAGCAGGCAACGGTGGTGCAGCTGGCACAAACTGTATGGGTTGCTGTGAGGCTGGCATGGACTGTTGCTGAACTGGCATGGACTGTCCATGCTGCATAGCTCCTTGTTCATTCTGATCTTGTCTAACTAATCGTGGTCTCTCCTTTGCAATACCTGTAGCTATATTACGTTTCAGGACTGGACAATCGTGTACATAATGGCCTAGTTGTTTACAGTAATTGCAGGTTCCTTTTACAGGAACTGCAGAATCACCAGAATGTGTCACACCCTTTTTGTGACCATCTGCTGGTACTGTCTGAGAAACTAGCATTTTCATTTTTGTATCCTTCATGCGTCTATGCTCGTGTTCTTGTTCATCCCTAATTCTATTGTGATGATACTGTAACATTTGTAGCATTTGCGACGGAGTGTTACTTTGCCAGGTACTCTCGAATTTCAATATTCTATTCTTTACTGGAGGTAATGCATTTTCCACTAATTTTGTCACAAATAAATGTGGATATGAATCACTACTTGCTTTTATACCACTATTTATACCAAAACATTTTTCAAATCGAGCATAATAATCGCTTGTGTCTTCATCTTGCTTTTGTTTGCAGGCTGTGATTGCACCCCAATCTTCCTTTTTTGTAGTTAATAAACGTGGCAGTACCTGTACTAGTAAACCTGGTAACAGTTTAACTTTATCCCCGAGCCCTGAACCTGCAGTTCGGCCCCTTTCTTCCTCTGCTAATGCTGTCCAGTCTATCTTTTGGTCTCCCACTTCCCACTCTTTTTCTTTCAGTTTTTCATAAATGCCAGCAGGCAAAAGCACCTTTAATATCGTCATAATATCAGGAAAGGTGTACTCTCCCATCAGTAACATGTCTTTAATTTCTCGGTGGAAACCCGCTGGGTCCTTGTCGTGACTAGGTACTACTTTCTTCATTTCTAATAATTCCATTTTTGATATGGGTGTGTAAACAAATACACGGTGAAACTCATTGTCTTCGCCTTTTATTGGGTGCACTTCCCGTAAAGGATTTTGTCTATCCATATAGTACGGCGTTCTTTCTCTGTGGGGCAGCGAGAGAGAATCCGGACTTACAAAAAGGACATACTGTTTACGTGACACTAATATCTCTTTAATTAGCTTGTTACTAGAACCTCTCCATCTGTTCGTGAGTAGTTCCGTTAATATATCAGGTAAAGGACCAGGGTCAGCATGTTGGCTCTTATATAATATGAGGAGTTGCTGAATCATATAGATTCCAGCTAAACGTTGTTCATCTGTACTGAGATTAAAAAACGTGTGTGCTACGGTCTCATCACCGTATTTTTCAGGACTGTCAATCCAGTGAACGGCTGATCTGGCTAATTCTTGCTCATCCATGGAATCGAGGAGGTGGTAACCCCTTCGTTCTCGTAGTATCTTGTCTGCGGCTTGAAACGAATGTTCAGGAGACTTCAGATTTATTACAGGCGTCGGATACGTTCTGCTATTATTTGGACATACAGAGTGTATGGGATCAGAAAAACATCTAGTACTTTCACAGTATCTTCCTCTGCCTACATAGGCTATGGTCTCTGACTGTCTTGCGGAATTCCCTGATTCGGACACTTCATCTGGCTCAAACTCGTCTGTTCCCAATCTTTCTTCATGAATACGCTCTATTTCTTTACGTATTTTTCGGCACATGGCTATTATACAATTTTGCTTATCGTGTCTCCCTTCTGATATATTCTGACTCCATCTTGTAAGAGTAAGCATTGCATTCGGGTCTACCCCTGGACGGTCTTGATTTCTGATCACACAGTTTATGAGGAAACGTAACAGTTCCCCCTGTATCTCTACTTTCTGGAATTCCATAGCTCTGTTAATACATCCTGGATCTCGTCCTGTTTGAACAAAATGATATATGTTATCTAGATGCGTAATCATCCCTGGTAACCTCGCTAAATACTCTGCGGCTCGCCTGATACGTAATGATGCCAGGACCATTTCATCCTCTTTACCAACCACCGGGTCATATCTACAATTTACAAGGAGTTCTTTAAGCGTACGTTCACTTACGAATTTAGGTGTACGTGAATGCGCTGACTCTTGAAAAACAAGTTTATTTATTCTGGGTGGTGTAAAGGTATTGCTAGCCCCTCCCGTGGCCCCATCTGGGGCGTCGGGTGTGAATGGGTTCGTCGAACGTGACACAGCAACTATGGGCGTCGATACCTCTGTAGAGTCGACTGCGGAGACAGATGCGGAAACAGATGTGCTTGCCGACGCTTGTGTCGGAACTTGCTGTTGCACGGGGACAGATACCTGATCCTGACGTTGAACCCCTCCGCCAGACGGTCTATGTGGTGCGGCGTTAGCATACTCGGGAGCTGCGTCATCTAGATATGAGGAAAGAAAAACATCTTCTGCGGTTCTGGGAAGCCCCTTTGGATGTACCTTAATTGGAAATAATGGGGGTGGCAAGTCTTTTGGTATCTCTGGAGCAGCCTTAGGTAATCCTTCGGCTAGTAGGGGATACATACCATTCATAAGAGCATTTCTTTGTCTATTTACTTGTTCTGATCTCACTCGGATACCTTCCTCAATTAATAGATTTTCTTGAACTTTATTTGAACTTTCTTTACTCCTCTCTTCTTGTCTACGTGCTTTTTCTGTTCGTCTATGAGATTCTTTACGCCATAACTCAACAGCGTCTTTCTGTGACTGTCTGACCTTTCTTTTCCATAACTCTTCCTCCACTTTCATGATGCACTCTGCATCCCAGGTTCCCGCTATGGGCCACCTTTGACTTTCCGGTAATCCCTTGGTATAATCTACCCATAGATCAAGAAACAATATGGCATCTAAGCCATGTTTATGGTACATAAAATGCCCTGGAGTGTCCCTAGGAGGAATAGGAACTGCTTCTTCAAGCACCCCTTTTCTAGTAGTAATCTGTCTTAACTTCGAGAAGAGCGGCATATTTACAACTGATCTGATACTTACTCTTGAATTTTCTTAATACGAAGAACACAATAAATGAACAGTGAACAATGAACAGTCATTCATACCACAATATGCAAGACATTTTCTGAATACTTTAAACATTAAACATTAAACATTATAACAATGATCGACAATGATGACAGTCTGCCTAACTAATCACCACGCTGAATTCTTGACAATAACTGGATACTTCGGAATACTTGATATACTGCTAAACAGTACATATACACTGCTAAACAGTGCAGACCGGATTTGTGTACCCAAATCCGTCTTGACCGGCACAACCTATGTGCGCGTCAACACGCCTCCCCGGCGATGGTACTCACCGAGTAGCTCCTTGAAACGGAAGGCCTCAGAGAATGGACAGGACTCGATGACTGCGGACAGCGGACCCTCTGGACATCGGGATTTCGGAAAACCTGGTGGGCCTCTGTATACCTCGGATCTTGCTCTCTCAGCTAGGCTCTGGTCGGGATACTTCGCACTTCTCACCGCCTCGTCTGGGTTGATCGCAGCCTCAGTCGCCCCCGCTTGACCGGAGGGAGCTTACAGGAAATCCTGCTGGTACGCGTTTATGGTCCGTCCAGCTGTGGCAGGAGACCGGGCCTGCAACGCACCGCCGGCGCGTGAGATGAGAAAGTGTCCCTGTTCGGGCGCCATTATGTGGTAAATAAAAATACCGGACTGAATTTCATACGGAATCTTAAAATAAAATAAATAGCTCAAAATAACAAGAGGCAGAATCCGTGGTATAAGAGGTTTTCTAAATGGGCTTTATTCCATCAAAAATGGCCGACTCGAGTCGCGGCCTTCAGGTTCCGTCACCACGAGGGTTCAGGAAGTGAAGTACAATACTTTATTGACAGACAGGTATTTTTATAATAAGTGCATTACAATGAAACGAATGTAGAAGGCGTAACATTTGATAAGAAAAGTGACAAAATAGGTACGTAATTGAAACTAGGCGTAATAAGGAATAAAAGAAACATGATTGGTTAGGATTATCAGACATAGGCGGATCTATAAGATAATACTTGGCATGGATGCGCGCGCAGCAGCATGACGTGTAATTGACGTGCAACTAGGGGGTGAAGGGGACTTGACATTTAGCTCTACATGTGGAGACGAGAAGTCTGGGGGGTCAAGTCAACCTAATTCCAAATCATATCTACCATCCTATGTTTGGAGAACTATGTTATCCACAAGGAAGGACTCTCGGACAGAATCTAGTCTATACTGACTGTGTGCGTGCACAAACGTCTAAGTGTCTATATGAGATGCGAGGGGCAGAAAACTTTCCATGGCAGCAGGGCTATGAATCACTTGCAGGAGGACGGAAAGGCTGAGTCCTTTGCTTGTGAGCTAAAGGAAATGTTTACCTAAATCACTAGACAGGAATGCATCGGCTGGAGAGCAAAATAGATAATTCGAAGGTGAAATACAGCTTCTTGGCAGGCATGCGAAAACTGGCCGAGGCAGGCACCGTTAGCTGCACAGGGAGTAGGACAAAGTTCATGGATACAGATGCGAGCTCAAGCTGAAGCTGTCAGAGACAGAGAGCAGGGAAAGGCTTTGAGGACAGAATCGGGCCTACTTGCCTGAACTGTAAAAATGGAGTAATTTAGCCATATAAAGTCGGTGGCCTTTTATATTTATGAATCGAATATCCAGCCCTTTGATGGCGGATCTGACAGAGAACATGTTGACGGTAGACACACATATGTTTGCGTCTTAGAAACTGGAACTGGAGGGAACATACATGTACTTGTAACATGCATATAGAACCGTTGGGGTCCAAGATAGGGGACATAACTGACCAGGAAAATCCACATTTCCACAGTGGCTCCAGCACAAAGGGCAGAGGACGCGGCTACGGCAACACCAGGTCCTCCCCCAAGAACAAGCAGTGACGCCCTCTCCCTTCCTCCCGACCACATAACACCTGTCGGGGGAAGGCTACAAAGGTTCCTGTCCACGTGGAATTCCATCACCACGGACAGGTGGGTCAAAGATATTATAAAATACGGTTACTGTCTGGAGTTAACCTCCACTCCACCCACAATACCACCAAGAAGCCGTCCTATGTCCTCAGAGCACTTAACGCTCTTACAGCAAGAAGTGCAAAATATGCTTCTAAAAGGCGCTATAGAGATCGTACCCATCCACGAGCAGGGTGCGGGAGTGTACTCCCTCTACTTCTTAATTCCAAAAAAGGACGGGTCGCTCAGACCTATATTAGACCTGAGACCCCTGAACCAGTACATTCTTTCAGAGCACTTTCATATGCTCACTCTACAGCAAGTCCTTCCGCTTCTCAAGCAGGGAGACTTCCTAGCCACACTGGACCTCAAGGATGCGTACTTTCACATACCCATCCACCCCTCACACAAAAAATACCTCAGGTTCACTGTTCAGGGGCAGCACTATCAGTTCAAAGTCCTTCCCTTCGGCGTGACAACAGCGCCCAGGGTTTTCACGAAGTGCCTAGCTACGGTGGCAGCACATCTACGGAGGCAGCATATACACGTCTACCCCTACCTAGACGACTGGCTCGTTCAAGCGAAGTCAGCCCAGCAATGTGCAAGCCACATGTCCCGCACCATTCACCTTCTTCACAGTCTGGGATTCTCACTAAATTATCCAAAGTCCCATCTCCAGCCCGCACACGTACAACAGTTACCTAGGTGCGACTATAGACACTCTGGCGGCCACAGCTCAGCCAAATTTAGTGAGGATCAACAGCATACAACTGCTGATCTCCAAATTCAAACCCAATCACTCACTTCCAGCGCGAGTGTTTATGCAGTTGATAGGCATGATGGCCTCCTGCATCTTCATAGTCCCGCACGCGAGATTACATATGCGCCCACTTCAGGAGTGCCTAGCACGTCAGTGGAATCAGGCTCAAGGACAGTTAAAGGACCTAGTGTTGGTGAGCGGTCGGGCATACGACTCTCTGCATTGGTGGAATCCACAAAACCTTTGCAAGGGCCGACCGTTCCAAGAGCCTGTCCCACATATAGTACTGACAGCGGACGCGTCTCTCCAGGGATGGGGAGCTCATGTACTCCACTACACAGTGCAAGGACTATGGACAACACAACAAAAGAAGTTGCACATCAACCTTCTGGAATTGATGGCAATCTTCCTAGCCATGAAGGCATTCAAAGTACATCTATGCAACAAGGTCGTGTTGATCCGGACGGACAACATGACCGCAATGTACTACATACAGAAACAGGGAGGCACACACTCTCCACAGTTGTCTCATCTGGCTCAGAGCATGTGGAAGTGGGCCATTCAAAGGAACATGTTCCTCATGGCGGAACACCTCCCTGGCAAGGACAACCAGATGGCGGACCTGCTCAGCAGACACAGCCACCAAATGCACGAGTGGGAGTTACACCCATCAGTACTCCAACCGTACTTTCAGCAGTGGGGTCATCCGGAAATAGACCTATTCGCGACAAGCGAAAACGCAAAATGCCCAAGCTTCGCCGCCAGATTCCCACATCCGCAGTCGCAGGGCAATGCGATATGGATGAACTGGTCCGGCAGATTTGTGTACGCTTTTCCCCCAGCGCCATTGATACCGCTAGTGGCCCGCAAACTCCGACAACACTCCCTGACACTCGTCCTAGTTGCTCCCACGTGGGCACGCCAGCCGTGGTACACCACCTTCCTCGAACTTTCCGTGGTGCCGCATCAAAGGCTGCGGATCAAACCCGCGCATTTGACGCAGAGCCATGGAGAGGTTCAGCACCCAGATCCGCAACAGCTGAATCTGGCGATCTGGCTCCTGAAGTCCTAGAGTTTGGCTATCTCAACCTGCCACCTGACTGTATGGACATCATCAAGGAGGCCAGGAGACCCACTACCAGAGCTTGCTATGCAGCCAAATGGAAAAGGTTCGTCATTTATTGCAATAATAATGACATCAACCCGCTGGACGCATCCATCCAAAACATCATCTGTTATCTCTTACACCTATATCGATGCAATCTGGCGTACACCTCTATACGTGTCCATTTGACCGCAATATCAGCCTATCTGCAAACCAGGCAGCACCTCTCTCTATTCAGAGTGCCTGCCATCAAAGCATTCTTGGAAGGGCTCAAACGAGTCATTCCACCTAGTCACCCACCGGCTCCAATGTGGAACCTCAACTTGGTCCTCACACGCCTGATGGGTCCACCCTTTGAACCTCTACACTCATGCGAGATTCAATTCCTTACCTGGAAAGTGGCCTTCCTAGTAGCGATCACTTCCCTCAGAAGAGTTAGTGAACTCCAGGCACTAACCGTTCAAGAGCCATTTATTCAGGTTCACGCCAACAGGGTCGTACTACGTACCAACCCCAAGTTCATGCCCAAGGTAATATCGCAGTTCCACATGAACCAGACTATTGAACTGCCCGTTTTCTTCCAAAATCCACAAACTGTTGCAGAAAGGGCACTACATACACTAGACGTACGGAGGGCCCTCATGTACTACATCGACAGGACTAAACCATTCAGGAAGACAAAACAACTGTTCGTTGCCTTTGCCCCACACCACAAAGGTAACGCCATCTCCAAAGCAGGGATAGCCAGATGGATAGTTAAGTGTATTCAAATCTGTTATCAAAAGGCAAAACGCACATTAACTATTCCACCACGAGCCCACTCAACACGTAAGTTGGGGGCTTCCATGGCCTTCCTAGGAAATATTCCCCTGCATGATATATGCAGAGCAGCCACATGGTCCACTACACACACATTTACAAAACACTATTGCGTAGATGTGCAGTCAAAACAGCAGGCAGCTGTAGGACAGGCTGTTCTCAAAACACTTTTTCAGACCGCTGCAGCTGGCACGGGTAGCCGCCGCTAATAGAGGGCACTGCTATGTATTCTATGCACAGATATGAATTCAGCAGCCCACATGCCTCGAACTGAATATGCTACTTACCAGTATGCATCTGTTCTTGGCATGTAGGGCTGCTGACATTCATATCGCCCTCCCTCCTCCCCGGCGCCTGTCGCAGCTGCAGCTCTCAGAATTACTGCAAGCATGGTCATCACTTTCTGTATCTACTCCATCACTGCCACAATGGCGAAAAACAATCTGAGGATGGAGAGGATGCCCATGCGCACTGTAGTCCAGGGGAGGAGTCACCTATCCAAGGATACTTCGAAGACTCTTCCAGGACAACAACGTGCAAACATCCGGACCCAACACTAGGCGGCGATCTATGCACAGATATGAATGTCAGCAGCCCTACATGCCAAGAACAGATGCATACTGGTAAGTAGCATATTCATTCCCTTCCAACACTCATGCACAACTTGAATGTTGTGTTAAATTTAGTTAAACCATCTTCTGAAGCAATGAGTAAAAGCAATTCTAACGCATACTGCCTTAAAGACCTCTTTCTAAGCTTCTGTTACTTTATTGTATTGAGTTAGTGAGCTTCTAGCACTAGCAGTGCAGGAACTATATGTTCGAGGCATATGAGCTGCAGATTACACACTATGCATAGATCGCCATCTGGTGTTGGACCCGGAGGTTTGCACTTGTTTTTGTCTTGGAAAGTCTTGAAAGTCACAAGGTAGGTGACTCCTCCTTTGGATCATAGCGCGCATGGGCATCGGCTCCATCCTCAGATTGTTTTTTTCTGCCATCGGGCTCGGATGTGTTTCTCGTGCTCCAGTTCGGAACCGTTACCAGGTTTCTCTTTCGACGAGCAATCCTTCCCTTTTCAACGGTATTGTCTCGATCGCGTTTTCCCCATCCACGCGACTCTCAACAACTTCGAAGTCTTCGATTCCGGTCGTCGATGAAGGCCTTCGGACCTACCTGAGCCCCAGCTTCTGGCTCATGGAAAGGACGCCATTCAAAAAGTGTCCTCGATGTGGTCGAAGTTTCCCCACACCGACCTGCATGAGGTGTGCAACCTCTGCCTCTCACCGGAGCACGAGGCCAGAGACTGTCCAGCTTGCGCTTCTTTCCGCTCCAAGAAGACGATTTGGGACCGACGAGCTAGAAGAACCATGGCTCGCTCGTCATCTTCGATCCCCGATGACATCTTCCAAGAGGGCGTTGATGTGCCAGAGCAGGGGCGAGTCGAGGAAGGCCTCATCAGCACCTGCGAAGCAGATGACTCCAACGTCGTAGACATCACTCCAGCACAGAGGGCCGTGAGTACAGACAGAGGTCCACCTCAATTTTACCCATGCTTAAAGGGGTCATTAAGCATGCACCAGAGGTCGTTAAAGACCCGGTCAGGGCTCGAGTCATCAACCCCAGAATAGAGAAGAAATATAAGGCTGATCCATCCTACATTAAAGGCCCCGCACCTCTAGACTCTCTCGTAGTCTCCAATGCGCGAAAGAGAGCCAATTCACAATCATCAGGCGACGCACCACCACCAGATAAGGAATCTAAACTCCTAGACGCCTCTGGCAAACGAACGGCGTCACAGGCTGCAAACATATGGCGCATTGCCAATACCCAAGCGCTGTTAGCTAGGTATGACAGGGCACATTATGATGAGCTTGAGTCCATAATGCAGCAACTCCCAGACAGGTATAAATAGGGCCAATGAACTCATACAGGAAGGTAAAACCATCACTAACACCTCCATCCGTTGTCTTAGATGTGGCATAGACCGCCTCAAGGGCAATAAACACTAGTGTCCTTCTGCGTAGGCATGCCTGGCTACGCATTTCAGGTTTCAAACCTGAAGTCCTGAGTACCGTACTCAATCAGCCATTCGATGAGCAACACCTATTTGGCCCCAATGTGGACGTATCCCTCAAAAAAATGAAGAAGGATACAGACACAGCCAAAACTATGGTAGCCTTGCAGTCTCAAGCTCCCAGACATTCCTTTCATCGCTCATCCTTCAGAAGCACCCACAGAGGCTACTCCTCAGATAGCCCCTCTACTTCTTACAAGGCTCCCACCCAATCAACCTTTACTAGAGGTTACCAAAGAGGTGGTTACAGGGGAAACAACAACAAAGGCAGAGGCAAAACCAACAACTCCCGCTCTGCCTCCACCCCCACCCAATGACTTTCCTCCACTTCCCCCAGACCATTCCACTCCAGTCGGGGGAAGACTCCAACAATTCCTTCCTCTCTGGGCCAACATCACTTCAGACAGGTGGGTGCAACAGATAATTCAATCAGGCTACTGTCTCGAACTAACCTCTCCCTTCCCCCCCCCCCCAACATACCACCCAAACAGCGTCCAATGTCACAAGAACATTTGTTACTGCTAAAGCAGGAGGTAATCTCCCTGCTACAAAAAAGTGCAATAGAACCAGTTCCCCTGCACCAACAAAACAATACTCCCTGTATTTTCTCATACCAAAAAAGGACGTCTCTCTAAGGCCTATTCTAGACCTCAGACCCCTAAACCTATACATACACTCAGACCATTTCCACATGGTCACACTCCAGCAAGTCCTTCCTCTGCTTTCACAGGGAGACTTCCTTGCTACCCTAGACCTCAAGGATGTCTATTTCCATATTCCCATTCACAACGCTCACAGGAAATATTTCAGATTCGTAGTGGACGGTCAGCACTATCAATTCAAAGTACTCCCATTCGGAGTCACCACAGCACCATGAGTGTTTACCAAGTGCCTAGCGGTGGTGGCAGCACATCTAAGAAGACCGCACATACACGTCTTCCCAGATCTGGCTCATAAAAGCCAGCTCATACAATCAGTGTGTACAACACACTCACGCCACTCTTCAACAACTTTACCACCTAGGGTTCACAGTAAACCACGCCGAGTCCCATCTGCAACTGTCCCACACACAACAATACCTCGGTGCCACAATAGACACCTCAAGAGCGCTAGCCTATCCCAGTCCTGCCAGGATAGCAAGCATGCAAAGTCTTCTCACCAAATTCCAACCGCAGCACTCTCTTCCAGCTCGTGTGTTCATGCAACTCATAGGGATGATAGCCTCTTACATATTCATAGTGCCTCATGCAAGACTCCAGATGAGTCCTCTCCAAGAGTGCTTAGCACGCCAATGGAACCAGGCTCAAGGTCAGTTAACAGATCTGGTGTTGGTAGACGGTCGTACTCCTCGCTCTCTGCAGTGGTGGAACACCAAAAACCTTTCCAAAGGGCGACTGTTCCTAGAGCCGATTCCGCAAAAATTTATGACAACGGACGCATCACTCTCTGGTTGGGGAGCTCACCTACTACATCACACCATGCAGGGCAGCTGGACACCTCAACAAAAGTTACTCCACATCAACCACCTGGAGTTACTAGCCATATTCCTAGCCTTAAAAGCATTTCAAAAACACATATCAGGCAAGGCTGTCTTAGTTCGCACCGACAACATGACAGCCACGTACTACATACAAAAACAAGGCGGGATACACACTCTGCAGCTCTCTCAACTAGCACAGAACATATGGAGGTGGGCTATACCTCAGAACATTTTTCTCCTAGCCCAACATGTCCCTGGAGTCCAGAACACCATAGCCGATCTGTTGAGCCGTCAGACACAACAGATCCACGAGTGGGAACTTCATCCCCAAGTTCTTCAACCGTTTTTTCAAATGTGGGGGCAACCACAGATAGACCTCTTCGCCACCCAAGAAAACGCCAAATGCCCAAGCTTCGCCGCCAGACATCCTCACCCATCGTCCAAAGGCAATGCGATATGGATGAACTGGTCAGGCAGATTTGCGTACGCTTTTCCGTCTCTCCCACTCATTCCACTAGTGGTGCACAAACTACAGCAACATTCCTTAACGCTCATCCTAGTTTGTTCCAACTTGGGCCAGACAACTGTGGTACACCACATTGCTGGAACTCTCCGTAGTACCGCACCAGAAGTTACACCTCTCTCCAGAACCATGGAGAGATCCAACACCCAGACCCAGCTCAACTCAACTTAGCGATCTGGCTCCTGAGGTCCTAGAATCTGGTTACCTTAACCTTCCCCCTGACTGTATGAACGTCATTAAAGAAGCTAGACGGCTTATCACTAGAGCATGCTATGCAGCCAAGTGGAAACGTTTTGTAATATATTGTCATACAACAACACCAAATCCCTAGATGTGTCTATCCAGCACATCATAGGCTACTTACTACAACTCCAAAGATGCAACTTAGCCTACAAGTCTATTAGCCTGCATCTTGCTGCCATAGCAGCATATCTACAAAATAGACAACATCTATCACTTTTCAGAGTACCTGCCATAAAAGCCTTTATGGAGGGCCGCAAAAGAAAAATTCCCACCAGAGTACCACCTTCACCTGTGTGGAATTTAAACATCGTTCTCACAAGGCTAATGGGGCCTCCATTTGAACCTCTACATAAATGTGAGCTACAATTCTTAACATGGAAAACTGCTTTCTTAGTAGCCATTACTTCTCTACGAAGAGTTAGCGAACTACAAGCACTAACCATTCAGGAACCCTTTCTGCAGATGCATCGTAATAAAGTGGTTCTCCGAACGAATCCTAAATTCCTCCCTAAAGTCATTTCTCCCTTCCACCCCAATCAATCTGTGGAGCTGCCCGTATTCTTCTCGCAGCCACAAACAGTCGCAGAAAGAGCTCTTCACACCTTAGATGTCAAAAGAGCACTGCTTTACTACATCGAGAGAACACAACCTTTTCGTAAGACCAAACATCTATTCGTGTCTTTTCTCACCACCACACAAGGGCAACCCCATATCAATATCTTGGATAGCTAGGTGGATTGTCAAATGCATACAAGTTTGCTACCACAAAGCAAAACATACATTATCTGTTCCTCCTAAAGCCCACTCTACACGAAAGATAGGGGCTTCAATGGCATTTTTAGGGAACATTCCCTTAGATGATATCTGCAGAGCAGCTACATGGTCTACACCGCACACATTCACAAAACACTATTGTATAGATGTGCAAACTAAACAACGGGCTAGTGTGGGCCAAGCTGTACTCAAAACACTATTTCAAACTACTGCAACAGATACTGGTGGTCGCCGCTAGGAGGGGATACTGCTATACAATCTGTGCATAGTGTGTAATCTGCAGCTAATGTGCCTCGAACGGAATATGCTACTTACCAGTATGCATCTGTTCTTGGCATGTAGAGCTGCAGATCTACACATGCCCACCCGCCTCCCCGGCTACCTTTATCTGTTCCAGTATTATCTTATTTAGATACAGCACACATGGGCATCTTTCCTGTTTCTTACAAAACTCCATCATTTCCCTGCTAGCGAAAAACAATCTGAGGATGGAGCCGATGCCCATGCGCACTATGATCCAAAGGAGGAGTCACCTATCTCGTTACTTCCAAAGTCTTTCCAAGACAAAAACAAGTGCAAACATCCGGGCCCAACACCAGATGGCGATCTATGCATAGTGTGTAGATCTGCAGCTCTACATGCCAAGAACAGATGCATACTGGTAAGTAGCATATTCCTTACAGACTCATAGGAACAAAGTGGGTGTGAGAATAAATACTAGATTAATTCCCAAAGTGGCATTACATTGTCATATAAGTCAGACAAAACAATTGTCTTTCTTGCAACCGTCCAATATGCTAGCAGAAAGAACTTTGCAAATGTTATATGTTAGGAAAGAAGTCATGTTTTACATGCAAGATGGCAAATTAAGAAAGGTGAAGGGGTTATTAAACTGTCTATAGCTAGGAGATTTGTCCTAACAATTCAACTTTGTTACTACATTGGCGAAACGCTTAGATTTTAAACTAATAAAACCCACAACAAAGAAAGGAACAACATTGACACGCATGGGCAATGTAGCAATTAAATAAACCTTTATGGCAGCAACTTGGTCATCAATACGTAAATTCACTAAACTAGTGTGTGTATGTACAATCATATAAAACCGCTCGTGTGGATCAAACAGTCTTAAAACAATTGTTTGCCATTACCCACATTTCACTCCTGCCCCTACAGGGTGCTAATACAACTGCATAATCTATGTAAAGCGTGTCAATCCAGGAATGGTTTACTGCAATGCTTGTTATTTACCTGCAAAAATAGTTTTAAAAGTCTTGTATATTCACATGACATTCATAACTCCTTATGATGCCTATATAAATTATTTTATTTTATTAGTAGGGCAATTAAAAAAATAATTTACTGTGCAGAGGAAAAAAGATTATGAAGATGGCAACTGCGTCCTGGGGCACTGTGTTATTACCCCTAACATCATAGTAAGTCATGCTGACTCCGGTTATGATGGCAAAGAAAAATCATTTTCTTTTAAAAGTTTCCCATACTCAATGACTAGATGGCAGCTGCCTTATTTTGTTTGTTATTTATGGCCATTAGAAACTGTCCAACTGCTGTAATAAACTTTGTAAGAATGTTATTAGACCCTGAAAAAAACTTGCCTGTGAAACTGCAGCACAGCTATTCAAGAATTGTTAACAGTACTTCCACGTCTCAATTTCTTAGAACTTTCAGCCAGTCATTGGAAGACTCTTAACACCCCTTTATCCTTTTAGAAATTAAGTTGGTTTATTATACATTTTTAAACTGACCTCGGTTTTCCCCCTTGTAAACAAAAAAGCCATGCTTTTAAGGGGGAAAGGTCAATGGCGCAAGACATATAACAAAAAGGATGAATTATGTGTCAACACCAATTTCGTAAATATAACCACTTAAAGATGAAAGAAGAAAGTTTGATCGCTTGCACAAAGATTGGTCTGGCTGCCAACTCTCCGAACAAACTCTTCAAGGTGATCATTGTACTCGCATATTCTAAGGTCCTATGTAAAGAAATACTCCCTTCCAGAGATTTTGTTGACCCCCTTTTTCATTTTTTTCCCTACAACTAAGCCAGGGTTGCCAGAGAAGAGATTGATACAAAAAAGATCTGCTTCACTTATAATACCCTCTCTTCCCATCCTATATGTCACAATGTTCAAATTTTAGAGCTTTTAAACAGCTAATTGTAGCTGAAATCGAGGACGTTTTGGCATTAAGTAAGTGTATGGGCTCTTCCAACACCATTTGTCCAGAAAAGTCTTTAAATGCTGCAAACACTTTAAGCCCTATCATTCAGAGCATCATTCACTTTTTCTATGCCCTCCGAGCTTAAAATTGCTGTGGTAATACCTCTTTTGGAGACCAGCTAATTTCGACCCCTTCTACTGTTTACCTTTTACAAGTAAACTCATTGAAAGAGCAGTTATCTTCCAACTTCAGTGATTTGTTGATTGCACCTTATAACTAGACTTTAAACAAGAGGTCCTGCATTATTTTGGCTTGGATCCCCACATTATTCGACTCACACAGTTACTTTATTGGTGCCCAATGTGTCGATAAATGTATCCCTCTCTCCTTTGACGAGGGCCGGAGAACACGAGATCTTGGCTTTTTCAGTGTTCAGGGGCGATCAAAAACTACTCGTGGGGAGAGGGGGTGGGGGCTTTGATTTATAATCCTCCTGATACAAGCCATATTTTAGCACCAAATTGTTGTCCCAACTATTCCCTACTTGACTAAAACATGAACACTTTCTAGCTATTGGCAACTTCAACGTTCACTTGGAAAATTCCATGGACCAGATGGTGAAACACTTATAAATTGACATGCAGATACTGCAATTAAAACAATGGATCACAGGGCCAACCAATACGGCTAGGCGCATACATTGGACCTTCTATTTTGTAACATAGAGGCTACCAGCTTCTCCGAGGTCACATCTCTGTCCTGGACTGACCACTTTTTATTTTATTTTCCCTCAACTTGCCAATGAAGTTAACCAAGGTGGCCACACAATTAACAATGGTAAAAAGACCATGGAATCAACAACGGTAAAAAGACCATGGAATCTTATCACCCTTGATTTGTTTGCGTCCCATTTTTTGGCATGTGACCCAAGCATTGCGGAAACACTCTCTGCTCAGGCTGAGGCTGAACTTCTGCATGATGAAATCTGCAATGCATTGGACCTGTGCGCCCCTAGACTAGTAAGTAAATCTAACAGGAAAACACCATCTGAATAATGGTACTCATTAGACTTAAAGTTACTAAAAAGGAGATGTAAATCCCTGGAACACAAGTGGAGAATATCCAAAGAAAACAATGATAGTCTGCTCTACAAAGAGGATTTGAAAGCCTACCATAATGCCCTCAAAAGTGCACAAAAAAAACTACTAGGCAAAGCAAATTGAAGATAATGGTAATTGTTCTAAAGAATTATATAAAATAGTGAAGGGACGCTGGAAACCAGCTAGTATGTCCCACACTATGACTCCTGCTGACAATTGCGAGATAGTTAACAACAACTTCACCGATTAAGTCACCAAAATATACTCCTCCTTCAATAGCCAACTCACTGTTAACAATTTGGATAGGGAGACATTAGCGCCAGACGCCAAAGCACAGGCTTATTTAAGCAACCTGGTCCCTTTTTCAGAAGAACAAGAAAAGCTATGAGGTTAAAGCAGGCTCTTCACCCGACCCCTACCCTCACTTTATTTTCTCAAGACTTGCTTCAGTCCTAAGCCCACTTGTCACTCGCATTTTTAATAAATTCTTGGACTCTGCATCATTCCCTACATATGGAAAGAAACCATTGTATTTCCATTATTAAAACAAGCATTTGCAATGCAATAGGTCTCGCATTATTAAAGTTTGAGCTATTGGCATTGCTAAATAATGCAACACCAATAGCTCAAACTTTAATAATGCGAGACCAAAAAAGTATGTGTAAACATTGGAAAGTTGTCATTATTGTTAGCAATAAAGTTTACATTTACAGCTTTGGCAATAAACTGATTCTTTGCGTACTGTCTACCAACCTAATCCTCTCTACTTTCAAATCAGTTTTAGTGAAGGAAACCGATACAATACGGAGTACCAAATACCTGCTATGGTCATCTTTCAATTATCCACTTGGTGCACTTATAACTCTCATGGATCCACTGGTGCCACATTACGTTTTAACTGCAAATTATTCATTGATGGGTAAATAAAGATACAAATGGAGGAAGGGGAGCAGAAAGACACAAGAAATATGTGGCATATCATAGCATTAAGTGAACTCTCCCATGTTCCTCTAATTTCCCCTCTGGGAAACAGCAAAAACATATTTTCTGAGCAAACGTAGACTTTCCTAGCCAAGAAAGCCCTCATAAGCAGTTTTCATTCAAGATGCTGGCAACCCATATTTTGCGTAATTTTTGAGAGAGAGAAATTACACACTTTTGCACCTCTGCAACAGTGTAACAATTTAAGATTTTTCAAAAAGTCCTGTATCTTTCCCATCAATAGAACTAACATGCAGTATAGAATGCATCACATTATGCAAATGTTGAAACCTTTAGTGCAATTTCAAATTAACTAGGTATATGTTTCAAAGGTCCGGTAAAGAAGGAACCAGTTTGTTAAAAAAAAAAAATGATTCAGATTTAGCCACAGAGTATATAAGAATATGTTAATCTACCACAATCTTTCAGCATTGCTAAATACGACTACCAACCAAATAACAATTAACAGGCTACTGACGTTGCTCGTCAAGAACCCGGGAAACATAAAAGACGCCAAGGTTCGAAAGTGCTTTGGGACCTTACAAATTGTGGAAAGACTCTACACACTTACCATAACATAACACAATACTCAATGGAAAAGACAGCAGATTTGTGACAACATGATCAGCTTCAACGTGCACCTATCTACGAGCTTGCTTAATATTCTAATTAAGATTTAGTGGGCTCCAATGTTTGGAAAATAAAAACTGAGCCAAAGTTCCTGGAAGGGTAATTTGTTTTATTATTGTTTCAAGTTCTTAGATGTACAACTTGGAAGTCTTAGGCAGAATACGGCAGTTGCTAAAACACGGGCAGAACGGCAGCAGACTAAGGCATCTGTGACAGTCGTGAGTGCATGAGGCGTCACAAGTCTCAATCCTGGAGGGCGTAGTGAAGACTTTCATCCTGCCAGGTTCGATAAAACGGGTACCACTGAGCAGGATAGCGACAATAAATATTTACTGTATAAAGCAGCAGGGCTGTTAGGAATCATTTAAATTGTTATTATTACCACGACTTCAGTATACCTCGGCATGAAAGGCAAATTATACAGTGGGAATAAGTAACAAGCGGCAGGGAAAGCGTTCGCTTTCACTTCCGCTTGAAAAACAAAGAAGCCCGCGAGTGGTGCGCGCGCCACTGCGAGCCATGTGCTTTCAATTATCTCGCCCGTGTCTGGGCACGATAATTGAAACCACATGGCCTATTGGTGTCTATTACGCGCACCAAGTGCGTCATAGACACCAATAGGCCATGGGCGGAGCAATGCGCCCACCTTTGGCCAATTGCGTGTAGTCTTATAAAAAGACGCAATCAAAGGCCAATGGAGTAGCGCAAAAGGAAAAGCACATGCATGAGCGTGTGCGATTCCAGGCGCCGTTTCTGAACCCCGGACAAAAGGACTCTCGCTGCGTGATCAGTACTGCGCACTGCATCGCTAGGCGCGAGACCTAAAAAGCTGGTCTAGAAATCTATAATCCTGCTAGCTACCGACCAATCTCTCACTTACCTTACATGTCTAAGGTGTTGGAAAAACTGGTCAATAAACAACTGGTCAACTTCTTAGAAACTAATGAACTGCTAGAGATCCCTCTCAGACCGGTTTTAGAGCTGGCAACAATACAGAAGCCACCCTAGTTGCAGTATCAGATAACCTCAGATCCTCGGTGGACCAAGGTAAAGCCACTGCATTGATCCTTTTGGACTGAACAGCAGTTTTCAATACTGTTTCCCATGACCACCTGCTATATATTTTATACGAAAAAGGAATATATTCTAAAGCCCTTCAGTGGTTCATCTCTTTTCTATCCAATAGAACACAAAAAATCCAAATAGGCCCTTATTCTTCCAGCTCACAAACTATCAGATACGCGTCCCACAGGGGGCCTCCTTGAACCCCACTCTCTTTAACGCTTATGTCTCCTCCCTAGCGGAGATCAGCAGGAAATGGGTCTTCAATATCTGCTCCTATGCGGATGGCACACAGTTGCTAGTTGCCTTTGAAGGAAGGTATGAAAATACCAAACATAATCTAATTAACTGTCTCACAGAAACAGCAACCTGGATGACGGAACATAGCCTGAAATTAAACACCGAAAAGTCAGAGATCCTGCTTTGTGGTAGAGCACACATAATCTGGGACAATACCTGGTGGCCCCAGAACCCAAACAAGTTGCAAAAAAATGTAGGCATTCTCATTGATAATGCTTTAACAATGCAAGACCAAGTCCGAGCGCTATGTGGAAAAAGCTTTGCTGTGATGAAACCACCACGCAGACTTTTTTCATGGATGCCCTTAAACTGTAGAAAGTACTTTACCCAGACACTACTTTCTAGCAGACTTGATTACGGAAATGCACTCTACGTGAGCATGCCTGACTACCTTTTCTCCCGATTGCAGGTGGTCCAGAATGCTGCTGCTAGATTGGTCTGCAACAAGAGCAAGTATAGCTCGGCATTTAAAAATCTGAGGGAACTGCACTGGTTGCCCGTACGCCAATGGGCTAAGTACAAGCTCCTGTGGTATGCTCATAGAGCACTTCATAAGAATGGCCCTCGAATCTTAAGAGATAAAATTGAATTTTATATGCCCGCAAGAAATCTGAGATCTCACCATCAGGCCATGACCAAGACCAAACGGATCAAGGAGGTTCGAGCTGGAGGGCGGTCCTTTTCTAATCTGGCGGCCATCCACTGGAATGAGCTACCCTTAGACCTTTGCCCAACGCATGAATATTTGTCCTTTAGGAAGAATCTGAAAACATGGCTGTTCCCCAAAACATAGCCAAAGCCACTTACTACCATTTTGACTGAAGTCTCAGTCCCAAAATTTTCAGGTTAATCATCATTCTCATATCAGAATAACGCTTTCTTAACGCCGTGATGTCCCTTGGGATGATTGTTTCATTCAATAAATACAAATATACAGCAGGGTTAATTTCTGTCCCCACTTTAATCGCTCTTGCCATTGAACCGTTGGATATCAGGCTGCGTATGACCTGGGCGAGCTGGGGAATTCTCACGCCAAATGGGATACATATAGTGTCCCTACATGCTGATGACCTCCTCTTTTATCTTGGGGATGTCCAAGCTGCTCTCCCTGAGCTACAGCGTCTCTTGGAAGACTTTACAGCTCCTTCTGACCTCTGGGTCAATTGGTCGAAGTCATGCTCTTTCCTTTAGTTCCACGCACCCCTGTGGGTGAAATAGACCTAGGTGGAGGCCCCTTCTGCTGGGAGGGAACTACGTTTTGTTATCTTGGCATCCCGGTCTATCATTCAGGTAAGGACCTTCTAGAAGGTAACCTGACAAGAATGGTGTCAGCCATTTCCTCCCAGATCTCATTCTAGAGATCCCTTCCCCTGTCCCTGATTGACTGTATAGCCCTAAAAAATTATGGTCCTTGCCCGCAACCTATAATATTTTGCAAATCTGCTGTTAATTTTACCACCAACATTTTTCTAAGACCCAGACGGCCTCCATGATGACTTAATCTGCCACACAGGTAGAAGGAAAATGGAAATTGCCAAACTCTACCTTTTACTATACACAGGGGGACTAGTAGCCCCGCATTTTTAGATCTATTGCTTTTCAGCCAAACTCCAGTGGCTAAGAAAGTGCCTTGCAAGGCTTCCCTTGAGGATACCATCTTACAGTTGCCCCCCCCCTTTAGGCGGGGGACATACATACTCTACTTTTAACACCCTCTTGCTGCTCTTGCTCTTATTCTTGTCTTCTATGAGTGACATTACGTTATCACCACGAGGACGATCCCTTATGCTCTGGTTCTCCCCTTTCTGGGCTTACCTATTCCCACAGGCTCCGAGACCTTAATTCTTGGCATGAGTCAAACTTGACGATGGTGGGTGATCACTTTGAGGACGACAGAATGCTTTCCTTTGAGGAGCTCAATGATGAATCTGACCTGTACCGAGGCCAATTCCTACTATATAATACTGTCCGGCATGCTCTACACAAATTATGGACTTTTACAGATTCAGCCCCTGAGCCTCTTCCCTTTGTTCAAGCACTTCACTTGATGGATCACAGGCACGCTTTCCCAATCCTGACCCAACTTAGGGATAGGTAAGAAACAGAGCCTTTTATGACAAGGAATAGGCCATAGGGTTTGAAATACCTCATTTCATGTTGGTATAAATCTAAATGAATACAATACTTCATACCGCACAGAGCCTACCATTCCGTGGCAGCCCTTAATAAATGTTTCTTACAAGCTATTACCTCTTGCCCCTGTTGTCTGAACCCAGTATCTAACTTCATGCACATGCTTTGGGTCTGTCCGCTACTTAGGCCTTTCTGGGCATGCATTACAAATATTTTTTGTTTTATATAGCGCTAACTCGACCCGAAGATATCTGGTAACAGAGTGCTTTACATGAGCACCAGTTTCTTTACAGATGGACACAATCATTTTTGTTAGGCACAGGGAGTTTAGGTGATTTGCCCAGAATCACAGTATGTTGAGTGTCTCTGCTGATATTTGAAGCTGGTTCCCCAGCTTCAAGGTCGACTGATCTAGCTGTAAGTCTACATCCTCTCCAACCATTACATTACCTCAGCAAACTCAAATACTTGCTTCCCATCTCACTACTACCTTTCCCTGACAAAGTCATGGAGAAAGCAGTCAACTAGCAAATCGCAAAACACCTGGATCACCATCAACTCGTGGACAGCTAACAAACCGGGTTCCACGGCAACCAAGCATCGAAACAGCCCTAATTGCCACCTTAGCCAACATCTTCGCCCATACTTGACTGAGATTAGACAGCTGCTCTCATCTTCCTGGACCTCTCCATGGCATTCAATACCATCGCACACCATACGCTTGTTGCCAGACTCCATCACATTCAAATCAAGGGAGCAGCACTCAAGTGAATTACCTCCTTCCTCACAGGAAGAACCCAATGTGTATGCCTCCCAGCCTTCACCTCCGAGCTCAAGGAAATCATCTGCGGAGTCCCACAAGGCTTGTCTCTAAGCCCCACCCTTTTCAACACTTACAAGGCACCACTGGGTCACATCATCAGATCCTACGGACTCCACATCATCTCTTACCCCGACGACACACAACTCATCCTCTCCTTCTCAGTAGATCCCACCAACACCAGGAACAACTTCCATAATTGAATGACCAGGGTCACAGTATGAATGAAAGAAAACTGCTTGAAGCTCAACACCAACAAGATGAAAGTGCCGATCTTCGGAAACAAGAAGAACTCGCATTGGACTCCTCCTGGTGGCCTTTAGAGCTCGGCTCCACACCTACCCCAACTGAGCACACCAGAAGCCTCAGAATCATCTTTGACAGCAAATTTACCATGGCCTCACAAGTCAATGCTGCCACATCCTCATGCTTCTTCATCCTGCGCATGCTATGCAAGATCTTCAAGTGGCTCCCCCAGGACTCAAGGGGCACCATCACCCAGGCCCTCATCATGAGTAAACTTGACTACGGCAACTCACTCTATGCAGGCATACCTGCCCACCTCAAAAGACTTCAGACCATCCAGAGCTGTGCCGCCAGACGTATCCTGGACCTCTGTCACTGTACCCACATCACTCCCCACATGAGACAACTGCACTGGCTCTGATCCAGAAACGTTGCCAGGTCAAGCTCCGCACAAAGGCATTCAAGGCTCTGCACAGCTCTAGACCTTCCTACCTCAACCACTGCCTCTACTTCCATTAATCCACCACACACCTTCACTCTGCCTCTCTCTTGCCCAAGTACCCCACATACACATTAGCAGAACCAGAGGCCGATCTTTCTCTCACCTTGCGGCGAAGTCCTGGAACAACCTCCCTTTCCACATCAGGACGTCCACGTCGCTGCTGGAATTCGGAATTCGGAAAGAAGCTGAAGACCTGGCTCTTCAACTAGCACTCTAGTCCCTCCATCGATCACTGCTAGACACCGTTTTCATCTGACTATGCCTGGATACCCTCACGGGGGATAAACAGCTCTCTACAAATCCACTGACATGATATAACATTGTCCACCACCACAACCAAACCTACTACCCTACATTGGACTTCAATAGCACTGGGAATATACATGCACTCTAAAAAATACCATGCAGCCTCAAGGTTGGCCACTCCGCACCCTTCTCGTGGTGAAATTCATGATTACCTCTCGTTGGAAGTCTAGGTCTCCTCCATTGATCTTTGCCTGAGAGCAAGTTCTTTCAAATAGGCTGAACCCAATGGATTTAACATTGCGTTGGGAGAAGGCTAGAGGCCTCCCTAAGTGCCCTTTAGTGGCATGGTGGGACATTTTTCTAATCTGCCAGAAGATGGTCTTAGGCAAACTGACCCCTGTTCGCCTCAAGTATGATGAGCCATTAGACATCCAGGGCTATCTACTAGTACTGCAGACCCGATGCAGTATGTCCACTGGGAAAATATTGCCAGTGCTTCCTGCAAAGTATGTAAAAATTCCACATTCTCTGTCTGCCCATTCTCAGGCAATCCATTCTATGCACCTACCAGCTCCCTCACTCTCAAGGGCTCCCTAGGCTCCAAATTATCCATAACCCACTCCCTCTGTCCCCTGGTACTTTCTGCTGTTCTGAGACTTGGTTAAATATGCCAGTACTGTGTTTCTGACTGTTACGATTGCAATTGTAGTGTAATGTACTATATGTTTCAATGCATTTATTGGGACTTATTGGAGTTGCTGCAAGCAAACTTGTTGGACCCTGTCAGTAAATTGCTTCCCTCGCCGTAAGCTCCACATGGTAGCTGTTACCTCTTGACCCTTCCAGGTCCTGTGTTCGAGACCCGATCCCTGGTCATCCAGTGAGGAGCATCTCTGCTCTGCTGCTGCTTCTGCCTCTGTTTTCTGCTTTCTGCCTTTTGCTCCTCTGCTGATTTCATCTTCTTTTTTTCCATCTATTGCTTTTTTCCTAATTTCTTTCTAATTTTGCTTTCTGACTTTCTCTTATTTCTCCTCTCTTTGTGCTTTTTTTCCCTTTCCGTGCCCTTGCTGCTGCTCGTCCCCCGTGGCCCCAACCCCCCAGCACCGTTTTCCCCGCTTCTTGTTTCCCAGCTGTCTAGCCCTCTCCAACACAACTTAATGGTGGGCGATGCGTGGTGAAGGAGCGATCTAACTGAACTTGTCAGTAAATTGCTTCCCTCTCTGCACAGCTCCGCCAGGTAGCCGTTGCCCCCTGACCCTTCCAGGTCCTGTGTTCGAGGCCCGATCCCTAGTGATCCAGTGGGGAGCATCTCTGCTCCGCTGCTGCTTCTGCCTGTTTTTCAGCTTTTTGCCCTTTGCTCCACTGCTCTGTTTTCACCTTCCTTTTTTTCTATCTATTGCTTTTTTCCAAATTTATTTCTAATTTTGCTTTCTGTCTCTCTCTTATTTCTCCGCTCTTTGCACCTTTTTCCCTTTCCGTTCCCTTGCAGCTGCTCGTCCCCTGTGGCCCTGCCCCCATCCTGCGCTGTTTTTCCGGTGTCCCGCTTCCCAGCTGTCCAGCCCTCCCCAGCACTATTTAATGGGGGCGGCTGAGCGGCTGTGCCACTAGCACGCCGAAGGCAAGCCCATTTGCGCCTATACCACTCTCAGTGCCATGGACCCTGGTCCTTGGCCCATCAACTGCTACGACTCAAGCACCCTCCACGCCCTCAACACTGGACTTTCCACCGCCTGCCACCTCGTATCGCCGTAGAACACCCAAGGCCCGTTCACCTGCCGTTATTGCAACCACACCTCCTGCCTCCGCACACCGGACCCACCAATCGCACGACCCTCAAGAACCGGACAAGACCACTTTAGATGCATCCTACTCACCACACGCTCCCTCAAAAGACACACCATGGAGATCTGAGACCTGCTCGACTCCATCTCCCCTGACGTTGCCTTCTTTACGGAAACCTGGATGAACCCCGGACATCGCAACCGGCGTCCCCGAAATCTTCAAAACCTTTCACAAGGACCGCGTCAACCGACATGGAGGAGACATTGCCATCATACCCAAAAACACCCTCTGCCTCCCAACTAGCTCCAACGACCACTTATCCGACATGGAGCACCTCCACTTCCAGATCCAGACCAACCCGAATGCCACTCTTCGCGGCACCCTCATTTACAAACATCCCGAACCCCACCCCCCCTTTAGTGACGTATTAGCCGACCTCATTGCTCACCACATTTTTGCCTCAACGGACTACATGCTCCTTGATTACCTCAATTTAGCCCTGGACAATCGCGACGATCACAACACCTCATTCCTACTGGAGAACCTCACCACCATCAGCTCAAAACAGCTGGTCACAACGCCAACCCACTCAGCAGGACACACGCTCAACCCCATCTTCTCCGCAATCAACAACCTCTCCATCATCCACACCTCCATACCACACTGGACCGACCACCACTACGTCCACTTCTTCTTCACCAAACCCACTGGACGACACCACGCCCACCGCGATCCTCGCAGAAGCTGGAACAGGGTCACCGAAGACCAGCTCACCACCTCCCTCAGCAAAATACGACCACCGACATCCACGGACTCCAACACCTCAGCACGCAACCTCCAATGCTGGATCTCCGACTGCGCCAACATGCTGGCTCCCCTCAGGAAACCCAGGGGCAAGCAGCCCTTCAAGAAAGCCAGCTGGTTCTCCAAGAGTCAAGGGGCACTTGCAGACGGCTCGAGAAAAGATGAAGGATCAGCAAGATTGTAGCAGACCACAGAGCCTTCAAAACTGCTGTCACCTCACACCACCACCTCATCAAAACAACTAAGCAGCCATCCAGGACACCTCAACACCTACACACACAACAAAGAACTTTTCGCCGTGGTCAAAGAATTCTCCAAACCCAACACAGAGACAGCAGACACACCTGCCTCTCAAGACCTCTGTGACAACCATGCCACCACGGAGATCTACGACTGCTTCAAAACCTAAGACCCACCCACCACACCCACAACCACAGCACCCAATGGTGCTGGACCCCAGCCGACGTTGCCCAACTGGACCACCCTCAGGATCATGAAGAGCATTCTCTTTGGAGCCCCCTCGGATCCCGGCCCTCACAGCATCTTCAATAGAGCCAGCACCTCCATCTCACCCGAAAAGTGCCGCATCATCAACTGCTCCCTTGAATCCGCCACCATCCCGGAAGGCTGGAAACACGCAGAAAACAACACCCTGCTGAAGAAACCCTCTGCTGATCCGACGGACCTCAAAAACTACAGACCCATCTTTCTGCTCCCCTTCCCAGCCAAAGTAATTGAGAAAGCTATCAATGCCCAACTCAATGAGTTTGAGATGAGCCAGATCCTGGACTGCTCTCACTCGGGCTTCAGAAGCGGCCACAGCACCAAGACCGATCTCCTCGCCGCTACCAACGCCATATGCACCCTCCTCGATCAAGTCAAAACTGCTGCCCTCATCCTTCTGGGCCTCTCAGCCGCCTTCGACACCATCTCCCACCACGCCCTCTGTGCAAGATTCTTCACTGCCGGCATCTGCGACAATGCCCTAGAATGAATCTGCTCCTTCCTCACCGGCCGAACACGGAGATTTAGACTTCCACCGTTCAACTCAGAACCCACAGAGATCAGCTGCGGAGTGCCTTAGGGATCCTCCCTGAGCCCCACTCTCTTCAACATCTACATGGCCCCGATTGCAGCCATTGTCAGAAGCCATGGACTCAACATTGTCTCCTATGCCGATGACACCCAGCTCATTCAAACCCTCACAGACAAATCCACAGCAGCAAAGAGCAACTTCCACAACAGGATGAAGGCAGTCGCCACCTGGATGAAGGACAGTTGCCTCCAGCTTAACTCAGACAAGACTGAAGTCCTCATTCTGGGCTCCATCCCTCCACCTGGGATGACTCCTAATGCATGACTTCCCCCCCACACCCACGGACCATGCAGAAAACCTCCACATCATCCTGGACTCCTCGCTCTAAATGAACCGCCAAATCAACGCAGTTTCGTCCTCCTGCTTCCACATGCTCTGCCTGCTTCATACGATCTTCAAGTGGATCACCAATGAGTCCAGGAAAACAGTCCCCCATTCGCTCATCAGCAGCAGACTCGACTACGGCAACGCACTCTAAGCTGGTGCCACCCAGAAACTCCAAAAGAAACTGCAACACATCCAGAATGCTTCCACCGGACTCATCCTGAACATCCCACGCCACAGCCAGATCACTGGCCACCTGAGAGCCCTTCACTGGCTACCTATCAACAAAAGAATCACCTTCAAGCTCCTCACGCAGGCATACAACGCCCTCCACAACGCCGGACCTGCATACCGCAACCACAGCATCTCTTTCTACACTCCCGACAGAAATCTCCGCTCTGCCCAACTGGCCCTGGCCACCATCCCACAGATTCGCAAGACCATGGCTGGAGGAAGATCCTTCTCCTACCTCGCTGCGAAAACCTGGTACTCCCTGCCTCTGCACCTCAGGCTATCACCATTGCTGCCACAATTCAGGAAGGACCTCTAGAACTGGCTGTTCGACTGAACCATTGATCCTCCCCCTGCCCCCCACTCAGCACCTTGACAACCTTACGGGTAAGTAATCGCGCTTTATAAGAAACCGGATTTATTGATACTTATCTGTAACTATTCTATATACCTGTTATTATAGAATGTTTAAAACCACAAAATGCAAATAAAGTGTGTTGGAAAAAAATGACTAGATTTTAAACAAACTGGATTTCAGCCTGGTCTTAGCATTGAGATAGTTGTGTTTTCAATGAGGAGTTCCCAAGTGCCATGTCTATCTCCACTTTTTTTTAACTTGTAACATTTTCCATTGGCCTGGCTGCTAAATGACATAGATATGTCATTTTGCTTGTATGGTGATGATGCCCAGCGCCTTGTAACTGTTGGGAATGCCCACGTCAGTGCCAAGGATTTGCTTACCATTGCCTTAGACAAAGTTTGAAACTAGATGACAGTGAACCACCATATACTGAATCCCAAATCTTGCTTCTTGTAATTCCCCAAATGCTGGGGATAACTCTCTTCAAATTTCGAAAAATATGCACCAGTCCTAAACCTATTGCTACACTCAGAAATCTGGGATTCTTTCTTGACTCCAGTCTCTTTCTGGAGGAACTGGTTCGTTCAGCCACAAAAACATTTTTTTCCATTTATAGTCTCTCCAGTGCTATTTTAATTATATGTCCATGAATCTTTGCCCTCAATACCTTCCATCAATCTGTGCATTGACTACTGTTATGTTATTTTTCTTGGCACTAATTAAAATAAAATCCAAAATACTGTTGCTAGAGCAGTTTTCATTCCACACAGACTTGATCATGTTTCGGCAAAACGTTGTTTCCTTGGTTGACTAACAAAAAAGAAAATAATTGCTTTCACAGTTCACTGGCTTGACAAACGTTTGACCTTGGTCTTCAGTGATGCTTATCCTCTACATTTACCCACTAATGGGCAAAGCGTGTTGGCCTCTCAAATGCTCGTAGTTTTTCCCAAGTTTAATAACTGATCTTCTGGAGGTAAGACTTTTAGAGCACGACTCATATACCCAAAAAATAAACTTCCCCACATGCTCATAGATGAAAGTAACAAGTTGAGATTCATCAAATTACTTGAAACCAGACTTTTTTTTTAAAAATCGTCACAAAAAAAAAACGATCCATACATTTCATTATACAAATTTCATCCAGCCAGTTATACAGCAAAATCAGCAGGAATAACGGAGTAGCGTATACAAGTAAACAAGATTAAAACATGGTTAGACCTCTACATGGTGACTTTCGTCCAGATTTAGCCGTTGTAGTCACATGAAGAAAGGAGAAGAGGAGAAATACAGGGAGAGGAGATAAGAGGGGAAAGAAAACAACAAACAAACAAAAAAAAAACAAAAAAAAAGTAGAGGATAGGGGAGTCTTTACTGTTTCAGTCATTTTCAAGTCTGTCTTTCCAATCAGAAATTGAAGTCCATATCCGTTTCCCCATTTGCTGTGTCTTCCAACCTTTTTTATCATACAGTGCTTTTTCTAATGCATATGTCGCTAATAATCGTGCCATCCATTGTTGGAATGTTGGCGGGTTAGGATCTTTCCACATCGCTGCAACACATAATCGACATAGGGTCATTGCTATATAAATGAACTCGTATTGAGGTAATTCTATACCATCCCTGGTTACTCCCAGTATCATGACTTCATTAGTTATACTAATTTTAATCCCGAGTGCATGATCCAAAAATTGCTCTATTGTGTTCTTAAATAAATCCAAGGCGGGGCAAGGGGAGAACATGTGAATAGTATCCGCCTGTGCCGCCCGGCATCTGGGACAGACCACTCCTGTTGTTCCCCCCCATTGAGCAAGTCTATATGGTGTATAATATAGCTCATACATAGTCTTATATTGTTGAGTTTGTAAAGTAGCGACTCTTAGCACTGAGTTTGATAATTTAATCGCTTTTTCGACCTCATTGCCAGTTAAGTTCAGCTTGTTATTCCATTTGTCAATGACTCTTCCACGGTCATCCTCCTTATACCTGATCAATTCTCCATAAACCTGGGAGATTGAACAGCCTTTATTATCCCTGAGGACTTCCATAATTTCTACTCTTTTATAATTAGTATCCCCTCCCTGTTTCTTTGACAAAGCCGATCTTATCTGCAGATATTTAAAAAAATCCCTGCGATCTAAATTATATAGCTGCTGTGCTTGATCGAATGTTATAAGACCGATTATACTCACCAGATCTCCTATTGTTTTTATCCTCTTCATATCCCAACGCTTCATAACAAGATCATGGAATACCGTTGATAACGACTGATTATTAAATAACGGAGTATAATAATTCATCCTCCTGATTTTCATTCTCTTCCTTACAGTTGACCATATTGCCATTGCTGCGCCCACAGTCTTAAACCTAACCTTCTTATAATAGCTGCCTTCGTTGAATGTAAGGAGCCATTTGTTAGAATCCTTGATCAATAGCTCATATATATCAGGAACGCTCTCCCCCACTCTCCATCGATCCTCCATATTTCCGCCCACTAACCCACGGGTGTATTGTAGGACAGATGCCCAATAGTATGCCCTATAGTCAGGTGCCGCTAAACCCCCTCGTTCTCTCGGTAATGACAAAAATTTCAGTGCTCGCCGTGTTTTACCTTTAGCCCATATAAAATGATTTGTAAGTCCTTCTATTTCACTGAGCCAGTTGTTATTAAATTTCAACGGGATAGTACGAAACAAGTATAATATTTTAGGCAGGAAAATCATTTTTATTAAATTGCATCGGCCAATTGTTGTTAAGTACAGATTATTTAATCTATCTAAATCTCCCTTAGCCTTTTTGATTACCGGTCCCAAGTTCATTTCCACTATCTTTGAGAGGTCGGAGGTTAATGTTATTCCTAAATAGGTAGCTGAGTCTGTTATTCTTTTATCCACCATCCTTACCATTTTATTGATTACTATTTGGGTTTTGCTCTCATTTAGTTTATACCCTGAGAGTGCCCCATAAACTGTTGCCTCTCTTTCTATCTCTGGTAAAGCTATTGCCGGGTCCACAGTTATTACAGCTAAATCATCAGCATACCCTAAGATTTTCGTTTCATGTCCATTCAGGACAACGGGCATGATATTTCTATTTAACTCTATCTTTCTTATAAACGCGTCTATATAAAATGCAAAAAGTAATGGGGAACATGGGCATCCTTGTCTAGTGCCCCGTCCAATTTTAATAACCCCACTCTGCTCGCCCATGATCCTCAATCTTATCGTAGGGTTCAGATATAGAGCTCTCAGCGCCCCGATACAAACATCCCCTATGTTTACCTTCCCTAGAGCCGCCCAAAGGAAGCCCCACGAGACCCTATCAAATGCTTTTTCTGCATCTAATAAGATTAAAGCCATAGGGTCTCGTGAAGCTGCCGTCCCATCAAACAAAGCACAGACTCTGCGAATATGATCCGCTGTACTCCTGCCTGGGATAAACCCATGTTGGCGGGGGGGAAACAATCTTACCAATAAAAACACTAAGACGATTGGCTAGCATCTTAGAGTAGATCTTAGTGTCGCTATTCATCAAGCTTATGGGCCTGTATGACCCAGGGTCGGTTGAAATTTTGTTCTTTTTAAGAAATACCACCATAGTTGCCTCTCGCCAGGACTCAGGAGGAGTCGCCCCTCTTTGCGTATCAACCATTAATCGGTAGAGATCCTCTTCTATACTAGAGAGGAATTTTTTATAAAATTCAAGTGGTATAGAGTCGGGACCCACCGCTTTCCCGGCTGGTAGATCTTTGATTGCTCCTCTCAGTTCTCCTACCGAAAAGTTGGAGTCCGTGATCACTCTATCCACACTTGTTAGTTTCTCTACTTGCACACTCTCTAGATAGCTCTCGATTTCACCAACTGCCGCACCATTTTCAGGATTATATACATTTTGATAAAACTCTTGAAAAATAGCGCAAATCTCTTTTGGGGTTGTGGCGATAACTCCCGTTGCTGAATTTATCTGTAAGATGTCCCCCTTTGTGGCTGCCTGTCGAGTCCTGATAGCTAAAGTACGCCCTATCTGCTCGCTATATTCATATTGGTCCTGTTTCCACGCCAAATATTTTCCTGCCGCTTTGTTTGCTAATAGCTCACCCACAGCTGCCTTTGCCATAGCCAACCATTGTAAAATTCCTAAAGTCTCTTGTTTAGCTTCTATTACTTTTATAAGTTCCTCTTCGATGACGGCAACTTTTCTTTGCCTAACCTCCATTTCTTCTTTCTCTAATTTATTTCGTTTTAATGAATAGCTGATTGTCTCTCCCCTTATACCAGCCTTCATGGCATCCCATACAATTCTAGGGGGCGCAGATCCTCTATTTATATTTAAATATTCCTTTAGCCAGCTATCCATCCAAGTTATATACTTAGGATCATACAACAAGGCTCTCTCCAAAGTCCAGCTAGATCTCTCTTTTTGTTGGTTTGGGATATCTATATCAAGTATCAAGGGACTATGATCTGACACCACCCGCGGTAGTTTTTTGACCTTGGAGATCGACAACAATGCAGATGATACCAGAAAATAGTCCAATCTAGCCAAGGATTTGTGTGGTGCAGAATAATAAGTGCTCCCCCCTCCCCTTCCCCCATCCTTTTGTTGTTCCCATATATCAGTCAGCCCATTATCCTGCATCATCTGCATTAATGCCTTATGAGTCTTCTTCTTTCGGCCTGTGAACCTGGATGGATCATTTTTCCACAGACCGTGTAGACCATTTATATTTAGATCTCCACAGACTATGATAGGCAAGGGCCAATTTGTTAGTTGTTCGTTAATATGTTCCAAAACCTCTGAGTCGTCGATTATTGGGGCATAAATGGAGCAAAGTGTGAAGTCGAAACTTCGCACCCTACATTACATTATGATCCATCGGCCACGAGAATCTGCTTTCTGTTTTTTAACTGTCACCAGCCCGCCCCGTGCTAACACGGCCACCCCCTGCGTCCTGGACCCTTGTGTTGTATATATTAATAGCTGATAGCCAAGCTGTTCTAACAAGTATTTCCGGGATGCCTCGATGTGGGTCTCTTGTACGCATACGATATCGGCATGTAATGACTTAAAATACTCTGTCAGCTCTCTCCGCTTTTTGGCATCATTCAAGCCGCATATATTAATTGTGATTATCCGCATGAAAATGTATTGTCTCTTTTTTCCCCCCATTTTCCTGCTGGTTTCCCTCTTTCCCCTCCTGTATGTTTTCTTTGTGATGATGACGTTTTTGAAACCAGACTTTTTAACCATAATCTGAGTTAGTCTCCATGTCCCGGATCCCCAGTTCCATTTGTTCAGCAGCATAGCACTAGGAGACTCTAGAACTCCCCATATACATTTATATCAGATCAATGTATGGCATATGAATCTAGAAGAGGTCAAGTTGCACAACTATTGTTACAGGAAAGTAACTCATTTCTTATCAACCATATTTTCCACCATTGCCTCAAGGTTATCATCAATTCTAGGAGTACCAAGTATTTGTTTCAGATTTCATTTACTGTGTCCAATCTGCACCTGAAATTTCTCGCTGCTGAGGCCAGTTGGATATCATCAGTGTTTAGGTACCTTGCATTCTTTTGGTTGCAGAAAATGACCTTCATGCCGGGGACAGACTTTTGTATCCACCAACTGAGTCCTGTGTTTCTCCGCAGCCAGAATATTTCATTAACAATGCCTAGCTTGAGAGAGCATTGATCTTTGTCCCAGGCACCAGGTGAGCCTAAAAAGACTACACAAGCACTCCAGGCAAGCAATCGGAAGCTACTGCTATTTGGGGGCATATCTGAGCTACTCCTGTTTGTCATTATTAGAAAACCTTAGAAACCAGCAGCCTCTGCTTTTCTTTATATTTGAAGTCAATTTTAAATGTACTTAGAACAGATATATTTGTCATGTTTACTTCAAAACTATTGGGTTCACACTAGGTAGAGTTCCCTAGCTCCAGCAGTAAAATGCACTTTTCAGTGAAAAGATGAACAGGCTGGTTTCTCTCTCTCCCCTCCTCTAACGAGTTATGCTCTGTTGGATGGGGAGTGTTAGCAGTCAGACAATCCTGTGAGAGAATCTCTTATCTGCAGCTGATAATAGAGTCCCACTCCTGTAACTCACATCAATATGCACATAAAATGATTGGTATTTCACCAATATTGTATTATTAAGTACTGGTCTTCATAATGAAAGAACCAGAATGAGCACGATTGTTATACAAAACTCAGTAGATATAATATGAAAACCCACTCCTATTGCATCACACATACCTAACCTATTAGTCTATTTCATACCCAATGTATCTATTCTGCTTTCTGATCCAACCTAAATGGCTGTTCATCAATCTTTATTATTTCAAGCCATGTATAGTTTCCCAAAGCAAACACAAGGCGATGATGGATGGAGAGAGCTGAAACTTTTCAGACACTCACCACCACTCACAGATCTGGTTTGAATGAATCATCGTTCTTTAGCTTACTTTGCCACCCCAGTTCAGACCCAGTCATATGCAAATCAGTCTTGACCCTGTTTCTCTTGGGAAAAGTCCAGTCTGAACTGCCAAGACAGGTCTTCCCTGACCAGAAACGAGCATCCTGGGACCGGTTTTGGTGTAACACCCCTCATCAGCCAGGCTAGCTTGAATCCAGTGGCAAAGTGAGTCTGGGTATACCCTGCCAACGTAGGGCGAACAAAGCAAACACAAGGAGATGATGGACAGAGCGATGAAACTTTTCAGACACACCCCCAGTCACAGATGTGGGTTGAATCCATCGTTCTTTAGCTCACCTCAACTGGTGAGAAAAAAACGATGGATTTAGGACCTGGCTTGGCAGTTCGGGCTGGACTGTTCCCATGGGGAACAGGGTCAAGACTGATTTGCTTATGGCTGGGTCTAAACTGGAATAGTATGGGGAGCACAAAAACGATGCATGAAGACCCAGATCGCTGTACTGGGGTGAATACATAACATTGTTTAATATTCTGTCCATCAATTGTTCTTTTTGCATGTATAGTTTCCCTGCATACCTTATTCTGTTATTGAGTCCGCAGTAGTGGGAATTCAACGTTCAGCATCTCTCTTCTTCAATAGGTCCATGTTTCTAACCCTGACTGGCACCTTATAGACCTTAATTGCTAATGTCTTATAGAGCACAGGGGTTTACTCCTGCTCATCTTGTACTTTTCTCCTTCCTTCCTAGACCGCCGTTTGCAAGGTCACCTTTCCTTGCAGCTTCAGTTGCAATGCCTGTATGCAAAGAGGTTGAAGTTGTTTTCTTTCTCTGCTTTGTTAGTTTGAAAAGAGTCTGAAAAGTTTATAAACTGAAAACATGAAGCTCGAGTGCACCCACATTTATTAGCTTCACCATTCGAACAGTTAGTCCTCATATCTTCCAAGCTTTGTCCCTATATGCACATTGTCTAATGTAAAATGTGTTCACCCTTGCATGTAATCCAGTCTGACTTTCGGGTAGCGTGTTCTATAATGACACATTCATTCCATTGCACACACTTCTATACAAACTGAATTAGACTCTGGCCTGCCTTGAACTCAATAGTACCTAGACGATAATCACCAGACTGCCAAAAAGCAATGTGATGCCATATTAATGTCAGATTGTGTGCCACTGAAATAGAAACTTGATATATAATTACATATTTGGATACATTTATCAAGTCTCTCTTGCAATGGAAGGTATTTGTGAGCATGGACTGTTTATTAGATTTCTGGGCCCAAGGAGAAAATATATATATATATATATATATATTTCCAAAAAAGAACACCCAGCTTGGAGAGCCAACGTACGTAGTATCAATCTTTATTCTGGCTCTCCAAGCTGGGTGTTCTTTTTTGGAAATATTAATTGCGGCCTTTCCCGGGTCGCGGAGAGCCCTCCCGCGGATGTGCGGGTCCGAGCGCAGGTATTTCACAGCGCAACACGGAACGTTGTGTCCTCTGTTTTGGACATTCCAGTCTTGCAGCAAGCCCCATCTGGTACAGCAACCCACTGGGGTAAGAATCTTTCATGGGGTTTACGGCAGCCGCATTCAACAAGGCAAATGCAAATTAAGTAACTCAATATACCAGCATGCACTATGCAAAGTATGCCCACCACGGAACAGAGAATGCTGGGTATAAGAGATGCGGCAACCTGCCTGTCCTCATTGTCGACACCTGTGAGAAAGGGCGCGAGGACGCCCGAAACGCGTAAGGACTTGTTGACGAGACATTTGCTGTACGTATGAAGTTTGTTCAGCAAGGCTGCCTCACAGAATAAAGATTGACACTACATACGTTGGTTCTCCAAGCTGGGTGTTCTTTTTTGGAAATATTTATATATATATATATACATCAAAAAAACACGGGTCCACCAGCCGTTGCTCCTCAACGCCACGGGTGCTGCTCAGCGCATGGAGGTTTGCGCAGTTTAATTCCACATCCCAGGCTCACTCATCGAAGGAACCTTTTTCAATAGAGCGCACACAGGAGCCATCTGTATTTACAAGCACGTTTCCAATTTATTTTCGTCCTTTTTGCATATAAGTCGACAAACGCGTTTCGACGTGACCGCCTTCGTCAGTGTAGCGGCCTCCGACCAGGGCCTCGAGCAGCAGACGGCGCCGCCCAGCGCGGAACGCCCCAGCAGCCGGAGTCACGAGGGCCCGTAGCCCCGGATTTCCGCAGCCGATTTCTGTCGCAGAAGCGCCGCCGGGATCCTCGGCGTCAGGGCATCTCCCGCCGTAGCTTCCCTGCACGGAAAGTCAGGCAGAGAACGGATGGGCTAACGGATTGATTGTTCGGCCGGCAGAGCCCCGTTACACGGCGGCCATCTTGCAGCTCGGCTCGGCCACGTCACGCGTACGGTAAGCTTACCGTAAGCGCACGGTAAGCACACCGTAAGCTGCCACAGATATATATATTGATTTAAATGCTATTTTCTCAGGAACTACTGAACAGATTTACATCAGACCTACAAAAGGCACCGCCAGTAGGTAATGTATATATATGTATGTGTATATATATTTTTGTATATATATGTATATATATGTGTATATATATATATGTATATGTATATGTGTATGTATATATATATATATATATATATATTCACTGAAAAAACCATAGGTTTCACACACGTTATAGTTAGGAATTAGCATTTAAAAAACCTTGCAAATTCACTTAAAAAACCATAGGTTTCACACATGTTATAGTTAGCTGGACATTTCACTCGTGAAAAACCATTGAAATTCCCCCGTTATAGTTGGTGCAGGCAACTATAACTCACGCAACCGCAATCCTCTGCTGATGACGTCAGATATTACATCACTGTATTTAGACACTTATTTACCCATGTCTTCTTCCATTAATTTTTAGCTATACATATATTACAAATATTTTTTTTTCAGAAAGACACTTATGTCATCAGTGATGTAATATCTGACGTCATCAGCAGAAGATTGCGGTCGCGTGAGTTATAGTTGCCTGCACTAACTATAACGGGGAAATTTCAATGGTTTTTGACGTTACGCAGTTCGCAGAATTTTTCCGTTTCTACCGTACGCGCACGCTACGCGTACTCCGCGATTTTTTGGAAAAAAATTAAAGGAAATTTGGGCCCTTGGGGGTCCTTCTGGGACCCCCTGACAAAGGCTAGGGGGCCAGGAACTGTCCACCCTGCCCCCTTTTCACGTTCTCCACCTTTGTTTTTCACCCCCTCAGACTGCGAGAGACAAAATGGCGGCCGACACTTCCTGGTTTCAACCGATTCGAATGTTTACTAAGATCTAACAACCAATCAGAATCGCGCTCGCGCACGGCAGCGTGCGCGTACGGTAAGTTTTACCGTACGCGCACGGTGCGCGCTTATAGATATATATATGCTTTTAAATTCTATTTTCTCAGGAAATACTGAACAGAGTTACACCAGACCTGCAAAAGGCACATCCCTGACCTGAGGACTACCACTCTGCCAAATTTCAAGTAATTCTGTTCAGCCGTTCGGGCTGTAGCTTGGACTAAAGGTCCTATGGAAAAATGCATGGGGAAAACGCGTTTTGGGACCCCCCCTTTTTCTCAGCCCCCGCTTGACGAATCCCCCAGAGACTTTCAGGGAAGGAGCGGAGCGCCCCACCTATTTTGAAAATTTCACGAGGATTCGTCAATCGGCGCCAAAGTTATTCCAAATAGAATGTTGCGGATTTCCTATGGAAACACGATCCTAACTATAACTATCTACTGGCGACCACCAATAGATTATATATATATATATATATATACAAACAGCGATGCACTCCTGTCTTCCCACCATTTAGCTGTCTCTTGTTTATGCAGCTGTTCATATTTCCTGAGTGTGTCCATAATGGTAGATTCAGGTCTCGTGGTGGTGATGGTGGTGTTAAGCCCTTTTCCAGGTGCTCTCGCAAATAGGGTCTGTGCTGCTGCCCTCCGTTCCTCATCTTCCTCCATCTTGAAGTTTGGAACGTTCCAGTGACAAAAAGTCCTTGGTTGTTTTTTTGAAAAAGTGGATTCTAGACCCCCCTGTCTGTATACCGGGTTCCCCTTGCGGCAATAGTAAAATCACAAGAATAAGTACACTAGAGTAAATTCACAAGTAACTCTACACATAAGTTATAATTGTTTCGTAGTTCATATGTGCAATTACAATGATCCCCTTACTGCCGTGTAGTTTCATTTGTTTGAAGTCAATACGCATCACACTGTGAAAGTAGCAGTTCAGTAAAGGCAGAATGACCCCACAAATATATATCGGAAGTCTTCACTTATTATATGTCCATGGGGATATCTGACACATGCGAGCTTTGCGAGTAATTAGAGAACAAATATGTCCACACTGTTATTTGGTAGTGTACTCGGTTAAGGATATTGCTCGTTACTCACTCGCTATTATGTTCTCACGTTGTCCGGTTTAGACTCGTGATCGTCTGTCGATGAGATGACAGAAAAGATTTAATTTCTGCCACTTCCTGATATTTTTTGCGTTCCGAAAGTTCACGTAAAATAGTGATGCTGACACAAATGACCCGATGCAGTCTTGTACATACAGTCGGGGCCAATTAGAGCTACTTGTGTAAGAGTTTTGTAAGAGTTATCATGTATTCCCAGTTATAATCCACCCGCCTCGGACCCTGCTTCCTTACCTCACGGTGTATCCCGCTTCGGGGATAGCGTGAAGTCGGGTCCTCCAGATGGGTACGGGTACAGGATACACAGTGATTTCTTGTTTGCGGCCGGCCGTCGCTCTCCCAATGAATATCCAAACAGCGATGCACTCCTGTCGGAGAGCGTAGCCCATTGATGGGTGGCACGAAGCCGGTGGAGTATGCCGGTGAATGATTGTTTATAAAAAAACGGAGTTCCACTTGTGCACTCAGGTCATAGAAAAAACTTCGCAACAATCCAAGGAAACTTCAATGGGGGTTTATTGTCATCATAAACCGAAACGTGTCGTGTTTCACCCACAACGGGCTTGATCACACACCATTGCGTCCAGAGACCAAAGCTTACATGCATTTCCAATCACATAATAGACATCGAGATAGGACTAGCGCGTTTAGCCTGTAAGCGCCATATTGGAAAATTTCATATGTACGAGTTGCCAAAGGTCAGGCAAAGGAAACATAGGTGCCATTTTGTAATGGTATACAGACGAGGTAACAGAATATTGATTTATGGTATGCACATAATACATCTCCAAATACCTACATTAACTGATAGAAGTTAAATACTGGACAAGTAAATACCAAATTAAAGTCTCATTACTAGACACATAAATTCTCAACCATGTGCCCACTGTGCATATTAATTGTCAGGAGCCTGACTTCCTATACAAATATTCCCATAGTGGGTGTCAACTCCGTCAGTGATGGTGTACACAAATAACCTTATTTCCACAGTGCATATTCGTTATCAAAGACATTGCTTCCTATCCAAATACTCCCCTAGTGGGTGTCAACTCCATCAGTAATGCTATAAGAAAATAAATAAATAAATTTCACAGTGTAATGGTGTCGCCTACTCTTAGTTGCTGATATTTTTTGTTATTTGTTGTTTATCCCCAAAGTGATAAAAGGCATTATATAAAGAAGAAATGTCTAGCTATAGTTCTTTGACAGGCTTATATGTTTGTTAAGTCCACTCCTCCTGTCTACAAAATCCGGTCTACTGGAACACTCCTTAACCCCAAATCAAAATCGAACATGTGCTTGATAATAAAAGTTAAAAATTGAAGATAGGTCTTATCTGTTCACTGGAGAGCAGCATTGGAAGAAAAGGGTAGGGATCCTGTGTCGCGAGCCCAAGACATGGTCCCTTCCTTTCCTCCTGAAAATAAAGATAAAACAAGACATATTGGTTTCATTCCTTTCTCAGTTTGTTCCTTCTTGCGAGAGACTAAAGAGGATCATGTAAAACTTAAAGATTTGTGTATTTCTGCTCTATGCATGTGATTATATATATATATGTACAGTGTCATGAGAAAATACCAATTTGACAACATTGTATCAAAACTCTGTGCAATTCTTACCACATATTTCTCATTATGATCAAGATAATCAAAATAATCACTCTAGGACTTTTACTATCATTGCTTTACTCACTGCATGCATCTAACAACCTGCCCTCTGTATTGTTCTCATATTTGCTGAAAAGTTTGGGTTATCCCTCTGAGGGATCTGCTTGTATCTACTAAGAAATAACAGGAGAACCACATGCATGTTGAATCAGTCTTCGTGTAGGTGTATGGCCATCTCTTCGTCAATATTGTGGCCATTCGGGTACCGTGTTCCCATCCCAATGATGTATCTCGATTCTCGTTGTCTAAGTCTTAGTGTATTATTGCCCCCTCTTTTATCTGCAACTACCCGCTCTATGGCATAATAAGACAGTTTAGTGTAGTCTGAGTAATGTTTCATCTCAAAATGACGGGCAATTGGGTATTGTTGGTCCTTATTGGTAATTGCCCTCATATGTTCAAGGACCTTTTTCTTTGCCATGTGCGTTGTGCTCCCCACGTACCTCAATTTGCAGGGACATAAACCACATTGGTACTGCTGCATGTAAGGAACTGCTTGATGCTGATCATGCTCTTGGTACTATTGTTCCAAAATTCTTTCTGCATGCAGATGTTTCCACATGCCTTGCAGTGACCACATGGAAAGAAACCTTGCAGATCTATACTTCTTTTGATATTTTTGTTGGGTAAGTCACTGTGAACCAGAAGATCCTTCAGACTACGTCCCTTCCTTTCGCTAATTTTAGGATAGTCTGGTAATAGGTTTCCAACAATCGGATCACCTTTGAAAAGGGTCCAATTTCGGGAGATAATTTTTCCGACTTGATCTGAGTGTCCATTGTAAGTGAGTATTATCCAAGACTCTGGGTTATCACTCTTAATGGTGGAATTGGATTCTGGGGGGGTTTCTAGTATGGTTTCTCTGTTTATGTCTTCACCCGTTCCATAGCTTTTTTGAGTACCCACCTGGGATATCCTCTCTCCATAAATCTCTGTATCATAATTATTTGTTCCTTCGCAAAACCCTCCTCAGTACTGCAATTTCTTTTATCTCTGAGCAGTTCCCCGTAGGGGATACTTCATTTGAGTGTATTCGGGTGGCTGCTTAAGGCATGTAATAATGTATTGCCTGCCATTGTTTTGTGAAACAGAGATGTTGTCACCTTGTTGTTTACAATTTCCACATTTGTATCAAGATACTCAACTTTTTGTTTGCTTACAGTGTATGTTAAATTTAAATTGATGGTATTCTGGTTCAATTTTGTAACAAAGGTTTGAACTTCCTGTTCGTTACCTTTCCTGATAACGAACAGGTCATCTATATACCGAAGCCAGATTATAACTTTGGTGAAGTCATGCTGTAACCTAGTTTCTCTTCTTATGTCCTCTTCCCATGCACCCATAAAAAGATTAGCAAAACTTGGTGCAAAGCTAGTTCCCATCGCTGTACCAAGGGATTGTTTGAAGATCATGTCATCAAACATGAAACAATTGTTCTCCAGACAATATCTGATGATCTCAAGTATCATATGTGTGTGTTCCCTATATCTTATGTTTCTGCGTTTGAGAAATCTTGCACATGGCTCAATCCCTTGATCATGATTAATAATGGTGTATAAGGAATTTACATCCATTGTGACCAAGACAAAATCCTCTTCCCATTGAAGATCATCGATTTTAGCCAAAAAATCTTTTGTGTCTTTAACATAGGAGGGCAAGGTGATCACGAATTCCCTCAAAAAGTGGTCAGCATAGCGGGAAAGGTTCTCCAAAACACAGCCCCTTGAGGAAATAATAGGTCTTCCAGGTGGATTGTCTCTATTTTTATGTATTTTGGGAAGTAAGTACATCACCGGGAGGATAGGGAAATCTTTTTTAAGATAACAGTATTCTTCACATTCTATCAAACCCTTGTCTTTCCACTCACTGAGTTTTTCCCAAATCTGCAGTATACTGTCATTGTAGTCTGACCTATTAGATCTAGAGTATGTTTTAGCATCACTTAGTTGTCTCATTGCTTCCGCTACATACATGTCTCTAGACAAAATAACAATATTTCCACCTTTGTCCGCGGGTCGGATAACGATACTGTTATCCTCAGCTAGTTCCTGTACAGCTTTTCTCTGTGATAAGGTAAGGTTATGTTTAAAACTGCGCATTTTCTTAGCCCAGTTTTGTTGTCTAAACTTCAGTAGGTTCAAGCCCACCTGTTCTTGAAAGGTGTCAATATTGTCATGACTTATGGTTGGTAAAAACGTAGATTTAGGTTTGAAGTTTGAAACAGCCGAAGCGTCACATCTGATTTCCATCTCATTTAAAATACGCTGTGCCTCAAGGTTGTCATCTACGCTACCTGTGTCATTTTGTAATTCATGCATCGCTACTTATAGGTCAATGTCCCCTATTGTTAGATCCTCTTCTGGCACCAGACTTCCAACCTGAGCATTAACTCTATTTTTGGTAGGTTTGAGTGTGTGCCACTTTTTTAATTTCAATTTCCTACAAAATTTGAAAATGTCAATCCTATCATTAACATAATCCATAGGAGTTGCTGGACAGAATGACAGTCCCAAACATAAGGTCTTTTTGTCTTTATTACTAATGTTTTTTGTGGATAGATTGATAATGGTTTGATTTACCATGCTTTCATCCATTAGAAATTGGTCTTGGAGCGTGTTTGTTTCCTTCCCACTTGCTCCGAATCGTATTCTTTTCTTTCTCCTCTGTAGGATCCTCTTCCGCCTCTTGGACCTTTTGCTCTTCCTCTCCCTCTTCCCCTTCTTGTTGGAGTATCCTCCCTCTGATTCTCCTGGGGATTCGTTTTCACTGTTTGGCGGCTCTGTCTCATGAGCCTGTACTCGTCTAAAAAAGTTGTAGGGCGAGTTAGAGTGTCCCCTTCCGATAGTGAACCTTCTGATGTTGGGGTCTGTTCCGAACCTTCTGTATTAGTATCGCTAGAATCCGCAGTCTCCTCTTCGTATTCTGTTGGTGGTATAACATTAGTTGGCGTGTTCTTTTTGTTAACATTCTCCTTTGCATATAAATGATCATATTTTCTACTATGCGTCAAGATTCTTCCTGACTCGTAGTCACCACAGTCTCGATGAAGTTTTCTTTGCTTTCTAGCTTTGATGTCATCTTCCACCACCCTTAAACGTTTTTTCATTTCTTCAAAGAATTTCTGAATTAATTCTTGTTCTGAGTGAGACTTGAGTTCTTCCTTAATCTCTCCAATTTCTTTTTTGATGTTGTCCCTGTCGGACCAGGCGTATTTGGCCAGGAATTTCAGCATGTTGGTTGAGCTGTTTGCGGAATTTGCTGACCATTCTTCAAGCATACGTGGGTCCAATGAGTCATAAGAGGAAGTGATATATATCCGTAATCCGCGACGAACCATTCCCTTGTCTAGATAGTCTTGTAGTGATGTGTCTTCCCATCATTTAGCTGTCTCTTGTTTATGCAGCTTTTTTCATATTTCCTGAGTGTGTCCATAATGGAAGATTCAGGTCTCGTGGTGGTGATGGTGGTGTTAAGCCCTTTTCCAGGTGCTCTCGCAAATAGGGTCTGTGCTGCTGCCCTCCGTTCCTCATCTTCCTCCATCTTGGAGTTTGGAACGTTCCAGTGAAAAAAAGTCCTTGGTTGTTTTTTGAAAAAGTGGATTCTAGACTCCCCTGTCTGTATACAGGTTCCCCTTGCCGCAATAGTAAAATCACAAGAATAAGTACACTAGAGTAAATTCACAAGTAACTCTACACATAAGTTATAATTGTTTCGTAGTTCATATGTGCAATTACAATGATCCCCTTACTGCCGTGTTGTTTCATTTGGTTGAAGTCAATACGCATCACACTGTGAAAGTAGCAGTTCAGTAAAGGAAGAATGACCCCACAAATATATATCGGAAGTCTTCACTTATTATATGTCCATGGGGATATCTGACACATGCGAGCTTTGCGAGTAATTAGAGAACAAATATGTCCACACTGTTATTTGGTAGTGTACTCGGTTAAGGATATTGCTCGTTACTCACTCGCTATTATGTTCTCACGTTGTCCGGTTTAGACTCGTGATCGTCTGTCGATGACAGAAAAGATTTAATTTCTGCCACTTCCTGATATTTTTCGCGTTCCGAAAGTTCACGTATAATAGTGATGCTGACACATATGACCGGATGCAGTCTTGTACATACAGTCGGGGCCAATTAGAGCTACTTGTGTAAGAGTTATCATGTATTCCCAGTTATAATCCACCCGCCTCGGACCCTGCTTCCTTACCTCACGGTGTATCCCGCTTCAGGGATAGCGTGAAGTCGGGTCCTCCAGATGGGTACGGGTACAGGATACACAGTGATTTCTTGTTCGCGGCTGGCCGTCGCTCTCCCAATGAATATCCAAACAGCGATGCACTCCTGTCGGAGAGCGTAGCCCATTGAGGGGTGGCACGAAGCCGGTGGAGTATGCCGGTGAATGATTGTTTATAAAAAAACGGAGTTCCACTCGTGCACTCAGGTCATAGAAAAAACTTTGCAATAATCCAAGGAAACTTCAATGGGGGTTTATTGTCATCATAAACCCAAACGTGACGCGTTTCACCCACAACGGGCTCGATCACACACCATTGCGTCCAGAGACCAAAGCTTACATGCATTTCCAATCGCTTAATAGACATCGAGATAGGACTAGCGCGTTTAGCCTGTAAGCGCCATATTGGAAAAGTTTCATATGTACGAGTTGCTAAAGATCAGGCAAAGGAAACATAGGTGCCATTTTGTAATGGTATACAGACGAGGTAACAGAATATTGATGTATGGTATGCACATAATACATCTCCAAATACCTACATTAACTGATAGAAGTTAAATACTGGACAAGTAAATACCAAATTAAAGTCTCATTACTAGACACATAAATTCTCAACCTTGTGCCCACTGTGCATATCAATTGTCAGGAGCCTGACTTCCTATACAAATATCCCCTTAGTGGGTGTCAACTCCGTCAGTGATGGTGTACACAAATAACCTTATTTCCACAGTGCATATTCGTTATCAAAGCCATTGCTTCCTATCCAAATACTCCCCTAGTGAGTGTCAACTCCATCAGTAATGCTATAAGAAAATAAATAAATAAATTTCACAGTGTAATGGTGTCGCCTACTCTTAGTTGCTGATAATTTTTGTTATTTGTTGTTTATCCCCAAAGTGATTAAAGGCATTATATAAAGAAGAAATGTCTAGCTATAGTTCTTTGACAGGCTTATATGTTTGTTAAGTCCACTCCTCCTGTCTACAAAATCCAGTCTACTGGAACACTCCTTAACCCCAAATCAAAATCGAACATGTGCTTGATAATAAAAGTTAAAAATTGAAGATAGGTCTTATCTGTTCACTGGAGAGCAGCATTGGAAGAAAAGGGTAGGGATCCTGTGTCGCAAACCCAAGACATGGTCCCTTCCTTTCCTCCTGAAAATAAAGATAAAACAAGACATATTGGTTTCATTCCTTTCTCAGTTTGTTCCTTCTTGCGAGAGACTAAAGAGGATCATGTAAAACTTAAAGATTTGTGTATTTCTGCTCTATGCATGTGATTATATATATATATGTACAGTGTCATGAGAAAATACCAATTTGACAACATTGTATCAAAACTCTGTGCAATTCTTACCACATATTTCTCATTATGATCAAGATAATCAAAATAGTCACTCTATCTCGATGTCTATTATGCGATTGGAAATGCATGTAAGCTTTGGTCTCTGGACGCAATGGTGTGTGATCAAGCCCGTTGTGGGTGAAACGCGTCACGTTTGGGTTTATGATGACAATAAGCCCCCATTGAAGTTTCCTTGGATTGTTGCGAAGTTCTTTCTATGACCTGAGTGCACGAGTGGAACTCCGTTTTTTTATAAACAATCATTCACCGGCATACTCTACCGGCTTCGTGCCACCCCTCAATGGGCTACGCTCTCCGACCAAACTTGAGAACTACCCAGAGTTCTCTGCTTTTTTTTGCATAATTTATTTGTCACTATATGCCTGAAAGGTTATTTCTTTGACTTATACTGGGTGCTCCCTTGTGTCTGGACAAAGCTATACCTCTCTGAAGAGCTCTAATTAGAGCGAAACACTGTGTCAGGGGTTGCTTTTACTCATTTCAGGTTGGCTTGATTTGTATTTTACCATTCAAAGCTGTAATACTGTGCCTGGAGTGGTAATTGGCTTTTGTCATTTTACAGCTCGGCAAGGACAGCACTGTGCTAGGCCTATGCTTAAAGACTTTGCTGTAAAAATGGCACAAGACTTTGTCCTTTTCTATCTCGGCGTGGATGGTACTGTGCTAATCCTATGCTTAAAGATTTTGATAGAAAAACAGACATTTGAGGTGAGCAGATCTAGAGTGTCGCTGGTGTTGAGAGTGCTCCATACAGGAGCTGCTTTCCACCTAAACTTGAGAACTACCCAGAGTTCTCTGCTTCTTTTTTGCATAATTTATTCGTCACTCTATGCCTGAAAGGGTATTTCTTTGACTTATACTGGGTGCTCCCTTGTGTCTGGACAAAGCTATACCTCTCTGAAGAGCTCTAATTAGAGCGAAACACTGTGTCAGGGGTTGCTTTTACTCATTTCAGGTTGGCTTGATTGGTATTTCACCAATTCAAAGCTGTAATACTGTGCCTGGAGTGGTAATTGGCTTTTGTCATTTTACAGCTCGGCAAGGACAGCACTGTGCTAGTCCTATGCTTAAAGACTTTGCTGTACAAATGGCAAAAGACTTTGTACTTTTTTATTTCGGCGTGGATGGTACTGTGCTAATCCTATGCCTAAAGATTTTGATAGAAAAACAGACATTTGAGGTGAGCAGATCTAGAGTGTTGCTGGTGTTGAGAGTGCTCCATACAGGAGCTGCTTTCCACCTAAACTTGAGAACTACCCAGAGTTCTCTGCTTCTTTTGTGCATAATTTATTTGTCACTCTATGCCTGAAAGGGTATTTCTTTGACTTATACTGGGTGCTCCCTTGTGTCTGGACAAAGCTATACCTCTCTGAAGAGCTCTAATTAGAGCGAAACACTGTGTCAGGGGTTGCTTTTACTCATTTCAGGTTGGCTTGATTGGTATTTTACCAATTCAAAGCTGTAATACTGTGCCTGGAGTGGTAATTGGCTTTTGTCATTTTACAGCTCGGCAAGGACAGCACTGTGCTAGTCCTATGCTTAAAGACTTTGCTGTACAAATGGCAAAAGACTTTGTAGTTTTCTATCTCGGCGTGGATGGTACTGTGCTAATCCTATGCTTAAAGATTTTGATAGAAAAACAGACATTTGAGGTGAGCAGATCTAGAGTGTTGCTGGTGTTGAGAGTGCTCCATACAGGAGCTGCTTTCCACCTAAACTTGAGAACTACCCAGAGTCCTCTGCTTCTTTTTTGCATAATTTATTCGTCACTCTCTGCCTGAAAGGGTATTTCTTAGACTTATACTGAGTGCTCCCTTGTGTCTGGACAAAGCTATACCTCTCTGAAGAGCTCTAATTAGAGCGAAACACTGTGTCAGGGGTTGCTTTTACTCATTTCAGGTTGGCTTTATTGGTATTTTACCAATTCAAAGCTGTAATACTGTGCCTGGAGTGGTAATTGGCTTTTGTCATTTTACAGCTCGGCAAGGACAGCACTGTGCTAGTCCTATGCTTAAAGGTTTTGCTGTACAAATGGCAAAAGACTTTGTCCTTTTCTATCTCTGCGTGGATGGTGCTGTGCTAATCCTATGCTTAAAGATTTTGATAGAAAAACAGACATTTGAGGTGAGCAGATCTAGAGTGTCGCTGGTGTTGAGAGTGCTCCATACAGGAGCTGATTTCCACCTAAACTTGAGAACTACCCAGAGTTCTCTGCTTCTTTTTTGCATAATGTATTCGTCACTCTATGCCTGAAAAGGTATTTCTTTGACTTATACTGGGTGCTCCCTTGTGTCTGGACAAAGCTATACCTCTCTGAAGAGCTCTAATTAGAGCGAAACACTGTGTCACTCTATGCCTGAAAGGGTATTTCTTTGACGTATATATATATAAAGATTTGTCAAACAGCACCAAACAGGGTTCAGACTAGAACTACCTACTGGCAACCACCAGTAGGGTATATATATATATATATAATTCACTGAAAAAACCATAGGTTTCACACATGTTATAGTTAGCTGGACATTTCACTCGTAAAAAAACAATGAAATTCCCCCGTTATAGTTAGTGCAGGCAACTATAACTCACGCGACCGCAATCCTCTGCTGATGATGTCAAATATTACATCACTGTATTTAGACACTTATTTACCCATGTCTTCTTCCATTAATCTTTAGCTATACATATATTACAAATATTTATTTTTCATAAAGACACATATGTCATCAGCAGAGGATTGCGGTCGCGTGAGTTATAGTTGCCTGCACTAACTATAACGGGGGAATTTCATTGGTTTTTTACGAGTGAAATGTCCAGCTAACTATAACATGTGTGAAACCTATGGTTTTTTCAGTGAATTTGCAAGGTTTTTTAAATGCTAATTCCTAACTACAACGTGTGTGAAACCTATGGTTTTTTCAGTGAATTTGTACGGTTTTTTAAATGCAAATTTTTTTGGGAGATTTTTTGTAAAAAATTATTTCCAACCTATGTATAAAATAATATATGTACTATATCCTGCATTATGGAATGGTTAATTTTTTTTAAATTAATGTTTACATACAGTTGTACATCACAGTTATTATCTTCTACAATTCTTGAATTTTTTTTATGCATTTTTTGCCGCGTGCGTACGGTAAGCTGACGCTCCGCGCTCCGTACGTCATAAGTACGGTGCGCTTACGTGATATGATGCGCGTACGGTAAGCTGACGCTACGCGCTCCGTACGTCATAAGTACAGTGCGCTTATGTGATACGTACGTGACGTACGCGTACACGCATGCGCATTGCGCGGAAGCAACGTCGCGGTTACGCAGGGGCGTGTGATGCGCATGCGCGAGTGCGTCTTACGTACGCGCTCCGTAAGCGCTCCGTAAGCGTCACGTTTGCGCATGCGTACTTTATGAGCGCGTACCGTAAGCTTACGGAGTGCGCACGGTAGGTCATGTGATCCACAAAGAACACTTTTCATTGGTTGAAACTACTTTCAGTTCCAGAAACTTCCCACACCACACCCATTCCCCTCATTACTGCTTGAGATCCCCTAGGAGAAGGAGCTGAATTGACATTGAGATACAATGGCAGAGCAGCAGACCTCTTCTGAGCAGCACCATCATCAGACAGAGAAGGAGGAAACAAAAGGATTCTTTTGTGTGGGAGTATTTTACTTTTCCAGAGGGGCAGAAAAAGGTCAATGCTCCATTGGTCACTTGCGCACTTTGTGACCGTGTTTTATCTAGAGGAGATCCAAGGAAGAAGTATTCCTTTGGAAATCACTCTATGATGAGACACATTAGGGATAAACATCCCAGGACCTTTGCTCGACATACTGAAGAAAACTCTTCAGTAAGTCACCGGAGCCCAACCTCAGAAGCTCAGCCGAGTACATCATCAGCAGCTCAGCTGAGCCCTTCCTCTGAGGTGGGAGCATCACCTTCTTCTGCTCCTCTGGACATTAACCCTCGATTTCGGAGGGTTTCAATGAGGTGTACAATGTGTTGTGGTCTTATTGTTTTTGGGGAGACCAGTGTTTCCCTTATTAACAATAAGAGCGACCAGCACGTTTGTAGACGCTCATAATATTCCCATTCTTTCTTTCCTCTATCCCTGTATTAACCCAACGGCTCTTTTAAGAGCCAACCTTACCTCACAATTTTTTTATTTTTTTTTAAGCTTTCCTTTTTGAAAAACTTTTTTTGCTGTGCGCGTACGGTAAGCGTAATCGCGGAATAGTTACGCGAAGTTCACAGAATTTTTCTTGCGGAATTTCTCCGTTTACGCCGTGCGCGTACGCTACGCGCATTCGGCGATTTTTCGAAAAAAAATTAAAATTAATTTTTGCCCTTGGGGGTCCTTCTGGGACCCCCTGACAAAGGCTAGGAACTGTCCACCCTGCCCCCTTTTCACGTTCTCCACCTTTGTTTTTCACCCCCTCAGACTGCGAGAGACAAAATGGCGGCCGACACTTCCTGGTTTCGACCGATTCGAATGTTTACTGAGATCTAACAACCAATCAGAATCGCGCTCGTGCACGGCGGCGTGCGCGTACGGTAAGCTTACGGTACGCGCTCGGAGCGCGCCTATAGATATATATATTGATTTAAATGCTATTTTCTCAGGAAATACTGAACAGATTTACAGGAGACCTTCAAAAGGCACATCCCTGACCTGACGGCTACCTCTCTGCCAAATTTCAAGTAATTCTGTTCAGCCGTTCGGGCTGTAGCTCGGACTAAAGGTCCTCTGGAAAAATGCATGGGGAAAACGCGTTTTGGGACCTCCCCTTTTTCTCAGCCCCCGCTTGACGAATCTCCCCGAGACTTTCAGGGTAGGAGCGGAGCGGAGCGCCCCTCCTATTTTGAGAATTTCGCGAGGATTCGTCAATCGGCGCCAAAGTTATTCCAAATAGAATGTTGCGGATTTCCTATGGAAACACGGTCCTAACTATAACTATCTACTGGCGACCGCCAGTAGATAATATATATATATATATACACATATATATACTCACATATACACACATATATATATATATATACTCACATATACATATATATACTCACATATACACACATATATATATATATATATACCCTACTGGTGGTTGCCAGTAGGTAGTTCTAGTCGGAACCCTGTTTGCATAGGAAAATTGTGTTTTGACTTGCCTGTATCTTTGGTGCTGTTTGACAAATCTTTTCAAATTTTTCCCAAAAAAGTGTCATAGTGAGTCTTGTTCTTGAAAAAGTTTAGTGTGATCTGTCAAGCAGGAGGCCCAGAAAAAGGGGGTGGGGTGTTATAATTACCTGAGCTAACTAGAACTTAAGCCCCCGCAATGCACTGCTAATGACCTCACATATAACATCACTCATGGCATGGTCAGTGACATCACTGATGACATCTCAAATGACATCACTAATGACATCATCGAGTGAGTGTTTTCTAAAAGTTTATGAGTGTTAAACATATATACCTCGTTAAAATAGGATACTTTCTGTACTACTAATTAGTGATACTATTTCTAATCTATATTGTGTGAGTGGCTGTGTTACTGTATGAATCCATGTGTGAGTGGGTGGCTGAGTAGCTGTATGGGTGTGTGAGTGGGTGTCTAAGTGCATGTGGGAGTGCTTGTATGGATGTGTGAATGGATATGTAAGTGATTGTATGGGTGTGTGAGTGCTTGTATGGGTGAGTGAGTGGTTGTGTTGAGAGGCTGTAATGGTGGATGAGTGAGTGTGTGAGTAGCTGTATGGGTGAGTTTGTGGCTGTGTGAGTAGCTGTATGAGTGTGTGGCTGTGTGAGTGGCTGTTTGGGTGAGTGAGTGGTTGTGGAAGTGACTGTATGAGTTAGTGAGTGGGTATGTGAGTGGCTCTATGGATGAGTGAGTGGTTATGTGAGTAGCTGTTTGGATTAATGAATGGGTATGTGATGGGTGTGTGAGTGGGAGTATAAGAGGTTGTATAGCGGTGTGAGTGGGTGTGTGAGTGGTTCTGTGGATGATATCATGAGTGATGTAATTTACCATATCATGAGTGATGTAATATGTGAGGTCATAAGCAGTGCATTGTGGGGCATAAGTTTTAGTTAGCTCAGGTAAATATAACTGCTGAATTTCTCTGGTTTTTTATGAGTGAAATGTGAGCCTAACTATAATGTCGTTGTAACCTTTTTTTTTAGTGAATTGCGAAAAAAATGAAATTTTTATTTCCTAACTATAACGTCACTGTAATGGTGTTTGCCGGTAGGTATAGTTAGGATGTTGTTGTCATAGGAAGAGCGGTTTTTTGTTTTGCCATTAACCTTGGCACCATTTGATGAATCCTCGCGAAATTTTCAAAATTAGTACGATGCTCACTTTAGTTGCTGTCTTGAAAGTTTTGGGATGATCTGTCAAGCGGGGCTGAGAAGAAGGGAAGACCCAAACCGCGTTTTCCCCCAGCAAATTCCCATTGGGATTGTTGACACGGCTGCACCCCGAACTGCTAACCCGAATTATACCAAATTTGGCAGAAAGGTCACTATTGGTTCAGAAAGCGACCTGTTTGGGAATCTATGTAATTTCGTTCAGTCATTTTTGAGATATTAAAAGAAATCTAAATTTAAATATATAGGGTCATGGATCATCCAAGGATCCGACAGTCTCCGTGCTCAAATCTGATTCTCTCTCAACACTTCAAACTGGAAGAATTAGCAGCCATCTTGGGACTCAGTCTCAGCCAAGTCTCGCAAACATTAGTTTTAAAAAAAAGAAAAGGGGCCAGGGTAGGAATACCCTGAACCCCTAACTGTGATCCTGGGATCCCCCTGTTGCTCTACTTGGGCCATAAAGCACTTTGAAAAAAATAATTTGCTGTGGTAACATGACGGAGATGCGAATCTGTGGCAAAATGTTATAAAAAAAGCACTGTGTCCTATGTTTGTTTACATTATAGCCCCTGGGTGGGCAAGGTCCCGGGGGCATTCTGGCTTTTTTTTTTTAAAGGAAGGGGTGCACGGGGCCCCTGTCCTTGGGCTTAATTATGCCCCGGGGACCACCACCTCCTCGGGATTCATATTAATAATGCGGGGAAGCCGCTCGGACCCCACGAGTCCCAGGGACAACCACCTACCTGGGGTTAAAGTCAAAGAAATGGTGGGGCTTACAGCCTCCCAGGGGACCACCACCTCCCTGAGGCTAAGTTAAGTATGGAGCAGGGGGGCTGCGTGGAATCCCCTGGTGTCCCGGGGCCCACCATCTCCACGGTGTTTTCTTTTTTAAAGGAGAAAGAGATGAAACGATTGCTCCTTCATGGGGGGAACTGACTTTCCTGCAGCTCCCTCGTGCAGCAGCAATGCCGGGTCCTGCAGGCGTTGGACAGCTGGCTACACCCACGGGCCTTGAGGCTCCCACAAGGAAGTACCGGGAAAAAAGAGGCAAACTAAAGGCCAGAAATTAGCAGAATGAGGCAAAATAAAGATGAGAAACAAGCAGAAAGATGCAGAATTAAGCTCAGAAACGAGCAGAAAGAGGAAAGATAAAGGTCAGCAACGAGCTGAAAGAGGCAAAATTAAGATGAGAAACGAGGAGAATGAGGCAAAATAAAGATTAGCACTGAGCAGAAAGAGGCAAAATAAAGGTGAGAAATGAGTAGAAAGAGGCAGAATACAGATCAGCAGGGAGCAGAAAGAGGCAGAATAAAGGTCAGAAACGATCAGAATGAGGCAAAATAAAAGTGAAAAACCAGAAGAAAGAGGCAAAATAAAGGTCTGCAATGAGCAGAAAGAGGTAAAATGAAGGTGAGCAACAGAACAAGCAGAAAGAGGCAAAATAACGGCCAGAATGAGCAGACAGGGAAAATAGAGGTACAAAATGAGCAGCAAGAGGGAAAATAGAGGTCAGAAATGAGCAGCAAGTGGTAAAATAAAGGTCAGAAACGAGCAGAAGGAGGCTGAATAAAGATCAGAAACGAGCAGAAAGAGGCAGAATAATGGTCAGAAATGAGCAGAAAGAGGCAAAATAAAGGTCAGAAATGAGCAGCAGGATGCAAAATGGAGGTCAGAAAGAAGCAAAACAAAGGTCAGGAGCGAACAGAAAGAGGCAAAATAACGGCCAGAATTAGCAAACAGAGGCAAAATAGAGGTAAAAAAATTAAATGAGCAGCAAGAGGTCAGAAACCAGCAGCAAGAGGCAGAATAAAGTTCAAAAGCAAGCAGCAGGAGGCAGAATAAAGGTCAGAAACAAGAAGAAAGAGGCAGAATAAAGGTCAGAATGAGCAGACAGAGGTAAAATAGAGGTAAAAAATGAGCAGCAAGAGGTAAAATAGAGGTCAGAAATGAGCAGCAAGAGGCAGAATAAAGGTCAGGAGTGGGCAGAAAGAGGGAAAATAACAGGCAGAAAGAGGCAAAATAGAGGGCAGGGGCAAGGAGAAAAGAGGCACAAAAATTAGCAGAATGCGAGTGGAGGAGGCACAAAACCAATGGCAGCAGAGAGTGGCGGACTGCAGACAAACTGGACCGTCATAGGAAGAGCCGGCATGAGGACCTGCTTCCATGTGCCCCCCTACTTCTTTTTACAGTACACCCTGTGGTGTTCTTCAGTAGTTCAATAAACAGGAACAACACAGCACGTTGAGAAGGTAGGTTTATTGGCACCTCATCCACCAACAGTTATCTTCCAACTCCCTCTTTCAGAATCCCCACGTCAACGACCTTCTAATTCTCTAATAGAACGACCATATCATTCTGACCTCCTAGCATTGCAAGTCAGAATGATGTACTGCACACTACCACACATCTTCCCCCTCAACAACAGAAATTAGCAAATTGCAAACAATTACATAGCGAGAGAAAACAACATGCAAAATCAAAACCAGCAAAACATTATCGCATGAACTTGCCATGCAACATATGACAAGGATGAACATAACATCCTACCTTAACTGACTTACGACCTAACATAATCCTTCATGTACACAGGAAGTCTGCGTACCCTTTGACTTCTTTCTCTAACACCACCCGAGACACTAGGCAGGTCAGAAAAAGAAGATGAGCAATTAGAGAACTTGGAACCTGAGTTGGATCTGTTGCTATCCGCCTGACCGAATGAAGCAATAGGATTTACAACCACAATACGACTCTTGTTCCAAATTCTCCCATCACTTGTCTTAACAGCATTATTGAATACCTTAATCACAGGTCTTAAATTGGTATATTTTGACCAAGGTTGGCACCCTACAGGAGCTTTTATTTTAACCAAATCTCCAACATTCACCACTTGAAACTGAGCGCACTTCTTTTCATCAACATAAGATTTCCTCAACGACTGTTTCTCTATCTCTCTGTCCCTCCAATTTCCTATATGATTATTGACAAAGCCCTTGTTCAATTGCATCCAACCGGGACATAATAAAGTATTGGGAATTCTCCCTTTAAAAAGTTCAAAGGGGGATCTCCCAGTGGTTGAATGGGGAGACACCCGGTAAGCCAAGATTCTGTCTTGGAGCGATTCCTTCCAATTCAAACCACTAGCTCTCGCTAGTTGAATACTTTCCTTAAGGTCTTGTTGACCCTTTCAATTGCCCCATTCGTTTCAGGATGATAAATAGCACACTTTTTATGATGTATACCACATTTTTCAAGAAAATTTTTAAACTCGTTCGAAGTAAACTGTGGTCCATTGTCAGAAAGAATACTGTTAGGAAAACTCTCTCTCTTGAAGATGTCGTGTAAGAATCTAATAACACATACAGTGGACACATCTCTAATAGCACATACTTCTACCCACCTGGAGTAAAGATCCAAAACCACTATCAAGTATGGAGTATCACATACACCATGTAATGGACCAATAATGTCAATTGAAACCTCGTCCCAAGGATGATCAGGTAACTTCCTGCACACCATAGGGGTTTGTTTTGTCTTCAAAATCTTGTCGCTAGCACAGCACTCAGCACATTCTCGAACCAACCTCTCAATCTCCATATCCATGCCAGGCCACCAAAACTGTAATCTCAACAATTCTTTGGTCCTGACAATTCCAAGATGACCAACATGGGCAAAATTGAGTAACCTCTTTCTTATACCCAACGGCGGAACCAATTTTGTGCCCCTAGTAAGCATGCCATCAACCACTGATAGTTCATCAGAAACCAAGCTCTATGGTTTCTCCAAACGTTTATTCTCTCCCAACATCTCAATTACTCTTCTAATCTCTTCGTCCTTGTTGATTTCCACATTCCAATCATCCTGAGTGACAGTACCATCAGTGATCTCACATACATTAACGACCTCACTGTCAGAAACAACATCATCCTCATTGTTCCCACTGAGATCAACCAACCTAGAAAGACAGTCTGCCGATCTATTGACAACACCTGGAATATAATCTACTTCAAAATTAAATTCTTGAAGAGAAATAATCCATTTCTTTATTCTAGATGAAATGGAGTCAAGACCTTTCTTAGAAAACACCTCCTTTAACAGCTTATGGTCAGACAAAACATTAACCTTCATTCCCCAAACCAAATTTTTAAACTTCCTTAAGGCCCAAAATATGGCTAGAGACTCCATCTCTATAACCGAGTAATTCCTTTCAGACCCTCTGAGGCACCTTGAGGCACAGGCAATCAGACAATCCAGACCATTTTTTTTCTGAACCAGCACAGCACCTAAACCTTTTTCACTAGCATCCGTCATAATAAAAGTAGGATCACCAGGCACAAATGCATGAAGAGCAGGCGCTTTACTTAGTTCCTCCTTGATTGAGGTGAACTCCTTCTCACACTCACTTGACCACAGAAACATCGCATTCCTTACAGTAAGCTTCCTCAAACTGTGGGTTTTACCAGCATAGTCTGGGATAAACTTACTGTAAAACTCTACCATGCCAAGAAAAGATAGAAGTTCTTCTTTGTTGACTGGTTCAGAGATGTTCATGATAGAATTCACCAATTCCTTCTTAGGGAAAACCCCAAGCCCAGTTATGCAATGTCCTAGATAATTGACTTCTTCCAACCCAAATTTACATTTGTCTTTCCTAAGAGGAAGTCCAGCTTCTCTTAGACGTTGCAGTACAGCTAGCACACGAACATTGTGCTCATGAAAAGTGTTCCCAAAAATTAAAAGATCATCCTGATAACATTTTACCCCAGTGAGACCTTTGAGAATGTGCAACATTATACGTTGAAACACAGAAGCCGCTGAGATAAGACCAAATGGCATTCTACAAAATGTAAAAGTGTCCATGGGGGTTACAAAGGCAGTTAGGTTTTGAGAAGAGTCATCTAATTTAACCTGGTGATAAGCTGATGCCAAGTCAAGAGTAGAAAAGTAATTTGCACCACCCAATGTACTAACTATCTCATCTATGTTGGGTAACGGAAACCTATCAACAATGACCTCTTTATTCAATGCTTGCAAGTCAATGCATAGGCGAATCTCACCACTGGCCTTCTTGGCCACGACTATTGGAGCCAACCATTCAGTAGCTTTAACTGGTACGATTATACCTGCCTTTACCAATTTATCAATTTCTTTCTGTACACCGGCCTGTTCATTTAACGGAATCCTTCTTACTTTGGCAACCACAGGTACTGCCCCTTTTTTATCTTGATGTGGTGTTTATATCCCTTAAGACAACCCAGAGTGTCCTTAAATATGTCAGAAAACTGCTCCAAGAAAGTGAGAGAAGAGTCTCCAACCGTTTGTACCTGAACCTGTGGAGAGGCATTGGGATTTAAACGCACCCCAAGTAAACGTTGGTGAGGCCAACCCATAAGAGAATCACCATGCTTAGCAACATATACTTTCCCAGCGATCATTCTCCCACAGAGTTCAATGGTAGCTACAAAGTAACCAGACATTTTTATAGGTAACCCACCATAACCCACGGGAGAGAGATCATTCCTAAGAAGTTTTACTTTGTTGGCAAAGTGTTGCATGAAGACATCGTCCCCAATCATTGTCAAATGTGAACAGGAGTCAAATTTAAAATCCAGAGATACTCCATCTATATCCACCATATGAGATGGATGATCACCCTTACTTACATCAACCTGAAAAGTGACCACTTTTACTCCAGGCTGATATTTAGTAGACAGACTGTTATCCTTATTACTTTTGCTTTTACAACATTCTGCGAAATGTCCTTTCCGACCACAATTGTTGCAAATGGCCCGCAGACCAGGACAATAAGGTGAATTTGCAAAATATCCATAACCAGCACACCTAAAACAAACAGACTAGCCCCCAGTAGAGGAGTTAGCTACATTAATAGTCGTAGGGAGACTCGTATCTTTTCCCTTCACCTCTTTCTTTTGAACCTGACACACCACCTCTTCTACCTTAGTTTCAGTTAATGTACTTTTACTCTTCTCCCCACTCAATTCGTCAGCGTACTTCATCATGTGCTCAACTTGTTTAGCAATCGTTATAACTTCTTCTAGCGGAGGTTCATCCTTCAACCAGAGTTCATTCCTGATATTATCATGTGCACATTTCAAAACAAACTGATCCCTGATCCTCTCCTCTACAGCAGGACCAAATTTGCATGAAGATGCAAGTTTCCTCAGAGCTGAAACAAAGTCTTCTACAGATTCATCCTTCTTTTGTTCCCTCAGACCAAAATGATACCTTTCCATTATAGTACTTAACCTTGGTAAATAATGTCGGTCTAATTGTACGATACATATTTCATATTCATTCAGGTTTCTTTGTTCAGAAGCACTTAGATCCGGTAAGTGTTCTAACACCTCTTGTCCCTCACCCCCAAGGCAATGCAGCAATAATGAATGTTTACGTTCCGCACTCAGGTTTGTGCCACATACCCTCGCATAATTTGTAAAAATGTTCTTCCATTTTTGCCACTTTACACTAGGTTCACCTGGACTCGTCAGAAAGAACGGAGGCTGCGTTACATTCTGCATATCGGAATAACCTGTTGAGTAAAAAAACTGTTAATAAAATCTACTACCTATTCAAAACACCTGGGTATCCAGGCTTGTTAAACAAATAATTTCACAGATTAAATGTTGATTCAATTGAATGTAACTGCTCTTTCATTTTCTACTCTTCCACTCCATAAAAAAAAATATGCCAGTCCCCGAAAAACCAGGATTGAAAAATTGAAAATAGTCAGTCTGTTATTATGCCGTACTACCAAAATAACTCCTTCTCCTCCCTTTGGGATGATGTCTTATTGTATAACGTCTCAAGTCAAACTTTTGTTCCTGTACCTTTCCCTGTAAGTATAATTGTCACCTGTTACTTCTAAACCGATGTTCCCTTCAACTTTCCTTTTCCTTCCTCTTTTATTATTTTTTCTCCATAGACGATGGCACTTGCACGCGTTCCAACACACTGCTCTTCAGAAATGCCAATGAAGATCTCCTAAAACGCACGCGTTAGCTTCTGCTTTATTTCCGCCCACAGTCGATTAAAATCCACCGATGACCTGTCACGAAACGTTCCATCTTACACCACGTAAATTAACATTGCCGTGTGTGTCTTCCCAACCACACAAAATGGCCACCAGTAATGACGTTGTCACTCCTCGTTTGCCAGAGTCAAGCCTCGTTTTGGATTCTTAGCACGCACGCTCAGATCCCTCGCGCTCTCAGTCTTGCGCAACCAATAGTCAAGCCTCGTTATGGATTCTTAGCGCGTACGCTCAGATCCCTCGCGCTCTCAGTCTCGCGCAACCAATATTCCGCCACAACTTTCCCGATAATGATCGATTTCCATCCAAAAGCGCACCGCTCCACCCAGAGTGTGATTCGACTCACGACGTCACAAGATGATGCCTCTCTTTCGACTTCACTTCCAGTTAGATGAATCAACCACTCCGAGACTGTCACCAGAAGTCTTGCGCTGGACAGAATTTGATCGGTGTTGAGGTGCCATTTCGCCCGATCGTCGCCAAATAAATGTGGTGTTCTTCAGTAGTTGAATAAACAGGAACAACACAGCACGTTGAGAAGGTAGGTTTATTGGCACCTCATCCACCAACAGTTATCTTCCAACTCCCTCTTTCAGAATCCCCACGTCAACAACCTTCTAATTCTCGAATAGAACGACCACATCATTCTGACCTCCTAGCATTGCAAGTCAGAATGATGTACTGCGCACTACCACACACCCACTGACAGACCCACTCATACACTCACACACATTCTCACAGACCCACTTAGAGACTCACACACCCACTTAGACATTAATTTACCTACTCACAGGCCCACTTAGACTTGCACACTCTCACAGACCCACTGAAACACTCATCCACCCACTTACAGACTGACTCAGACACTCATGTGCCAATTCACAGTCCCACTCAGAGACTCATGCACTCACTCACAGAACCATTAGGAGAGTCATGCACCCACTGACTGACCCACTCAGACACTCATCTCACTCTCAGACCCACTCAGAGACACACAACCCCTCACAGATCCACTCAGACACTCATCCATCCACTTGGAGACCTTTAAAGACACTCATGCACCTACTCACAGACACAGTCAGAGATTCACACCAACTCACAGACCCACTTAGACATTCACACATCCAGTCACAGACCCACTTAGAGACGCATGCACTCACTCACAGACCAACTCAGAGACTCATGTACTCACTCATAGACCCACTCACGCACCCACTCACAGACCCTCCTAGACACTCATGCACCCACTCGCAGACCTACTCAGACACTCTTAACAACAACGCACAGACTTATAGAGACACTCATGCACTCAATGTCAAAGGTTAGTGGTTACATTTGGGAAATAGAATGAAAAAAAACTGAGAAATTTACTGAAAAAAACAAAGGTTACAGGGACATTATAGTTAGGCTCAGATTTAACTCGTACAAAACCAGTGAAATTCAGCAATTATTGTTAGCTGGGCTACGTATAACTAGGGCTCCTGGTTTTATGGTATTTATGTTTTTTAATATTTCCGTCTGTATTTATCCATGTTTATTTTTTTGCCCTCTTATTGGTATTTATCCATATCTATTTTGTGTTTGAGAATAAATGGAGTCGTACAATGGTATATTTCTGTTTTTATTTGACTGATAAACATACACTCATACTTTGCTATCTATTGCATTTTAGTAAATTAAGCAGCCAAATATAGCTAAACATTACACCCACAGGTAAATATCACCGTTATAATACACATATATCTTAACATATGCCTGTATTTAGGGAAATCTGAACCTGTTTTTTAACTTCCCATGTTGTCTATCTGTGCAGCTGTTGTCCTGGAAAGCACCAAAGACAGCATGGAGAGTCACCCACAAGAAGCATACGTTTCTGTATTTGTCCGCTTTTAAAAATAAATACAGACAGTAAACACATTGATTTCTGTCTGTATTTATCTGTAAAAATCTGTAAAAATGGAAAACTGGGAGCCTTAACTATAACTTATACCCCTGCAATGCAATGCTTATGACCTCACATATTACATCATTCATGACATGGTCAGTAACATCACTGATGACATCTCAGATGACATCATCCACAGAAGCACTCACATACCCACTCACACCCTCTCAAACACCTACTCACACTCCCATATAACTACTCACATACCATTCACACACCCATACAAGTGCTCACACAGCCATTCACTCATCCATAGAGCCACTCTCACACCCACTCACTCACTCACTCACTCATACAACCTCAAACTCATCTACTTATATAACCAGTCACTTACCCATACAGCTACTCACACACACTTATTCACCCATACATCCACTCACACACTCATTCGCTCATCCATACAGTCTCTCAACACAGCTGTTCACTCACCCATACACGCACTCACTCACACAACCACTTACAGACCCATTCACACATCCATGCTCTCACATACAGCCATTCACACAGACACTCTACAAAACATCCACTCACACACCAATTCATTTAACCAGACATTCACTCAAACAGCCGCTGACTCCCACATACACCCATTTACTCACTCATACAGGCAATCACACACCCATTCACTCACCCATACAGTCACTCACACAGCCACTCACTCACCCATATAGCCAAACACACCCACTCACTCACCAATACAGCCACTCACTCATCCACACAGCTACTCACACACCCACGTATACACCCATACTGCCACTCAGACACCCATACAGCCACTCAGACACCCACTCAGAGATACACAACCACTCAGAGACCCACTCAGACACTCATTCAGCCACTCAGAGACCTTCATAGACACTCATGCACCTACTCACAGATGCAGTCAAAGACTCACACACCAACTCACAGACCCACTTAGACATTCACACATCCAGTCACAGACCCACTTAGAGACTCACACACCCACTCACAGACCTAGTCAGACACTCATGCACCCACTCATAGACTTACTGAGACACTCCTGCACCCACTCACACACTCATTATCTAAGGTTAGTAGTTACATTTAGAAAATACAATTTTAAAAAACTTAAAAATTCACTTCAAAAACAAAAGTTACAGGGATGTTATAGTTATTAAACAACATTGAAAACAACTTCAGATATTCACTGAAAGAAACAAAGTTTGCAGGGACGTTATAGTTAGGAAATAGTATTTGAAAAACCTTGGAAATTTACTGAAAAAACAAAGGTTACAGGGACGTTATAGCTGGGTGTATGGATATTTTGTGTGTGGTACATGTTCAATAAATCACTGACTCAAACAAAAGCTTCAAGTAGGTTTGTAGGTGGCTTTGCTGTGTTTAAAAAACACACTAATTCACTTAAAAATACAGTTAAATTGCAGTTAAAGTTTTGAATGAAATCTCAAAAAAACTCTGAAATTCCCACATTATGGTTAGGAACGCTATCCACAACAGCCATGCAAACCACAAGTCATGCTTCACGATATTCAGAGTAATACATGACATCACATAAAATGAAAATGTCATTAATTAACAATACATATTTAAAGCAACAAACAGCACTATATTCACAGCCATCCATTTCTAAATTAAGAGTAATGTGATATATATTTTAATATGTAAGCTGATTCATAAAGTTTGCAAATACACCTGCCAGATTAAGGGAGAGGGTGTGAGCACTACAGTTGGTGTGCAGGTCGTGGTTTGCCATCCGGCGAGAGGAAATATACCTTTTTCAAGGTTTGCCATGCTGCTTCACAATCTGTTTTGGTTGCAATGCCACAAAGAAGAGCAGCTTTAGCTATCAAAATGTTCCAGTGCTGTCATGTGAAAGTGCAACTATTTATCTAAAAAGTCATTTTGTCCCAATTCACAAAGCCATTTATGGCCAAAATTGGCACCATTTATGTCTGATAGCTATCCCCAATGGTTACCTGTCAGGCAAAAACGATTTTCCTACTGTGTAATTGAGTGCCCATAGCTGTATAGAATTACACAGCAGTACACCCGTTGCAAGATACAGGAAGTGAGCGGATGCATGTTTGATTTGCCTTGAGAGTTTGTGTGCGGCCACAAAACTGTGACTGTTGCTATTTTTTTCTTCAATAGGTCTTTATTGGCTTTTATGACTTACAAATACACATGAGAAGATAATACCAGGATCAACCGCTGTCTGATAGCAGATGTCCACACATTGAGTGACATGTAAGAACGACTGCATTCATAAAACCCTTTCAGGAGACAAACCAGTTCACAGCCACATCCGCCCTTCATATTGGTCCATGGTCCTATCACATAGCCTTGTGGTGTCAAGCCATTCATGGAACAATTGTAATAACTACCCTAACAAACATAATCAAAACGGAGTGTGTGGGAGTGAGAATTTGCAGGGGAGACTTTGGTGCCTACCCTGGAAATGTTCAAAGGTTTACTTCAGAAAAGGGCTGGAGTATCTCCCTCACCTTCTGGGTCCGGAATGAGAACAGAACTCTTTAGACTTAGTGGGGAAGCAGGTGAATGGGTTTTTCTGTAGGTTTAAGATTTTCCCTGAGATTAAAAAAAGAAAAAATATGGATTTGCAGTGTCCTAATTTCCTGAATGCAAAGCCTGCTCACAACTCCACATTGGTGAAATGGCAGATGTCACATGACATTACCATTATTATGCATACAATGCTGTGATAGGCATAGTTTCCTGTAGTACTACTGGGAATGTTTGTGAATTTCCAAAAGTTATACATTTACATTGGTGACTAGGAGTAAGTATACTGGTGTCAAAGTACATGTCTTTGTGAATTGAACTTCTTGTATATTCTGGTTTACCTAAATCTGGTAAGTTTGCACTATGTCTTTTGGAGGTACTGGAACCAAATGGTTTATAAACCAACATGACAGCATGCCTTGAAACAGATAATGCCGCTACGCCCTGCCTGTTTCCCATTTTCAACCATACATGTAAGCTGCAACCTAGTGGTTGACTGGAAGCTGTTTTCATAGTTGTTTATTCGCAGCTTTTCTATACCAACATGTTTGTGTCATACAAACCCTACTCTGTTCCCTGCGCGTATGCCCAGCTTTGGTGTGGATCAGAATCTACATATTTCACACTCATCAAATTTCTAACAAAAGGCTCTGGCCTTTTTACCTCTTGCATCTTTTTATCTATTGTTATTTTTTCGCTTTATTGTTCCCTCCATACTCTCCTTACTTCAGCTTGTGAAGCGTTGGCAGCAACGCTGAGGTCGTAAGCCAGTTCCCTGCCGTTTTCTGCAGCTGACCTTCACAACCTGTGCATCTCTTGATTGAGGAACAGCCATCTAGTGTATGCCTGTGCTCTGTGTGCTACCTTCAGTACTAGGTCACTCTTGAACCTGCTGCCTTGCCTGCAAAGTAAGCGTACAATGATCCCACAAGATACAGTGGATGTTGTCTTTAAGAGGTGAGGATGTAGTGTTGACCACTGCTGGAAGTCCCATGAGCATCCTTTTGCTCGTGAGGTAAAAGAGCAGGGTCCTATCCTCCTACCCTCATAGGCATCCTCATCCTATTTGTTGAGATCACCTGTCCTGTGGCAGAGTGCTGAGTAAACCTAGGTAAGGTATAGGTCTGGGGCCTCCATTAGGGCGGAGGAGCGCTGCCCCCCAGCCAACAGCAGAAAATAAAACAATAATAAAACAGGGTTTAAACCTGTTTTATTATTGTTTTATTTGAATCCCCTGGACCTTCCCCAGGACACTGACGCGTCTTGGGGGCGGGTCCAGGGGATGACACTGGTGGTGGGGGAGGGGTAGCGCACTCCCTTCACTGCGCATGAGGTGTTTGGCCGGCCATCTCAGGATGGCCAAACCCCTCATGCGCAGTGAACCTCTCTCCAGTCCCAACTGCTTTGTTGGACTGGAGAGAGCAGGCACATGCTCCCAGTCTGCCTAGGAGCGCAAATTGCCGGCGCTCCAGCCAATCCTGAAGCTGCACTCATGCGAGAGCAGCTTCATGATTGGCAGCAGGGCAGTCTGGGAGCCTGTGCCCAGGACCAGGAAAAGGACAAGGCGATTCACAGGACACGGCTGCGGCAAGGTACGTTTATTTTATTTGCCCCCCAAAGCCCCCCACCTCGTACTTCCCTCTGGCCGGGCCCACTGCCCCCCTCACTTTGGCAGGGGACGGGCTTCTTCTGGTATAGGTACCTAGTTCCTGGACCCTTTTTTACCCAAAACTACAAACCTTTTTTGGCTAGATCCAGTTGCCATGGGCCAGCAAAAGAACATGAAGCACCCAGAAGCTTGAGCCCTGCAGGAATCAGGGCTTCTTTTGCTTTGGAGACTCCATTACACTATTAGTGAAACTCAACTCCTTGTTGATTTGTTGAGAGATTTATAGAGCATACTGTAACTCAGAATGTGTTTCCTAGCGCTATTATCTCTTACAGCAGCATGAAGAAAAATGTCCAAAAGCAGCCAGTAGAAAGGGTGTGATGCAAATAAGTGAGGTGGAGATGAGAGAAGGTTAGATTAAACAGAATGAATCATATGAGAGGGCCGGTAGTGCTTAAAAGACTGATCAATGTATTTGGGGCCAGAGGTAGCCAGTGCACAGTGACAGAAGCAGAGAAGCCTGACCAGACACCTTGTTAGGTCTCGCTGAGTCAGCGTGCATGCGCTGCTCGGAGAGACTTTAGTAGGTGAGTTTTCAAAGTGCTGCTGGCTGGCGACAAGCTTGTGTTCACGCGAGCGTACACGCTCGAACCGCCAGCCTTCAGCAGCACTTTGAAAACTCACCTACTAAAGTCTCTGGCACCCGCGCTTTACTTTTAATGTTATAAGTAAAGCGAGGGTGCCGAGATTATAGCAAAAGTAAAGAAATAGAAAAAAACATCTATTTCTTTACTTTTGCTATAATCACAGCACCCGCGCTTTACACTTAGGTGCCGATCACGATCCGGCAAAAAATTCCCCCGTGCGACTCGCATCGGGTCTTTTTACCGTACGAATCGTACAAGTGCCGTACGAACTGGCAATCACGATTCGCATGGTAAAAAGTCCATACGAACCGCACTGGGAATCATTCCCCACACGTCCTCGGGTCGGAAAATGTGTCCGACACGTCCTCGGACGATTTACCTTACAAACGTGAAAATCCAAGTCCGACCGAGGAATCACGATCCATCCCGTGCGTCCGAGCGTACAACCGTATGGAAAAAACACCGTCCGCACCGAACACCTATAGCAACCATGGAGACATGTGCCCGCATACGCGCCCAACACTCCCCCCAGCCCCCGTACGTCCGACACGTACCCCCGTATATGTATACCCCCACCCGCCTAGGTACACCCCAGTACGTTCCAGTCGTACCCCCACCCCAGTACGTGTCGTACCACCGTCAATGTACACCCCCCCACCCCTGTACGTGTCGTACCACCGTCTATGTACACCCCAGTACATTCCAGTCGTACCCCCACCCCAGTACGTGTCATACCCCCGTGTACCTACACCCCAGTACGTTCCAGTCGTACCCCCACCCCAGTACGTGTCATAGCCCCGTCTACCTACACCCCAGTACGTTCCAGTCGTACCCCCACCCCAGTACGTGTCGTACCCCCCGTGTACCTACACCCCAGTACGTTCGAGCCCCACCCCCACCCCAGTACGTGTCATAGCCCCGTCTACCTACTCCCCAGTACGTTCCAGTCGTACCCCCACCCCAGTACGTGTCGTATCCCCCGTGTACCTACACCCCAGTACGTTCGAGCCCCACCCCCACCCCAGTACGTGTCATAGCCCCGTCTACCTACACCCCAGTACGTTCCAGTCGTACCCCCACCCCAGTACGTGTCATACCCCCCGTGTACCTACACCCCAGTACGTTCCAGTCGTACCCCCACCCCAGTACGTGTCATACCCCACGTGTACCTACACCCCAGTACGTTCGAGTCCTACCCCCACCCCAGTACGTGTCGTACCACCGTCAATGTACACCCCCCCACCCCTGTACGTGTCGTACCACCGTCAATGTACACCCCCCCACCCCTGTACGTGTCGTACCACCGTCTATGTACACCCCAGTACGTTCCAGTCGTACCCCCACCCCAGTACGTGTCGTACCACCGTGAACCTACACCCCAGTACGTTCGAGCCCCACCCCCACCCCAGTACGTGTCATACCCCCCGTGTACCTACACCCCAGTACGTTCCAGTCGTACCCCCACCCCAGTACGTGTCATACCACCGTGAACCTACACCCCAGTACGTTCGAGTCCTACCCCCACCCCAGTACGTGTCGTACCACCGTCAATGTACACCCCCCCACCCCTGTACATGTCGTACCACCGTCAATGTACACCCCCCCACCCCTGTACGTGTCGTACCACCGTCTATGTACACCCCAGTACGTTCCAGTCGTACCCCCACCCCAGTACGTGTCGTACCACCGTGAACCTACACCCCAGTACGTTCGAGCCCCACCCCCACCCCAGTACGTGTCATACCCCCCGTGTACCTACACCCCAGTACGTTCCAGTCGTACCCCCACCCCAGTACGTGTCGTACCACCGTGAACCTACACCCCAGTACGTCCGAGCCCCACCCCCACCCCAGTACGTGTCATACCCCCCGTGTACCTACACCCCAGTACGTTCGAGTCCTACCCCCACCCCTGGACGTGTCGTACCACCGTGAACCTACACCCCAGTACGTTCGAGTCCTACCCCCACCCCAGTACGTGTCGTACCACCGTCAATGTACACCCCCCCACCCCTGTACGTGTCGTACCACCGTCAATGTACACCCCCCCACCCCTGTACGTGTCGTACCACCATCTATGTACACCCCAGTACGTTCCAGTCGTACCCCCACCCCAGTACGTGTCGTACCACCGTGAACCTACACCCCAGTACGTTCGAGCCCCACCCCAGTACGTGTCATACCCCCGTGTACCTACACCCCAGTACGTTCCAGTCGTACCCCCACCCCAGTACGTGTCGTACCACCGTGAACCTACACCCCAGTACGTCCGAGCCCCACCCCCACCCCAGTACGTGTCATACCCCCCGTGTACCTACACCCCAGTACGTTCGAGTCCTACCCCCACCCCTGGACGTGTCGTACCACCGTGAACCTACACCCCAGTACGTTCGAGTCCTACCCCCACCCCAGTACGTGTCGTACCACCGTCAATGTACACCCCCCCACCCCTGTACGTGTCGTACCACCGTCAATGTACACCCCCCACCCCTGTACGTGTCGTACCACCGTCTATGTACACCCCAGTACGTTCCAGTCGTACCCCCACCCCAGTACGTGTCGTACCACCGTGAACCTACACCCCAGTACGTTCGAGCCCCACCCCCACCCCAGTACGTGTCATACCCCCGTGTACCTACACCCCAGTACGTTCCAGTCGTACCCCCACCCCAGTACGTGTCATACCACCGTCAATGTACACCCCCCCACCCCTGTACGTGTCGTACCACCGTCAATGTACACCCCCCCACCCCTGTACGTGTCGTACCACCGTCAATGTACACCCCCCCACCCCTGTACGTGTCGTACCACCGTCTATGTACACCCCAGTACGTTCCAGTCGTACCCCCACCCCAGTACGTGTCGTACCACCGTGAACCTACACCCCAGTACGTTCGAGCCCCACCCCCACCCCAGTACGTGTCATACCCCCCGTGTACCTACACCCCAGTACGTTCCAGTCGTACCCCCACCCCAGTACGTGTCGTACCACCGTGAACCTACACCCCAGTACGTTCGAGTCCTACCCCCACCCCAGTACGTGTCGTACCACCGTCAATGTACACCCCCCCACCCCTGTACGTGTCGTACCACCGTCCATATACACCCCAGTAGTTCCTGGCGCACCCCCAACACAACCTCCTAAGTACGGAGCGCACCCCATGCCCCAACATCACAACCGCATGTACGAGTCGTACAAAGCCACACACAAGGACATAATCGTACAACCAAATGGCCCATGTACACACCGTACACACGCTCAAAACGCACGTACACAACCAGGACAAAACAAAACAACACAAGAATACACCATTCGAAAGGCACAAAGCCACTAAACATGGCCAACAACCACTAAAATAACACAATCACTGACCTGCAACTGCCAAAAACAAACAGAGGCCCAATACACCACCACTCCTTATAACACACCCACCCAAACTTCAAACACTGCCACACCCACCCATGGACCAATAAAAAGGGCCCACACACACAAACCATGAGCCTTTGCAACAGACTCACTGCTGCCAGACACCACAGAACCAGACTACAAGCTACACCACACCTTACACTTGCACACCTTCACACGACCACCCTCACAAACACCCTCTCATCACATTCACACACACACACAACCATCCACACCCCCCCCCAACATCCACACACCCTCCACACCCACACCATCCCCACCCACACCCCTCACCATGCCCACTACCAAGAATCCAAAGTTCAGTCACCGAGAGTTGGAGGTCCTTGTTGATCAAATCCTCAGAGTCGAGCCACAGATCTTTGGAACATTGGTCAGAAGCACCAGCCAGGCAGCCAAAACAGCCATGTGGCAGACCATCGTCGATGCTGTGAATGCCGTTGCGGACACCAGGAGGACCAAGCAGGATTGCCAGAACAGGTGGTACGATCTGCGGAGGAGGGTCAGAGCCAAGAGGCAGGAGGAACACGACCAGGCCAACGCCACCGGAGGAGGGCCCTCCCGCAGAGCCGTACAGTACCATCCCTGGGAGGAGAGGGTGATGGCCATACTGCCGGTGGAGGCAGTTGAAGGATTAGAAGGACTCCGAGACCCGGGTGAGTACACAAACAACGCACCTCACATGGGGGGAACTGCAACCACAACCAAAATTACTAACAGGCACGCAACCACCACAAGCCATCGTATGACTCAACCACACTCCATGAGCAGGCACATGCCACTGCTGCCACCATGCCCCATGCACCCAGCTGGACAATGTCAAGTCACAGGCCACAGAAGACAACAACACATGACACGGTAACCCGGATGGCGGGAGGCTGGGCACCAAAAATCACATAGTGCGACTCCAAAGCAGACAACAATGCCCTCTGCCCATATGGCCTAGGTCACAGCCAGACAAACAGTGTGTCCCAACACAGGAATGACTTGCCAGCAAATGGCGGACGCCTTGCATCAACACATGGGGGTGAAGGCACTGTTTTGCACATGACAGCAGCTAATGAACAGCCAACATTGTGAAAGAGTGGCAGCACACACCACCACAGCAGCAGCGCACAGACACACATCACACCAAATGGGTGCCTGGAGATCAGAAACAAACTCACATCATCAGGCCAAGGGCCACTCAAAGATCTGCTAACAGTGTGTGCCCAGGAAGCTGGGCCAAGGTGACAGAGGGTGACACACGGAGGGAGGGAGAGGGGGACACAGAGGGAGGGAGAGGGGGACTGAGAGGGAGGGAGACGGACAGAGGGAGGAGGCTGACACACGGAGGGAGGGAGGAGGCTGACACACAGAGGGAGGGAGAGGGGGACAGAGAGGGAGGGAGAGGGGGACAGAGAGGGAGGGAGACACAGGAAGACGGACAGAGGGAGGAGGCTGACACACAGAGGGAGGGAGAGGGGGACAGAGAGGGAGGGAGAGGGGGACAGAGAGGGAGGGAGACACAGGAAGACGGACAGAGGGAGGAGGCTGACACACAGAGGGAGGGAGAGGGGGACAGAGAGGGAGGGAGAGGGGGACAGAGAGGGAGGGAGAGGGGGACAGAGAGGGAGGGAGAGGGGGACAGAGAGGGAGGGAGAGGGGGACAGAGAAGGAGGGAGACACAGGGAGAGCAAATCAGTCCTTTGGTGTGTGGGAATGTCTGCTCGTCAGCAGGTGGACTGTGTGCATGTAGACAAGGGTGGCCAGTGCCAGAACCCCCCCTCTTCATCATGGCAAAACGCAGGGCCATGTCACAACCTGTACACGAGCACAAGGACAGCTACCTGCATCATATAAGTGTGTGGATCCACTCCATGTGCACATGTACAGTGCTACAAGGAAGGTGCAAATGCATGGCTCGCCACACCTGCACACTCCACTGCTGACTGCAGTCACACTTGACGCAGCAAGTAAGACTGTGCCACACATAGTTAAAGGGGCCAAATTGGTGCCCAAGGGACACACCCATGCACAAGTGCACTGTGAGTGGAATGCAAGACAGATCCTAATTCCAAGAGGAAATGTGCCAACTTTGAAACGGATGAAACATGGATGTTGCATGGACCAAAATTAACATTGTCTCTCTCACACACAGGTCAACGTCGTGCTGCACCCCCCAACACTGGGGGGGAACACTCACAGGACCCGGATCTGCAGGAGACCGATCCCACCGGCAGCGACCACTCTCACCACTCTGCGGACGACCCCGACCGACCTGGCCCCTCTGGTGTCCAACCACCTGCAGCACCTGCGTCAGGTACAACCGTGCCAACCACCACCCCCACTCCTGCCACATCCCAGGAGACACCCAGGATCCCTGCCCCAACACCACAATGCAGCCAGGCTCGCCAGGAGGGACACGGTGTCCCGGGCACCCAGGAGGAGGCAGGCGACAACGCCAATGCCACCCCTCAGGGGTCCCGGAGACCCGATGTGCCCACAAGTGCAGGCCAGACGCAAGTGGGCAGGGGTGGTGGGAGTGGAGGACGGCGGAGGCGCGAGCCTGACCAGTTGGCTGGGGATCCGGTATTTTCCCATGTCCGTAACATCCTGGACTCATACCGGCAGGACACCACGGGCATGGCCCAGGTTGTGTCCGTCCTCGAGGGGATCAAGGTCCAGCAGGCCCAGCAACATGCGGAGCTAATAGCCTGTCTACTGGTACACCAACGGAGGATGGAGGACAGACAGGCTGAGCAAGTGACGGCGTTCCAGGGGATTCACGCTACACTCCGTCGGATGGCCGACACCATGGCCGACCCTCCCTGTGCCAGAAGGCGGAGAACATCACCACCCACAGGGAGGGATCAGGAGGAGGAGGAGGAAACATCCGATGGAGCATCCCAGACGTCGTCACGGCCTGCTGCTGAGGTTCCCCGCAGGAAGCCGGGTCGTCCACGGAAAGGACCGTGAGGGTGGCTGCTACATCACCATCTCCCAGGACACCTGGCCTGGCACCTGGCCCACTGGAGCAACAGCATCACAGCATCAAGAGACATTCTCTGCCACATGGCCCTGCTGGTCACTGGCTGACCAATGTTGACAAAGACTGTGGCATGGACTCTGAGGATTTCCAATGGCAAGGACACCAACTCCCCTACTGAACTTTGGATTCCCTAATCCCGGAAAGCCCCTCACTTTGTCCCCCCCCCCCCAATAATAAATCACACTATTAAGAGTAGATGCCTGCTGGTAGCATTATTACCTAACATGTGTCTTGTACAGTCTAAACATGCCTGAGTCATCTGTTCACTTCAACCATCCACACCCTGGGGCCTGAGTCTGGCACAGGACACATGGGTCACAGTTTATTAGGCAAGACAGACATGGAGCACCATACACACCCGTGATGGGCAGAACCAGCTGAGGGGGTGGCCGAACAACCGTGCTGACAGACACATTGAGTACAGCAACAGTCATGCGCAGAGGTCAGGGATCCTGGCCAGTGTCCTGGGGGGCACCCAGGTATGTGTAGACAGGTGGCAGAACCATGTCCTGCAAGCTTGAGTCCGGTGGATGCAGAGAATGGGGTCATGGACAACGTTGGATGCATGGGGATGACACATGTCACAATACCCACACAGTCAAGGACATCATGCCCAATACACAGTCTCAGCACACACACACAGCTTGCATCTTGCCACTCGACACATTGACACATAGCCACAATCAGGGAATACCATGCCAGACATGCAGGATGCACCGTGCCAACACACCAGCATTGACTGAGAAGAGGCACCTTGGAGGCATAGGGACACCTTTATTAGTCATGTTTTTGGGATTGCAGAGGCAACTTGAAGTACACATGAACACATCATGTGGAGTAACATGTGGGTCCAACACTGGCACCCCCCTTCTGCAGCACAAATGCGTGATAGCCATGGAACTGGCACACAAGTGTCGGCTAACAGCTAAATACCCACAGCTGCACACGGAGAGCCTGACATACACCATAGATCCGCTGATGTGGAAGTCCCACGCCATGTCAAGACAATGTTAACCGTATGTGTCCGAGGGCAGTGTCACACACATTGATGCCATCATCACAATCCACTATCCCATCACTGATGACTGACAACCAGGCAGCCCATCTATTCAGGTGTACCCAGCTGCATGTCGTGTCCCATGGGGATGCCACATGTCTGCAGAGGAACCAAACCCCGACCGGGGCAGTGTGCACACATCGTGAACAACTGCCACACCCAATACACCCCAGATGCATCCCTTACCCCATGGAGACTTCCAAACGTGTCCGTGCATGTAACGCTGAGTCAGCCCACGATGTCATGTCCATGAGGAATAGCAGTGCCACAACAATGCAACCAACAAACGGCATGCGCAGGTACCTGGGGAAGAGAGACACACAAGAAGTCAGCCACAAAAAGCACAGCCACTTGCATGTGCATTTACTCGACACATGTATGGATGACAACATGCTAGGTCACAATTATGACTGTGGAAATACTACCATCACTGCCACCATCACTCCAGTGACACACCCACACACACCTCTGACCCACGTGCCATACATGCAGGTGGAGACACACATCACAACGCATGCCACACGGGGACCAATGCGTGCACACTCAGACACTGGTACTCACCACTAAGCAAAGAAGTCGCGTATGAGCCGAGTCCGGATGTCCTCTTGCGGCTCCACATCCTCCACATCACTAGCCCCATTGCCAAGCCCTTCGTCCTCCACGGGTGGATGGTCCTCGTCATGTTGATTCAGGATGAGTGGCACAGCTCTTTCAACTGCCATGTTGTGCAGCATGCAGCAGACCATGAAGATCTTGCAGACCTTCGCCGGGGCATAAGGGAGTGCACCGCCGGTCTTGTGGAGGCACCGGAATCGGCTCTTCAGCATACCAAACGTCCTCTCTATCACTCGCCTTGTCGGCCATGGGCGGTGTTATAGCGGAGCTGGGCCGGCGTGATGGGGTTGCGGAGAGGTGTCAGCAGCCAAGGCATGTTGGGATAGCCAGCGTCCCCTACATGGGAAGCACATGGACATCGTTAGAACTGGTGAAGCGGTCGTGCTGGTCGGCTATACAGAATACAGGACAGACAGACTGTACCCACCAACAACACATGCCCGTTCGTTGCGCAGCTGCATCATCATATCAGGCATCCCGCTACGCCTCATGATGTAGGCATCGTGTGCTGATCCTGGGAAACGAGCACAGACATGTGAAATCACCATATTGGACAGACACACCACAAGGGCATTGATGGAGTGGTAGTGCTTCCGATTGCGGTACGCCACCTCCCGTGCGTGTGGTGGTACCAAACCTACATGTGTCCCATCTATGGACCCAATGACATGGGGCATCCCTCCCAGGGCATAGAATCCACGCTTGACCTCAGTCATCTGTTCAGGGGTTGGGAACTTGATGAAGTCATCCAGGTGAATCAACATGGCCTCCAAGAAATCATGCAGCACACCGCTGAACATGCTCTGGGACATGCCACCAACATGAGCTATGGTATTTTGGAAGGTACCCGTGGCAAGAAAATGTAGGGCAGCCATTACCTTCAGCTGGGGTGTCAGTGCCGTAGGATACCTGTGCTGCGGTTGCAGGTGTGGTGCCAGTCTCGCCGTCAGCTCCAGAATCAACGGTTGGGTGAAGCGGTAGAGCCGGATCCTGTCATTCTCCTGCATGGCAGCCAAGTCTGGAATTCTTCGGGCAAGAGGCGGCGCTCTGCAGTAATTTGGAAGTGACAAGGAAGAGTGAGTGCACTACGAGAACAACTCATGTCTACTGAGCACATGTAAATCTGGCAATACACACATGCTACATAGGGAGTCAGGTATGTGCTACATGCCCAGGACACGTATGGATGCAAGGTGACACTCCTTCCAAGACCCAGCTACACACGGTGATTGAGAACCTCCCCATGCCACGCCATGGAAATAGCTGTGTCCCAGTGCAAGTGAACAGCCCGACGCAAGACAGGAGTGACATACACCCACACATCAGCAGAAGTGGGATGCCGATTGCAGAGACTGGTAGCGGAACACTGGAGCCACAGGTCACATGACATTACACTAGTCCAGCCCACACACCTTGCCATGAAGGTGCACATGTCATGACTCACCACACATTCCTTGTGAGGATGCTGACATGGCCTTGTCACGCTACTCCGTGTCCCATGCATACATGTGCACCTCACATCCGATAACACATGTGGCATGGTGTGCGGAACAGTGTGCAATGACAATCTACACACAGCCACATGTTGGTTGCTGCAACGGCTGCAGCTTTTGAGGGTGCTACAACATCAACCTGATGTAAATCCCGGACACATATATGACATAGTCACATTGTGCACTGTGGGTAGTGACAAGTCATGTGTCATGACCCCTGTACCGGGCATCATGGGACACTTCCGTGTGTTGGTGTCCGTGCCATGCCAGTGACGCTCACCCCAAGTGCGCAGTCCGACATGCACACATGTCAAAGGAGTCAAGGGCATGCCTGGCACACATTGCACCCTCACACAGTACACCTGTACACATCTCATCATACATCTGGTGCCTTCTCCACTCAGGAGGCATGTTCCACATCACAGCCTGTGACACCTGTGCCCCACACATGTAGTAATGCACAGACGATGCCTTGATGTCCATTCCTGGACAAGTATGTCCATCCATGGACAAGTATGTCCGCCCTATTCCTACCTGTGTGTCGCCTATCACCACAGTGATGTGTAAAAACCGCCGTACTGCTGCTAAGAGGGCCTGTGTATGTTCCCAAATCACTGTGGGAGTGCTGCCGTATGTGTACCCATCGTGATGGCGAGCGTACAGGCATTTGTACGGTCCGTAGCACTACGAGTACGCATACGCGTGCAGACCCATAGTGATAGGGCCGTACACACGCATGTACGCTCACTATCACTATGGGTCTGCACGCGTATGCGTACCCGTAGTGGTACGGACCGTACACACGCATGTACGCTCACTATCACTATGGGTCTGCACGTGTATGCGTACCCGTAGTGGTACGGACCGTACACTCGCATGTACGCTCACTATCACTACGAGTACGCATACGCGTGCAGACCCATAGTGATAGTGAGCGTACATGCGTGTGTACGGTCCGTACCACTACGAGTACGCATACGCGTGCAGACCCATAGTGATAGTGAGCGTACATGCGTGTGTACGGTCCGTACCACTACGGGTACGCATACGCGTGCAGACCCATAGTGATAGTGAGCGTAGATGCGTGTGTACGGTCCGTACCACTACGGGTACGCATACGCGTGCAGACCCATAGTGATAGTGAGCGTACATGCGTGTGTACGGTCCGTACCACTACGGGTACGCATACGCGTGCAGACCCATAGTGATAGTGAGCGTAGATGCGTGTGTACGGTCCGTACCACTACGAGTACGCATACGCGTGCAGACCCATAGTGATAGTGAGCGTAGATGCGTGTGTACGGCCCTATCACTATGGGTCTGCACGCGTATGCGTACTCGTAGTGATAGTGAGCGTACATGCGAGTGTACGGCCCGTACCACTACGAGTACGCATATGCGTGCAGACCCATAGTGATAGTGAACGTAGGCATGCATGTACGGGCCGTTGCCATGCATTTGGGGTGCCCTAGGGCCCCGAAATGCACCGTACCTGTGTGTGATGCTCCAAATTACATAGGGGACAAGTATTAAGGCCTACGTGCATGCTGGTTGTCATGGAGACCAAGTTCAAATTTCGAAATTGTTCTGGAAGGTGCACAGCAGAAGTCAGTTGGAATTCTTCTACTTTGTTGCAATGTGTTAGTGGGGCTGACATCATGCAGGAGAATGAAACCGATAGAGAACCCACAGACTGCTAGGTTTGAAGGGATTGGTGGAAACATAGGATGCAAATGTGAGTGACCAATCACTCTGTACTCCTGTGCATGAGACTGGGCAGAAGGGCACATATAAGGCAGCCAGGTCCCATGAGGGAGTACTTGCCTGCACATCTTTGCATTCGTCGACCCAGCTGCTGCTACTGATTCCCTGGAACCATGTCAAGGGCTGTGGAGAGGACACAGCCATTCACCCTGGAGGAGAACATGGCTCTGCTGGATGTGATCCTCCCACAGTACTCCATGCTGTATGGGCGACCAGGGTATCAGGTGAGTGCATAGGCCACTGCCACAGACTGTCCCTATGTTGTGACTGTGACTCCTGCCATTGTGTCCAGGTGTAACACACATGCCATGTACTGTCGGGGGGGTCCCGGGGGGGGTGCCTGATGTCTCCCAGCAGTGCCCTGAGACAGGAGGGGTGGGGGCCTATCACTCACAGCAGTGCCCTGAGACAGGAGGGGTGGGGGCCTATCACTCACAGCAGTGCCCTGAGACAGGAGGGGTGGGGGCCTATCACTCACAGCAGTGCCCTGAGACAGGAGGGGTGGGGGCCTATCACTCACAGCAGTGCCCTGAGACAGGAGGGGTGGGGGCCTATCACTCACAGCAGTGCCCTGAGACAGGAGGGGTGTGTGCAGAGTCCTCCCAGCAGTGCCCTGAGACAGGAGGGGTGGGGGCCTATCACTCACAGCAGTGCCCTGAGCCAGGAGGGGTGTGTGCAGGCCTATCACTCACAGCAGTGCCCTGAGACAGGAGGGGTGGGGGCCTATCACTCACAGCAGTGCCCTGAGACAGGAGGGGTGTGTGCAGAGTCCTCCCAGCAGTGCCCTGAGACAGGAGGGGTGGGGGCCTATCACTCACAGCAGTGCCCTGAGCCAGGAGGGGTGTGTGCAGAGTCGTCCCAGCAGTGCCCTGAGACAGGAGGGGTGGGGGCCTATCACTCACAGCAGTGCCCTGAGACAGGAGGGGTGGGGGCCTATCACTCACAGCAGTGCCCTGAGACAGGAGGGGTGGGGGCCTATCACTCACAGCAGTGCCCTGAGCCAGGAGGGGTGTGTGCAGAGTCCTCCCAGCAGTGCCCTGAGACAGGAGGGGTGGGGGCCTATCACTCACAGCAGTGCCCTGAGCCAGGAGGGGTGTGTGCAGAGTCCTCCCAGCAGTGCCCTGAGACAGGAGGGGTGGGGGCCTATCACTCACAGCAGTGCCCTGAGACAGGAGGGGTGGGGGCCTATCACTCACAGCAGTGCCCTGAGACAGGAGGGGTGGGTGTGATGCACAGTGTGAGCCTTGATCATTGATTGTGACATTGCCATCATTCCACCTGTGTACCCACTGTGGCACGTACTGCTTTTTCCCTCACCAGGGGATGATGTCCCTATGACAAAGGTGCAATGCGTTGGCTGCATGACATGCCTTGTTGTAACCAGCTAATTTGTACCCATATGTCTCTCTGTGACATGTGGCTGGTTTATTGATGTGGTGTCACTTGTTCCTCCTCACAGGTAGGCGCCACTGCCAAGGAGCAGATCTGGCTGACCGCCGTCAGTGCCGTGAGGGGTGTGGATGGTCGGAGGCGGAGCCTGCCCCAGGTGAGGAAACGCTGGCAGGATATCCGGTGCTGGACGCGGAGGATTGCACGGCTCCTGCTGGGGGACTCACCTGAGAGCCACAAGAACCGCGGCCGCCGCCGTCTGAGCCACCTCCACAGGCGTGTGCTGCCGGTGGTCTTTCCAGACCTGGAGAGGCGCTTACAGGCGATGGAGCAGCCGGAAGGGGGTAGGTACATGTGTGTTTGTTGTGTGTCACCGGCATTTGTAAGGGCACAGTAGCATGAATTCACTGGCAGGGTTTAAAGGTGCTGTGCAGATCCTGTTTGCCCCAGTATAGCGCTGCGCCCCTGCCACCCTTCCCCTCCTTGCAATGTGTTCCCTGGTCTGTGTGTAGTCACTCCTTCACAAGGTAATGTGGGCTGGCGCTTTGTCCACGAGAACAATGACTGTAGCATCATGTGTGGGGGTGGTGTGTAACAGGTTGTGGGACCTTGCCTGTGCACTGTCAAGTTCACTGCATGTGGGTTCCATGTCAGTTGGCACTGATGCTGACTCCAGACATGGGAGTTGGTCTCTCATGTGTCATGCCTTACAGCGCCCATGTCCTATGTAGTGGCGTGTGACATGATGTGCATGAGTGTGCGATACACATAGTGCAGGGATGGTGACGTGTGTTGCAGTCATTACCATTCAGTAGCATGTAGTTGCGTGGCCACTACTGTCCCCTGGGGCACCTTTTCCTCAGTGGTGTATGTGTCATCATAAACGTGGCCAATCTCAGTGTCTACAGCGTAGGTTGTGCTCTGTGCCATTGTCCCCTGTCACCATGTATATAGACGTGCTATTTTGTACAGGTGTCCACTGTGCAGCCTGACCTGATTGTCCTTCTTCATACTCACAGTTGCCAGTGCCTGTGTGTCTTGTTATACTCATCTGAGGATGGGCACTGGTACCTCATTATTTGTACAGGCGCACCTTGGCTGTTTGGCGTCCAATCTTGCTTTTTGCCTGCCCCTGTGTGTATCACCCAGACTATGAGATGTTGGTGCCACCTGTGTCTCAACAATTTGCCTCGTGTAGGGTCTTGTTGGGGCGGGCAATGCCTATGTGTCAAATCCTGATTTCTACTTGCTGGGTCTGGGCAGTGTGTGATGTGTCTGGACACACACGCAATGTGCAGTGACCGAGTCATGTTGGGCATGTTTTCAGCATTACCTATGCAGCATGTGTCTCAAGTTCATGGATATGGTCCCTGGTCATCGGTATTTTCGCCAACGCTGTGTGGTGCAGATGCAGTGCTGGATTGTCCCCAGGGCCTGGGTGCTATGTCAGACTCCGTTTCCTGTGTTTAGCTATTGTCTCATGCTCTCCATGGTATTTCAGTGGCATGGTGGCTCAACCAACTGTGTGTTTCATGCCCTACATCGGTACCTTGTTTAGTAGATGTTAGGGATCTTCCTTTTCAGGCTATGCAATGTTACCTATGTAGATTGGACTCATGTGACAGATGTGTACAGGTGTCTGATTAATTTCTGTCTCTCCACCCTGCCCACAGCATCGTCGGGGGACACAGAGGGAGACATGGACACAGACCAGGCGGAGGGACCGAGCACCAGTGCCAGCCGTGACATCGGGGCTGGCACATCGAGTGGGACAGAGGCGGAGGAGAGTGTGGCCGAGGACCTGTCGACTGGCACATCAGAATACGAAGCTGACAGGTCCGAGGAGGATGTCTCCGAGTGGGCGGAGGCTGCACCAGCAGCTGACAGCGGAACAACACCTCGCACCGCCCCCTCAGTTTCCATCAGCCGCCTCCCACTTGCTCGTGTCCCTTCCCAGCGTGCCCGGTCACAGCATGTCTCCTTCCTGCCAGGCACCGCACCCCCTGCCCCTGTCTCCACTGCTGCCGCCAATGCAGAGTCTGTGGACATCCAGCGGCAACTGCAGGTTGGTCAGGCTGCGATCCTTAATGTCCTCCATGCCCACGGCAAAACCCTCACCAACATCGAGGCTTTCTTGGAGGGCATTCATTCATCGCAGGCTGACCAACGCAACTTGCTGAGGTCCATAGACTCCACACTGACTGCAGCAGTGGGTCTCCTGCAGCGCGACCTCCCCCCACCTACCCCTGCCCCATCCACACTTCCCACTCCCATGCCTGTCCCACGTACACCCAGACGTCGGCATGCACCCACATCAAGGGACACGGGCACCACACCAGCAGGGAAGGTCCACCACACTCCTCCTGACACGCACACACAGGGTGAGGTAGGCACACCCACTGGGTCGGGGGGCAAACGTGTGACACGCAGCCATAGTGGGAGTCCGCATTCCACCCAGTCCACTCCCTCCAAATCCCCTCCCCTCAGCTCTCCTGGCCACATCTCCCCCAAGGACTCCTTCATGGCCGCTCTGTGCCTGAGCCCCACAGTTACACCACCACGCAAGCGGTCAAGGAGGTCCCCGGTCAGGGTGGTTGAGTCTCCCCCCCTGTCTCCACCCTCCCCTGGTGGCGCTGCGACCCATCCCTCTGACCCCCCCCCCCTCCTTGGGGCCTGAGGTCCCTTCGGGTGCAGGGGACTCCCTGGAGGACCTTGCAAAGGTGTGTAGTGCCATCCTGGCCTCCGCCTTTGGCACTGACCCACCCCCTGTGGTGGAGTCCTCCATCCCTGCACCCACAACGCCGCCCCTTTGCCCTGATGTCCCTGCGGTGCCTGTTGCTCCCCCCCCCCCCCTGATGCCCTCACCAGTGTGGAAGACGATGCCATTTGACTGTGCAGGCAAGGTAGGGGACACGCATCCCACTGTGTCCCCCATCCAGCTGAGAATCATTGACTGCCCTATGGGCTTTGTGAAGATTGAACTGCCTGCGATCCACGGACATTGTGCTCATGCTGAATAAAGCTTAATTTTGTTTTCATTATCACACTACTGCTATGCTGGTATTGGTGTTGGTGGGGCTGCTACATGGTTTTGGGTGGTGTGTAAGGGTTTGGGTGTGTGGGATATGTAGTAGTGTACTGCTCATTGGTGGGACCCTGGGATCTGTGTGCCATCACAAGGTGTTGGCTAACTTTCTTTGTTCATGTAGGCAGTTACTGCATGGTGCACTTGTCCCAGGGTGTATTCCTTCCTCTGTGTACCCAGCTTTCTTCCCTGCAGGGTGTTCCCAATGTTTAGCACAGAGCTGTGTCTACATGAGCTGTGTGTGTGACGGAGCCCTTCTACTTTGGCCATGCATGCAGGGCCATGTCTCCACCTGCAACAATCGTGGCATCCTTGGTGATCACTGTACTTGTGTGTGGAGTCTGTTGACATGAGTTCATGGGGACATGTTCCCTTGTAGCCAGTATGCATGTGGATAATTCTGGCCTCACACACATGTGTTACACCCCTCCTGTCTCAGGGCACTGCTGTTAGTGATAGGCACCCACCCCTCCTGTCTCAGGGCACTGCTGGGAGGACTCTGCACACACCCCTCCTGTCTCAGGGCACTGCTGGGAGGACTCTGCACACACCCCTCCTGTCTCAGGGCACTGCTGGGAGTGATAGGCACCCACCCCTCCTGTCTCAGGGCACTGCTGGGAGGACTCTGCACACACCCCTCCTGTCTCAGGGCACTGCTGGGAGGACTCTGCACACACCCCTCCTGTCTCAGGGCACTGCTGGGAGTGATAGGCACCCACCCCTCCTGTCTCAGGGCACTGCTGGGAGGACTCTGCACACACCCCTCCTGTCTCAGGGCACTGCTGGGAGGACTCCACACCCACCCCTCCTGTCTCAGGGCACTGCTGGGAGGACTCCACACCCACCCCTCCTGTCTCAGGGCACTGCTGGGAGGACTCTGCACACACCCCTCCTGTCTCAGGGCACTGCTGGGAGTGATAGGCACCCACCCCTCCTGTCTCAGGGCACTGCTGGGAGGACTCTGCACACACCCCTCCTGTCTCAGGGCACTGCTGGGAGGACTCCACACCCACCCCTCCTGTCTCAGGGCACTGCTGGGAGGACTCCACACCCACCCCTCCTGTCTCAGGGCACTGCTGGGAGGACTCTGCACACACCCCTCCTGTCTCAGGGCACTGCTGGGAGTGATAGGCACCCACCCCTCCTGTCTCAGGGCACTGCTGGGAGGACTCTGCACACACCCCTCCTGTCTCAGGGCACTGCTGGGAGGACTCCACACCCACCCCTCCTGTCTCAGGGCACTGCTGGGAGGACTCTGCACACACCCCTCCTGTCTCAGGGCACTGCTGGGAGTGATAGGCACCCACCCCTCCTGTCTCAGGGCACTGCTGGGAGGACTCTGCACACACCCCTCCTGTCTCAGGGCACTGCTGGGAGGACTCCACACCCACCCCTCCTGTCTCAGGGCACTGCTGGGAGGACTCCACACCCACCCCTCCTGTCTCAGGACATTGCTGGGAGGACTCTGCACACACCCCTCCTGTCTCAGGGCACTGCTGGGAGTGATAGGCACCCACCCCTCCTGTCTCAGGGCACTGCTGGGAGGACTCTGCACACACCCCTCCTGTCTCAGGGCACTGCTGGGAGGACTCCACACCCACCCCTCCTGTCTCAGGGCACTGCTGGGAGGACTCCACACCCACCCCTCCTGTCTCAGGGCACTGCTGGGAGGACTCTGCACACACCCCTCCTGTCTCAGGGCACTGCTGGGAGGACTCCACACCCACCCCTCCTGTCTCAGGGCACTGCTGGGAGGACTCCACACCCACCCCTCCTGTCTCAGGGCACTGCTGGGAGGACTCTGCACACACCCCTCCTGTCTCAGGGCACTGCTGGGAGTGATAGGCACCCACCCCTCCTGTCTCAGGGCACTGCTGGGAGGACTCTGCACACACCCCTCCTGTCTCAGGGCACTGCTGGGAGGACTCCACACCCACCCCTCCTGTCTCAGGGCACTGCTGGGAGGACTCCACACCCACCCCTCCTGTCTCAGGGCACTGCTGGGAGGACTCTGCACACACCCCTCCTGTCTCAGGGCACTGCTGGGAGTGATAGGCACCCACCCCTCCTGTCTCAGGGCACTGCTGGGAGGACTCTGCACACACCCCTCCTGTCTCAGGGCACTGCTGGGAGGACTCTGCACACACCCCTCCTGTCTCAGGGCACTGCTGGGAGGACTCTGCACACACCCCTCCTGTCTCAGGGCACTGCTGGGAGTGATAGGCACCCACCCCTCCTGTCTCAGGGCACTGCTGGGAGGACTCTGCACACACCCCTCCTGTCTCAGGGCACTGCTGGGAGGACTCCACACCCACCCCTCCTGTCTCAGGGCACTGCTGGGTGGACTCTGCACACACACCTCCGATTTCAGGATATGTACGCTTGGAACATACACGGTGGGGGTACGCTCAATGCATTCGAGGTGAGGGTACGAGTCTACTTACACTGGTGTGGTGGGGGTACGCTCCATGCATACGCGGGTGAGGGTACGGGTCGTACTTACACTGTTGGGCTGGGGGGTACGCTCCTTGCATACGCGGGTGGGGGTACGGGTCGTACTTACACTGTTGGGGTGGGGGTACGGTCCGTGAGTCCGCGGGTGGGGGTAGGAGTCGTACTTACACTGGTGGGGGTGGGGGTACGCTCCGTACGTCCGCGGGTGGGGGTACAGGTCGTACTTACACTGTTGGGCTGGGGGGTACGCTCCATGCATACGCGGGTGGGGGTACGGGTCGTACTTACACTGTTGGGGTGGGGGTACGGTCCGTGAGTCCGCGGGTGGGGGTAGGAGTCGTACTTACACTGTTGGCATGGGGGGTACGCTCCATGCATACGCGGGTGGGGGTACGGGTCGTACTTACACTGTTGGGCTGGGGGGTACGCTCCATGCATACGCGGGTGAGGGTACGGGTCGTACTTACACTGTTGGGCTGGGGGGTACGCTCCTTGCATACGCGGGTGGGGGTACGGGTCGTACTTACACTGTTGGGGTGGGGGTACGGTCCGTGAGTCCGCGGGTGGGGGTAGGAGTCGTACTTACACTGGTGGGGGTGGGGGTACGCTCCGTACGTCCGCGGGTGAGGGTTCGAGTTGTACTTACACTGTTGGCATGGAGGGTACGCTCCATGCATACGCGGGTGAGGGTTCGAGTCGTACTTACACTGTTGGCATGGGGGGTACGCTCCATGCATACGCGGGTGGGGGTACGGGTCGTACTTACACTGTTGGGCTGGGGGGTACGCTCCATGCATACGCGGGTGGGGGTACGGGTCGTACTTACACTGTTGGGCTGGGGGGTACGCTCCTTGCATATGTGGGTGAGGGTACGGGTCGTACTTACACTGTTGGGGTGGGGGGTACGCTCCATGCATACGCGGGTGAGGGTACGGGTCGTACTTACACTGTTGGGGTGGGGGTACGCTCCATGCATACGCGGGTGAGGGTAGGAGTCGTACTTACACTGGTGGGGGTGGGGGTACGCTCCGTACGTCCGCGGGTGAGGGTTCGAGTCGTACTTACACTGTTGGCATGGAGGGTACGCTCCATGCATACGCGGGTGAGGGTTCGAGTCGTACTTACACTGTTGGCATGGGGGGTACGCTCCATGCATACGTGGGTGGGGGTACGGGTCGTACTTACACTGTTGGGCTGGGGGGTACGCTCCATGCATACGCGGGTTGGGGTACGGGTCGTACTTACACTGTTGGGCTGGGGGGTACGCTCCTTGCATATGCGGGTGAGGGTACGGGTCGTACTTACACTGTTGGGGTGGGGGGTACGCTCCATGCATACGCGGGTGAGGGTACGGGTCGTACTTACACTGTTGGGGTGGGGGTACGCTCCATGCATACGCGGGTGGGGGTACGGGTCGTACTTTCACTGTTGGGGTGGGGGGTGCGCTCCTTGCATACGGGGTGGGGGTAGGGTCCGTACATATCCGTCCCCACGCTATGTGATGTTTGTGCGGCCCGTACCCAGGCCTTTGCCACGTGGGTGCGATCCGTCCCGCCATTGTTGGGGTGACGTGTGTGGGCGTGGTCCGACTCGTACCCACGCTCTTCAGGCGTGGGTACGGGACGTACCTGTCTGGTTGTGTTGCCGGTTCGCGTGGTGACGGACTTCCGTTGTGGCGGTCGCTGGCTTATCAGGACACGCCCCCACCCCCTCGTGGTGACCAGGGCATGGGAGTCAGGTATGTCCAGGCCATGTGTGGTGTGTGACTTATGTGGTTGTTTTGTGGCCTGCCCTGGTCCTGCCACCCCCACCCCACCCCACTTTCCCCCCTCCCTTAGTTATTCTGACCTTCTGCGGCGTCTGCGTCGTAACCTGTAGAGGAGGTGGACTGCTATGAGGGCAGGGATGACTCGTAGGTTCGGGTCCATGTCTGTCCGTCGCGTACTGGTACTCCTTGATCGCGTCGTCCTGTCGCGTACGGGTCCTCCTTGATCGCGTCGTCCTGTCGCGTACGGGTCCTCCTTGGTGGCGTCGTCCTGTGTGTCCGTCACGTACTGGTCCTCCTTGTTCGCGTCGTCGTCTGTCCGTCGCGTACTGGTGGTCCTTGTTCGCGTCGTCCTGATTTCCCGGCAGTTTTTGGCTGCCGCAAAATATTCACCGTGCGGGGTGACGTCGGTGCGAATCGTGATTCCTGGGTCGTGAATGGCTGGCTGCGAGCGTCCCGACGTCAGGTCGGCGCTTTCCCGGATCGCATTGGTAGGTGTTTTTTTGTTCGGTCGGGCTTTTTTACGATTCGTACGGTAATGGTGTACCCGTGCGAATCGTAATTCCTTGTTTGTAAAAATTGACGACCGGGTACGCGTCGGGCGGAGATTGTGCTCCGTCCGACGGTTCGTACCCGGTTTTTGCCGGATCGTGATCGGCACCTTAACATTAAAAGTAAAGTGCGGGTGCCACGATTATAGCAAAGGTAAAGAAATAGATGTTTTTTTCTATTTCTTTACTTTTGGTATAATTGCGGCACCCGCGCTTTACTTTTAACATTAAAAGTAAAGCGTTGGTGCCGCGATGCTTGTTATTGTTCTTCGTTACCCTCACATCTTCGGATGCATGTATCAGATTAACGCTCTTACTTGACCAGCTGAAAGGGCCTTGCCTTTTGGTGGCGGCTGTAAACAAGATGACCCTCCCTTGGTACAACCGTAAGAATGTGTAACTATCCCTGAAACACCACGACACTGTTCATAGAGTGCAGTATGACACTGTGGCAATTTATTATTGTCATTTATCTAAAAACGCGGTGAGGGTTCGAGTCGTACTTACACTGTTGGCATGGAGGGTACGCTCCATGCATACGCGGGTGAGGGTTCGAGTCGTACTTACACTGTTGGCATGGGGGGTACGCTCCATGCATACGTGGGTGGGGGTACGGGTCGTACTTACACTGTTGGGCTGGGGGGTACGCTCCATGCATACGCGGGTGGGGGTACGGGTCGTACTTACACTGTTGGGCTGGGGGGTACGCTCCTTGCATATGCGGGTGAGGGTACGGGTCGTACTTACACTGTTGGCATGGGGGGTACGCTCCATGCATACGCGGGTGAGGGTTCGTGTCGTACTTACACTGTTGGCATGGGGGTACGCTCCATGCATACGCGGGTGGGGGTACGGGTCGTACTTACACTGGTGGGGGTGGGGGTACGGTCCGTACGTCCGCGGGTGAGGGTTCGAGTCGTACTTACACTGTTGGGGTGGGGGGTACGCTCCTTGCATACGCGGGTGGGGGTACGGCTCGTACTTACACTGGTGGGGGTGGGGGTATGGTCCGTACGTCCGCGGGTGAGGGTTCGAGTCGTACTTACACTGTTGGGGTGGGGGGTACGCTCCATGCATACGCGGGTGGGGGTACGGGTCGTACTTACACTGTTGGCATGGGGGTTACGCTCCATGCATACGCGGGTGAGGGTACGGGTCGTACTTACACTGTTGGCATGGGGGGTACGCTCCATGCATACGCGGGTGGGGGTACGGGTCGTACTTACACTGTTGGCATGGGGGGTACGCTCCATGCATACGCGGGTGGGGGTACGGGTCGTACTTACACTGTTGGCATGGGGGTACGGTCCGTACGTCCGCGGGTGAGGGTTCGAGTCGTACTTACACTGTTGGGGTGGGGGTACGCTCCATGCATACGCGGGTGGGGGTAGGGTCCGTACATATCCGTCCCCACGCTATGTGATGCTTGTGCGGGCCGTACCCAGGCCTTTGCCACGTGGGTACGATCCGTCCCGCCATTGTTGGGGTGACGTGTGTGTGGGCGTGGTACGACTCGTACCCACGCTCTTCAGGCGTGGGTACGGGACGTACCTGTCTGGTTGTGTTGCCGGTTCGCGTGGTGACGGACTTCCGTTGTGGCGGTCGCTGGCTTATCAGGACACACCCCCACCCCCTCGTGGTGACCAGGGCATGGGAGTCAGGTATGTCCAGGCCATGTGTGACTTATGTGGTTGTTTTGTGGCCTGCCCTGGTCGTGCCACCCCCACCCCACCCCACTTTCCCCCCTCCCTTAGTTATTCTGACCTTCTGCGGCATCTGCGTCGGTGCCTGTAGAGCAGGTGGACTGCTATGAGGGCAGGGATGACTCGTAGGTTCGGGTCCATGTCTGTCCGTCGCGTACTGGTACTCCAATCGCGTCGTCCTGTCGCGTACGGGTCCTCCTTGCTCGCGTCGTCCTGTCGCGTACGGGTCCTCCTTGGTGGCGTCGTCCTGTGTGTCCGTCACGTACTGGTCCTCCTTGTTCGCGTCGTCGTCTGTCCGTCGCGTACTGGTGGTCCTTGTTCGCGTCGTCCTGATTTCCCGGCAGTTTTTGGCTGCCGCAAAATATTCACCGTGCGGGGTGACGTCGGTGCGAATCGTGATTCCTGGGTCGTGAATGGCTGGCTGCGAGCGTCCCGACATCAGGTCGGCACTTTCCCGGATCGCATTGGTAGGTGTTTTTTTGTTCGGTCGGACTTTTTTACGAATCGTACGGTCATGGTGTACCCGTGCGATTCGTAATTCCTTGTTTGTAGAAATTGACGACCGGGTACGCGTCGGACGGAGAATATGCTCCGTCCGACGGTTCGTACCCGGTTTTTGCCGGATCGTGATCGGCACCTATAGATAGATTATGTAGGCAGTAAAATGGGGTAGGCTAATATCTGAGCCCGCTATCTAGGGATCTGTCCAGGTCACATAATAAGGGTAGACCCAAAGGCCTCGGTATGTAATTTGGAGAGCACAAAATGTTCCTCATTGGCGGGAAAACAGTTCAGTATCCAAGAGAGTTGTGACGGTGGTATGAGCGGGATGTCAACAGGAAGGGTGGCAGAAGTGTCCATGAGAGGGGTTTTGAAAGAAAATATTTGCAAAATCTTGCCGACTAAGTCGTGAATAAAAGCTGGTTAGCTCCTCATATTGTGATTGTAACGGACTACAGGACTAGGGCTAGCCCGCAAGCGTTTAGATTTCCAACAATATTAAAAACGTATTTGGCTTTATTAAGAGCTATATTGATCCGCAAAACAATGTAATTCTATCTGAGTGGATGCTTTGTTTGTAGTCACAGAGAGCTGATAATTAATGGATTTTGTCTTGTGATATATAATGTAATCTACACTTAAACTCCAGGTGTTTACATTATTGCTTGGGTCCCGAGAGGGCTAGTGAGAACCAAGGCATCAAATGTCTGGGTATAGAGGCCCCAAACTATTGTTTCACCATAGGATCAAGCTAGTCATTTCCAATAATTTCCAATCATAGTGCTGCAAGCACATTGGGCCATGATTTTAGCATCTCTCTCTCCCTGGGGGCAGGCCAAATGACCAAATCTCAGATTACTCTGATTTGGGGGTTTTAGCCCACCCTTTCCTGTGGCAGTCTCTGTGGCATTTCCAGTTTGACCAGAAAGGTCTATCTCCTCCCTACTGAGTTCATCCCCTGTACTGTGATATTTATATCACAGGTGCTATATCAATCACACAGGCGGGCCAGTTCTGTGGGTAATCCACTCATGTAATCCAGTGAAAGTGAATAAAAACAAAGTAAAAGGAGTACACAGAATAAGGGTAGTGTCTGTCTCCCATACAATCTTCTGTTATGAAAAATAAGAATTATGTCTGGATGTGACTACCAGGGCTGAAAGAGTCATTCTCTTCAAAGCTGTCTTAACACAACACTATGTCACCGTTTCAACCCTATTTGTACTGAATACTGAGGTTCTTCATCTGGACATCTAGTGGTATAGTACTATAATCCCTAACCAGCCTAATCCCAACAAATGTTGGAGAAATTGCAGCGTTAATGCCCTAGAGTTTGGGTATACAATCAGTCCACCTGAAACAGGAAACATAAGAAAATCTGAGTTTCTATGAGGCACAGGCATCCACCAACTAGCCTGGCTGCAGTAATATTGATTATCGGTATCCCAACATTGAAGGTCTGCTGCACTCAGGTGTTCATGAGGCATCTCCAACTTCCTAATGTTGATATTGGAGGGGAGTTGGCCCTGATCTCCACAGTGTAAACGCTTGGCTCTTGGGAGCCTCTTCTATTACCAGCGTTTCATCTCCCATGGGCTACACCTGGCTTTCCCATTAAGGGATAGTGGCGTCTCCTGCATACAAACCAGATTTGTCTTATTCAATAGAGCAGTTGCAGCTGGATAAGAAGTTGCAAATGCTCTCTTAGCCCCTTTAAATCCCGGTAGCGGAGTGTAAATTTCTCCTAATGCTGTCTTCAGTCGTTAACTCGGACTACTTAGATCCTTCTTAGTGCATAATCAAAATCTCCAGAGTCTGTTTTATATGTCGGCCCACAGTGCCCGTGCAGCTCCCTCCATCCCGTGGGGCATACCTGCTTCCTATCGCTATGGTATTGCTTTTATAGGGGAAACAACCTTTACAACGCAACTTTTACAACGCTATGCTATTACAACGCATTTTTTACAACGCAAAAGCTTTTACAACGCATGCATTTACAACGCATGCTATTATATGGTAAGTACTTTTACAACGCATATACCATTACAACGCATTCTTTGCAAAAGCCTTTACAACGCATGCATTTACAACGCATGCATTTACAACGCATGATGTTATATGGTAAGTACTTTTACAACGCATATACTATTACAACGCTTTTTTTTTTAATATTGAGATATGTAAAAAATTAAATATATATTGTATAATTTAAAATAATTACTATATTTGTTTAATATGATAGAGTAATTATTGTTAAATATGATAGAGTAATTATTGAGTATAATTTTTTTTTTGTTTTTGAAAAAATTAAAAATGTGAGTAGTTTAACAAAAGATTAATACTTGAGTATTTTTCTAATTTTAAAGAGTATTTTTAAGTTAAATTAAATAAATATATGATTAATACTTGAGTATTTTTCTAATTTCAAAGAGTATATTTTTATTTAAATTAAATAAAAATAAGATTAATAAAAGAGTATTTTTCTAATATCAAAGAGTATTTTTTTAGTTTAATTAAAAAAATAAAATGTTATTATTAATTGATTTGTGTTATGAGAAATTAATAATTGATTATTTTTAATTTTATTATAATATGTTAATAATTTAAAAATAGATTTATTATTAATTATTTATACTAGAGCTTTTTTAAAAAATATTAAAAAAAATTTATTTTAAAAAAAAGAATTAAGGAAGAATAATACTTGAGTATTTTGAAAAAATCAAAGAGTATTTTTTAAGTTAATTTAAATAAATATAATATTAATAATAAATGAATTGTATTATGAGAAATTTATAATTGAGTAATTTTAATTTTACTAAAATATGTAATTAAAATAAAAATTAGGATTATTATAAAATAATAATACTAGAGCATGTATTTAAAATTAATATCAATTAATATAAAAATTAATATTAGTATTATGAAAGAATAATACTTGAGTATTTTTAATCTTCTTATATAAAGTTTAATGTTTGTAAAAATATTACACAAAAAAGTAAGAGTACTTTTGGAGTATTATAATATAAAATTAGAGAAATGTAAAAAAAAAAAAAGATAAAGAACTAAAAATATTTTTAATATTAAAAGAGTAATTAGAAATGAATTTCAAAAAATAATAATACCGAAAGAAAATAGAGCAAAGAAAATAGAACTTACTTTAAAAAAAAGTTCCCACGCTTTTGCATTGAAGTCTATGAGCTTATTTGTCCTTCATTTATTTTGGCAGCTTCTGAATATACAACCCGCGGAACAAGAAAAGAAGGATCAGAAAGAGAAGAATGCGCAAGATTAGAAGGAAAAAGAAAATAGAGTCGAGGTAAGGAACAGATTTAGTAAATTTACATTTAAAAAGTAACATTTTACATGATTAAATTACAATATTTAAAAATAAAAACAGTAAACAAATAATGTTTATAAAATATTTCTTTATTGAAACAAACTTAAAAATTAAACCATATTTTTATTGATTTTTGCAAAATAAGGTACATTTTTTAGAAAACATATAAATATTTTAATTACATTTTTAAACATTTATTTACAGATTAGTTAAATAAAGTAGTCCGTTATAAATATTGAAGCACGCGATGACGTAATGACGTGAGCGTCGACGTAATGCGCCATTTTGAAGAGCATCGGAGGAGGAAGCAGCAGGAAGCTGATCTGCGTCCAGGTAGGAAACATTTTCACTTTTAATTTTATATTAAACCTTTAATAGTGATACATATATAGTAAGGAAAGAATAAGGAGAGGTTGCGGAAAAACTAATTGATGTTTAAAATGTTTAAAAACATGTCCACATTTATGTCATTAATGTATGCCTATGTCGGGTCGCCCAAAGGTATTGGTTCATTTCAAAAATGTATGTAACTGTAAAAATATTTAAAGTTACTGTTCACAAAGTTTATTGGTTAACTTCGGAACGAAAAATAGTGATTTTGTTCTTCATTTCTAAGAGAAAAATAATAGCGTATTCGTAAATTTTGGGAAATAATGATTGAATATAAATTGGTGGTTATGCAGCAATGTGCATTTTGGATAATGGCTTCACATGTACAATTTAGATTAGTTTGTTTTTTGGTGAGTTTTTAGGTCGGTAATTAAAAAAGAAGTTTTCTGTAATTAAACTAATGGCGTACGGTTGTTGAAAAATTGGTCAAATACTATGGAACAGTAGATTTGATGACATTGGTAGTTTTGCTAGAAATGAAGATTTGAAAAAAAAAAAAGGACCCGACTTGTAAGTTTGAAAAATTTTTTAGAAAAAACATTGTATGCCAATTGTAAAATAAAAAAATTTAAATTTGAAGCAAAGCAAGAAAGTAAGTACTAAACTAATTTTAGAAAGAAAGAATGTTAGAAAGATTTTCAAGGTAGTCTATAGCCACACACAACGAAAATTGTTGTACAATAGCCAATAGTCTCTCAGACATTTCCCTTGTTTTGACAGTAACTCGTGGGTTTAGACTACCTGCAAGTGTTTGGGCTATTCTCATTTCTTGAAAACTTTGCTCCTTCTTCAAAGTTTCCAAAAAAGAGTAGAAGTTTGGATGAGGTTTGCCAATTGTGTGGTTGAAGGAGTTATGCCATCCCTCAATGGCATTGTTTGTTTTTGCTTCTCCCTCTAAACAACTCGTGTAGCAGTTCCACCTCTCCACATGGAATCGTGGCTTCCTCCTGCGACCCGATCTGCTTAGGTGTCCAATCCATGTGTCCTCGAAATAATTTAGAATGGGTGCCAATTTTTCTTCGTTACTTGTATAATAAACAGATTCTATAATTGCAGTGTAGTACTCGTCCACACTATCGGGAGCAACAAAACAAAGTGCTGTTAATTTTTTTAGTTCAAATTGTAGTTTGCTATCACGAGAATATTCTGCAACTAGGGATGTTTTCTGTAATTTACGCCAAAATGCCTGGGAAAAATGAAAAAAACATCCCTGAATTTGGGTATCCGTGTACGTTTTATTGATCACATTGATCATGCTCAATTCAAAATCTATAATTATTTTCCTAGGACTTTGAGATGTTTTACTTTTAATCACTGATAAAAGTTCAGTGTATGTTGCAGAAGTCTTATCAGGTAGCAAACTATATACTAAGGGGATTACACTATTGTTAATTTTGGCATGTATAGTGTAAATTTGAGTGAAAGGATGGGGTGTACTTTTAAACGTCCCATCCATCATCCAAATTTCACTACTTTCTAACTTTGCAAGGTTATGTGGGGTACTAAAAATGAGAATTCGTTTCTGAGGGTTTTCGTTGTCATGCAGAAGGAAAGGTTCATCAGAAAAAGAAATAGAAAGATCATGTGGAATTCTAATGTCAGAGAAAGAATGTGGTGTAGATAATTGAATGTTACTTGCCTGCTTTTGTCTTTGAATAATTCTTCTCAAATTAGGAATTATAGGCATGTTACTAGCAACATGACTGGGGACATGCTGTGCAACCTCTCTTAAAATGGATCCTGTAGAATCATTGGAGGTGCTTGCAATAGCTTTCATTTCGTTAACGGTTTCTCTAATTTCTACCTCCATTGCAGAGGCAGAGTGGTTATGTTCTGTGGTTTTCACAACTAAATTATCAAGAGTAACCGCTCTGCCACTGCAATGGGTAGTGTAGTATTGCACACACCTCCAATGATTTCTAGTTAAACTTATTCTTTCCTTACTATATATGTATCCTCCATGGTTTAATAATTTTTTTCCCTTCCTGGATTTAATGTACTTCGCAGCTTCAAGACTAGACATTATCTGAAAAGAGAAGAGAAGAAAAACAAATTAGGCTTAAAAAGTAAATGCAATACCTCAAATGTAACACTTACACATTCCCACACTTTCCCTACTGTTGCACCTTCCTGGAGTATGAATAGTAAATATTACCCCTACACCATCCAACACTTTCCCTACTGCTGCACCTTCCTGGAGTTGGAATAGTAAATTATACCCCTACACCATCCAACACTTTCCCTACTGCTGCACCTTCCTGGAGTTAGAATAGTAAATTGCACCCCTTCACCATCCAACACTTTCCCTACTGCTGCACCTACCTGGAGTTGGAATAGTAAATTGCACCCCTACACCATCCAACACTTTCCCTACTGCTGCACCTTCCTGGAGTTAGAATAGTAAATATTACCCCTACACCATCCAACACTTTCCATACTGCTGCACCTTCCTGGAGTTGGAATAGTAAATTGCACCCCTACACCATCCAACACTTTCCCTACTGCTGCACCTTCCTGGAGTTGGAATAGTAAATTGCACCCCTTCACTATCCAACACTTTCCCTACTGCTGCACCTTCCTGGAGTTGGAATAGTAAATTGCACCCCTACACCATCCAACACTTTCCCTACTGCTACACCTTCCTGGAGTTAGAATAGTAAATATTACCCCTACACCATCCAACACTTTCCCTACTGCTGCACCTTCCTGGAGTTGGAATAGTAAATTATACCCCTACACCATCCAACACTTTCCCTACTGCTGCACCTTCCTGGAGTTGGAATAGTAAATATTACCCCTACACCATCCAACACTTTCCCTACTGCTGCACCTTCCTGGAGTTAGAATAGTAAATTGCACCCCTACACCATCCAACACTTTCCCTACTGCTGCACCTTCCTGGAGTTGGAATAGTAAATTGCACCCCTACACCATCCAACACTTTCCCTACTGCTGCACCTTCCTGGAGTTAGAATAGTAAATATTACCCCTACACCATCCAACACTTTCCATACTGCTGCACCTTCCTGGAGTTGGAATAGTAAATTGCACCCCTACACCATCCAACACTTTCCCTACTGCTGCACCTTCCTGGAGTTGGAATAGTAAATTGCACCCCTACACCATCCAACACTTTCCCTACTGCTACACCTTCCTGGAGTTAGAATAGTAAATATTACCCCTACACCATCCAACACTTTCCCTACTGCTGCACCTTCCTGGAGTTGGAATAGTAAATTATACCCCTACACCATCCAACACTTTCCCTACTGCTGAACCTTCCTGGAGTTAGAATAGTAAATTATACCCCTACACCATCCAACACTTTCCCTACTGCTGCACCTTCCTGGAGTTAGAATAGTAAATTGCACCCCTTCACCATCCAACACTTTCCCTACTGCTGCACCTTCCTGGAGTTGGAATAGTAAATTGCACCCCTACACCATCCAACACTTTCCCTACTGCTGCACCTTCCTGGAGTTGGAATAGTAAATATTACCCCTACACCATCCAACACTTTCCATACTGCTGCACTTTCCTGGAGTTGGAATAGTAAATTAAACCCTTACACCATCCAACACTTTCCCTACTGCTGCACCTTCCAGGAGTAAGAAAAAAAAATTCTTCCAACTGAAAACTTTTTGTTATACATTTTGGGAATATTTTAAAAATAAAAAGTAAATTGTTTGTTAAACAAATTGATGGTTTAAATACAATGTTGTATAAAAATACCTTGTTTTTTTGGAATTGGTTTCCTTGGTGAGGCTTCTGAAGTGGAAATGGCCTGCTGGCTGGAGTTGACACTTATGTGTTGGTTGGAATCGTACAACAAAAACAATTGTCTGGAAAAGTGATAAAAGGATAAAATGAGAAAACTGAACGTTTTTGAGAAATGCGAATTTAAAATAACTTTTTGCAAAAATGATATTCAATATAACTTATAGTACATAACACTTTCCCTACTGATGCACCTTCCTGGAGTTAGAATAGAAAATTGGACCCCTACACCATCCAACACTTTCCCTACTGTTGCACCTTCCTGGAGTAAGAATAGTCATTTGGACCCCTACACCATCCAACACTTTCCCTACTGTTGCACCTTCCTGGAGTTGGAATAGTAAATTATACCCCTACACCATCCAACACTTTCCTAACTACTGCACCTTCCTGGAGTTAGAATAGAAAAATGTACCCTTACACCATCCAACACTTTCCCTACTGCTGCACCTTCCTGGAGTTAGAATAGTAAATTGCACCCTAACACCATCCAACACTTTCCCTACTGCTGCACCTTCCTGGAGTTTGAATAGTAAATATTACCCCTACACCATCCAACACTTTCCCTACTGCTGCACCTTCCTGGAGTTAGAATAGTAAATTGCACCCCTACACCATCCAACACTTTCCCTACCGCTGCACCAACCTGGAGTTAGGAAAAAAAATTCTTCAAACTGCAACTCTTATTTTAATTATTTTGGGATTATATTTACATTAAAAATTAAATGGTTAGTCTAACATATTGATGGTTTAAATACAATGCTGTATAACAATACCTTGTTTTTTTGGAATTGCTTTCCTTGGTGAGGCTTCTGAAGTGGAATTGGCCTGTTGGCTGGAGTTGTCACGTATGTGATGGACTGAATCTTTCAGCAAAGAAACAAACAATTGTCTTGGGAAAAAAAAAGAGAAAATAAAATAACTTAACGTTGTTGAAAAATGCAAATTCTGATTAACTTTTTAAAATTATGACATAGAATATAACTAATACTACATAACACTTTCCTAACTACTGCACCTTCCTGGAGTTAGAATAGAAAAATGTACCCCTACACCATCCAACACTTTCCCTACTGCTGCACCTTCCTGGAGTTAGAATAGTTAATTGTACCCCTACACTATCCATCAGTTACCCTACTTCTGCACTTTACTGGAGTAACAATAGCAAAAGGAATGACTATTACATTGTGGAATTTATAACACTGAAAATATAAAATACCTTTTACAGTTGTTGTTTGTTCTCGTGGCTTTTTGGTAATGCTGGCTGCAGGATTAAGTTATTTTTTAAATTTATTTAATCCACAAACTTGTAACCGATTTACTGTGGAAATGAAAAAAAAGTTTTATAAATTAATGTTACTTAGCCAACGTTGGTTAAAACAAAATAACCAATTTTTTGAAAATATGATATTTGACAAATGAGTATGAGTAACAATTGGTAAAGCAAAACATAATACACTTTGAATGCATTTTTAAATAAGAGTAATAATGGATACACCTACACCATCACTCAAATACTCTACTGCTGAACATTCTGGGACTTAGAATAGTAATAGTTACCCCAGTAACATGAAACTCTTTTTCAAATGTAGTACCTAACTGAAGTCATATTAGTAATTGTTACCCCTGCACCATTGTATAATTTCGTTTATGATGTAGTGTGAATGAGTAAAAAAATAAAAAAATCACCTTTACCATACAACACTTTAGCTAATGCTAAAAATATATTTTTAAAGTAAAATAATTACAATTAAATAACATTTACCTTCACAATAGTAAAGGTGAGTCGATTACGTTGAGGTGATGCAAAATTAGGTACACCAATTCTTGATTTTGAAAATATAGCAAGTTTCTGTTTTTGGAAAAGAAAGTAGTTGTTTTAAGTTGGTATATATTTTTAGTGATAACAAATTAGAAACAGTGCATTTTAAAAGTTAATATAAAAATTTTTAAAGCATATTTTGTATGGAAAGCAAACATATTTTACGCTAAAGCAAGGTGTTAAAAATTTTTACTGACTTACTAGTAGTTGCAAACTAATAATGCTTTTCCGAACGAATTCAGTGCTCTCTCTGAGGAGGTCGCAGTGGAGGAGACAGAGGGTCAGGTTTTGACGTCTGGTCTCTCTGGTAGTTGATAATCAACTGATTGCAAAATGGTGTCTTCCTGGTATTTATAAGTTTTACTCAGTGTCACTATTAATTTTTTTAAAAACTGCGTTCGTTGTGTTTTTTTTTATACTTTATTTTACTGTGGAAAATGATAATTTAAAAAAGCATTTAAAAATGTATTGTTTTCATTCATTTGCTCCGTTTTGGCATCCATTTTGGAACATGTCTTTTGCTATTGTTTTCATAGAAAGTGTTGTAGGACAAGTTTTACAAGTGAGATGGATAAAATGGCGCCTATGTGTATGTGTCTTCTGTTTTTCTCTGTTTAATTACTTTCCGATGTAATCATGATAAAAATGTGTATGTATTGTTGTTAAATCTTTCGTTGTTTGTATAAAACTTTGAAATGTGTGAATACGGAATTTTAGGAGGGATTTTGAGTATTAATTTTAATACTCGAGTATTAATTTGGTAATGCATTTCAGTAGATTTACGTACAGTTTTTCTCCACATTTTAATACACTTCCCCACCCTAAAACCCCTAATTTCCCTGCATCCCGTGCCAGATTTTATTGTACTTTAAAAAAAAAAAAAAAAAAATCGCATTGTAATGGTATGCGTTGTAATAGATTTCGTTGTAACAGCACTTTTAAGTATTTTAATAGGTTTTGCGTTGTAAAAGTGTTCGTTGTAAAGTAATGCGTTGTAATAGTATTTGCGTTGTAAAAAATGCGTTGTAATGGTATGCGTTGTAATAGCATGCGTTGTAACGTCATACATCCCTTTTATAGATGAGGGATACTCCTATGCAATGATTGCTCCACCATTTTCACAAAATGTCACACTTTGCGGACCCATACACAGGTCAAGTGGCTGCGCCGGAGACCACAAAAACCTACATCCAACCAAGTGCTACCAAGCAATTATTGCAAAGGTTTTTGAAGTGCCATCCATGGAAGTCCCAGTGCCCCTTCTGGAGAATAAGGGCACCTGTTTACTTGTGACAGCAACATCTCTCTTATTGAGGACTACCCTGACCCTTAAGTTTTCAAACAGATTCCATCTAGAGGAAGCCATTGGCTGAGCCAGCTATTTCAAAGCCCTTAGACAACAAGTTCTCTATTCCCAAGTACAGTCAATTTTTAATCATCGATAATCTCCCAGTTCACTCCGAGATCGTGATGTCGCTTCCTCAAGGGGATGGTGTCATGTTTCCACATGAACTAGGAAGCCAAATGTCAAGAGGCACATGGCAAAAAATACCAATCTGGTGGCCTTTTTTTGAGACAGGCCAAAATCATGGGCATCTAAGGGCTATAGCATTGGTTTTGATTTCCAGATTTGTCTTGGAGGTGTTCAGGTTTATTGGAAACTAGGGGAAAAGAAGCTGCAGAACAGAAATTGCTGAAGACATCTCATTGATAATAAACGAAGGCCACAAATTTAGGTTAGTCCAAGCACTGGCAAATGCTGTCTAGGTCTTCTGACCTTAAGTCAAATGCCCAGTAGAAAATTATTAACCTGCCCTGCATTGTTGGGAAGAACTTCAGGGTAGTAGGTCACTATCTTGAGGTCAACAATATTGACCTACAAAATATTACACCTGCTGCATCGCCTACCCCCACACCATCAAGTGAAATATATCTTTACTTTTCATAATTTCACATGTATATGCCTTGACAATGGAGGTCATTAAATATGTTGCAGGTGATGTAGTCACCCCTCACTGACATTCAGTCTCATTGCTTCTGCAAAGGTCCTCAACAAGATCCTGCCTTTCTTCGGTGGCCTTGTTGTGGTAGCAGGTGGTCTACTTCTGTATTGACCTAAATAGTTCCCTCATCTGAGTAACCTTAAGGGAGGAAGCAGCATTTGGCCTTGGCCTATACCCTGAGAACCCTATACAAACTGTCCTGCTGGCCTCAATGCGAATCCAGTTCAGTAGTGCAATCCTAGGCTGCAACCTTCCCTCCTCCAGAGATGTCAGCATCCGCCAGTCAGGTGGTGGATCGGTTCAGAAGCATCAGAACTGTGCCAACCTGTGAGATTCCAGAGGCTTTGGGAATTACAGGAGACCTACACAGAGAAGGTGACAAACCTTGGGATGTTCAAGGAGATGGTTTATGGACAACTAGTGACAGTACTTTATGTATTCTACTATCCACATTTTTAAACAAATTATCCCGTAACAGCAGTCAAATAGTCATTATTGGCTCGTGTTTTGTGTCAAGTGAGAATGTGCCAGACTATAGTTGATAAACACAGAAATCAGACACAGCCTTTGATGGAAACATTAAGGTTTTAAGAATAACTTCAACCCTGTGAAAAACTGTAAGCACCTCTCCTGTACACAGAGTATGAATTTTACAACCCTTTCAGCCATAATGTCACCTGTCAATGGAAGTCTCTCAATGGCGGCCATCTTAGTGTGGGGAATAGATCAAAAGTGTCCAGCACCACACTGAGTTTGTACAAAGGCGCTGGTTCGTTTCTGATTCATCTTTATATTTAAAGATCTCTAAATGGAATAAGGGCAAACGTTGTTTCTCTGTATGTGTTGAAGGAAGGTACATACATGTACTTTAATTCTTTGCTTTAAATAGGCTATCAGATGGTGATGAAGGTGCGAATTTTTGATGCATCAGGAAGAGAATGTGAGCCTAGGCAATGGCTACATGTTGAAAAAGGAAATTATAAGCACCTTTATGGCTTTTCAATTAAAGGAATAAACATGAACAATTTGTGATTCATCAGTCACTTAGAAACAGTTTCAAAGTTAAGTGCACCTGTCAGCCGGTTATATCTGGCATCCTTGCATAACCTAGACAATGTACCAAAGGCAGCATTTTAGTCATAAAGTGGGACCTTATTGTAAGTCGTTTACAGCATCCCTCCTCCTCCCCAATGTAGTCTAAACCTAGAGTAAGGTATACGTATATTTTTGTAAATATTTCAATAGCACTACTGCAACAAGAAGATATTAAAGTGCTTTATGTACAGGGGGAAAAAATATAGATTGCGCTATTGGTAACGGACTGTGGCCGCGATTGCCAGATCGGTGGTGTGTGAGTGCTCTAACTTGTAAGGTTCACTTCCAATTCAAAGTTCAAGTGACGACAGAAGCGGGAAGTCTGAAGTAGTTTCCCACCGCAGAGAGAACCTTTTACTTGAGAGAGCCTATTTTATATCTGATCCTGACCTCTTTTAGAGCCTCAGTGGTAAAGCTCCGAGGTGTGGTGGATGAACAGAGAGGCCTGAACCACTGTGTAGAAGCTTGTGTTATGCTTATGATAAGTAAAGTATGAACGCCTTGGCCTCAGATCAGACTGGATCTAGCTGGTGTGGTAAGTCTCAGCATTGATCATCTACATTTTAATTTACTTTGCGGATTAGAAGAATGAGAGTAAAGTGTAAATACTCTTCCTCCATCGCCTTCTCTAGTGGGCATTCCAACAAGCTCATAAGTGTTTTATGAAGCTCTGGCATTTAATGTTTTCAGGTGCTGTGGACAAACGGATGAATTGTGTAAGACGTCCTTTAGCCTATACTCTTTGTGCTTAAAGTCATGGGATTCTTAAAGGTATCTTCCTAGAGCATCCAGAATGTGTTCTCTGTCAAGCTTAATGTGTTGAATGTTGGCCAGTGCCATTGTTAGCGGTGGCCCCCTTCGCTTGTTTTTGAATGCTATTACTTGATGTAGCATCAGTCTGGGTCAAACCTCTTGGTAACGAGCACTGGAAAAAGCAATTGCAGATTAAGATGAAAGCTCTGAGTTTTAATTGCTTGATATTGAGGAGCATTCCTATTGACACTGGGGCCTCCGTCATGATGGGTGTCCTGCATGGATTCCTCCTCACAGATGGAAGGCATAAGTACCTGCCTTACCTTCCCGACTGATTAAATCGTAAAGTTGTTGCTATGGAGTACGGGCTCACATTGAGTTGGGCTGAAGCTCCAGCAGAAGCACAGAGACATAAGTACCAACCACTAAATGTATCGTAAAGTTGGGAAACAAATGGAGTCATGGCAGCTGTATAGTCCATTACTATAAGTGTAAATGAATGAAAATGCCTTCCTGGCAGAACAAGGAGACTGATGAAGTGTAAGACTGATGGACAGACAGACTCTTGGAGAGATTTGCTAGACTGCACCAAGATATGTCTGTTTGGAGAGATGACAAGGGAATGGAAGAGATTGGTAGATGGATCGCTCAAGATGCAATATTAGTGGATGAATGAACAGATGGTCGTTTTGAATGACTAAGTACAGGAAGAGAGACTGCTCTTGTTTGAAAGTGTTGAAATGAATTATGGGTTGTGAAAGGTTATTTTTACCATTTCTTAGCAGAAGAGCAGACCAATGTCCTAGGGATCAAAGGGAGACGCAGAAGAAACAAAGCTCGGCACAGGTTAGTTTTGAGTTATTATGAGATTTTACTCCGATTTACTAGTCAGCACTGAAAATGGGGAATAGCATGCAAACTCCTTTTGCATGTTAGTACCGCTTTGTAACACTACTAACTGACGGTTGAATGCAAAAACTAAGTGAGCGCAACTTAGCGTGCAGCTTGGACCTGGCACAGCCCTACAAATGGATACAAAATGCTTTGGATTCATTTTTGCACAAAACTGAACTTTATTTTGAGCCATTACACGCTAACATTACATTTTATATGTGTTTGATGTCTGAATGGAACAATAAAGTTCAAATTAGATATTGGACGAGCAAAGACCATTCTCACAGACTGTGTTTTTATTATTTTACGATCTTCTGAACTTAACTCCAACTTTGAATCAGGCACTCTTTATTTACTCCAAGTTCTCTATGTTCTATAGATCTGCATTCCTGAATTTGCTCGAGCCACAGCGACCATCCAGTATCTCGCTATCTTTATTCTAGACTTAATAGAGAGGAATGTTTTTTATAGTTCTGTCTAAATCTTCCTTTTTCAGTAGTACAACCCAAAAAACAAGCGAGCTAGCATATGGACAGACCATTTTTCCTGTTACCATGGGGACGTGTAAGAGCACGTTCCTGTAATTATACATATTTGGCACCTGTATACAATCTGTATTGTTGTGATTTGCTTTGGTACGGAGACCATGGGTGTGGTCTGCGCTCCATAAACATTCAGAATAAACGCGAGGCCATAATTGTGACGTGCTATGTAATTGATGGAGCACCTGATCTGAATTTCCAGCAGCAATTATGTGTAGTTACATGAAATTAACAGGGGATCGCTCTTTTCTTTAATTCGATATTTACAAAGTGGTCTAACCTCTGAAGATAAAGTCACACCCTACACGTATACATGCACGCTTACAATACACAACCTCAAAATATGGACTAGCAGGTTTCGCAAAATAAAATATAGCCCACAGTCTAGAGTGCAACCACGTCATATCGGTGCAGTTCCTATAGGAGATATTCCCGTGCCAGAAGTTTAAAGGCCATTAACAGACCTGCCCGATGAATGTCCATGGGTTGCATATTCCAGCACTTCAAGACGCACACCGTAGCCATCTCCTTGGAAGTTTCACTTGGAGATCCAGGGCACCTCTAGAGGTAAGTCTGCGTTTGAGAGTAGGGTTCTCCATAGTGGAGAAGTGTGGCTCAGTGATTAGAGCGGCAGACCCTGATGCAGAGGTCTAGCCCGGGACCAGGGTTCAATTCCCTGCCTCAGCGGGTCTTGGGCTCAAAAATTCCACGGACCTGATAATTCTCGCCTCGGTGCCTATTCCAATCATGGAGTCCCACTCTGCAACTCTGGGCAATAGCTTGCTTAATCTCCACAACGGCCCCCACAACGCTAAGGATGCCTGGCTTCCACCTTGGGGGTGCCCAGGAGTGGACGCCTCACAGGGAAAGCCAGGATGGGTTCCACAGCGGTATTCGTACAAGCGCCTTGAGACCCTTGCGGGTGAGTAGTGCGCTATACAAGTATAAAATTTACATTTACATAGTTTGGAATGGTACCACATATGGCTGGCAGTAAGCTGACCATGATCTCCAGAAGGCCCTATGCATGGTGCAAAATATAGGCAGATATCCCCTCTTCTAGTTGATCAACAAATTAGCCACTGTCTGCTGCTTGTCTCTAAAATATACACAAGAGCAGTCTCATATAGATTGTCTGACTGCGCCTCTTAAAGCTTTCTATTTGCGGAAAAGCATGTACTTCATCATATCTGTAGCAAGATGCGGGTATTGAGTTTTATGAAGCCAGTCAGTGAAATTAGCATGAAGGTCACTGACTTGACCTGCTGGTACATGAACAAGCCGTTGCCCAGCAACACCCCCAAGGTTCCTACAAGTACTACTAATGTACTACAAAATGCTATTCACTAACCCATAGGTGGAGACCTCTGCCTCCCCTATCAATCAATCAATCAATAAAGTTTATTTGGCTGAAAGGCCATATAAAAGTACATCATCCAGCAGTTCATTGGGAATGCTACAGATTCTGTTGAACTTGCAATAAATAAAAGCAAGAGCAAAAAGAGTTCAAATGAGCCTATAAAATACAGCCCCCTAGGTAATGAAGTGCCAATAGCCTAAGAACATAAAACGTGAAATACATTTTAAAACAACAAAAGCATGTTATAGTTAAAAAACATTTTAAAGCATTTTAGAAATAGTCTTGAGCAGGAATAGATTCTATTGCAATACAACAAGCGACAAGCAAAACATTAGGTTTAGATGACCTATAAAAAGGGAGCTCAAAGAAAGAAAAGAAAAACAAAGTGAATCACAGGAGGACAAAACCTCATTTTGGGTCCTCTATGTGCTCCTACCAGTGCATTCGTTTATTCCAAACTTCTCGATTTCACCAAGATAAACCCTGTTCTATTAATCGAGGTAAGTCAATGACGATACAGAAGATAATTGCAAAACACAAAGCTACGATCATCAAAGCTCAGTACTCATGGGTGATCAGTCCTAAAAAATAAAAATTCAACATCTATTGCCTTTATGATAAAATAGAAATTAAAAACAACTCAGGCATACTAAAATGCATCTATTGAAATAATACCTTAAGTTCCTTAATGTTTCTGGATATAAAGGGCACATTTTATAAAATTTAGTAATAAAAAACACAGATCCTCCGATCCCAAGGATTGCATGTACATGAACCGCTCCTTATAGTTTCTATGGTTTGACTTAGACGTAAGATTATTACTAAAAAGAAGCATCTCGGCCTGTGTATAAAGGGCAAAAAGATAAAGTTACAAATGCTCTGTATAAAAAACCCATCACACCCACATTGCAGGAGATGCCCTTTCCTGAACCCTGGGGATGGAAAGGCAAATTTAAAGTGCCAAGCTCCCAATAATAGTGTAATTAATCAGAGTCAATGTGTGGGGTTCTCAATCCACCCTAAATAGGGATCAATGCTGCGTGTTCTAGAGCCTAGCAACACCCCCAAGGTTCCTAAAAGAGTGGCCGATTTCGGGGTAAATCCCTGAGATGATCGGTCACTCAACGCTTTCTTCAAATTGCAAACCACGTATGGGATCGGTCAAGGTTTCCTCACCAAACAAAGGCATTTCAATTCTCTAACGAAACTGCATTTTGTAATAAATGAAGTAGTACTACTAATGTGCTACAAAATGCTATTCACTCACCCATAGGTGAAGACCTCTGCCTCTCCTATCTTTTCCATGAAGATAATACCACAGTGGCAGAGATCTCTGCACTCGTGAGCCTATATTTTAGTTGTAAATATGGGATAAACAAAGGGTAGTGGCTGAAAAATAGTGAATAATTACTACTAAGGCCCCCATTACAAGTGTAAGGCTAAATTGTGATCCCTCTTCAAACACGGGTTCGCACAGCGATCAGAATTGCGAGTTGTTGGATAATTATCACACCCTCTGAGTTTCTCCTGATAAATTCCAGCAGGTCAAACCTGCTGAAATTAGTCGAGGGTAAAAAGGTCCATAAAAAAAGGCAAAACATGCGGAATTTGGTGAGTTAAATACCTATTCCACAAGTTATGCCTCATTTTAAAGGGTACATTGTGTAATAGGTAATAATTATGGCATATTTTAATTTCCAAACCCCATAGCATTGGACGTTAAAAGGTTCGATAATGGTGGCCTTCCACCTAGGCACTCGCAATGAAGGCTTAAATTGGAGGGTTTCGAGAAATGTAAGGAAAAGTTTAGTGAGGAACAGGCTCCTGTAAACACCCATCCACAAAAGAGTAAGCCCAATGCCATTCACAGTTCTACAGGTGACAAACCAATAGCAAATGCACTGCTGCCCAGCCTTGTAATAAGTCAAGCACTATTCATGGCCACTCACAGGTACTGCAACACACTCCCAGAGAAAATAATGGAATCCTTGCAAAAAGGTGTGCATTCCCAGAAATACAGATCTCTACTACCCCGAGGCACAATGTGCCGCTCCCGGCTAAACTCCAGCCTACGCCCTTATCAATCTACTATCTCAACACACGCTCTCTCGTCAAGCATCAGCTTGACATCTTTCTCCTCTTGCTTACTGACACTCCCGATATGCTGCTGCTGACAGAAACATGGTTTACCTCAGACTCTGCCCCTGATCTGCTTGCAGCAATACCACCTAATTACTATATTATCCATGGCAACCGCTTATCGGGTAAACCAGGGGGGGGTGTTGCAGCCATCATTCATACCAATTTCAGATTCAGCACCCTGGCCTGTCTCTCCCTCAATGGGGTGGAGAATATAGTAATTCAACTCGAATCCACCACCGACACATTTGTGTGTGTATTAGTCTACAGGCCACCGCATCAGATGGCTCACTTTCCCCTCTCACTTAGCGAACAGTTGGCCAAAATCGCCACTGACCACGCCAAGGTCCTGCTCATAGGCGACTTCAATTACTGGTATAATGACCCTCACGAAGGACCGCAATCTGCTGAGCTATCTGACCTCCTCACCAATTTAAATTTCACTCAACAGGTCTCTTCCCCCACCCATCTGAAAGGACACATCCTGGACCAGGTCTGGACGTGTGGCGTGACCACTTCTACCCCCGTAATTGCCCCTTGTTTATGGTCCGACCACCATCTTCTAAAATTTACGCTCGTACTCCCAACCATACATAAAGTTAGCACAGTCGAAGGTGTCTTTGCCAGGAAATGGAATGCCATTAATAAAAAAGATTTCCTTAACACCCTGACCAACACTAACCTGTCTCCTGGCAATGACATCATTACCACTGAAGCTAATCTCACTCAATGGCTTCTCGAGGCTAGTAACAAGCATGCGCCCCTTCGGAAAGTTAAACTAGCCAGACGTGCCGACGCCCAGAGATGGTTTTCTCCTGAACTTAAAACGCAGAAATTAGCCCTATGCCAATTAGAGAGGCAATGGCGTCGGGAATACTCCCCTGACAAGAAATCGCTGTATACCTCAGCCCGGAAAGAATATATGAAGGCCATTCTCGCCGCTAAAGCTGCTCACTTCTCCACGCGCATCCTCAACCTCAACAAAAGCTCCAAAGAAATATTTGCCATTATGAATGAACTGTCCAACCCAGACAGGATCCTCGCTAAGGCCACGCCCTCTCAAGCTCTGTGCAACTCACTAAATGATTATTTCATTGAAAAAATTACCACCATTAAAGCCAGTATGCCTAAACATACCTCCTTGTTGACCGCCGTCCTCATGCACAGTAACAATTCCATACTTAGCTGCTTCCCCCCCATTAGCATCAAGAAGTTTCAGGAGCTCCTAGTTAAAGTTAAATCAGGAGCCCCCTCTGACTGCTGCCCACCTCACATACTCAAAGACTGCCTATCAGTCCACCCGGGCCCAGCACTCTCGTTAATGAACGAATCTCTTTCGTCCGGTCAAGTTCCTACAGCTTTCAAAAAACACTATAGTGGTCCCCCTGCTGAAGAAGCCTGGAGCTGACCCCACACTTCTGTCTAATTACCGCCTGATCTCTTTGCTCCCGTTTCTGGCAAAAGTGCTAGAGACCCACATAGCCAAATGCCTGTCCACCTTCCTGGAAGAATCTAACTACCTCAACTCTCATCAGTCAGGGTTCCGGCCGGCACACTCTATCGAAACTGTTATCCTGGCTGTCTTGGACACTCTCCGCCACAACGTGGATAAGTGCTCCCCCCAGGCTCTGGTGCTACTGGATCTCTCCGCCGCCTTTGACACGGTCGACCACTCCATCTTGGTCGACCGTGTCAAACAAGCTGAAATCCAAGGTGCGGCGGCTTGCTGGCTCACCTCTTTCCTGGAAGATCGGGCCCAGGCCGTCCGCCAAGACCACTTTTTGGCTCCATTGCGCAAAACCAACTGTGGCGTCCCACAGGGCTCCGCTCCCTCTACCCATTTGTTCAATCTCTACATTGTCCCCCTGATTCAGTCCCTTAAAGATAGGAATGTGATGGTCTATAATTATGCGGATGACTTACAATTGTTTTTTTCAGTAGATAGTTCACATAGTTCTGTTACCGAATTTCAGGCCACCATGCTACATGTTCAACAATAGATGGACCATAACTACCTTAAGCTAAACCCCGGTAAGACGGAGCTTATTCTTACTGGGGACAGCCATACGTTTTGGGGCCCACACTACTGGCCATCAGTGCTAGGATCTCCACCCTCCCCCTCCCCATCGGCCAAAACGTTAGGAGTCACCCTCAACAGTGACCTGTCACTGAAAACTCAGGTTGGTTCGGTCATCTCCAAATGCTTCTTTCAAATGAGGAAAATTAAGAAAATACACCACTTTCTCACACAGGAAGCGTTGATCCAAGTCGTAGTTGCCACTGTCCTATTGCAACTGGACTACGCTAATTCTGTGTACTTGGGCATGCCAATCTATCTGTTTAAACGGCTACAGATGGCCCAAAATCAGTCAGCCAGAATGATCCTTCGTCAACCTAGATGGCAGCCAGCTACCCCTCTGCTGAAGGAATTACACTGGCTTCCATTTCCTCAACGCTGTGCTTTTAAGGTTGGCTACCTTATATTCAAATCCCTGCACGGCAACAACCCCAAATTCATTAACAGCCTGACACACAGGCATACCCCCTCTTGGAACCTACGTTCACTCCTCACCATCCCCGATTTCAATCGGGTATGACAAGGAGGCCGAAGATTTGCCACACTGGCCCCTAGATTGTGGATCTCCTTCCCGTTGGAGATCCGGTCCTGTACCAATCTTTTGCAATTTAGGAAGTCCCTCAAAACATGGCTTTTTGCACAAGCCTATAATTAAAGCTGTTCACTGTTAGCTCTCAGAGCCTTTATAGCGCCATGAAACCACCCGGTGTACGCGCGCTTTATAAATTATTATTAACATTAACATTAACAGTAAGGTCAATATACTTGAATATTTCTTCCCCTATACTTTCAATAAGCTGAGCTCTTCCACGGTGGCAGAGAACTCCACCTATATATGAAAAGTTACTGGTAGTTACATTACCCTTCTAAATCCTGTTGTAGGAAACCCAACGGATGGAGTCCACTCTTAGGTGTAAATCTGTACTCGCAAATGGTGAATAATGAAATAGTGTAGACTTACATATAGGTGCAGTAGTAAATTTACACATGAGTTAATCTACAAATGTAAATTTACCTTTGTGAATCAGGCTCCCTGTATTGCGCCATCCATTCCCTCGTTTTCATGATGGAAACTTTCATGCCTGCCTTTACTATATTATAATGAAATGGCATAATAAATACTACATGTATGAAAAAGAATTACCTAAGAAAGACAGGATGGAGATCCAGTTGGAAAACATGGTAATAACAAAGACAGAATGCCAGCGTGTGTTGAAGAAAGCAAATATGCAGCAGTCCAAAAACTGCAGAGAGAATAAAAAACATAGTTCTCAGTTCTACAAACCTCGTTCTAATAAAGAATCATACCAAGCCAGGTTGAGCTAAGAAAAGTGTTTTAAATCAGCATTGAAGAAAAAAATGGGAGGTAGGATTGAGCCTAGAGTCGCCACAAGCGATGATTTCTGATGGCGAGGAATGGAAGTCCTCGGTCAGGGTTCTTTCACTGTGACAAAAACAAGTGAATGTAAGCCAATACCTGACAAAAAACTCACATATTCTTGCAGCTGTGTCATTAGTGGTTGAGGGCGTGATGTTTTAAATCTTGCACAATGTTTTATATACATAAAAGACAGACCTATGAGTTATGCTTTTGAGGTATTTGAAGCAAAACAAGGTACAGGTTGCTGAAGTAGCTGTTGAAAGTTTGATCCCAGTTTTAAGTTTCTTGGACATTCTGCACAACCAGCAGTTCTCAGGGGCGGCTCCTCCGTAATGGCGGAGGAGCGTCGCCCCACAGCCCGTGCTAGCAGACAATAAATAAAATTATAATAACTCAATGTTATTATCATTTTATTTATGCTGTCTAAGCCCAATACAAACGTCTAGGGCGGGGCCGGCATATCAAGGATGAGTAAAGTGCTCTCATAAGTGCGCATGTGTGTTTGGCCCACTCTCCAAGGCCGGCCAAACACACATGTGCACTTATGTTTCTCCAACCTGGCTGTGTTACACAGCCGGGCTGGAAAAGATGCACAGCCTTCAATGCACCATCTGAGCGGCAAACGAGGTCGCTCAGACCAATCCAGGCGCTGCTCTCTTGTGAGAGCTGCACCTGGATTGGTTGCAGAGCCTATGCCCCAAGGGCCCATCCCCTTTCAGCCGTCGGCCGCCAAGAGGAACAATGATGCAGGCATCAGCGAGAGTGGGGCAGCAGGTAAGTCTTTTTTTAAATTCATATATTTGATTCTCCCCCAACCCGCCGCCCTCTTCACCTGCAGCTGTCCTACCACTTTAGGTAGGCGACGGCCGCCACTGACAGTTATATTCAGGTGTTGACTGTGGGAAAATGAACAACTGTCTGAGTCCTGTGCAGTCAGGACAATCATGAACAGAAAGAAGTGCCTGAATTAAGTGCTGTTGTTTTAAAAGGAACTCCGGGGCTGAACTCTGGTGAAGGCCGTCACTCCAGTCTTTTTACAGAGCATCCCTTATCGCGATGACGCAGAGATGGGGGAAGGAAGCCCTTTGGTAAACCAGCCACCATATTCTACTCAGGTAACTGTGCTTGTGGGCAGCATGCTCGATCCAGTAGGGGTTACTCAAGTGGATGAAACACAGAGGCAGATAGGTCCCTCTGAATGCAAGGTCCAAGTTTGCGGAATGTTCGCAGGCCCTCCCTGGAATCTGACCCCAGCCTCATTTGCTTCTGAAAACTTCTACAAACTGGTCTGTTCAGACTCAATTTCTAAACACACCTTCTGGACTGTCAGGGGCCATTCTCATCGAAGACCACTTTTCTTCAGCCTACACCTTTATCTTCTCACCTTTTACACTGCACATGTGAAGCTCATACATACATTGTGAAACCAGTGCCACTTGGTCAGCCGCCACAAGAGTTCACACGTGCAATCTTAGTTGGCCTTCACAGCAATTTGTGACGTGACCTTAATATGCGTTTTTAACCTCTCGACAGGGTTCACTGTAAGAGTGAGATCTAGGAAGGGACACCACTGGAACTGAAGAGGGAACTGCCCACCAGCCATCCTTTTGGGACTGTATTCGGCGCTAAAGGAGGTGACATCTCCAGTGGGTTAATGGAGACCTTCTTCTGTTTTGATTATGATCATAAAACACCAAACCGTCATTATCTCTTACAAAAAGCACACTGTTCCAATTTCACTACAAAAATAAGGTAATTAAAAACAGAAGTAAATTGTGAGAGTTATTTTTAATTGATCCATTTTCATTTAAAAAATTGATTCATGAAAAACAAAAGTAATTTTATGCACTATTTTTTATTTAGCCAATTTCAGTATAAAAACGAGTTTATTAAAAACAGAAGTAAAAATTAATAGATTCAGCGGCATTAAAAGAAGAAAAACAACCTCCCCTTCATGCAATGCAATAAATACTTCTCATTCCATTCTCTTCTTTTCACTAAAGGAGGAAATAACACAGAGGTAGGGTAAGAAGGGATAAAGGGTGCATAGGTAGGCAGAGCGTTATAATAATAGAGACAATAAAGTTTTACCAAGTATTACCACTTTCTTGAAAGGTGTTGCTACTTTGAAGTATTTCCATACTTCATTACCCCTTAATATGTGAACAAAATATGTATAAATAACTAAATTTGAAAATATAATGTAAACATTTCCATTTATTTTATTTTTCACTTTTGAATAGTACAAATGTAATTGAGAACTTCAAAGTACTAATAAAAACATGGACACTAACAACTTGATTTTTTTTAAAAAATATATCGCATATAGCTCCCTTTCACTTTGCATCTCTCATCCCTGACATCAGCTTGATGTTTACATGATATAAATCAAACAAGTATCACCTTCATTTCGAGTGTCAGGCTAAATCTGAAACGCTATTTGCACCCGCCTGGAAATATAAAATGTGGTGCAGGGTTTTAGTTTACAAATTCGGTATTTGGTTCCGGGGTTTTGTCCTCACAAATTTCTCCAGGTATTTCCTGGCAGAATGCGGGTTGGCGAAAAAGTGCAGGAAGTGGAATACTGTGCAGTTTTTATGGTTCCACAAGGGCCTTTTCCCCTTGCGTTATTCACCATTACACCTGCGAAAACTTGGAAAACGGCGGTAAAACCACTTGAGGAAATACCATGATAGTAACGAGGCGGTACGAATACGTAACTTCCTGACATCAGCGAGACTTCAGGATCCAATTATGGAAACATCACAGTCTTATCCCAGAACCATTAACTGAACTCACCTAACTAGACTCCATCAACACATCCTTCCTCCCACTGCCCCCAGGGAACGCCATGTACATTTACATTTATGTAAAAGCCATGAGTGATGTAATGTGCTTTTTCTGTCTCTCTCTTCCTCTTCTCTAAACGAAACTTCAACAAACCGCTGTTCTGTTTAACCGCCTCCAATCCAGTGAAAGTTTTTTAGGTCTCGCCTGACCCAGCGCATGCGCTGGTCTGGCGAGACTTATTGAGAGGGCTCCAAAAAGTGCTACCAGGCCAGCCAGGAGCTACAGTGCATGTGCGCGCGCACCGCTTTTACCGCGATTACTTTCACTTTCGCGGCCGCACGGCCGCTTTGATGTTTGATCGTGAACGTGATCACTTTCGCGGCCGCATGGCCACTTGGCATAGCCAATAGGTCTCGCTTTTGGGACCTTATAAGTATTTAGTTATGCAACTGTTGCATGGCTAAACACTTATAAGGTCCCAAAAGGCGAGACCTATTGGCTATGCCAATGCTTGTTTATCTTTTAGGGCAGATTCATTGGTAACCTTTTACAGCAGATCTGGTGTAAAGGTTTCTGCGACTGGTGAGAAATAAACAATTAAGAATCAAGTTATGCCAATGGATGGCAACCCTTTTTAGGTCAAGCCTCGGCAGTGCATGTGCTGCGCTGCGAGGCGTGCTATATTCAGGTATGGACTTGAAGCTTCGCCCACTCTCCGCCCATATTTTTCATTGGCTTGTGTCACTGTCCTTTGGAAACTGTGGCTTTTCATTGGTCACTAGGCTTAGTAGCACCTCCTTATTACCAGCTTGTCTCATCTATGAGGACATCCCCTTTTACTTGTGTTGTTGCTCGGTAGGCTTTAATTACAGCCACGGGGCACTATTTCGTTTAATTATTTAAACATGCCTGCTGTTGCAGGCAGGAGGCGCTCTCTCGTAACGCTTTATTAATTTTTTTTTTACATAGCATGGCACGCCAAGCTGATAGTGTGCGTTTGCTTTATTTGCTGCATTTTTTAAAACTATTTATTACATTCTTTTTTTTTTTATTCGCCTCATGCAGCACTTACACTTTAGTGTCGGCCGCGCCCCTTACCTTAAATGAGCCGAGTCTAATGAAAGGGGTGTGACCACTATTAAAGTGAAACCGCGGCATAAGACGCTTTTACAAAAAAAAGCATTTGATTGTCAACTTGACAAATAAATGGTTTTTTTTGTATAAGCACCCCATACCACGCTTTCACATTAATGGTGGCCATGCCCCTTTCTTTAGACAAGGCTCATCTAAGTTAAGGGGCGCTGGTGACATTAAAGTTAAAGTTAAAGTGTTGCGGGGTTTTTACAAACAAGCATTTGCAATGCAATAGGTGTCACGTTTACGAGACTCTCGTAAATTCAAGACCTACTGCATTGCAAGGACTTGTTTAGAACTTGTGCCCTTCCTAGTCTTGAGGATGGCCAAAGCATGGAGTGGAGACAATGCCAGTAGGACCAGCTTAGCTCATATATTGCCAACCAGTAGGGGGAGTCATCACAACAAGCCGAGTTGTTTTTAAGTAGCACATGGTTGCGTGGAAGTGCAGCGAAATGTGACTTTACAAAGGGCATCGAAAATCCTTACACAAGTGCTTGAAGGCCTGGTACTTACTATCCAGAGTACCTGTTTGTTCCTGAAAAGTGCCGGAACTCTCCCATTAACCCCTTCGCCGCGGCACGAATTTTGCCGCGGCGCTGGGGGGGGTTTGGGGGCAGCGCGGCGCCCCCATGCTCGTGACGGAACCACTCCGTCATGAGTCACGGGCGCGCTGTGCTCATGACGGAGTGGTTCCGTCACGACTCCGCCCACTGCGCTAATCGCCCGTACAGGCGGGGAATTAGCGCCGCGTGGGCGGAGCGGCCGCCAACGGCCGCATCATGACGGAACCACTCCGTCATGAGTACACGGCGCCCGTGGCTCATCACGGAGTGGTTCCGTCATGAGCAGGGAAGGGGTTAAATGTAGGTTAACAGTGCTGAGAAGAGCAGGAACACTCCCTTTCAAATTAAAGGAGTGTAGGTACTCAGTACTGGACAGGACCTGCTCATTTAAAGCACTCCCTTACACTGTCCTTGTTTATAGAAGGGCAGGGGTCAGACTGTACAAGGCTACCCCTGGAAGTGTTTTTAAGGCAAGTTCTGTGAAGTACTTGGAAGCTGGATTGTATAGTGTGTTTAGCACTGGTACTGTTGTTCACTAGAAATGGTCAGCTTTTGCTGGAAGTGAGGCAGCATTCGATGAGCCTGTTACAAAACAGCAACACAACATAATACAACAAAGCAACACAAGAAAACCCCAAAAGAAAACAACAGAACAAAACAAACATACAAACACTGTGCAATAACAGCACATGCAACACACATCAACATAAAACAACACAGCACCCTCACCTACAACCCCGCTTCGAGGAAACAGTTTGAAAAGTTCTTTGCACTCAACCATAAACTATTTGCAGCCAAAGAAATGTAATAATGCCAGCTAAAGTGTTGTGCCTTGGCCCTTGCTTTTGAGGGGTGCTTTTTGCACCGAGGCCTGAGAACTAGTCAACGCGATTCCATGTTTTGTCAGGGTTTCAGGTGAATATAAACAGGCAGCCTCTATCATATGTCACCTCACCTTCTTACTGATTCTGGCGACAATCCACGCAAGTGGAGGAGGAAAGGCGGGTGTTCAGGGTTCCTATAAAACTTTGAGCCATTTGTAGCCCCTCCTTAGTACCACTTTGTCTAATTTTGTAACCTCCCATGAGGACACCCCCTTTTACTTGTTTTGTTGCCCGGTAGGCTTTAATTACAGCCTCCGAACCATTTGTGGCCTTCTTATGCACCCAGGGGGTTGGTCACACTATGCGCGATTAACATGCCACAAACTCACAGCCCAGGTGAAATGGACCCAAGAGAGCGCCCCTCCCCCGCCTCTGTGATGCTTTGTGGCATCACAAAAGCCTTCCATGGAATAAACGGATTGGAACGCACCATTATGCCCGTGCGCTTTCAAGTTCAGGATGAGAGCCCGAGTTAAACCAATGCACGGAAGCCACAGCTACATACAAAGGGCACTGAGCGAAGCTGGGAGATATGTATTCACAAAAAAACACTACCTTCCAGGGGCGTAGCTGGGTCAGTAAGACTTGGGGGGATGGGTGGGAGCTTCAGATTTTCTGACAATCACGCAGGCATATCTTATTAATCAAAATAGGTGAAGCAGCGCATGAGGGGGACTTAAGAGTTAGTGGAAAGGGAAAGGGGTGCGGATTGTGAAGAGGCACTTAAAACACAGTGGGGCAGATTTACAAGCCCCTTGCGACAACTTTACACCACCGTTGCGTCACTTCTGTGACGCAGCGGCGTCGTAAACAATGTGCCACATTGCAAAATATTTGCAACGTGACGCATCTATGGAGATGCGTCACGTTGTAAAGCCCTGCGCTACATTATACCTGCGTTATGTATAATGTATGTAGGATGGGCGTTCCCACGTGAGAAAGTCTTGTAAAAGTGATGCAGTGAAATCTACAAGATTTCACTACGTCACTTCTACGACGCCACTGCGTCAAAACCTTCCACCTGCTTGAAGCAGGCGTAAGGAGTGACGCAGCATGATAGGAATAGGGATTCCTGACCATTGCTGGAGTTGCGTCGCGCTTGCGACACGACTCCAGCAATGCTCTGCCTTTCCGGCAAAAGATGCGTCAGGCATCTGTCTATCCTTGCGCCACGGTGCGTCGCATTGTAAATGCGGCACATCCATGGTGGTGCAAGGCTTTTTTACCGTCACGCAATTTCACTGACGCATCTCTGCTAATATGCAGAGATGCGCCAGTACTTGTAAATATGCCCCAGTATTTTGTAAAACGACCATGTTTTAAGACCATCAGAACAGAGATGAGAGCGTGTGTGCTTTTGTCTCACTATGTAAAAATTCAAGATGAAATCCAACAGACACCTTCCCGTACCCGACTGAAAGCTCCTGCACCCAACTATTTATTAAATTATACATTTATTAGGGGGGTGTAATACCCCAAACACCCCCTTGAAACTATGCCCCTGCTACCTTTAGGAACCTTATGTTTAGATATTCCCAGTATCACAAAAAGCTGAAGCATTTGCAGTAATAATTACGAGAGACATCACTGTTTTTATCTGAAACCTAAAACAATCCAGAAAATCCAACAGTTATACTGAGTCATACAACCTCAACCGCACTCTGTGCCTAGTCACCTGCACAGGTACACCACCTCCAGGACTGGCAAGGCAGGTCGTTGTGCCATCCGCCTTCCGCCCTTCCCTCCAGGATGTGTTCTCCCCTCCCGTTGCTGCCTGCCTGCTACACTGCGCCAATGAACGCATTGGATCCCCTCACACTGCCGGACTGGACTAGACAACATTTCCCAGAAGCCCCGGAGGCAGGGCCAGCTTGTCTTTGTTTTTTCGTGCCTCCCGGCTCCAGGACCGGCTTTAGGGCAGTGCGACGGGTGCGGCCGCACTGGGCGCTGACCTGTGGAGGGGGGCACAGTGACCTCAGGGGGGCGCTGTGCTTGGCAATATCTTATGATATGAGGGGTGAGGGGCACTTTGCAGGTGGTAGAGACAGAATCTGAGGAGGCGTCCATGGGACGTGGTGGGGGCGCAAAAAGTGATTGTCACACTGGGCACCACCAATGCTAAAGCCGGCCCTGCCCGGCTCCAAATAAAGCTCCCCTGCGGCTCCCTCACCTCTGGAATCCGCCTTCCCTCCAGGAGGTGTTCTCCCTTCTTGTTGCTGCCTGCCTACTACACCTCGCCAGAGAGCAAATCGGGTGCTCTCTCACCTCTGGACAGGGCTACACAACATTTCCCAGCAGCCCTATAGGAGGGGCCAGCTGGTCTTCGGTTTTTCATACTCCATGCATTGAATAAAGCTCCCCTGCAGCTCCCACATCATGGGAAGTGCGTGGGCGGGGCCTGGAGCCAGGGCCAAGGGAGGGCCCGTCCTCGCCCATCAGAGCCCAGAGAAGGCTAGGCTGGACCACCCCTATTTTGCCAGACCCCCAACTTAAGGTACTGTGCCCTCCCCCATCCCTGCGCTGCCTGCTGTCCCTGCCCCTGCGCTGTCAGCTAACCCTGCCCCTGATCTGCCAGCTGTCCTTGTGCTGCCTACTGTCCCTGGCTCTGCGTTGGCTTGCTATTCTGGCGCCTAGGCGGCCTTGCTGTCCCTGCCCCTGTTTGCCTTGCTTTCCCGGTCCCCGCACTGCCCATTCCAGGTCCTTGCCCAGTGCCCAGGACCGCTAGGATCACCTACCAGGGCCATGAATGGAGGCCGCTGCATGGCCACGCAGCGGATGCGTGCAGCGAGTGCACCGTCAATGCACCGCCAGTTGGACAACGCCCAGCTCCAGGACCTCTGGCCCTACTGCCACCAGACGGTACACCGCCAAGGAACTTCGAGACCTGGACGCTGAAACAACAGCTTCGTCTCCTCCTTCCCATGATCCACCAAAAGCACTCTTCACCTGCCGACACTGCCACTTCTCCTGTGACCCAACCTACGAAAAATCCCGCACTACTCCTGTCCACAAGACCAAAAACACCCCACAACCGCTCCAGCGCATCCTTCTCAATGCCTGCTTACTCTGCAAGCATGCCACAGAAATCTGTGACACCATCATCACCCTCTCCAAAGACGTTGCCTTCATCACCGAAACGTGGCTTAACCAGTCCTCAAAACCCGATATCACCACCACCACCCCCGAAGTCTACAAGATTATACACCGAGACCGCGCCAACAATTAAGGTAGAGGCATCTTCATCATCTTTATGGAAACCATCAGATGCACTATCACCAACGACAACCCCACGCCTCTCATGAAACACTTCAACTGCCTACTACAAACTGATGTGAAGCCCACAGTAAGAGTAACCCTCACCTACAGAACCCTGGGATCCCGAGCAACAATCTGGAATGCCATCCCCAACCTCATTGCTCCCTCATTGTTATCAATAAGATATTGGCCAAACTTATTGCTAATCACCTTATTGCTCTACTTCCAGATATAGTGAGTCTGGACCAATCGGGCTTAGTGTCCGGCTGGTCCACCATGCAGTGCATTCACACACTATTTGCAGTTATGCACAGCATGGTGCCTGACCTTGAGTCAGTCCCTTCTCTACTGGATGCCACTAAGACATTCTGGGGCATATCAACAACAACCGGCAATAATTATCGCTAAGCGCACTTAGCGCTAGGATAATTATCGCCGGCAAGCGTAGATTTTTATCGCTGAGATAGCGTGCTATTAGCAACGCTTATCTCAATAGCAATAAAAATCCTCACGCTAAGTGGCTAACGTGAGATTATCGCTGGAAACCCAGCGATAATCTCACGTTAGATTGTTGATAGGGACAGACAAACTTAGCCATGATATCCTCCTTCCATAGGATATCATGGCTAAGTCAGAAAAATACCAGACGTAAAAAAGCAGCGTTAACCGAGGTTAGCGCTGCTTTTTTTGTCTCTAACAGGGTTAGCGATATTCTTGATAATAGGAGAAATGTCGCTTAGCGACATTTCTCCTATTATTTTACTCTGGAACGCCTCCTTTGCATCTCATTAGAGATGCAAGGGGAAGCGTAGAGTAAAAGGGTGCTAACATGCCAATTTGCATGTTAGCACCCTGTTGTTGATAGGGTGCTAGTTTTATCTCTGCTTTTTTGGCTTTTAAAGCCAAAAAAGCAGAGATAAAGCCCTTGCTGATATGCCCCTCTATTCTTTGGAATGGCCTTACTTATTCTGTCTGCTCTAGCGTTTGGGCCTAGGCCCCCGTTTTTTCCACCTCATTCATCTTTTGTATTCGTCATCTATGGCTAGAGTACGATTGAATGGAATGTTATCAGATCCATTCTCAGTCACACATGGCACTCGCAGGGATGCGCCCTCTTGCCGGTATTATTTGCCATCGCAATGGAGACACTTGTGGCCCTCGTAAGACAACATCATGCGTTCCGGAGGCTAAATTTTAGAGCACGTAAGAAATTGATTTCTGTGTATGCGGATTATTTCAGGCTTTATATCTGCGAACCACAAGAACCTCTCCAGCCTGTCATACTGGAAGTCATCAAATTTGGGGACACTCAGGCATTTGCGTAAACTGGGCGAAATCAATTTTATTTCCACTAATAGACAGTACGAGGCAATTCAGCACTGAGTTTCTGTTGGAGTGGGCACTGGGACTAGTGCGGTATCTCGGGATCTGGCTCAGTCGAGATGTGGAAGAGCTATTGAAAATCAACTATGGCAGAGCTATGGCGTGGTTGGAGGATAGGATGCCGATGTGGAACCGCCTCCCACTCTCTTTATCGGGGCACTTGGCAATAGCCAAGATGGTAGTGCTGCCAAAATTCCTCTATCTCATTGTTAATCTCGTCATGCCGCTCACTACACAGTTTTTTTGACGTTTACAATCTAACCTGATCTCACTGACATAGGAAGGGGGCAGCCAAGGATAGCTTGGGAAATACTTACATTGCCACTGTGACAATGAGGTCTAAATGCACCAGATATGATGTTGTATGCTTACGCGTTCAGGCCATATATCTAAATTTTGGGCTGTACCCTGCACCTTTTCAACCACACGTTGCGGTAGAGGCGTACTTGGCATTCCTGGTTCTGCTGACTACTGAACTATATCAATATTATAGGCCCCTGTGTGCGGAGAAAGATACAGCAGAGAGTATCTGATGGGTGTGGGACGGCTTGCATCGACGAGCCATCCTGCGAAACTATATGCTCCGTCCATTCCTCTGACTAAAACCCTGCAGCTCCCAACATTGTTAGGCGAAGGTGCCAAAACGCGTGCTCACAAGAGGAGGCTGTTCACCTTCGCTGATCTTTACCCGGATGATCAGTTCCTCCCTAGGTTTGCCCACATGAACTTCTTTATCGCTCTACTGTAGATATTATGGTATATCATCAGATTCGAGCTACGTGCCAAGTCCTCCACGATACTTTCCTTAAACCACCACCCATGCTCCACGCTTTGGAGCATATGCTGACCAACACATCTTCCAACAGTGTAGTCACACAGCTATACACTATCATTCAAGACAAGACTCCGATTTGTGTTCCTGCCGCTTGTGCCGCATGGGCCGCATGGGCCCTAGGCACTGACCTACCCATTACAGATTATCAAGGGACCTATTGTTGTGTGCAAACTGCTGCCCTCTCGCCTAACTATACATTAAAAAGTATACATTTTAAATACTTACATCGGTTATACCGCACTCCAGTACAATTGCACCGCATGGGCCTGAGAGTGGAGGGGCTATGTGTGAGATGCTTGGCTTCCCAGGTGTCCTTCTTACACCTAGCTTGGGAGTGCCCTACAGTAGCTGAACACTGGGGAGCAGCACATGACACACTGCAACATATTGTTAGTGGCAATGTACTGCGCACGCCGCTGGTTAGCCTATTGGGATATGTCAGAGACCTCCCCCAGAAAACCGGCATCTCACTGGTATGCTTCTGCTTTTGGCAAAGCCTCGGGTGGCCATACATTGGGGTGGGAAACCCACACCTACTGTCACAGCTTAGCTTCAAGATGCAGCTTATTGCTAGGAAAGATTGGCTTCTTACTGGGAATTACAACCCCTGACATCGCGCCCTAAAGACATTTGGGAACCGTTATTAACATATTTATTATTTACGTACAGGGGATTCCTCCTCTCCTAGTTCAGTGCTGGATGGAGATCTGTCCCCCCCTTACTGCTGACCCAATGTTATCTCTATAGGTTGCGGACCAGATGGAGTTACCTGGATAACAAAAAGCTATTTGATGTCAGGAAGATGTGAAATATATTTGGTTTCTATCACTGCCCTTTTTATGTGGAACCTATAGACTGCCGAGTGAAGCTGAACTCGGACAAGAAGGAGGTCCTCATCCTCGGATCCACCCCCATGGCCTGGGACGACTCCTGGTGACTGACTGCACTAGGAGCACCCCCTACACCCACCGACCACGCAAGCAACCTAGGGGTCATCCTCGTCTCCAGCCTTTCCATGACGAAGCAGGTCAACGCCGTCTCCTCCTCCTGCTTCAACATCCTCCGCATGCTTCGCAGGATCTTCAAGTGGATCCCCACCGAAACTAGAAGGACGGTCTCCCAGGCCCTCGTCAGCAGTAAACTGGACTACAGAAACACACTCTATGCAGGACCCCCGGCCAAACTCCTGAAACGGCTCCAACGCATCCAGATCGCCTCTGCATGCCTGATCCTCGACATCCCTCGCCGCAGCCACATCACACCCCACTTGAGAGACCTGCACTGGCTCCCCATCAACAAGAGGATAACCTTCAAGATCCTCACCCACGCACACAAGGCACTCCACAACACCGGACCAGCGTACCTCAACAGCCGACTCAGCCTCTACACCCCCACCCGCCATCTCCGCTCCATAGACCACGCCCTCGCCACCGTCCCCCGCATCCGAAGAGTGACGACCGGCGGCAGATCATTCTCCCACCTCGCCGCCAAGACATGGAACACTCTCCCCATCCGCCCGCGGCAGACCGAGGACCTCCTAACCTTCAGGAGACTTCTCAAGACCTGGCTCTTCGAACAGTAGCAGCTTCCCTCCCCACCCCCAGCGCCTTGAGACCCTGAGGGGCATGTAGTGCGCTGTATAAATGCTATGATTGATTGGGGAAACTTTGTATTATGTATACGTCTGAGAAAGACATGAAACGAAATGGTATGCCCTGCCTTGTTTTTTGCTCTCTTAAGCCTTTTTTAGGTCTCGCCTAGCGACGCAGCGCTTTGGCTTGCGAAGCGAGGGTGAAAGCTCCACCCATGCTTCTTATTGGCGCAACCGCCAAATCCATGCTTTCTATTGGGAGGGAAGCATGTTTGGTTCCCTCCTTGTCTTCCTTCTGCATGCCTGCCCAGACAGGGCATGTGCACGCGTCTGGACAGGACACATGCACGTGTATGTTGTATGCGTGTAATGACAGCGTCTTAACAGAACGTGCACATAGCAAGCTTTCACTTTCTTCACTCCACGAGTTCTCTTTCTTTGTTTAATCACTTATGAAGTTGTGTCGCGCTTTATTTAAGCACGGCGCCAACCTTTATGTATATTTAATTAAAATACTCTTCCATGACATCTGGTGACTCCACAAACTTTCCCCGATGTTTTTCATATTACCGGCATTTTCAAACAGTATGAAGGAAGTTGTGAAAATTGTACACAAAAATACAGGCACGTCCATTTGCGAGTGTGCAGTGAATTGGAAAGTAGATTGCAAAATGAAAACTTCATGACAGCATTAACAAGATGGAGCTCTTCACCTTACAATCGTTGTTTGAGATCGCTGAGCAGTATTTCTTTTTTGCCTGCAGATTTATATAGCGCAAACTGGACCCGAAGGTATCGGAGCGCGTTACAGGAGCACCACTCACGTTAGTTACACAAGGACACAGTTATTTTTGGTAGGCTTCGGAAGATGAATTGATTTGCCCGGAATCACAGGATGTGGAGCCAATGCCGAGGCTCGAACTTAGTTTCCCAGCTCCAGAGTCGGCAGCTCTGGCTGTTAGGTTGCATCCTGTCAATTGCACACAGCTATGCCGAAGACGGGCCCCTGGAGTAACATCCGCTGCTAAATTACTGTTACCTTGCATGCACATTTTCTCCTTTGATTCAGTCATCTGGCTCGGAGACGTTATGAAAGACTGTCTGATAAATTATCGCCTGCATACACAGCGCACCCTTATATTGCACCTGTGTTCTTGCACTCCTTTTAATAAATATTAAAGATATAGTCCACAGAGGAGAACCTAGAGCAGACATGATGACCGGTTTATGTTGGCTGTGATGTGCATTTTCATTGTTGCATTCTTGGTGCCGCTCATAAAGCCCCAGTGTCTGACTCCAAATAGGACCTGGACTGCAGCACAGTTTTAGGTTTATTTCTTTAGAGACTGCAGAGCTCCTGAGGGGCTTAAAGTTAAAGTGTCATCTAGAATAAGCTTTGGGTGTTAGGGTGAGAGCATAAAATCTAAAGGCGTAAAAGGTAATCATTATTAGAAGACGTATTTGTGTGCGTTTGTGTATAATTAAAAAAAACAAGGCCCATCGTGATTCCACCCTTATAGACACTCATTAAATATTATTTAAAATGAGTAAATGGGTTTGACTCTTAACAGCTGGTCTAGGAGAGTGATGAGACACACTGCGAGTGTTGGCTTATGTAACTGGAGGTGTATCAGAGAGAGAGGCGGCTGAAATGTAGACTCACTAGAAGTTGATTCGTTTTAATAGGACGGCATGGATAAAAAAAAAATCATTGCTCCACCTGCATTACCTTACACCATTTTAGCGCTCCTGACCCATTAAAAGGGGCACTAACATTGTGCAGCTTATTCCTGGCCCCACTCAAAAACACACATCCACCACAGGCGACGCCCACCGAACGACGACAGAGGCAAGGGTAAGATACTGCAGCACACCAGACTCCTCAAACATATTTTTCCATACACGCTTCTCCTTTTTCAGGATGAGGGTAAGTGTTCCATTGAAGTCACCCCTTTTAGAAACAGGAAAACCTTGGGAACTCAGACCCACAGGAGGAGTAAGTCTGTGTGCTCCCCACCCTCCTTGCAGACATTGCTTGGAGCCATACTTCAGGACTTAATGCCGCAGTGTGATAAACCAAGGGTCCTGGCATATCAATGCCACCATTGCTCCTGCACAGCAGGAGGGAGGTTGGTCAGAATAATACTGAGGTCCAAGTACGTTAGTGGATATGGATGGATGCGTGCTACCTCTAGGGGTGGATACAATGAATGATGTGGTCTTAGTCCGTTAATACAGTTTCGCCTGCTACTTCACAGGACCTGATTGCATCCGATCAAATAGAAGGTTTTAGTGAACTTCCTGAACAACTCACCACACCCAGAGAAAAAACGTAGAGCTAGCCACCAAGGGAATCATTTTTCCAATAAATTTGGGAGAGGCTCTTGAAAACATCTGCCTGCCATTTTTCCAGTCAAAATGGACTCTGTCAATTTCCACGGGGCCGCGATTTAGCCATAGGAAGACCCCCCCCAACATCCCATCCCTAAAAGCAAGTAAGAGCTCTTCAAAGGCAGATCTCGGAGAAGATACTCCACCTGCTCCTGGCATTGTGTGCAGCAATGGGGGTGTGCCACCCAGTCTCTAGTAGAAAAGGGGGCGAATAAAACATGCTTGAGAAATGCCACAAAGAGAAGCTCGGCTGGAACGCACTATGCCACAGACAAATGTCAAAAGGAACAGCCTCTCACACAGGCGTGCAATGCCCATTGGGCTCAAAGGGCTTCAGCCCCCCTCCGTCGTGTGTGTCAGCCCTGGTTGAGACAGCTTCTAGAAACTGCACTTCTTTACTGCAAGGCCAAATTATACTAGAAAAAACCTATGAGGAACCAACTCATCAGCTGTAGCAGCAAGCATTTGCAATGCAATAGGTCTCGCATTCGCGAGAGTTTAAGCTATTGGCATTGTAAATGACAATGCCTTTTATTTATGTTTTAAAAACCAACACGTAAATAAAAGGCATTGCCATTTTCAATCCCAATAGCTAAAACTCTCACAACTGCGAGACCTATTGCATTGCAAATGCTTGTTTTCTTTTACTTTCTTTTCTCCGCAAATATGCTCGCACATTTTTTCATGATTGTAGTCTCTGTGTTGTTCCTTTATAAATGCCAATAAAGACAATACAAAAATAAATAACAAAATCAATGGCCCTACTTAGTTGAGATTCCTCACCTGAAGTGGAATAAAGGGAGTCTACAGTGCTGTGAAATCGAGGGAGGGGCGGGGCAGACAGCCAAACAAGAAACAAGCCTTTCTACCTTTCTTTCAGACAAGCCTGCTGTCTGAAAGAAATGTAAAAGTGTGCAATTGGTTAATATGAAAATGTAAAGGCTGCTTGAAAGCAGGTATTGGCTTTAATTGATGGAGTCACTTGAAGCTTCCTGGGGACAAATACTGAGGACCTCAGGAGAGGCGTAAGGGAGTCACAACGAGGAGAAATATCTTTATTTCTCCTCGTTTTTAGGTCTCGGGACCATCCGGTCTGCCGAAGGCAGAACCGGAAGTCGAGAGATTTAATGTTTTGGAGAAGAGGGGCTTGAACCCGCCCATCTTCTCGCCTCTTCTCCATTGGCTGGCCTCTTGAATGCTGGCCAGCCATTGGAGAAGAGGTTTGTCTCTCTGATCAGGCCCCGTCCTTTTCGGATTCGGGGGCGTGTTTTTTTCAAGAAGTCTAATTATATCCTCCAGCCAATGGCTGGAGGAGAGAAAAGGAAAACACGCCCCCGAATTCGAAACCGCAGTTGCCTTTCTCCGAGGCATTTCTGCTTCGCCTCGGAGAAAGGCGGTGTCTTAATGGCGTCCTCTCACCCTGCTGTCGGCTCCCGTGTTGTTCGTTCCTTGGAGGATTCAACTCCTGGTTTCCTGATCTTCGGCCCCATTTCAACGCGGCATACTTCTCCCGTACTTCTCACCACAGCCGCTCCGAGGGTCACCAAAGTGCGAGTCTCTCCCCCTGCACTCGCGGCCGGGGCCCGCACCACGTGTGAAGCCGCGAGCTCGAGTTACAGGAGCCGCCCGCACCCGCAGCGTTCAGCTCCGCCACCGCAGCTGGAGCCGCCCGCAGCGTTCAGCTCCGCCACCGCGGCCGGCCGCCTCTCTCCGGGTCACACAGCTCGGCACAGTTCAGCTTCCAAGGCGAGTGTCTGGTACGAAGTAAGACTTGTTGAGGAGTGATACTTATTTTTCCGCCACAAACTTTGACCCCGAGCAAGAGAGAGTAATATGCAAAGGAGTGGAAGGAGATGAAGGGGAATACTGAAACTGACAATGGAAGAAAGAGGGGATGAAAAAGAAACCACGGATGTGAAAGCAAGATAAAGAGAGATTAAAGAGGCACGAGGTTGACATCAAGAGTAAGCAGCCTTGGCTTTACTCCTGATATTCGAAAGCGCAAGCACTTACTGTTTTACAAAGTAGGCACTGGATGGGGTGCTCTAGGGGTAATGCCAAGAACAGATTTAGCCAATCCTGCAGGCTGGTACGTCACAACAAAGAGCGTGGGGCGTGGGAAAGAGTAAATTTTCTGCAGAAAATCACCGACGTTCAATGTGGTGTACACTAAAACAATATTCGAAGGGCACGTACTAAACGTTGAAGTTACATATTCCACAAAGTTATTTCCAAAATGAACAGAATCTTACTTCCCCAGAAGCAATTCCCTGATATCCGCAGGCTGCACTCAGTGCAGAGACCCTCAGATTTGCCTCGCCCAGTCTGGCGAACGGTCGCCAAGGCAACACTGGCGCAGGTGCGCGCGGTGACAGCGCTCAGTGATATGGCTAGCTCGGGCGCGCGGAGGTTAGCGTAGGGCGGCGGCGCCAACCACAGGACGCACGAGAGCCGGCGCCTGCGTCAGTGCGCACTGCGCCCGTGTATGCTTTATTGTATTTGTCTGTTGGTGTCTGTCTGTCATTGCGTGGAAGAGTAGCAAGAAGGGCTTGTCGCCGTGTTTGCACGCGTGACTTCTTCTGTCCTTGACGGTCACCTGCTAGTTTGGTGTCTCTGTACATGCCTCTGGCCCTCTGACAGTACGGGGTCACCTGCTAGTTTGGTGTCTCTTTACATGCTTCTGACAGTACATTCGTGCGTGTACTACTCAGTAGGACTTCCCAGTGCATATAGAACGTGTCTGCTACTGCTCACCAGGTATTTGCAGTCGTCTAAAATAAGTCTGTATGTCGATGCGGCGCACTGGGTACCATCGTCATCAGTGTAGGCGTTATTGTGCCGGATTTCAGTGCTGTGTATTTGGCAGTTAACTAACCCTTTGTGTTTGGGATCGACTTTTGGTGAGAGAATGTGTCTTGCTTTATTACCTTAGCGTTTCTGATTTCAAAGTGTTTTATTAGTTTTTTTAAAACAAGTACATTAGCATTTCCGTTACGGGGTACCCGCCAAAACGTGGTTGGTTTTGCAGTAGTTACAGGTATTTGGTATACAATGCTAAAGAGAGGTTACATCAAACGCGCTATGCCCTTTTCACTTCAAGATAATTGCGGGGCGTAGAAGACAAGAACAGCGCTACTCGGCAGGTCTGGGTTTACAATGTAGTGAGTACTTTGCCAAAGAGATCCTGGCAAAGGTGGGAGACGGGAAGTGATGGGCTGGATCCCTCGAGTTGGACTAGGTGGTTTCCCAGGTGCCATGTTGGAGGTGCCAATGAGGAAGACAGCTAGAGGTCTAAGGGGAGTGAGAGACTGGCAGCAGGGAGGGGCAATAATCTGAATCGATAATACGGCTGGGGGTTGTTATACGAGGGTTTAATTTAACTTCCTCGACATGTCTGTGTGTACCTGACTACACCCGTCCCTCTAATAATTCCTGGGCTGCCTATGAGTTTCTGAGTATATTTTTAAGGGTTATAGTCCGGAACGGTTACATACTAGTGCCCAATCCTATGTTTTGTTGCTTTTTTCAAGTTCCCCTACTCATCTCTTCAATGTGTGATATCTGACTCCATGCCACTCCCCCAAAAACACAGATCACCAGGGTGCCAACTCTAAGTGCTTTTGCAGAAGACCCATAGACTGCTGCTGGACAGGGGGCCACCAAAAGTGGGGCCAAGATTTACCCCTGAGGCAGTAATCTTCCTTGAATGGGCTGCTGCCTGGTTAATGGCAGTCCATAATGATTGGGGGTATCTCTCCGGGCACCGCTGCAAGGTCTAATGACCTTTCCCTGTAAACTCCATGAGGTTGAGTTGACCATTACAGCACCTTGTCTCTACATCGGAGTGTGCGGTCAGAGGGCTGTAATGCATCACTGAAATTGTTGGTCGACGGCTGCGAGGATCGCAAGCGTGCGTCACAGGCCTCTTACCACACACTCTGCCCTGAGCTATCTGCCTGCCTGCCTGCACAGAGCCATTCAGCCTGCCTTCCAGAGACCGGTGCACTGCCAAGGAGCAGCAAGAGCCCTGTACTGTAGAGATCTGCCCAGATGACCGACTGCAGGACACAAGTCTCTGCCTACCGGGTATACTCACCATGCAGCATATGCTTCTTTCCAGCCCAAAAGGTGAAGTTGTCATAAAATATCCCTTCACCAAAGGATGCATTTCTCTGCCTGGCATTCTGATAACAATATCCCCAATTTGACTAGGCTGGCATCAACCCCTTCACCCCCCACTTATCCCAGTATTTGCCAATGGAACACTCATCAGACCCTCACCACTGGTAGGTGGCGGAGATCCAGCATAGCAGCCCCGGAACCAGATGTAGTTATCACAATATTGCAGTTTGTCTATGAAATATCTGTCATTCTACTCCACCTGCGGCACCTACCCAGTACAGACACATCACTGAGGCAAGAGGGCACCCCAGGCCGATGAAAGTCTCTATTGTGCCCAATAAATGCAAAAATACACCACCAGCCGTCAAGCGGCAACACCATAATCACCAGGTGCCCTCAAACTTACGCACCAGAAAAACAGCACTTTGATGGACAGGGGCTTAGATATTAGGCGGCTTCATTGCCAAATGCCAGGGGCCTCTGGTAACATCTGGAGCACAGAATACTCGAAGGACTTGCAATTTTCTTCAGTGCTTCACTTAAGAAAGTTTGTTTTAACCACTGTTAACCTCTGTCACTTCATTGTACGTTTTAAAGTTTTCGAGTAGCAGGTATTTGTACCACTGATGTTTCGAAGCGCAGAGAAGAGTAATCTTTTAACGGGTTTATGATGCCAGCCCCTGATTTGGCATTGCCACATACATCAGCAGGTGGAAGCTGCCTTACACACCTGTTTGGAGTTATAACTTCCAAGTTAAACGAGCTAGAGACCTCTGGGGTTCACCTGAGAACATTTCACTTCTACTATTGATCTAAGGCTGGTTCACGGGTGGGGATGATGGGCATGAGGTATTTACTGCATCTAGTAAATACGGAAACCGGGTACAGTAAATGGCTCCTATTTAAAGTTTTCTATCAGAAAATGAGGCACCACTGCGGCAGTTCGGGGCTTACTGCACTTACGATTTACTGAGAATTGTCCTCCGCTAAATGTCAGCATGTTTGACCCGCCAACATGTATTTGGAGAAAATTGTGGGGATGTGGCAAGGACAACTATACTCGGAAACCCGTATGTGCAGAATTTAACACCCCACGATTAATTGAGATCTGCATTTATAATAAAGACATGTTCGTTTTAAAATCTTATCAATGCTTCGCACAGCGACCTTTTACTGAGTGTGAGAGCTCTGTGTTACATTTCATGTGGTACAGACCTTCACACCACCTCCCACATGCTGGGCCTTGTCTGCTTGAGCACAATTAGCACAAGCATTTACAATGCAATGGTCTCGGCATTGGTAAAGTTAGAGCTGTTGGCATTGCTCATGACATTATTTTTGTTTATGTTTTTGTTTTTAAAACATTTAAAGAAACGGCATTGTCTTAAGCAAAGCCAATAGCTCTAACTTTAACAATGCCGAGACCGTTGCATTGTAAATGCTTGTTCCTTTTTCTATGTGTGCTGCAGAATGCAGCACACATAGAAAAAGAAAAAAGCCTCTTGTGATTGTTTTTGTGCAGGAAGGTTTCCCCTTCAACGCAGCCACCCTTGCATCATGGTGCAAAGGTGCCTGGGTTGGCGCACAGCAGCCCATTGTGCGCCGGCACAGGGGAAAAGGACAGGAATGTGCCATATCTCATAGATACGGTGTATTCCTGCCCATTTCTTTTACCCTAGGGCAGCGCAGCAGAGAGGCCTGCGTCACTGCCCAACGATAAAACCTCATAAATGATGCCCTTATTCTTTTTTGAGAGGTATTGTAAGGGTTTTACCAGCTGTGCCGGGATGTTCGTGCTTTTAATAGCCTGTTATAAAAATGTTTGCACCAGCGCCAGTCGGTGTGTTGCTAAAATCTATATTTTAGAAGTACATTTTTGATCTTGAACCTAAGTCATCATCAAAATTGTTTATTTCGTATAAAAAAAATCCATAAAACACAATTAATAAAAATGCAAAGTATGAGAATAAAAACAGGAGAAAACATTAATAAGATTAAAAGCAGTAAAGAGCAGTTGGTAAATACAAGGTGCCAATGCCACAAAATTACATTTGTACATAAAAAATAGAATACGAAGCAGCACGGCATTCAGTTAAATACAAGTAAAAAAGAATAAGAACTTAGATCTGAAGTGCAATTAAAAATGCACCGGTAATAGAAACACAAGAATCAATACTTCATTACTGAGCACCACAAAAACAGGGAAAGAAGGTAGCGTGCAGAAACGTGGTCATTGCAACCACAGTCGCCTCACTGAATGCAGAATGCGAAGTGCAGGCGCATACTGTCGGAAGCCCAAATGTTTGCACAAAGGTTTTAGCCATCACTTACATGATTTGCCATAAGCGGGACAAAAGAAAGCAAAGTGGTAGAGGGTTTCTTCCGCAAGGCTACAGGAAGGGCACATACTTGTGCTACAATACTTCTTGCTCCACTTCACACAAAAACTGTTCACCGGGAGAATACCATGCCTCCATTTTAAATAGAGTTGTAATGGGGTAGAGCCAGGGAGAGTGCCAAAAACGCTTCATAAGCAGGTGTAATCTTTATATCCAAAAACAAATCAGTCATACTCTCTGCTTTGATGCTTTTCAGTTCCCTCAACCACAAATGCTCCTTTAAGCAATTTTTAATCAAGGAGTGAAAAGCAGACACAGCTGTGCCTGGTGAATCCCAAAGAGAGGTATACCTAGGCCAGAATGCATGGACTTGATATAAGCAAGCCAGGTGATCTCATTCCTGGGGAAATTTAGCATTGCTTTGATCGAAGCTCTGGGATTTCAGTTCCTCTGTAGACTAAAGTCTATGCCAGTACCAGGGCCGGACTGGGAATCAAAACCGGCCCTGGCAAAGTGCTCGGCACGCCCCCCCCCCTTCCCAGGGAGGGGGGGTTGGGGGTTGCGCTGAGATCTTTGCCAGAGCCGGTTTACAGCCGATTTTCTTACAGGGCCGATTAAACGGCCCCCAGGGGCCAAAAACAGGCCCCCACCCATGCGGCGCACCGGGGGATTGCCCGGTGCCCGCTACGGCCAGTCCGGCCCTGGCCAGTACATGATAAGTCTAGCTATGATAGCGTGAATATTTGGGTAAAACCCCATGTCTAGGAGCTAGGGAAGTCGAGGGACACGCTGCAGAAGGTTAAGGACACTCCTCACAAACCTGTTTTCTATTTTACAGAGTTCGTCAGACCCAGCGTACCCCAGAGTTCTGCATCATACATGGTTGAGCTTTCCACTTTGAGATTGTCAATCTCCACCACTGGGGCAAGAGAGCATGCATGGGCCTTCTTGCGCAGCCTAGAGACAACCCTAGCTTCTTGTTGGTGTTTCAGTGCGCTTTTCCTTATATGTGTGCACCACTGCATTTTATGAGTTAAACACACCAAGTACACTTAACCCTGCATTTGTTCAAGTGAAACACCCTGTGTCACGATCTTGTCTCTGGCTGATTTTAAGGATTGAACACAATGAATTTTGTTTTATTGATGTTGATCTCAAGGCCTCATGGGCGGCAAAACCTTTCAAAACGGTCGACAACTGCCTGCAGACCACGCAGAGTTGTACATCTTAGTAGCATGTCAAAAAGCAGCGTAGAGGTTTTATGGGTGCCCAACTAAGGTAAGTAGTTGCCTGAGAAGCCAAGTTCCTGAAGTAGGTCATTAATGTAAAGTGTGAACAATGTAGGGGCCAGCACACAACCCCGGCGAACACCAGATTCAATGTTAAAAGGGTCAATGAGCTCGCCATTATTGCCATATCTAACCCGGCCGTGTTATGCACGTGTAGCCTGATTAGAACAGACAAATGTTGGTCGAGGACACCCATCTCCTTCAGCACCTCTCACCCCTTACCTCTGGGGATGGCATCAAAGGCTGATCTGAGATCAACAAAAACCACATATAAGTGGGCTTTGTTGAGCGTAAGGGTTGTGCAGTAGAGGCAAAAAAAGCTGAGAATTTGGTTCACCATGCTGACCCTGTTTCTCAAGCTCGCCTGGAACGCAGAAAGAATGGAGTTGTCCATGACCCAGTCCGCTAGCTGCCCCAGAATGAGACGGGAGAAGAGTTCCTGAGAGGAGCCAATAAGGCTGATGAGCCTGTCGTTTCCATGATCATCTTTACTGCCTTTTTTGTAAATACGTAACATCTCAAGACCCTGGCATAGGGCTACTTCCAACAAGGAGTGGAAGAGCAGCTGGAAATATGATGCCCAAATCAGAGATTCGGCCCTAAATAAGTCCCTGGGGATAGAATAGGGCCCCAGGGCTTTGTGTGCGGGAAGAGCCATAATTGCCTCCACAACATCCTTATACTCAAAGGTCAGAGGGGTGCTTCCACCACCAGGACAGAGAGTAGCAATGTCCATTTCTCTATTCCCACAGATGGAACCTGGCTGCATAGATGTTAGAGAAATGGTCCACCCAGGTCTGGGTTTGGAGGTTGTAATCAACACTGGTGACAGCGTTGCGGTTATCATGAGCTACTACCCCCAGAATGACTTGGTATCCCCTGTCCTAGTGGATGCAACCAGGTCCTCCCACAGCTCATGTTCCCAATACAGTTTAGCCTGGGTGAGCGCATCCATATAACCTTTTCTGGCACAGGGAGAGACTTGCCTGTTTCCAGCTTTCAGACATTGAGTAAGGGTTTGTCTTAGTCTCCTGCAATACGTCCAATTGATTAATCTGAAAATGTAAAGGCTGCTTGAAAGCAGGTATTGGCTTTAACTGATGGGGTCACTTCAAGCTTCAAGATGACAAATACTTATTCTTTGTGAGCGGTACTGTAAGAGTGTTACCCGTTGTACTGTTGATTTCGTGCTTTTAATAGCCTGTTATAAAAATATTTACACTAGGGCCAGTTTGTTTCTTACTAAAATCAAAATTTTAGAAGCACTTTTTTGATCTTAAACCTTATTCATTTTGCGTATTTTGTAGCAATCTATCTTATTCGGTGCAAGTTTAAAACAATGACTTACATGTTCACAGGGCTTTCTGTCACAGGCTGGGACCTCTTAGCACTAAAATGACACACCTTACTATTCCCCACTGCATCAACAGAATTCAATTCTGTGGCTCTCTGATTACACACCCAGACATCTGCAGTGGAGCGAATGAAGGTTCCCTAACATAAAATAGTGCATTTCCCAATGATTAGCTTAACTTGCATTTATTTTTAATTTAAGGTGTGTGATATTTTATATGCAATTACCTGAAGGTGAAATAGAAACAAAATAGTTACAGAATATGTTGTTCTTTTTGACCATGCCCTTGACCCTGCCCCCGCTCAATGACACCCGCCCCCTTGTACTCAGGATCACACTTCCCATACTCTTTATAATGCACTTGGACCACTGGGCACAATGTGTGGTTTTCGGCCATATTATATGGTCTTAACCAGTGTGAATATGCATCTCCTCAGACAGCATGTACTGTATTCCACCAGTGGAAAGCATAACTTTCGGGACTCTGACTTAAGCCCCTTTTGACCAGTTGGCATACAGCTTCAGAAGATTAGACTTAAAGGAGACATATTTTACGTTTTGTGCAGCTTCATAATGCTATGCTAGAGTTATAAGCAATTCAAGAACAGTTTTTGGGATACCTACAATGTAAGCATGCACCAATATCAGATGGGACCAGGGAAAGAGCATGGACCTGTGCTCAGGACAGCAAGATACCAGTGCAGAATGTGGGTTATGGGTTTGCAGCAGTCTGTGGAAATTATGCAACCTCACAATAGAGCTCATAGAGCAAAACTAGGAATAGCCATTCATAACAAAGAGATGGGATGACACAGTCTTTGCTGACACTTGTGTCATTCCCTTGGCATGCTTATGCTTGATGTAGACATGCGCATGCATCACCATACATGTGCATTTCTCAGGAATGATATGTGTGCCATTTTTAAAATGTATTCACTAATCCAAGGTGCCAGACACCATTTGGCTAGGTAAATAAAAGAAATGTAATTTTAATTGCCAGAAAATTCTGTTAACACTGTGCAGTGGACTGGTAGTAAATAGCAGCCGCCAGGCCCTCCAAAAAATATAAATTAAAAAATGCTATGGGCTACGACGGGTTTGGGAACCAACAGAGGAATGGACGGGGAGAGCAAGTTGGGGGAAGCAATGGCTAAAGGGCAGGAGAGGAGGAGCAACAGAGAATCTTGAGGATAGACCCACTGGAGGCCAAAATAAAATAGGAAAACTAGGCAAGGAGTGGTGGGGAAAGCAAAGAAGAGCTTGCGGGGAGAATGAAGGAGCAACACAGAGCACAAAGCGGAGAGGGATGTTTCAGAGGAAGCAACACATGAGGGAGAGAGCAAGAAAAGATGCACTGAGTGTTGAAAGAAAAAGGAAAACGCATGAACACTGAAGAATACAAGCCAGCCGATCAAAATAAAGGTAAAGAGACTATGCTCGATGGGAAAGGACAAACACAAGACGAAGTCATCGAACAAGAAGCAAGAAAATGAGAGTGACAACAAAGCCAGCCAATGGCAAGCAATGGGCGGGCCCTAAGCCCACTGTAAGTTTATGGTATGGTCTACAAGAGGTTTTTGCCTACAGACATCTAAATGTTCTCTGGTAGCCGAGACTTTAAACTTTAACATAAGTATTTGTAAAGCGCATGTTCACTCAGAAGGACTCTTTCCTGCACAAATGTGTATCCATTTAAATTATAAACAACACAAAAACTAATGAATTTTCATAGACCAAGTTTAGAAAAGCACACAAAAAAACGAGTCCTCTGTTCATGGCTTATTTCTTCTGCAGTGTTTTTCTGTACATTGTTCCAAAACATTGGGAGTTGAAGTGAAGCAAGTATGTTTAGGGACCACCCATTAACTTTAACAACGTGGTCAATCTGTACAAAAATATCTATGATGGAATAACTGTGAAATATGTTTTATAGTGAAGTTTCATCCAGATTAATCAAATGGCAAAACAAACCATTCTATTCTTATACAATAATGACGTCAAATGTCACATCAAGATAGGCTTGATCACTGACATTAATGATAATTGGTATTTTTTATATTCCCTCCCAGTGCCCTCCACTAAAAGGAATAGGAAAAAAAAATGATGGGTGGAATTCTTGAATTATTCTTATGTGCTGCTAGTCACTCTGGGCCACAGTCCCGTCCATTGAATATTTTTCTCGGTACTACTACAGACAGGTGCCAGGCATAGTAAGTGAGCCTTGGACCTGAAGAGATATTGCATTAGTCTGTGTGAAGTGGTCCCAGAGTGTGGCCTTTGACCATATACAGGGTGTAGCCTTTGGGCATGACCTGCACCCAGCACTCCTGCTTTCCTCCCACTGTCACCTTGTGATGTCTTTTGGGCATGCCCAGCTAGCATTGGGTGTAATTTTGGTGAATACCCTGTGTCAGCTATTCCTGCCCCTGTTAGCACTCCAGCCATGACCACTAGCCTCAGCCAATGGCCATTTGAAGCAAGAACAGTGTTGCTTTCAGCCATGCCCTGCACTCACTGACCTGCCCCAGTACCATTGGGAACAGGATATAGACTTTGACCCCGCCCTGCACCCACTACCCCTGCTCCAATTTCCTTTTTAGGTTTCGCCTACAGTGTGTATGTACTGTCAACGAAAGCTATTGTTCACAAAAAAAACCTTTAAATAGTCTTAGAACCCATCCATTACTTATCAATACTTACCATTGGTTGGCCTCCACGTCACTGTCATTTCATTGTTTCTTAATGGTCATGCCTCCTGCTTCCAGTTGGCTACTCACCTCCTCCTGCATTATTCCTGGAGCTTGTGTCCCTGCCATAAAGCATGGACCTATCATAGCTTTCTGCCTATGGGCAGTGTTCTTCCACTGGTTGTGTGCTGCTTCAGATACTTTTTTCTTTCCTTTTGTTCATGCACTCTATAAGAGTACATGGCGATGCAGCGCTCGCAACGAAATTAATTTTATTTATTTATATGTTTACTTACCTCTATTTGGCCGTAATCCGTAGTTTACTAACCCCCACCCTGCCCTTCCCTTGCCCCACGTCAGCGTCCGGCAGCACTCCCACCTCGGGCCGCTTTGCTCTCCTACACCCACCGCGCACTTTTTTAGACATATTGCACAGCAGCAGAGGCTATGCTATGACATGGTCAAGTCTGGCTGCGTCATAGCGCTTTATTTTGTCAAATGTGCAGGTGAAACTGTGCATAGGGACATGATTAAAAAGAAAAACACTTTTGACTGGGGAAAGCCATTTTCCACCACTGTAGGTGGTGCCTGTGTTCATCTCTGGGACTAGAGTATGTCCAAAAAAACCCTCTCCCTATGCAACTTAAAGTCCACCAACCACCATCTTGTGCACTGCGGTGATAAAATGGCCAACTGGCCAAATTGTTTGCCTATTTAAAGCAAGCTAGATTCTTAATCCAGAATCAAAATATGAAATCCACAAATGTGTGTACTCTTTATGAATTCTCTAGCCAACATATCTATGCATGTTTCGCCCCTACTATCCAGCAAATGAGTGAATAGTTCTACACCAAATTAAAAATACACAGAACTTAGGGTGCACGCTAAATCTGGTGTTATTGTGGTCAGTGTTTTCTGCAGCTAATACAACTTCTAAAGGGGAACTAAAGGGGACAGATCACATTTTAGTATCCCATTGTAACCCCCTCCACTTGACTCAGTGTATGAAACTTTCAAGGATCAGACTAGAGGGAACTAAACTTTGTAAGTTGTGTATAGATTTATCCGATGGAGACAAAGTTAATTGTAAAACAATAAGGTGCAAAATATTTATACCAATAGATGCACTATTATTAATCAATTAGTACACTTACATTACCTTCTTTGCGATTTCCTCATCTCACTTCAATGATCTCAGAAGGGTGAAAGACTTACAGGCACATGCATCAAGAAAAGCTTTTGCGAGTCCTTAATTGCAAATTTTAAGGAATCGCAATTAAGGACTCACAAAAGCCTATGCATGTAGGAATCGCTATTAAAATAGCGATTCCTTAACATTCATTAATTGCGACTCACAAATTGCGAGTCGCAATTAATGAATGGCTTCCCATTCATTCCTATGGGCCTCCAGGCCCATAGGAATGCATTGGAGATTGCGGGAGCAATTTGCGAGTACCAGTAGGTACTCGCAAATTGCTCCCGCAATTTCTAGGGTGCAAGGGTGTCAAAATGACACCCTATTGCACCCATGTATTTGAACTCAGCACACATGTTGCATACACACATGCTCTAAGGGCATGTGTGTGCGCAACATGAAACTTAGAAAAATGCAAATAAGGGCATTTTTCTAAGTTTTAGCAAATTACCATGAAGTCCAGCTTCATGGTAATTTGCTCCCGCTAATAGCGAAATCGCTATTTTTTAAACTTTAATGCATTGCATTTAAGGAATCTCAATTAGGGATTCCTTAAATGCAATCGCTATTTAAGGAATCGCTATTTTGAGATTCCTTAAATTGCGATTTTTGCATTTGGGATGATGCATCCCAAATGAAAAAATACCGGTCGCAAAGGGGCAGATTCTGAGAATCGGCCCATTTGCGACCGGTTTTGTGGTTGATGCATGTGCCTGTTAGTGGACAGCTGGGATTGAAAGTGTGTCCTTCACTGTTTAATGGATATAATAGTCCACAGATATTATTAGCCATCTAACCAGGGAATAATATACCCACAGTGTACATATTTCTTTTAATTAAACAATTGTTATTCATTTCCAAGTCAGACATAGAAAAGTCTACATGATTGGATCCAGTCAACAAACATATATCAGCAGTATCCATATAGAGAAAAAGAAACAGCCAAGAAGCTTCAGGTTGAAATATAGAAAAGTGCATTAAAATAGTTCTTAATTTATAAGTTAGGAATATACAATATATACTAACTAATATTACTGTAGGTACAGCCATTAGAGTTATGAGGAAATATGTACTAGAAATAATGGCAACTATTAGTACGAATGAATGAAATATAATAGACGATTAACGAACAAAAGCTATCTTAAGTAATTGGATCTATAATATGATAGCAGAATCGTGAAGGGTAAAAGAGTAAGAGGTGAAGAAGATGAGAACGAAAAGAAAAAGCGGGAAGATTGCCAGGAAAAAGCATAATTATGCAGAGTAATGGCATTGCTATTTAAATATGAAATATTAGCAAGTAAAATGGACTAAATATGTTCTAATTCGAGCTGAATGAAGTATGCATTTTTATTTATGTATTGCAATTGCTGTTGAACAAGTTACTTCATGTTGGAAAGGTATTCAAAAGCTGTATCTTTTACGTGAAATATTCTGTGCTTTCTCCAGAAGTTCGTGTCCCTTTTGTATTAAAGATAAGACAAAACAGGCTTGTTTTGGTTTCCATGTATTAGTATTTCACATTTAAATAGTTCCTACTGTACTCCTTATTTATTTATTTTTCACCTGCATATTATAAGAATGGTGCAAGTCTTTGAGGAGTTCCAGCAGGCTGAGTGCTTTTACCAGGTCATGGCCTGAGGTGACTTGCAGTGCCTCTTTACATATCCAGAGGAGCCTTTGTGTTTCTTCCCCAGCTGGTCCAACATGACCTGGAGCATCACAAGATTTCAACTCTGAGTCCATTCTCCTCTCTTTGATACATTGCATCCCTGTGGGCAGTGCATAATTTGAGCTGGTGGTTGCCGGTGGGGGTCAGCAGCACTTGTTTTTGGGAACCGGCGCATATTTTTCCGTGTCAGATATTCACTGAGATCAAGAGAGGGGAAACCACACAAATCGTGAAGATGGAGGAAGAGAAAGTTGTAAAAAAAACATCATAAAGGTAGAAATCAGGAAACTGCAAGAGTGAGATAAAGAGGCAGGGAGTGTCTGGTAGTGGATTAAAGAGGCATGAGGCGGATTTAAGATTACCAGAGTTGGTATTCAGCGCACCGATGTATAATTGCACTGGCTGCGGGGCTCTGAGCAGAGGTTCGGGCAGAGCTTCTTTTACAAATTAAGCACTGCCTGTGGGTGAAGTGATGTGTGATGTCACCTTTGATGTCCTTGAAGATGTAATTTGCGATGGCATCTGTGAGATCCAGTGCGAGGTCGAGAGCAGGGCATTGACGCAGGGTATGTTAATTTCAGCAGATTGGTGTTTTTTTCAACAGCGCCACTTTACCTGTGTTTTGTAGGCACTTTGTGAAGATTCGCTGAACGTACCATTATGTCCTGTGAGCAGAATAATAACCCATAATGTGCCATCAACATATTTTTATTATTAAATGTTTGGGGTTCTTGGTGATATTCTAGGTATAAATCTGTCCCAACTCCCAGGAGTCTAACCCCCTCTGGCACATCCTTTAGCTCTTTGCAGTGGGGTTTGGCTAAACTCCCACACAGCCGATCCCCCACCCCTTCCGCTATATGCAGCAGAGGCTGGACACCAGACGTTCTGCCCAGTACCCTGGATGGCCAACACCCATCGTGCATGGCATTTGGGGGTTGCACAGCAAGCGATGGAGGCACGGCCATCCTTTTGACCAGTCTATCGGCCCAACCTTCCATGTGGCCAACTGCTGCTACATAAAGCAATCAACCATGCGCCTAAACCCACAGGCATACAACTCCTGCTGCAGGGGCGGCTGGCTGCGGAGTCTGGTTCGCAGTCAGGCTCTGAACCCATCCACCTCATTGGCCTCTCTCCCCGCTGCACACAGCCTTTGCCTTTTCAAAGTGATGGTTGGCCACATGAGCTGCCTGTAAGCAAGGCCTTGCACAATATTCCCATGCCTGAATTACTAATATGTACCCAATAAGGTTTTTTGAAATTGTTTAAAAAAAACTCACAGATGTACTTCTGGATAAGTAGATCAATAGACCTGAATTTAGACCTGTGAATCTAATGAGAAAAAGGGTTTATTTTTGGGGCAAGTATCTGCCTCTCCCGGACCCCCCTAATCTTCCCTTGGGGAACCAATTATCTTATACACCCCTGCCACTTTGTTTTCAGAAAGAGGATTTAGTGCCAGTAATGGCTGCCACATGAAACATTTTCAGTTGCATACAATCACATTGCTGGGATCCTCCAAGTCATTCTAGGATCCGCTTTTCCCACATTGGACAAAGAAATACAAATCTGCTACTAATCTGATTTGTTTGTTTTTCAAATGAATTATTCTCAGAAGATTTGAGGGTCTTCACCCACTGATAGTCTGAGGATAAACTTTCAAGATATACAAAAGTCCCCGGCTGGTTTACCCTTTGAAATCCACTTGACAAGTTTTTTGTAATTCACATTTCTCGAACACTGATACAAGGATCCAAGCCACAAAAAGGACCTATTCCTAGTAAAGTTGTAGTTTCATTCCATGTGTTATGTGAGTCCATTTAACAGTTGTTGCTGTAGGGTTGAGCAAAAATGAATATTGGTGCTAGATGGAGAAACACACCTTTCTCATATTTCGTGCAGACTTGTCAAACTGCACCAAAGTTATAGGCCAAGCAAAAAATGCCTTTTCAGTGGGCACTGAGACTTAACCACAACCATAGCTTCCATCCACATCTTACATATATATTTGTGCCAACCGCCATGCTCAAAACACCAATTTGCAAGCTGCCTAGAAACAGACGAAAGAACATAAAGAGAACAACATGGTGGGTTGCAGGAGTTATGGCGTGTATTGTGTGTGCTGATAACCATACCTGGTGTATTTCCTTGATTTACGTATTTGAGTTCGAGCCATAACTCGTTTAGCGGTTGTCTTTCAATTAATTTCATTGTTTTCCAAACCCCGCTGTGCTGGACCCTCAGCAGTGTGCAGAAGGGTTTCTGCACAGGATCAACTCTGTGGCCAGGGCCTGCTTACAGCACACTTCAGGCACACAACTATAACTGCACGTGTCTTTCAGCTGTGCACAGAGGGTGTTGGGAGCAAGGCATGGCCTACTTTTGGTGGCTATTCCTCTCTGCGCTGGACCGTATCTCTCTGCTTTACATGCTGTCTGCTTTTTTCATCCTTTTTTTAATTTCTCGAGTATTTTTTTTACAAATTGCTGATCGAATCCAATATCCCTTAAAAGTCTGCTTTTGATTTCCATTTTACTCCTCACGAGTCACGTGCTGTTTTTCCGTTGTTGTCCTTAATAATCCAGTATTTGTAAAGCGCGAACAATTACCCCTAAGCCTGTCAAGGCACTGGGGCCATCGGGAAGATTGAGTGAGCTATTGCCCAGAGTCACATGGTGCTGGGATAACATGCCACCGGGGATCGAACCGTGAGTCCCCATGTTCTGGAGTCAGCAGCCATGGCTGCTGCGCCACACCTCTTCCACACACTGGGTATTGCCCCCAGGTCCCTCCTGTCCTCGTCCCATTCTTGAACAAAGTGGAGATGACCATCTCCGTGACAGAAAAAGAGAACAGGAGCATGCTGGGATACACAACCCACTCCCTCCAACTGGGAGTACATAAGCGGCACCAGTCCAGCATGCAGCCTGTTCTTTTTTTTTGTCTTCCGACAAGGGTGGGACGTGTTTGGACTTACCTGCTGGGATTCTTCGCTGGACGTCTCGTCGTGGCGGCAGAGCTGTCCTCACCGTCTACATTCCGCGTTCTCCTGGCCTGACGGGCTTGCCAGGAGTCGCGTTGATTGTCGAACGGCCTTTGCGGCTGGGGCGCCGTTCCTCCTGGTCTCTTCCGGGTTGCAGTGCGCGTCTCCCTGTGGCTTGGCCGGTCTGGGGGACACGCTGCTGTGTCTGTTTGGCAGGTCCTGGGGCTCTGCTGGGCGATGCTCCTGGGCTCCCTGCCTGGCGTTTGGTGTCCTGCTGGCCTCCTCTTCTTCCTGGCGCCCCTGCTGTTCGATTGGGTCAGTGCAGGTGCAGGCCTTGCTGTGGCCTCGGAGGCCGTTTTCGGCGGCCTTCTACGCCCGGCGCTGGTTTCCTGGTTGGTGCCTGGGCTGGCTGTTGGGGGGCAGTGGGCTTGTGGTGCGCTCTTCCTGCCCCCTTGGTGAGTACCGGGTAGTGGTTTCGTTTTTTCTCAATGATGTTATGGCGCTTTATGTGGTGTTCGCTTGCGGCCCTGGAGTGGTGTGTCTTCCACATGCCCTCTTCAGATGTTTGGGATGATGGCAGGATGGCCTTCTGGAGAAAGCCAAGTTAAGCGGCTGAGCCTCCAGGAGATGCCGGGGTTTGAACCCGGGGCCTCATACATGCAATGCATGCGCTCTACGAAATTGCGCTGGACACGGCTGGTCTCCCTGCAGCCTTGCCATGTGGGTTCCTTGCTTTACTTCAGGTGCTGTTGGATCCCGTCGTCCTCAGGTCTCTCCCAGTGCTGGTGGATTCCTGTTGGGGCTTCTCTTTGCAGGCTCCTGTTTCTACGTACTGGCCCTCTGTGCTTTGCTGGTTGCGTGTGGCGTGGGTCCGAGTGCTGTTTAGGTCCGGGGCCCTTGTTGTCTCCGGCCTGGTTCTCTGCCTCCGCTGCCCCCTGCTCCCAGTGTCCTCGCAGCCCTTCTGCGTCTTCGGCAGCCTGCGACTTCGGCTCCCCTGCCTTCGCTGTGAGTCCTCTGTCCTGTCTTCAGCTGTGGTTTCCCCTGTGTTGCTGCCTTTTTTTGTGGGTTCTGCCTGGGGCGGGTCCTTCGGGGGGCTTCCTCCATGTGTGTTCCCAGGCCTTCTGGCTTTTCGCTTGCTCAGCGCTTGTTGCTGGTTGGCGTCTGGGCTGGCGGTCGGTCTCTGTGGGAATGCTGTTGGGCTGTCCCCCTGGTGCGTGCCACCTGGCGGTTTTTTGCTTGCTGTGCTCTCCTACTGTGTTGGCCTGCAGCCTTGGCTTCTGTTCCTCCAGCTTCCTGCTCTGTGGTTCGGCCGGGTCGGCCCTGGTTCAACCCTGGTGCGGTATCTCCCGGGTATTGTTGGCTTCTTCTTGTGGCCTCTTTGCTCTGTCCTATGGGCCTCCGGCGGTCCTGCCCTGCGGGCTTCTGTTCTCCCTGTACGGCTTTGGTTGGTGCCTGGTTGGAGGTCCGCCTAGGTTTGTCTGTTGCTGGGGCCTGCTCTGGTCGTCACTGGCTGCTTGTCGGGCGTTTTTGCCCTTTTTCGGGTCCTGTCGTTGGGCTTGTGCTGTTTTCTCACTCCCGTGCGGGCTGCTTTTGGCCTTTGGTGTCTGTGGCCCTTGGTCTCTTGCTTGCTCTGGGGTGTTTGTTCTCCCCTTGTTTTGAGTCTGTTCCCGCGCCCCTGGTGGGTGGTGCGCCTTTGGCTCCTCCGGGCTCCTCTCCTTTGGTTTCTGGTGCCTGGGTTGTTCCGGTGTGCTTTGGGACCTGGGCTCTGCCTCTCTTAAGTTTGCCCTTGCGTCCCTGTGTTTGGCCTCCCGTTCGCTTGTGTGTGTGGGTCGCTGGTGCCCCTCTCGACTTGGATGTGTCTGGCTTTGTGCTTTGGGGCCCTTGGTTGCTTTGGGGTCCTCTTTTGGTCCCTGCTTGGGTCCTTTCATGGCCGCTCATTCTCTTGGGCTTTTGGCGTTCTTTCGGCCTCTTGGTGCCCGGTGGTTCTGGCCCTGGTGTTCTCGGTCCTGGAGTGGTCTTCTGTCCTTTCCTGTGCCGTCCCTTTGCGGATGGCTGTTGCGCTGGGGACGTTGTGTGGGCTGCTGAGCTCCCTCCCTGTCTTCCTGCTGCATCTCCTCTCTGGGTGGCCTGGCTGTGGTTGGCTGCTGTGCCTTCCCCTGTGCCCCTTCTTGGTTGGGTCTTTTTTGGCCTATCCTCCCGGGTCCTGGTGGTGCCGTGTTGGGAGCCTCCTGGCTGGCTGGCCTGCCGGTTTCTCCGCTTGGCTTCTGGGGCGTTTGTGGGTGGCCTGCGGGGTAGGGCTGTTGGTCTCCTTGTTGGTCTTCCCTGTTTTGCCCTTCTGCAGCTACTCTTGGGGTTTGCCTTCGGTGGTTCCTTGGTGTCCTCCTTTGTCCTCCTGGTGTGTGGTTTGGCTCTTGGTTGGTGGCGGTTCCTCCTTCCCGGTTCTGGGGTTTGGTTTCCCCGGTTCCGTGTTCGGCCCCTGTTATTGTCTTTCATGGTTGTGCTCTCGTTTTGTCCGGATCTTCATCGGGTTGCGCTTCTTTGCTCTACCTGGCTTCCGTTGGGGGGGTTGCTGGGTTTCTTGTCCCGGTGTCTCCTGCTTTGGGGGTGTGTCTCTGGCCTGGCCGCTTGGCCAGTTCCTGTGCCCTGGGTTCCTCTTCCGGTGTGGTGCCCTTTTTGTTCCTGCAGCTCTTCGGTGTCCCGGCTGGAGTTGGCCGCTGGTCGTTCCTGCCCTGTGGCCTGGGCCTTCTGTGTGTTTCTGTGCCTCTGGGTTCCCTGTTGTTGTCGGCTGGGGGGAAGGGGAGCTTGCTTGGGTTCCCTGCCCCCTTTTCTTCCTGGCTGTTTGTCTGGGTCGGTGCCTGTTTTCTTGTTCGGTTCTGCCCTCTTTGGTCTTTGCGGCTCTGCTGGTGGCTTCTTCTGGTGTGTTGGGATTGGTCCTGTGGTTGGTCGTGTCTTTCCTTGCTCTATTGCTTTGACGTGCCTCTTCGGTTACATCTTCCTTCCCCTTGCTTTTTGGTGTGGTCCTTTGTGGGTTCCTGAGCCTATGAGTTGCCTTCTTCCCTGTTTTGGGGGGGTATTCGCTCTCTGTCTTGCCTCTGCTGTGTTCCTTCCTGGGCCTTTGGCACTGCCAGCCTGTGCGGCCTGTTCTCCTATGCTCTTGGCCGTTGGACTGGGTTGACCTGTTTGGTCCCTGGTTGGGTGGCTGCCTGGTGGTGCCTGGGGCCGTGGGCTTTGCCCTTGGCGGTTTCTCCCTAGTCGGTTGCCCTTCCTGGCTCAGTTGCTCTGTTGGGGCGCTTCCACTTCTCCTGGGCTCCCTTTAGTCGTTCGGGCGGTGGGGCTTTGCTTTGGCCCCTCTGATTATTCCCTTGTGGCTTGGCTCTGTGTGTGGGGCTACCTTCTTGCCTGGGGGTTCTTGTGCTTTTTTTCTGGTCGTCCCCTGCTGGTTGTGGGGTCTCGGCTCTGTCCGCTTGGTTGGGGGCTTGGTTGCTTGTGTGCTCCTGCCTGCATTTTTCTCCTTTCTTGTGGGCTCCTGTGGGATGCCTTTTTTCGGTCTGGTGCCCCAGGCGTTGGTGGTAGTCCGGAAGGCCGGGTTGTCTGCTTCGGTATTCTCCACTTTGTTCAGGAATGGGATGAGGAAAGGAGGGACCTGGGGGTAATGTCCTATTACTTACCGGTAATCTTCATTACTCCGGGTCCCGTTGTCCTCGTCCCATTCCTTACGCCCCTCCTTCCCTCCCTCCCTGGCAGACGGCCTTTCAGTTGTTGGCTTGGCATTTTCAGCTGCATGCTGGGCTTGTACTGCTTATGTACTCCCAGCGGGAGGGAGTGGGTTGGGTATCCCAGCATGCCCCTGTTCTTTTTTTCTCTCGCGGAGGTGGTCATCTCCACTTTGTTCAGGAATGGAACGAGGACAACTGGACCAGGAGTAATGAAGATTACCGGTAAGTAATAGGACATTTCTAAGCACTCCCCTAGTTTTGCCACTTTGGGGGATGGTCACCCATGGCTGTGAAGCTCGAGATTCTGTAACAACTCAGGAGTTCCAAGAGGGCTGGAAAAAATTCTGAGCCCTTATCCAGCCTATCACATTTGCTAAAGAAATTGCAAAATGTGATTGGCCCGGTTTAGGATTCGCTACCCAAGTTGAAATGGTCGAGATATACAAAAGTGTTAACCCTTTAAAACCCATTCAGCAACTTTTTAAACACCAATATCTCAAAAACTACTGAGCAGATTTATAACAAACCAATAAAAGCACGTTTTCTAAGTAATACAATTTTTTAATGAAAAGTTTTATATACATCGGTTTAAGGGTTTGGGCCGTAGACGTGAGCAACATTTTGCATGTGAGCTAAAATGAGAAAACACTCCCCTCAGGCGTAGCTAGGGGGGTGCGGTGGGGGCGGTCCGCCCCAGGCGGCACTATTTTGGTGGCGGCAAGGCGGCGGCTGTGCTGCACACGTGTATGAAGTGCAAGTGCGAATGCTTGCAAATGCTGCTGCACGCACGTTTCCAGGCCGGCCTGGTGTCTCCTGGAGAGTCGAGGCGAGTTGCTTCCAGCAGGCTTGGGGGTTGGGCGAAACTCGGAGTCGTACTTCTGATTGCGGCCACAAGCGCCCTTTACCGAATTGCCGCGCTCGCAAGCTTTAAATTGCAGCAAAAAGTAAGTACAGCAGGGTATTCTCCGCTTTTGTTTTCAAAGTCATCATTTAAATAGGCAGCTGCCGGCCCGGTAACTGTTAGGATATAAATAAATAATTATTGTTTATTGTCAGGGCACTGAGGGCAGGCTCTCACGGTGTGGATCCGATCACAGGGGGCGAAGCAGTGGAAGTTGTGAGAGGGTGGGGTGGGTGTCCTGTTATGTGGGGTTCCTCCTCGCCAATGCCCCACCCACCGGCGGCAGAAGCACACTCAGTATTCCTTCATTAATCTACTGCGCCCAGCAATACGTTTCTTTTCTCCGCTGCTCACCGTCTGTTTCGTTTCACTGGTCCGTTGGAGGCTTGTTTACTTCTGTTCCTCTTGGACCTTCACCTATGTGGCTAGCAGGAGCAAGGCTAGTGCTAGAGGCAAGAATGGTAAATCAGGGGCAGCAGCTGCTAGGCCCGGCTACCCTTCATTGACATAGATGAGTGTTGTATTATGGGTCCTATTTAGTTTCGCTTTAGTTAGCTCTAGGCCACATTATAAAAGAGTGCGTGTCTAGTTTTCTGTGAATGAGCTGAGCACGTTCATGTTTTATTTGGCTTTCAGAAAAACTCCGCTGAATTGTAAATTCAGCTGCAAACCATGGTCTCATGTAATAAAATAAGGTTTCACTAGCATCCCTGGGTCAGGATGTTCTGATGTTGCAACATTGTACGGCAGCTCTGCTGAGCCTCCGTTAACAGTCAGTTATTTTCTTTTAAGAAACATATTTTATTTTCTCAATTATTACATACCATACGACGCTCCCCATCTCAGGAAACCTTCGATATATATCCGGCCACAATATATTGACATTGACATTTCGTTTACAATATTGGTAAATGAAACAAATATAAAGCAATAACCGTTTCCCATTGTAACCTCCCCCTCCCCCCCCATTGTGCGGCCACCGATTCATGCCCCAAATCTATTAAGCTACCCAACCACTACATAAGAACCACATAGTGTCTCTTCACAGCACACACTGTCCCGCATCATCCGGTATCTACGCTAATGCATCATTCACCCTTGATCCGTTGGCTCCAAGCAGCTCCTTTCAATGCCTCACGCATGCCTCACGCATGCCTCACGCATGCCTCCACAGCCCGGCTGGCTCTGTCAGTGGATGGCGCGTGACTAACTCCAGACAGGTATTTTTTACAAGTCCTGCCGGGGCCCCAGGAAGAAATTGCTGCGACCCTGGTAGGGCCTTGGCAAAAGGAAGTACTCCACTTGTTTCCGGTTACGTTACGGTGAGCGCTGTTTTTAAACGACCCCCACCGCGCACACTGCTGTTCAGTGCTGAGAGCGTTTGCCCTTTCTGCCCCGGTCAGAGCGCCGCGGTGTATGGACTGCCCCACAGACTCGAGCACAGCACTGTCTGTGGACAGCTGAGCACAGCACTGTCAGCAGTGAGTTCGCCCCACAGACTCGAGCACAGCACTGTCTGTGAGCAGCTGAGCAGAGCAGCTGTCAGCAGTGAGTTTGCCCCACAGACTCGAGCACAGCACTGTCTGTGGACAGCTGAGCAGAGCAGCTGTCAGCAGTGAGTTCGCCCCACAGACTCGAGCACAGCACTGTCTGTGGACAGCTGAGCAGAGCAGCTGTCAGCAGTGAGTTTGCCCCACAGACTCGAGCACAGCACTGTCTGTGGACAGCTGAGCAGAGCAGCTGTCAGCAGTGAGTTCGCCCCACAGACTCGAGCACAGCACTGTCTGTGGACAGCTGAGCAGAGCAGCTGTCAGCAGTGAGTTCGCCCCACAGACTCGAGCACAGCACTGTCTGTGAGCAGCTGAGCAGAGCAGCTGTCAGCAGTGAGTTCGCCCCACAGACCCGAGCACAGCACTGTCTGTGGACAGCTGAGCAGAGCAGCTGTCAGCAGTGAGTTTGCCGCTGCAGCTCAGACACTACAGCACCAGGCAGGGTTTTCCCATTGGAAGTGGCCCTACGGCGCACGCACTGGAATCCGTGCAGTGATGTTTGTGTTTAGGAAGCGAGCGCGCAATAAGGTTCAGATTGCAATAAGAACACGAGTTGAGTCGCTGAACTAAGTGTGATAAGGGGTTCCGTAGCCAAACATGATCTGGCAAGTGCAATTTGTCTGCGGCTTTGCAAGAAGCAGTAATGATTACAAGTGTAAAATCGTGTAAGATGTCAGTCGTTTGTGGGTGTATCATCGTTTTACAGCAGGGTCAGGTGTTTTGCAGCAGTTCCAAGTTCTTTTCATAACTTGTCCTTGCTCAAATGAGTGTCATTTCTTAATGTTCATCTGTTTCATGTACTCAATTTGTTGATTTTGCTCGAAACATAGTGTCCTGCATTTAGTACTTGAATGTCATTCATAGGTGTCCTGAAACCTTGAAAATGTCCCACATAAGCACTCTTGAAACGTGGCAGCGATGCCGTCTGTGTTTCATGTCAGACCGTGCCCTTCCATGTCTGGTGCTTTGCAATAGTTTTAAGATCTTTGTAGAGTTTTCACTGCTGAAATGGCTGTAATTTCTGAATATATATGTTTCCCTCGTCTTCATTGCTTGATTTTTCCTGGAAAGAAAGTGTCACTCATAGTTGTTGAATGTCACTCATAATTAATTACATTGAAAATATGAAAATATCACACATAAGCAATCTGAAACCTTGGCAGCTATGAAGTCCGTGCTGGAGGTGGGACTGGAGCGCCGACTGCTGCTCCCTGTAACAGTCCGGTGAGAGACGAGCCGGGGCTGTCCGATCTGCAGGCGGATGGCAGCCCTGAGCCCTACCCGCGGCCTCATGCAGTAGGGCATCGCTGACTTTTGAACCCTTAAGTAATATACAAACACACCCTGAGCTCTGCACCACCATTGGAGGGTGTTTCGCAGCAACCCATAGCAACCCCCTGGTCCGGGATCAATGTGCGAGGCTCCCGGGGAGGCCGGGGGTGAGAAAAAGCGATACATCCTGAGACTCAGGGCCGTTTGTGACATTTGTGGCACCCAAACACATCCTTTTTCCCCTTTCTATAGCGCACTGCGTCATTCATAAAGCACGCGGTGGAACTTTCAAGCCCACCACCACCCCATGTCTAAATTATTGCTAGAGCTCCTATTGCTTCCGCCCAACACCCATTTTGGTAGCCTTTAGGCAAACAACCTTTAACAAACGAGCCCCCCTCCGAGGTTAGAAAAGAGTAGTTCTCGCAGTTTTGACTGTTTAGTCACTGACCTCTGTTACTTCAGCAATACTGGAAGTTATATACTTCTTTTACCAGGAGTGCAGGCCTTTGGAAGCATGTGGATGAGAGAGCATGAAACTGCCTGCGCTGTGGGCAAAAATAGGTAAATTGTATTTTTTTTTACTCTTGAAAGTAAAGGGGGGTAATTTTGGGTAAAAATTGGCAAACCAGGTTTTCTTTTGGGTAAAATTATTCCTTCCTAAAATGGAAGGCCTTGAAGCTGTGGACTTTCTTGCAGCTCCAGCACATGGGTGGGGACTAACCTAGTTAGTCAGTATGCAAGTGACATCATTATGTGTGCCATCACAGTCAGTGATGTCCCAATGCATGACATCACACATGGCATCACAGTAAGTGACAGCACAAGAAGTAACATCAGATATTATGATCACACACATTTGTTTTTATTAGGTATATCATAAGTGCATTTAAGCACATTATGAGATTTAACAAATTAGATTTTGCTATGGGGTTGTGCTAAAAAAAAAGTGGTGCAATCCCGATGCAAAATCTGCATCTCAACTAATTTTACAAATTGTTTATAACCCTGCCACAAAGAAATTGGCAACAAGGAGAAGCATGTTAGTAGATCTTTTATAATTAATTTGTTTTCAAAAGTCTGCGTTTTCTAATATTTTTATAGGGTTAAGACATCTGCTGCAGAGGTGCCCAGTAAATATCAGGGAATAATATTTGGTGAGATAACCCTGGAGGTTAAAATATTTTGGGAGAGATTTCCGTTTGTGTAGTCCCAGATCTGACTCAAAGTAGTATAGAAGGTTAATGTGCCTGCAAAGCACATCATGTAATATGCAGATGGCAGAATGTATTTTTTTTTTGATGTAGCTAGGTAAATGGGTTACTGCTTTGAACACAGATCCTTTTGTTACTTGCAGTTCCTAAATAGTAACAGGCACATGCATCAATGTAAAAACCGGTCGCAAACGGGCAGATTCTCAGAATCTGCCCCTTTGCAACCTGTATTTTTGCATTTGGGATGCATCATCCCAAATGCAAAAATCGCAATTTAAGGAATCTCTAAATTGCGATTCCTTAAATTGCGATTGCATTTAAGGAATCCCAAATTGAGATTCCTTAAATGCAATGCATGAAAGTGAAAAAATTAGCGATTTCGCTAATAGGGGGAGCAAATTAGCATGAAGTTGAACTTCATGGTAATTTGCAAAAACTTTGAAAAATGCACTTTTGTGCATTTTTCAAAGTTTCATGTTAAGCACACACATGCCCTTGGAGCATGTGTGTGTGCAACAGATGTTCACAGATCAATTTCAGGGGTGCAAAAGGGTGTCATTTTGACACCCTTGCACCCTTCAAATTGCATGAGCAATTTGCAAGTACCTACTGGTACTCGCAAATTGCTCATGCAATCTCCAATTCATTCCTATGGGCCTGGAGGCCCATAGGAATGAATGGGACGGCATTCCTTAATTGCGACTCGCAATTTGCGAGTCGCAATTAAGGAATTTGTAGGAATCGCTATTTTCATAGCGATTCCTACATGCATAGGCTTTTGCAATTCCTTAAATGCGATTCCTTAAAAATCGCAATTAAGGAATCGCAAAAGTCTTTGTTGATGCATGTGCCAGTAAGCCTTTTAATATAGCACAGTGAGGTATGTAGGATATGTGACTGCTACACCTTTTAAACCTCACTGACTCATGCAACACATCTTTAACACTGATTTACACGCTTCCGTGATTTATTGTCAATCTGTATGTTAAGTAAATCTCTCTGACATCCTGCATTGGGATGCGAGGTTAGTGTTGGGCAAGCTGCACCTCCGCTCCGACCTTTGCTTTCACCTCCAGTGGAGTAGAAAGTGGCATAACTTAAACACTGTCAATCCACCCCCGCTGCTTCCGTCCTTTTTCCCCCCCTAACCCCCCCCCGCTACCTGCCATGGGCGGCAATCTGGGGGATAGCCCCGGGCGCCAGAAGCTCTAGCTACGCCACTGCACTCCCCCCTCCCCCAACCCCCTTAATCCTCCGCATATTTTTTTTTCTTGGGCAGACCATCACGAAACTTGACATAGCAAAGTTTAACTGGCTGAGCTGGGGATTTTCCAGATGTTATGCAAACCTGTTCACAGGGTCAAAAGTAACTGGCAATTCAAAACACATCATTTAATTGGAAAATGCGTCTGAATCATAACTACACAGTTGGAACAGCACTGAATAATGTGCATTTGTGTTGCTAAAAATATGTGTACCCATAAATGCATCTCTACTCTGGGTAGGGGCGTAACACAGGCCCCCGCATCCCCTGCGGTGCGGTGGGGCCCCCCGCTGCATGGGGCCCCTCAGCACAATACCCAGGTCCTAGCGGAGCAAAAAGAAAACGAGAAAGCGGTGAAGGAGCAGTGATGAGAGGCATCTGAGGGTCATATAGAGACAACACCGGATGTGAGAGGCCAGCAGAGTCTTAAACAGAATTCATATTGGACAAGAAGCAAACAGTGCACACAGGTGACAGTGGGGTGCGCACTGGGAGAGGCAGGGACAGTGTCTCAAAGAAGACACGCACAGTGCGCAAAGGGACAGGCAGCTACAGACATAGGTGACAGTCAGCTTTAGTGGGGGGGGGGTCACACTGTCTGGGGCTCCTCTGAGAGCAGGGATGGTGTCTCACAGAGGTCACGCACAGTACGCACAGGGACAGGCAGCTTCAGAAATAGGTGACAGGCAGCTTCAGTGGGGGGTGCACACTGGGGCCCCACTGAGAGCTGGGACGGTGTCTCACAGAGGACAAGCACAGTGCGCACAGGAACAGGCAGCTTTAGTGGGGGGGGGGGTGCACACTGAGGCCAGTCTGTGAAGCAGGGACGGTGTTTCACAGAGGACACGCACAGTGCCTACAGGTGAGAGGCAGCTTCAGCGGGTTTGCACACTGGGGCCCCTCTGTGAGGGCAGGAACGGTGATTCACAGAGGACACACACAGTGCACACAGGTGAGAGGCAGCTTCAGTGGGGTGCACACTGGGACCTGTCTGTGAGAGCAGGAACGGTGTCTCGCAGAGGACACACACAGTGCACACAGGGACAGGGAGCTTCAGTCAGTGGGGTGCACATTGGGGCCCCTCTGTGAGAGCAGGGTCGGTGTCTCGCAGAGGCATGCACAGTGCACACAGGTGAGAGGCAGCTTCAGTGGGGTGCACACTGGGACCTGTCTGTGAGGGCAGGGACAGGCAGCTTCTGGGGGGTGCACACTGGGAGCACCGGAGTAAGTCCGGAAGGGGGCCCCTCTGTGCACTTTGCAGGGGGGGGGGCCTCAAGTTTCGTTACGCCACTGACTATAGGTGAACCTTTGTCCGTGTATTTACATGTATGATTTTATGTATGTGCCGGTATGTATGCATATTTTATACATAGACACAAATATGCATGCATACTTGTACCTATGTGCGAATGTATATGTTTATATGTATATGCATTTCTATAAATATATACCACCAGCAAGCATCTCCGAGTTCAGTGCGAGCTGTGTTGAGCAAAGAGGATTCCTATCTTTTAATATTGTAATCACTTGGGCAACTTTTCTATTAAAGTGCAAATTACACGCCGAGGTGTCAGAGGACTCGGCAACAGCTAAAGCAGATTAGAAAAAATCAGCCGAGGAGCGATTAGTCACAGGAGAATTCCGAGAATATAGATTGGGTGACAGATTAGCCTCAGATATATTATGTAAATCTGATTGATTTCTTGTGTTTTTGATGCTTTTGTGCTCTTTAAGAATAAGTATTCTTTAGTCTGATGCTCACGCCCTTGCGAGGAAACTTTTTTATAGAATGTATTTCCAGGGTCTTGTCACTTGTGTTGTTTTCTAGGCTGCATTAACCTTTCCGAAGCGATGAAATGTCAGGGTGACCCTGCCCTGTCTGTTCCTCGTGTTTAATGCCTTTCCCTCTGATTGTGTAATCATTGTTTTTGTGTTTGTTGGATGTAAAGGTCACATTAAACATGTTATGAGAGATGTAGCTGTCAAAGGAGCCCTGAGTTGCACACAGTGCTCAGCGCTGTGCAGGGACAACCATTTAACGTTGTTATGATTTTTTTAAGTCTATCAAGGTTGAATTCCTACATCCCTTAGATTGCCAAGCAAAAGATGGCTATTAGCAGGGCTGGACTGGCTGTAGCGGGCACCGTGCATTTCCCGGTGGGCCGGAAGGGTGTGTGTTTGTGTGTGTGTGGGGGGGTTTCAAGCGGTGGGGGCCGGTTTTGCAGCAGTGCTGCAATATGGGCCCCCCAGTAACAAAAGCAGCAGCAATGCTAAAGTGGCAGCAGTGCTAAAACGGCAGCCGTGCTAAAGCCTCCCTCCGCCGGGGCCGGTCCAGCAGAATTGGCAGGGCTGGTTTGTGTTCCCAGTCCGGCCCTGGCTATTAGAACCTTGTGTACGTCACAGTGTTTTTCCAGCTGTTCAATGCCTGGGGTTTCTGTGCATGGCAACGCTTAGTACTTAATTTGAGCTGGTGGTTGCCGTGGGGGCCACCAGCGCTCATGTTTGGGGGACCGGCACTTATTTTTCTTGATCGGCCATTTCCCAAGAGTAAGAGAAAGAAAAGCCCACAAAGCAGATAGAAGGAGGAGGAGAAAGACAAAAAGAAACATCACAAAGGGGGAAAGCAGAAACTCTCAAGAGTGAGTTAATTGGAAAGGGGTGTCTGTTGATTAAAGAGCCATGAGGTGGATTGAAGAGTATGCAGCCTTGATATTCGGCACGCTGACATTTAATAGTGCTGGATGCGGGCTTCTGAGCAGAGCTTTGGACACCAGCACGCATTCTTTTATAGCCTTAGAGTCAGCCAAAGCTGGTTCCACCGGCCATTAAAGGCCTGCTCCAGCGTTAAGGGCCGAAGTCGAGGGCCTGTAACAAAGGAGCAGGCCTTTAATGGCCAGTAGAGCCCACTATGGAGGGCTCTAAGTCTATTATCCACTGCTAGAGGGCAGAATGTTCTAATTTGTCAAAAAAAGGCCTCACGGAGCCCAAAGGGGTTGAAATCCCCTCGGGCTCCGTGAGGCCTTTGTTCACAGCAACAGCTGTGAAAGGAAAACATTGGAATGTTGCTCTCCGGGCTTCTACCAGCCATTATAAGCCGGAGCACTCCATTGTCCTCAATGGGGCACTCAACATTTCAATGTTCTAATACGAAGTAAGCACTGGCTATGTTATGCAGGATAGGAAGATCAGAAGATCTGGCTCGAGCGATATACAGAAGGTCGCACTGGGGTGTTGCTTCGAATTTTGACAGGTCTGAATTTGCATCTTCCTGGCAATATTGTGAAGTGGCGAACACAGTTATTTTTTACAACAAACAAATGATGGACGGAATGCTGACAATGCATACATTCTCCCCCAGTCAAGAGATCTGGGTTAAATCCATCGTTCTTTTGCCCACTACACCACCCCAGTTCAGACATGGCCATATGCAAATCAGTCTTGACCCTGTGCCTCATGGGAACAGTCCAGCCCGAACTGCCAAGCCATGTCTTCCCTGGACCGGAATCAAGCATCCTAGGACCGGTTTCTGGCTATCAGCCGTCATCAGCCAGGATAGCTTGACTCCAGTGGCGTAGTGAGCACGGGTCCCACGTCTGGGAATACCCATCCCACTTAGGGCGAAAAGCGTTACAACAAACAAATGATGGACGGAATGCTGACAATGCATACATTCTCCCCCAGTCAAGAGATCTGGGTTAAATCCATCGTTCTTTTGCCCACTACACCACCCCAGTTCAGACATGGCCATATGCAAATCAGTCTTGACCCTGTGCCTCATGGGAACAGTCCAGCCCGAACTGCCAAGCCATGTCTTCCCTGGACCGGAATCAAGCATCCTAGGACCGGTTTCTGGCTATCAGCCGTCATCAGCCAGGATAGCTTGACTCCAGTGGCGTAGTGAGCACGGGTCCCACGTCTGGGAATACCCATCCCACTTAGGGCGAAAAGCGTTACAACAAACAAATGATGGACGGAATGCTGACAATGCATACATTCTCCCCCAGTCAAGAGATCTGGGTTAAATCCATCGTTCTTTTGCCCACTACACCACCCCAGTTCAGACATGGCCATATGCAAATCAGTCTTGACCCTGTGCCTCATGGGAACAGTCCAGCCCGAACTGCCAAGCCATGTCTTCCCTGGACCGGAATCAAGCATCCTAGGACCGGTTTCTGGCTATCAGCCGTCATCAGCCAGGATAGCTTGACTCCAGTGGCGTAGTGAGCACGGGTCCCACGTCTGGGAATACCCATCCCACTTAGATCGAAAAGCGTTACAACAAACAAATGATGGACGGAATGCTGACAATGCATACATTCTCCCCCAGTCAAGAGATCTGGGTTAAATCCATCGTTCTTTTGCCCACTACACCACCCCAGTTCAGACATGGCCATATGCAAATCAGTCTTGACCCTGTGCCTCATGGGAACAGTCCAGCCCGAACTGCCAAGCCATGTCTTCCCTGGACCGGAATCAAGCATCCTAGGACCGGTTTCTGGCTATCAGCCGTCATCAGCCAGGATAGCTTGACTCCAGTGGCGTAGTGAGCACGGGTCCCACGTCTGGGAATAACCATCCCACTTAGGGCGAAAAGCGTTACAACAAACAAATGATGGACGGAATGCTGACAATGCATACATTCTCCCCCAGTCAAGAGATCTGGGTTAAATCCATCGTTCTTTTGCCCACTACACCACCCCAGTTCAGACATGGCCATATGCAAATCAGTCTTGACCCTGTGCCTCATGGCAACAGTCCAGTCCGAACTGCCAAGCCATGTCTTCCCTGGACCGGAATCAAGCATCCTAGGACCGGTTTCTGGCTATCAGCCATCATCAGCCGGGATAGCTTGACTCCAGTGGCGTAGTGAGCACCGGTCCCACGTCTGGGAATACCCATCCCACTTAGGGCGAAAAGCGTTACAACAAACAAATGATGGACGGAATGCTGACAATGCATACATTCTCCCCCAGTCAAGAGATCTGGGTTAAATCCATCGTTCTTTTGCCCACTACACCACCCCAGTTCAGACATGGCCATATGCAAATCAGTCTTGACCCTGTGCCTCATGGGAACAGTCCAGCCCGAACTGCCAAGCCATGTCTTCCCTGGACCGCAATCAAGCATCCTAGGACCGGGTTCTGGCTATCAGCCGTCATCAGCCAGGATAGCTTGACTCCAGTGGCGTAGTGAGCACGGGTCCCACGTCTGGGAATACCCATCCCACTTAGGGCGAAAAGCGTTACAACAAACAAATGATGGACGGAATGCTGACAATGCATACATTCTCCCCCAGTCAGGAGATCTGGGTTAAATCCATCGTTCTTTTGCCCACTACACCACCCCAGTTCAGACATGGCCATATGCAAATCAGTCTTGACCCTGTGCCTCATGGGAACAGTCCAGCCCGAACTGCCAAGCCATGTCTTCCCTGGACCGGAATCAAGCATCCTAGGACCGGTTTCTGGCTATCAGCCGTCATCAGCCAGGATAGCTTGACTCCAGTGGCGTAGTGAGCACGGGTCCCACGTCTGGGAATACCCATCCCACTTAGGGCGAAAAGCGTTACAACAAACAAATGATGGACGGAATGCTGACAATGCATACATTCTCACCCAGTCAAGAGATCTGGGTTAAATCCATCGTTCTTTTGCCCACTACACCACCCCAGTTCAGACACGGCCATATGCAAATCAGTCTTGACCCTGTGCCTCATGGGAACAGTCCAGCCCGAACTGCCAAGCCATGTCTTCCCTGGACCCGAATCAAGCATCCTAGGACCGGTTTCTGGCTATCAGCCGTCATCAGCCAGGATAGCTTGACTCCAGTGGCGTAGTGAGCACGGGTCCCACGTCTGGGAATACCCATCCCACTTAGGGCGAAAAGCGTTACAACAAACAAATGATGGACGGAATGCTGACAATGCATACATTCTCCCCCAGTCAAGAGATCTGGGTTAAATCCATCGTTCTTTTGCCCACTACACCACCCCAGTTCAGACATGGCCATATGCAAATCAGTCTTGACCCTGTGCCTCATGGGAACAGTCCAGCCCGAACTGCCAAGCCATGTCTTCCCTGGACCCGAATCAAGCATCCTAGGACCGGTTTCTGGCTATCAGCCGTCATCAGCCAGGATAGCTTGACTCCAGTGGCGTAGTGAGCACGGGTCCCACGTCTGGGAATACCCATCCCACTTAGGGCGAAAAGCGTTACAACAAACAAATGATGGACGGAATGCTGACAATGCATACATTTTCCCCCAGTCAAGAGATCTGGGTTAAATCCATCGTTCTTTTGCCCACTACACCACCCCAGTTCAGACATGGCCATATGCAAATCAGTCTTGACCCTGTGCCTCATGGGAACAGTCCAGCCCGAACTGCCAAGCCATGTCTTCCCTGGACCGGAATCAAGCATCCTAGGACCGGTTTCTGGCTATCAGCCGTCATCAGCCAGGATAGCTTGACTCCAGTGGCGTAGTGAGCACGGGTCCCACGTCTGGGAATACCCATCCCACTTAGGGCGAAAAGCGTTACAACAAACAAATGATGGACGGAATGCTGACAATGCATACATTCTCCCCCAGTCAAGAGATCTGGGTTAAATCCATCGTTCTTTTGCCCACTACACCACCCCAGTTCAGACATGGCCATATGCAAATCAGTCTTGACCCTGTGCCTCATGGGAACAGTCCAGCCCGAACTGCCAAGCCATGTCTTCCCTGGACCGGAATCAAGCATCCTAGGACCGGTTTCTGGCTATCAGCCGTCATCAGCCAGGATAGCTTGACTCCAGTGGCGTAGTGAGCACGGGTCCCACGTCTGGGAATACCCATCCCACTTAGGGCGAAAAGCGTTACAACAAACAAATGATGGACGGAATGCTGACAATGCATACATTCTCCCCCAGTCAAGAGATCTGGGTTAAATCAGTTATTTTTTAGCTTTGACCCATGGGGAGGTTGCACCCTTCTTAGAAAATATATTGTATTCTGTAATTACTTTAAGGAGCTCTGGGTCTGCCCTCTTTCAGCCATTGGCTCCTTTTGCTCTGTAACCTTCAGCCATCATTGACCCTCGTGAACCTTTTGTTTGAGTTGGGTAATGCTGATGGGACGTTTTTGATGTTTCCTCTGGTAAAGCTTATGTTACATCAAAGAAAATGGTAGCAAGAACAAGTGTTTGATACATTTATTCATACGAGTATTTTGCCAGGATTATGAGGCACTCTACCATTTCCACCGTTCCTTCAACTGTCTCTTTTTAAAGTGCAACCCACCCCCAAGTTCACTTTGTTACATCATTATTGTTTCATCATGACACTGCCCACACTCCACACACTTGTACATCAAAGCACCACATGCCACAGGTTTTCTGCTCATTTGGACCTCAGTTCCATCCTGACCCTCCTGTTTATATCTTCACGGTGATTGGGCGGTGCCAGGTAAATGGCTTCAACATTGTCTTGTAGCCATAGATTTTGTGTGGGATGAAATATTTTCATGACAAAACAGTTCCTTCTAATGGTCCTACGATAACTAATGAGATACCTCCATTTGGTCTGATGCTAAGGGAGGGAACGCCAAACCTTCAGCTGCAATAAAACATTTTGGTGCCTAAATCATTCTCTGTCCATGCCAAAGGGTGCAGTAGTAGGGACTTTACTCTATCAATGGCATCTGTTGGGTAAACTTTACCCTCTCATAACCAATCGGGTTGTGTCAATGGTTAATGAAGCCAACATTTTATGACTTTATAATTAGGGCTCCTGGTTTTCCGTTTTTACCGATTTTTACAGATCTATACAGACAGAAAATGACTTATCTTCCTGTCTGTATTTATTTTTAAGTACAGGAAAATAGGGCTTCTTGGGCTGATTTTTTCTACTGTCAATCATGAGTGGCAGGTCGGTAGGTGTACAGATTGAGAGGTAGGGAAGATGAAAAATGACAATAGATTTCCCAATTAAGCTTAATTAAATGCAGATCTACAGTTATTGATGCTATTCTACGATGCAAGTGTTTTCAGATAATGCTATTGAAAATAAATATGGATAAATACAGAAATGTCGAAAAAACTAATACCATAAAACCGGAAGCCCTATTTATAATATGACAACCTTTATTCCTCCCCACGCAGTGCTTTAATACCTATATAGTGGTCATAAAGCACTATTAAAGTAACAAACACAATAAATTAAATCTCTTTAAAAATAATGAAAATGGGCTGTTACTATTGCCCTATGAGCTGGAAACCAGCCATAGAGATAATTGTTTAATCTTCAGGTCACTTGCCTGAATCACAACAGGCCCAACTCAACCTTTCACACTTTCCAGGTTGATAGAAACTGAGGACCATTGAGCTGGGTGAGAATGACACCTTTTATTGAAATAGTGAGACACAATTCCGTTTGTGGTGGGAGCTGTTCTTAAAGCCAATAAGATCACAGGTCTGATCTTTCAGGTGGTAAGCTGCCTCTCTGCCAAGTAAACAATTTTGGGCATGTGACCCCTCATACAATGTACTTGAATAAGAAGTTGGATCATGGTTGCTTCCCTGGTAGCTAAAATGTCCACCATTTTGAACTTCTTGATGACGTAACTGAACTCACCAAAAATTACTGAATACAAAGAAGAATATGTGTATACCACATATGCGGGGACTGGAATTTGTTTTCCTTAGGCAGCAGGTGGTGAAAATACTTACCCCCCCCTCCCTTTAAGCGCTCAGATCTCTCCACATCTCCACATAACCTAACCAATAACTTACCCAATCCTCGGCCTGATTCACAAAAGTAAACTTAGACCAAAAGTCTAAGTTTAGACTTGAAGTCTAAGTTTAGACCTAAAGTATAACTTTACTACTACTAAAGTAAGACTTTTTGTTTAAGTTTAGACCTAAAGTCTAACTTTTCTACTACTAAATTAAGACTTTTGGTCTAAGTTTAGACCAAAAGTCTAACTTTAGTAGTAGTAAAGTTAGACTTTAGGTCTAAACTTAGACTTTTGGCCTAAATTTAGATCAAAAGTCTAACTTTAGTAGGATTAAAGTTAAACTTTAGGTCTAAACTTAGACTTCAGGTCTAAACTTAGACATTTGGTCTAAGTTTACTTCTGTGAATCTGGCCCATCATTCCTACAGTGGGAGTAACTTGTGATATTCAAGTAAATCCATTGTGCTGACAAAGCCCTCAGTACTAAAGCTTTGCTCACTCTCTTGTCTAACATCAATTTACTCACCGTTTTAAAGCCCCGTGTGCGCAGTGCTCAATTGCATTGCGTGACCACCGATACAAGTGAATGATGCCCAGAATGCTTAAACCCAGTTGTGCAACATTAAAATTAAATCTAGAGTGTCCTGGTTGTGTAGCTCATCATCTTCTCAAGAAAATCCCAAGCCTTTTAGGTGGTAGGTCGAACTAAATATTTTAGCCAAGTTTCCAGAAATATTTATTCATCTGCATTTGCAAATGAAAAACTATCAACAACGGAGTGCATTGGACAGTCTGCATAACATATAACATTACATATTACACATCACATGTAATACTAAAAACAAACCATAACAACACTTTACACAGTACATACAAAACATGAAACACCTACAATCACATAACACACACTATCATATGAGTCTGTGAAAGCATCCCGTGGAACAAGCACAGCGTGCAGTGGTAATGTCACCAGACTGGTAATGAGAAACCACAAGAAGGGAAAAAGATGTGCAAAGCATTGCCCTGCTTTGGGTGCAGGACATGGAAGACTTGGTAGGATGCATCCCTTCTCCACTTTCGGAAGTTTGTTGAAGACACCTATAAGCTCAACACCATGTTGTAATATACACCTCCAGCTCTGAACTCTTTTAGCATCTTCTCACTTCCCTTAGCCCCATAGCTCTGCACCCTCCTATTCCACTTCCCCACAGTACTTAATTTGAGCCTGTGGTTTCCGGTGCTCGGCACTGGCACTTAATTGCCATCACCACACTTATGACACTCTGCCACATGGTGAAGCTGCTCATCTAATTTAGAGATGAGGAGAACAATGGTTGTTTATGATTACAATATACATTAAAAAATACTAATATCTGCCTCCCCAGCCATTCCTTTAGCTTTTGGGACCTGGAATAATCTGAACTGTTGCACTTGCAGGCGAAAGAGATGATTAGTAGCTGTTTTGGTACCACCGTTGGCAGCGATGCCGGGGCAACGGGTGGTGCAAGCTGCGGTGGCCTCCTGGTCAGGGCCCTGGCAGTTATTATCTTACAAATTAAACACTGATTCCCCACACCCTTTGCTAGGGTGTATTGGTCATCCCCCATTCTTTGTTGGCCCTCCAACATTACCGCTCCCCAAGTGCAACTGGCGCTCCCACCTTCGCTCTTGGTCAACTCTCCATTCCTTTGATGCTTGGTTTACTCTGTAGGTATCAATTAAACACGATCAGCCCACCACTTAGCATGGCATAATAAACTGTGGCATAACACAGACAAATCACATAATACGTGACAAGAAATAAGGCATAACTCCATATGTCTTCTTCACATAACACTGCATATCTTAGATAACATAGTGTAAACATGGCCTACCTTGATACATGTAGTATAAAGTGATATGAAGTAACATTGTATACGAGGGGATATCAGATAAAACATGATAGTGCATAATCCTTAATACTGTGTAACATGTAAGGTCACATAACAACTAACACTTAAACCATACCATATGGCACATAACATCACATGTTGTGTGAGTACTTTCCAACCTTGATTTTGAGGATTCCGCCCCAGACTGGAGGGTATTTTGGAGAGGGACTCTATTTCACCGATGGTGTGTTTGTGGTTCTCTTATTGTGTTATGTCATGATGTCAGTGAATTATAGTTTCTGACGGGTGCGATCATACCACCCAATGTCACCTAGCACACATCAAAGCACATAAGATGTTGTGCACAATGTAACATCACACAACAAATCACAGTACACACAACAGATCGCATAACACACAACATACCTCAAGGCACAGCAAACAACCACGTGGCAAGGCCTCTGCCCCCCTTCTCAGAGCCTGACGACTCACGTGCGGGATATGTGGTGCAACATTTAACAAGCAGGAAAAGCAGGAACTTGGCGACCACAGACCAGTAATTTTAACATCTGTTTTAGAAACATTCTGGGACTAATTATCAAGGAGCAGGTTTAACTGCATCTGGACAATGTGTAATCAGTAGAAGAAAATATTGGCAAAGTAGGCCTCTTCAGACTAGCCTGATTAGAATGTTGGCATGGGAAAATAGAATTGGGTGGCACGCGAGGACCGCCAACCTAGCCACTTTTTTGATTTTCGGGCCTCCTCTAGTCACACACCCTACATGGAACAAGGTTACCTTAGGACCTTGCAATCCGATTCACAAAACCACCTGGAGTACAACAGGCCCTGGCTCAGTGAACTAATCCTGCAACTCCAGACACCTACGTTTGGCATCACCGCGGGTCTACTCGGCCTTTCATCCTTTTGAGGTTGATAAAACGAGCACTATTTAATGGCTAACTATAAAAATCTGTCATCTCCCAATAGCACCATGAGTCCTCGTGGGGGTGAATAGTCCATCTGCACATACTCATGTTATATAATATGTGCATATTATTATATGAAATGTCAGATTTACGTTGTTCTCTTTCTTTCTTCACATTGGAAACTATTTCTATGTCGGGACTACCGTAACCACGTCGTCTGTCTGTCTTTCTCGTCACAATTTTTACAGTATCAAGTGAGTTATCACCTTAGAAATGGCCAGAACAGGTGCTTCCTCTGCAATAATTCCTAGTACATAACAACAATCTTCAAGACATTTTTCTTCAATTTTTATTTTCTCCCAAAGCGCAGAAATCGTGACAGCCCTAACTCATTCTTTTCTTTCGGTCCAGCCTGGGCAGCGCATGCGCTGCGAGGCATGCTGTATTCGAGTATGGGCTTGAAGCTTTGCCCACTCTCCGCCTATATTTTTCATTGTCCTTTGTAAATGCTGGCTTCTGATTCGTTAATAGGCTTGTTAGTCCCTCCTTAGCACCACCTTGTCTTCATTTGTAACCTCCCATGAGGACTGGCCCTTTAACTTCTGTTGCTACACAATATGTCTTATTTAGTCTGTAAGCACTATTTTTTTCAATGAGTTTCTCCTACTGTAGGCACGACATGCTTTCCTGCAACATTCAGCGCGCCATGCACGCTTTCAGTTTCCAAGCAGCCCGGGACAATGGTGACCGCTTCTTTGAAATAAAATTGGTCTCGCATTTACAAGAGTTTGAGCTATTGGCATTGTAAATGACAATGCCTTTTATTTATGTGTTAATTATCAAAACAGATAAATAAAAGGCATTTTACAATGCTAATAACTTAAACTTTTGCAAATGAGAGACCTATTGCATTGCAAATGCTTGTTTATTATCCGCCTGCTTTGGAAACTGGTGTCATGGGGCCCAGTCACGATTTTGAAAAGTCAGGCAATATGTATGTATTCCATTCCACCTGTGGTATGTTCTGCCATCGAGCAGTCGGCTGATGTTTTCATTTCTCAACCGACTACGCTCCAGGATGCTTTGTGGACATCCTAGAGCAGCAGCTGAAGTCTGCTACCCCAGTTGAATTGACGCACTCTAGGGACAACAAGGTTGCCATGCTCAGCTGATCTAAGAGACCTTGCCGGGGTGTATGGCTGGAGAAGACATGACATCTGCTTAGGCCCTAGATTGTTCAAGAAGCTATGCACAGGGATTTGAACTGGATCCGCTTGGCCACCGGCAACCTGTGCAGTTGAAGCAGGGCCTTAGAGGCAGATTCATATCTAGTGATCCCCAGAAGCACTCTAGCTGCCGCATTTTGTGCAATCTGGAGTTTGTTGATACTGCATGTTAGAGTGCTGGTGAACAGGGTATTGCAGTAATCCAATCAGGATGAGATGTGTGGTGTGAGCTCACAGGTGACCTCAAAATGTTAAGAAGAAAGACTCTATGCTTAGTCATTGTTCGTTTTTCAGGGCAGCTGGAAGTGTGTTTGGTGTTCAATCACTTGTCGGACCGTAGCTCACAGTGCACTTTTTAGCTTCAAGTAATACTGTTACCCCGATGAGGAGAAAGTTCATTGTTAGACACACTTTTCTTAAAGTCACAGGTAGGATCACTCAAAGTTTCATACATTGGGACAATAATTAAACAGCCAATAGAATATGATGAGAGAGTCAATCGCCTGTGAGTTGTTCTAAGATTTAATTGACAATGTCTCAAGCCAACGGTTATGTAGGGTGAGACATGGACATTAGTCTTTTGTTTATGTGCATGAATGTATTCCTATCATTCTTCCTCTCGCACCATGTTTATTATTGTAATGGTTTACTTTTGACAGCACCCACGCTCCCCGTTCCTTGTCCATCCTATCTAACTACAGCAGTGGCAGTTGCAGACTAGACTCTGTGGAGACAGGACATGCAGGAGGTGGGCTTGTGTACCTGTATAATAAATTCTTCTCTGAAATATCTTTAAAGCCTCCTTTTTGCCTGTACTTGCCACACAACATATTTGGTAATGAGTAGAGTACAAGGATGTTTAGGAGACCATCATCATCACTATTTGCTGTTGAGGACATTTCAAGATGCTGAGAAATTCATGTCTCCATTGCAATTGGATGCCCAGCTGCTCCCGAGACACACCGCTATTTTCTGCTCTGCTCCACTACCTGCAGGGACCACGCAGGGTAACTTGGAGCATTTTAGGATACCTTATTGGTGCGTGTGTAACTGGTGCGGCACTGGCCCTCACAGTGAGCCATCTTCAAAGGAGCACATTATCTGACGCCCCCACGTCCTCATTTAACGGCAGCCATCTTGGATTGAGCAGATCACCCATTCATAGTATCGTCATTGGCATCCTTTTCCCACCCCTCCAACATAATATACATAATATACATCTCCCATAAATAAACACACAACACAATTTTTTGTTTGGGTAAAGTTGCTGCAGGTTTATTACATACACCGTTATGTAATAGGTGGGTTATCTTACATGCGATCCAAGGGCAGGCAACCAACTGGGCCGCCTGCCCGCCTGATGAGCCAGGCAGCACTTGGGCGAACCCCGCCTGTGCTGCCCTTATTAGTGATCCTCTTCCCGGATCACATAACCGATGGTACCTTCTTACACATGCACCTTTCAGGGCAGAGCGTCGCATAGCAAACCCCCGGTTGTTCAGGACCCACAACCGCCCAAAGGACTAGTGGGGCACCGACATGGTTTCAAGGACCCTCCCATGATGCACCTCGGATTTGGCTCTGGCACCCCCTATGGTGCCACGCAGAGGTACCCTTGGTACCGACCTGCTTCCAGATCGCCCTGTAACTCCGCCACAATTCTGGAGGTGGCCTCCGTCTCCGCCAGAGCCCCCCACCAAACAGCTATACCCTTACCTGCAACCTCTCATCTTTAGAGCCTCCTGCAAATCTAGAAGGAAGCGATCCATCCCTACTGGTGACAGATGAACCCCATCTGGATCACAATGGCCCTCGACGTTGGCCTGGATAAGCTAGTGTCTCATGAAACCAAAAGCCCTTATGGCCTGTGAACTTGTTCCGAGAACTGTACACTCTCATGCGGGAAAGTTCCACTGCCTCACATGACTCAGCCCTGTGACCCTCTGGGCGGCACGATTGCAGACACCCTGAATCTGGTTTGAAACAATCTACGCCTTGTGCCCATTATTGGATACAACTCACCCTTTCGTGGAGTGACAACTTAGCAGGTGCCTACACAAGTTACCCGTATAGGAGGGTGTGGTCCCAGCACTATTACATCAAATCAGTGTAAGCATTTAAATTAAAGCAACATACATAGAGAAAATATGACCAAAAGATATATAGCTAACGTGTTATTTAATCACACCAAGCTTCCAATATTCATGAAAAAGTACATAATTTTCAGCAAAACATTAAAACGTGCCCAACTGAGTGAAGGGAGGGGGGGGGGGGTGATTTGTGTGTGATAGGGAGGTAAGTGACAGATATTACATTTTGTGTAAATGAATGTAATGCATATTGCTATGAATTAACGTCATGAACATGTGGCACTGAAGAAAGTGCTAAGCAATTTGATTGTGTTATTTCGCAGTTAATATCTGTCACTTACCTCCCTATCACACACAAATCACCTCCCTCCTCCCTTCACTCAGTTGGGCACGCCAATACGCGCTGGCCCTGGCTGCCCTGTGTTCTGGTGACCGATTTGGAAAGAGCCTTGCCTTCCCTTGCTGCCCCCTGGGATTTAGTAATTCATGGCACCGACCCACAAGGGCCTCATACCGGGCTGTGTAAATGCGGCCCAGGATGACCTTAAACAATCAGCTTGGTGTGATACCACAAACCGCATTGGTCCTGAGGACCTAAAGAGGCACACAATGTTCACCTGGGCGTACCTCTCAATGAGACCGTCTCACACAGCTGTAAGGCCAGAGACACACATTCAACCTATTTACTGGTTTTTGCCACTTGGCATCCTACTGGTTGCAGCTTTGTGTTTTTGTGAAGCGCGCGTGCCCCCGGGGCATGAAGTCGCTGATAACTGGTGTATGTTACCCACTCGCTGATACTTATGTATCGCTAACTGCCCTTACTTGGATTAAAGGAAGCTGGATGATTCCTAAGAACTTTGGACTTAATACTCCAACCCCAGTTAGACCCCAAAATTGGGACACGCCAAGAAGTAATCATGCCCTTCAAGGGACATCTACCCCAGCATTGACTATCAACGTAGTTGGGACACTGGTCGCAGAAGATGCCCCTTCCAGTCTCAGGTTCTAGCCCATATAAGGGTAACCAGGGAGCCGACAAGTCAATGGGAACCAGAGGGGAACATTCTGAACCAAACCTGCCCCTTCCTGAATGTGGGATGCCAAAAGGTCTATAATACCCTGTCACCATTTGGTTCTAACGCAGTGTTTACCAAACTTTTCTGCACCGCAACACACTTGTTAGATGACAACTACCACCACCCGCCTGCTGCCCTGGCTAAAGCGCAGGTGAATATGTCTTAACTGAAGCGACCTGATACCTGCCCTTGGTTGCACGACACGTCGCCAGGCTCCCAAACAGGGCCCTCCGCAACCTTGTGGCCTAAAACATTCGCCCTGTGGGGCGGTTGCGAATGGACTGCAAACAACTCCTAGGCATTCTATACCAATGTTGCAAATGGAGTTATTGGTTGGCTAGGGTATGCACCTAAGCCTGGCCGAACCCACCTCTCTAGTCAGAAGGGAGTACACACTGAAGCTGACACCTGCCCCCCCCCCCCCCCCCCCCCCCCCCCAGGTGGCTAGGCAGAGACTATGGCTTATCCCAGAGGCAGTGTAAATTTTATGTGCCAACCGCACTCCCCCAGTGGCACATTACAGAAGAGACTCCATACCAGTTTATTTTAATTACCCTTCGTATTGTCCATACAAGAGACTTAGTACCATCTGCCCCTATTACCCTGTGCTACCAAACCTCTTTCATGACATCACAGCGATTACATCACTCACTAGGTCAATCTGGCCACCGTCCTACAGCTCAGGAGTGAGAAAAGTCTTTCTAACGTGTCCAACCGGCGGTTTATACGTAAGTGACTTCCCCCCTTATGGTACGACCAAACCAAGGGTGAAGCAATGGGAGCATGAAACCTTAAGCAACAAGAATCTTTGTGTACTGGAAACATTAATTAACCATGCAAATAACCATGGACCTCCCCTTAAATGCGAGTCACCAGACAGTCAAAGAAATATTGATGGATTCAAGATATCAGCGCCATCCAAACTACTGAATTCAAATAGCTCTTTGAGAGCTAGCCGCCCCCGTCCATAGCTGCCCAGGTTTCATAATGCTATGTGTGACATTTTCATCCTTTCAGTGCAGCTGAGAGTGCCATTCAAAAGACTATGAATGACCCTTTCTTGCGAGCCAAATCAAACAATTGTACGGTGCATATCCAACCTACCTATGCCAGCTACCCCTTGCACATTTCAGAACAAGTTAGTCGACAGAACACTATGAAGGGGTATTCAGTGATGCGATGTGTTGTGGAGTTCATCAACACTATCAAACTTTATTTGAGTATAATGTCAACGTGGGCCTCAGACTCACCATCATACATCACCGAAGACCTATGCTGCCACCTGGCTCAAGGCACCAACCAACACAAAGCAGGTGGACAACAACGTATCCAGCGAGACCAGGCACCGCATGGGCACCCACGACATAGCCTGGCGGCGTGACCAGGGGAAAACAAAGGGGGAGGGGGTGACGTTTTCGGGCAGCATGCCCAAGTTAGCGCTCCCTCCCCCATGACGGCGCAATTTGCCTGAGCCTTGCTGATTGGGACGCCCTCATGTTGCAATAAACACCTCACCAATCCCTGCTTATCCCTGCGACACAAACCTCCTTATTGGTCCCGAACGACCTGCTTCTAGGAATGGATCCTGGACTGAACCTATACATGCCATGAGTGCAGCCACCCGTCCCCGAATGCCACATAACATTTGTAACTAGGCTGCTTGCTGGGATGCCGTGACCACTGTCGTTAGGAGCTCTGTGCTACTTCTACGTGCGTGCTTAGGTTGTGTGATCATGGCTCCAGTTGCTGCTGTTGCATTCTAACTAGCTGGCAATTAAAGGACATGGGAGGAGGTCCGTTTGAATTTATAAAATGGACCAGTGCTGTGTCTGGTGGGTGCTACCCTCCGTGGGCGTTTCCTGTCCTTACCACCGAAGGAGGAAAGGCAGATAAATGTTATTGACCTTGCTGTGCCTAACATAACATGTGTTGGTGCTCACCTCCACCACCCAAGGTATATCCCAACGCTGCTTGCAGGTCTTATTGCTAGCCAAGTTAATGGTACTTATTTTATTGCCCTCAGCGGGCGGCAGGAGGCCACTACAGTTTGCACCTAGCAAAGCTCCAGCCCTGCCGTAAGTCCCAGTAACATCACAGCTACTAACCCAAGCAATTGTGTAAGTGTGACAATTCAGACTATTCCAGTACCCCAGAGCTATAATAATGGCATGGGCAGCAGGGAATAGTAATTTTAATGTATATTGAATTAATAATTGTCCGATGTTGTGGTCAACTCTAAAATAGAGAGTCAAGGCCAAGTAGTGGCAAGCTGCCACCATCGCCGGCATTGATAATTACATGTCAGTGCCGAATACCGCAAACCACCCGGTCGAATCGATCAATTAATACCGGATAATGATTACCTGCAATTATAGAATTGCAACACCCTTACACCGATAGCGAGGGCTTGAAAATGTTTTTCGAGCCACCCCGTGGCCTACTGGTACAGACCCGAACCCTTGCTCCGTCTTAGTCATTGGATTAAAATATGCAAGCCGATCCCTCTGCTTAGCGGAGCGTGTCACCTAGTTCAACCTCTTTTGTCATTGAGTCCCATGTATGATCAACCCTTAACCTTGTACCTACAGCAAGCCAGGGCCCTTGACCTCGTCAATGGTGTAAAGGAGGAACAGGCACAATGAATTCTTCCCTCGAGCTGGGTGCTACCGTTTATGAAGAGCACTGATCCAGCTCAGAGCCGCAGGGAGCATCAGCTTTACTGATGGCACCACCTGGCCAGGTCAATCAAGGGATCAACAATCTGATCCCCCATAGTGCTTCCTATTGGCATGTTTAAAACACAGACGCCGTCATGCCGATTGGAGCACTTCAATAATAATAAGTCCCGGTTGCCATGCAATCGGATTACTTTAGCAACAACCCTCTGTTAAAATCAACCTTCGACACAGAACATCCCTTAACACAGACCCGCACGAACTCGAAAAAGAGTACGGCACCACGGACCAAGAAACCACATTCTTGGTCATTGAATTTACCCTTGTGTGCATAAATCACAGATGACATCATGCAAATTTCAAAAACCTGAGCGCAATTGCGCAGGGCAACCCGCCCAAAAGGCACTGCCAGAGGGGCTCTGGAAAATCGAACGCTAACATTACAGGGCCCACTGCGTCCAGTACTCATTAATCTAAAATACATCCTGGAGCCAAACCATCCGCACAACGGGATGCTAGGCAATCCTACCCGAATAAGCCCCAGAAGCTAAGCAATAATGTGCCTCAGGGAGAGCTGCGGACTGGTCCCAGCGCCCATGAAGGCATGAATTCCTCTGGTAATCTCTTGTTAAGGACATCTAAATTACTGCACACAAACCAGTGCCGCCGATTTAAGCAAGAAACAAATCCCAATTCCAAATCACATTTGGGTGCAAGAAATATGCCCCATAATATGTAAATGCAAGAACGGTTTGGACTGAAGTATAAATGCCCAACACCAGCAAAAGTAATTAACGTCTGAGTGCATTTAGCACGCCCCAAGATGTTCAACAATTTAGTATAGTTTGGGTGCATGCAAATACCCCATCACCAGTAACAGAAGTGTCTGGGTGTAACCCAAAAAATAAAAGCAGGAATGGTTTGGGCGCAAAGCAAAATTGCGGTTAGAGTTGCAGAATTGCTGCCCCGTCACCATGAACTGTAAGACTAGATTGAGATGCACTGAACATAACCCAGCTCAAGTAAAGGTAAGTAACATTAGGGCAAAACATAACACCTACAGAAGGTGCAACCTCAGATTCCCTACGGTCTGAATCCAAGGATAAAACTCAAAGTATGCTATCATGGCATTGCCAATGCGTGCAGGCAGCAGTTCAGCATAGTAAAATAAATATGCTAACTTGGCATTTTAAACGCATGCACTAAGCATAGCATAAATAATAAGGCATTAAATTATGAACAGCACAGGAAATTATGCTAACATGGCATTACAACAATCTCAAAATGGCAATGAACCTCACCATAGGAGGGCGTTTTAACTCTATGTACAGGACTCTGTGCAGCCTCCTAGAAATGTTTTTGTGAGGAGCAAAGAACCTCTCGGACTTTGCCAAAACCCGGGATTGAACCAGGGACCTTTAGATCTGCAGTCTAACGCTCTCCCAACTGAGCTATTTCAGCCTGCCAAGTTAATAACATATGGAGCATAACGTAAGACGCCCTCTACCACACAGGCTGCATCCCCATCTAGGGCCACGAGCCAGCCTCATGCCGCTCCCGAGAGAACCAATGATAGCCTCAGTGCGCCGTCCCCCGCCTCAGCATGCTTATGGAAATGCCAGGGAACACGCCGCCTTCCTGACCAGCACCCACATCCCACTCCCGTATGGTCCCCTGAACGGTCTAATTCCCCTATGAATGACAAAAAAGGGGGGGAGGGGGCAACCTCAGCTGCTTCATGGTGGGCCAGGCAGTCCCCCTCGAGCCCAAGGGCGTAAAGCACCGCACCGGAGGCCAACCCCCCGCCACTCGGAAAACGAGCCTGTCCACTGTGCGGGTCACCCAGTGTTAGCGATAACAAAACAACCACATTCAAAACCATGTACAGGGTCAAAGCCCTATGTACCACAAAGAGCAACCACATTCCGCAATCACTGCAAGGGATCTCACTCGTTGCTCCTGGAAACACTGACTGTGCGTGCCTTCACTCATTGCACGCAGCCCTCACCACTGCTCAAAGAAGGCTGAATACAGAGCCGTCCCGAGGGGCGGAGCGCCCACAGACGGGGGTGGAAAGCGCCGGACACCAGCCCTCAGCCACCACAAGTAAGCGATAACTGAGGCTCCCGTTGCTTATGCGCAAACAATCCCCTCCAAATACCATATGGCAGTGCTCCAAGGAGCCCGACCTGAAAACATACCCCCGGTGCCTCCTAGTCTGGGCCAAAGCACACACAGGGCATGTCCTGCGGTCCTAAACCCATGGCGCTCCAGCCCACGCACACACACCACCAGGCCTGGCCGACTACCGAGTCCCACCAGGAGGACAAAGCCACTGTGCTCAGGGGAGGGTAGGTGGGGGGGGATTCGTTGTGGGCAGATACTGCCCCTGACCCTGAAACACGACCGACCAGGGACACGACAGTGCACCCCACAGGAGCCCGGACCACCCCCGCAGCACCGAAATGGCAGCGCTGGACACAACACTCCCCCGTCTCCACCTTGATCGCCCGGAGTGTCATACCAAATCCCTCAGGGCACGAGCAACCACAGAGGAGGCCACCCTGTTCCCACCCGCAGTCACGGGCCAGAGGCCAATGCGCAGCGTTCTGCCTGCCAAACGCTTGGCACCCACCAACTTATTATTTAATAATCCTAACTGGGCAAGCCTGGAAGTCAATGCACCACGGGCAGTGCATCACACAACTGTGGCCGAACATCCTCATTAGCACTCAGTGACTTCAAGGAAAGGCTGCCATTGCAAAGCTTGGCCTGTTGGAGGCAGTGTACCTCGCCTCCAAATTCTCTTAAACAGCGCTTACTTAAAATACTTACGCTGACGAGGCGTAGATCACAACACGAGAACACGGCCCCCCGTTTCATGCTTTCAGCAATGCGGTAGACCAAATAAACGCTAGGCCACACTGAAACATCCCACATTATGGCCACCCCCGTTACACCCGACCCAGCCTGCATAGTTGTGCACTGAGCTGGCTCACCTACAATACTCTCGCCGACCTCACCCCTAGCCCAAAGCCAGAGCGGAGAACGGGTGCTCTGAAGCACCGCCCCTCCCGGTGCCACACTCACGCCATCCCGCCGGGACCCAGCGCAACTGCGGCCATGGATGCCCACGGACAGAGACACCAAATGCTAAAGGCCGCTGCGACGAGGAGTGCACCCGCAGGAAAGCTCAGAAACCGTGGCACCCTCCTGTGTGCCCAGGGCACCAACACGCTTTGTGAGCTTAAGAACCATTCAGGAGCCTGTACAAGGTGCCGCCCATGCCCTCTCGTCCCACCCTACCCCGAGCCACAGTGCAGCTCACTCGCAGCCCTGCTCTGCCGCTGCACATGTGGCCGGGATAGTCTGCACTGGCATAGGTGGAAACAAGATGGGGATGGGGGCCATGGGACACAAGCCGACTCACCACCAACTCCTGCAGCTCCGGGCCAGAATCACGACGCGACCCAACTATAACCAGACGACTGCGAGACCGACACGATAGAGACGGCGTGTGCGGCGATCAAAAGAGGTCGCCAAAATGGTGGGGGAGGGATATATACCCTCCCCCAAGTCCTGGGCGCCCAGGAAGTGACGCCCCTCGTGCGCCGCAACCAGGCTGGAGAAGGGGGAGAAATCAACCAGAGTCCCTGCCCCTGAAGGGGGCGGGGGTGTGGGGTGCCCAGGCGACACTAGAGTGCTGACCTCTCTGGTGGCCCCCTGTGGGTGCCTCGGCCAGCAGCATTGTAATTGGTAGTGCTGCAGTTGGTTTCGGATCCTTGCACTGCAGCAGTTATTTACTGTGTCAGTCGACGGTTACTACAAAGAGCTGATATACATTGCGGACATGTCATTGCAGTTGGCAGCACTTTTGAAAAAGGAAAAAGGTATTTTATTCTTCAATATTTTGAGAGATTAATAGCACTGTTGAAAAGGAAAAAGAAAGTCAGCCTGCACTTTCAGTAATGTCAAATTTACAGCAGTTCGTACTGACTGATCCTTTTCTCCAGAACCCTGATAAACTTCCAGTTGCGTGGGAAAAATTGCTCAAATCTTTGGAGAATTTTATTGTGGGCATTGATGAAGAGAGGTTTTCTCCAAAAAGAAAAGCAGTCATCCTCTATGGTAATTTAGGGGCTGAAGGTAAACACGTTTATGATAATTTACCAGTTGCCTTACCCCCTCGACTTTGAGGGTTGGAATGAGTATATGGAGGCAATTACAAGGCTGACAAATGATTTTACGGAACAACCAAGTGTTTTGCTTGAAAGGTTTAACTTTTTCGAGCGAGAACAGGCTCAAGAGGAATCAGGATTCACGTATCAAAATAGAACTTAGGAAATTCATTAGACACTTACATCAGGGATCAATTTGTTTACAGTTGCAATTCAAGGGAGATTCAGGGATGGTTACTAGTTTTTGGGATCCCACTTTAATTGAAGTTCTGGATATGGCCAAAGCTATATAGAATGTTCTGTTATCTTGAGCAAATGTATTTCTGCTGATCTTTGTGCGCAGATGTTAAATACTGTACAAGTCCCTGAATCTGTGAATGTGTTGTCATATAGAGATAAAAACACAAAGTTTACACAAAAAAGGAATGATACATTGCTTTCGATGTGGTTCAAAAACGCATCTTGGCAATCACGCCTCATGTCCAGCTGTGGAAAAGAGGTGCAACAAGTGTCATAAGGTGGGCCATTTCCATGAAGTCTGCAGGAGAGTTAGGGATGGCTAGTCTGCAGGAGAGTTAGGGATGGCTTTCGGGTGGGTTCTGTGGACATTGCTTCTATTGTGGATGAATCCTCGCAGGATTTATCGAGAGTGGTTCTTACGCTTAATGTACATGCAGAGGAAGAGAAACCTATGAAAGGTGGTCCTCTTGGTGATGTATATATGGGATCATTTAAGCTCAACATCATGGCAGTTTCAGGGGCACGTATTACGATTATTTCAGATACCTTGTACAATCAGACATGGGTAAAACCATTACTCTAAATTCTCCTGATGTTTCTCCCAAAGCTTAAAGTGATCAGGATAGTCATATGATTGGTTAATTTAAGGATAAGGTAAGCTGTGTGGGCAGGGAGATGCGTACCAAGATATATGTGGCAGAAAAGGGAAACTTATTGTAGGATGGTGGGACCAGGCAAAGTTAGGTTTAATTCTGGTTCCTGATTCATCTAATCCCATCAAGTTGAATCATATGATGGTGGCGTCAGTCCTTGACAATAGTGTCAGTTTGCTATTGGAACAAAGTCAGCAGTTTCTGGAAGTTTTAAATAATGAAATTTACACCATTCATAAATTTGAGCACAGAATAAAACTCAAGAAGAATGCCATACCTGTTTCTCATAAGGTTAGGTCGGTACTTTTGTTGGTAAGATCAGAACTCAAGACTCTCCTTAATAAAAACAGGTGAACAAGGTGTTATCACATACAGAGACTCTTCTGAGTGGCCTAGTCCCATCGTCGTGCGAAAAAAGGATGGGGACATTAGGATCTGTGCGTATTTGCTCACCCTAAACTAAAATTTGTTTGTGGATTGCCACCCTTTACCTAAGATGATTTGTTAGCAAACATTAATTGAGCCAAGTTTTTCTTGTTGGATTTACTCTCTGCACATCACCAGATTCCGTTCACCGCAGATTCACAAGACCTCACCACGTTTGTCACCCCTTTTAGTGCATAGATGTTTTTACGGTTACATTTTGGTTGTGCGTCTGCAACGAGTGTATTTCAGAAATTGATGGATTCCATCTTAGCCAACATACCAGGTACTCAGGCCTATCAAGATGATGTTCTTGTGTTCGCCAACATACTTGCAGAACATAATGTCATTCTCAACGAAGTCTTGGAAGCATTTAGCAAGGTGGGTATTACACTCAAACCGGAGAAGTGTTGTTTCTTGAAACAAGAGTTGGCCTATTTGGGTCACCATATTTCTGACACAGGCATTAAATCCACATTTTCTTTCATTCATGCTATACAGGATGTCACACCATCCAAAGAAAAGTCCACTTTACGATCCTTCTTTGGTCTGAGTGAGTACTTTGCCAGGTATATTCAAGTGTATGCACTAGTTGTTCAACCGCCCCGTAAGTTATTGCAGAAGGGTGTACAGTTTACTTGGGATGATCTTGCTGACCAAGCTTTCTCGAAAGTCAAGAGTCTGATAATTGATGCTCCAGCTTGCTCCTCTTTTAGACCTGAAAGTAAATGCATTCTTCCTGTGGATGCAAGTCAAGTTGGTAAAGGGGCTGTTCTCTCACAATTTGATGACAGCAAAGAACACACTGTTGCCTTCTCCTCCTGCTCATTGAAATCTTCACAGTCACACTACAATACCATTGAGAGTAGGCCTGCTCATGGTCTATTGAGAAGATTAAGACTTTTCTTTGGGACATGGGGCTTGACTTGTTTACAGATTACAAACCTCTAATACATTTGCTTAATGGCAATGGCTCAAAAAAGGCTTTGGCAAGTTTGGTTAGGCTTCTTTCGTGTTTGCAAGAATACAATTTTAAAATTGATTACATCTCTGGAGGCAAGAACTTTAGGGTCAATTGCTTATCCGGAATGCCGGTTTAGAGCATGGATCAAACTGAACTTCCTGATGAGGTTGAATCTGTGGTAGCCACATTGGATGATATTTTGAGCTCTTCTGGCTTATTCTCCTTTGATGAATAGTTGAATGCCCTTAAACATTGCAATGTTCTAATTACGGTTATGAACTTTATAAAAGAAAGGCTGGCCCAAAGAGAGGTCTTTAGCCACCCCTCTTCAACCTTTTTCACATGCGGAGAGTGAACTCATCATTGTGGATGATTCTGTTTCACAATTATGTCACTGTTCCTCTCTCTGCTGTTAGGCCCAAACTTATTGAAGTTGCTCACCAAGACCATTTAGGGAGGGGTGCTACCTGTAAATATCGTAAAATGTTTTGGGGTGGCCTTCTTTAGATTCCCAATTTGTGAGTTTGATTTCAGGATGTAATATGTGTTTTCTGTCAGATAATCACTGCATCACATACCAAACACCTTTACACACAGTTCCGTTTCCTGATGATGTATAGTTCAAAGTGACGTAGGACTTTTCAGTACCTTTCAAAGTATTATCTTCAGACAAAATCTTTTTACTGGCTTAGTAGACTATTTCTCTTAATGGGTATATTTAGAATTTGGTTCTGCAACTAATACTGCTATGATTATAACATTTTTGAAGAAGGTGTTTGACACAGAAGGTTCGCCAAGCAAGTTGGTCACTGACAATGGTACACATTTTACTTCCTTACAGATGAAGGAAGTTGTTGATAATTTTCACATCAGAAATTTGAAGGTGGCTTTGTATTTGCCAACTTCGAATGGTCTGGTGGAAAGGATGAACAGGTTCCTTAAAGAAAGAATACAATCCGCCATTGCCAGCAGGGTTCCAATGGAAATGTTTCCTAGGAAAATGGTGTGGGCATCCCATCTTACACTACACTCCACCACAGATGTATCACCTTTTTCTTTGTTATGGAAAAGACAACCAAGGTCTGAACCATGTCCTGATTGGGTTAAAGATCTTATGCGAAAAGAAGAACATTGTTAATGCAAAATTAATTAGATGGTCAAAGAGAGAGTCGCTGCAGTCCAGTTTGTGCATAAAACATACTATGACAGAGTGTATGATGTAAAAAATGTGGATCTCAAAGTTGATGATTGGGTCTTGATCAAACGTCCCACCAGGGTAAGGAAAGGAGAATCAATCTTCCCTGAACCTGTCCAGATGATCAAAGTTTTCAGGTGCTCAGTTTTGTCTAATAAAAAGGGTTGGTGGAGCAAAAGGGCTCTTGTGAGAGTTACACCTGATTAAGCTGGTAGAATTACCACACACAAAACTGGGGAAGACTGGGGATGGCAGGTTTGCCTTAGAAGAAACCAAGTGTCACTCCCCTCGGGCTAGATCTCCTACCTCTACTATGTCTAACACTTCTGAATGGGAACGGATTCAGTTCTCACTGATCAGAGTTCCACAGGTAATTCAGATGGTTATGTTGAACTTAGGCCTTCTGGATGTACCAATGTGACAGTACTGGTCATCACTATTAGAGCTTCTTCCCGCAATGTATCTATACCTGTAAAGTACAAAGATTTTTATGTGCAATTAATTGGTTTCAGTTTTTTTATTTTTTTGTTTCATAAGGGGGGAGATAATGTAGGGTTAGACATGGACATTAGTCTTTTGTTTATGTTTATGTGCATGACTGCATTCCTATCATTCTTCATCTCGCACCATGTTTGTTATTGTAATTGTTTACTTTTGACAGCTACCACGCTCTGCTTTCCTTCTCCATGGCATCGAATTACAACTCTGGCAGAGGCAGACTGGACTATGTGGAGACAGGACATGCACAATGTGGTCTCTTCTACCTGGACAATAAATTCTTCTCTGAAATAACTTTAAAACCTCCTTTGAACCTGTACTTATTACACATCAGCTTGCAAGGGGAAGAAGGCAAAAACTCAATGGGGCAGATTTACAAGCCCCTTGCGCCTCTTTGCGCCGCCATTACGTCACTTTTTTTGATGCAACGGCGGCGCAAACAATGCTCCCTATTTACAACGTGACGCATCTCGGGAGATGCGTCACGTTGTAAAGCCCTCTGTCACATTATACCTGCGTCAGGTATAATGTATGCTGGGGGGCGTTCCCACTCAGGAAAGCCTCGTAAAAGTGACACTGTGAAATCTACAAGATTTCACTGTGTCACTTTTAGGACGCCACTGCGTCAAAACCTTACGCCTGCTTGAAGCAGGCGTAAGGCATGACGCAGTGTAGTGGGAATAGGCCACAAAATGCATTGCTGGAGTTGCGTCGTGCTTGCGACACGACTCCAGCAATGCGTGACTTTTGCCCCAACTGATGCGTCAGAATTTCTGACGCATCTGTCAATCCTTCTGCCATGGTGCACCGTATTGTAAATACGGCGTATCCATGGTGGAGCAAGCATGTTTTCGGGTGGCGCAAGGAAAGTGACGCATCTCTTTAGATGCGTCACTTTCTTTTAAATCTGCCCCTATGATTTTAAGTGGGCAAACTCAAAGTATATGTTAAACTATTATGACAGACAGTGAAACATAAAGAATATAGAGTAGTCAGCCCTTAAAAGTATTCATGGGAAACAAAAATGTATGTAACAATGTTAACAAGCATTGGCATAGCCAATAGGTCTTGCCTTTGGGACCTTATAAGTGTTTAACCATGCAACAGTTGCATAACTAAACACTTATAAGGTCCCAAAAGCAAGACCTATTGGCTATGCCAATGCTTGTTTTAACTGCTGCAATCTATTGAAGCCTCACGGAGAACATCAATGCGGCCCTGCGGCCGCGAAAGTGAAAGTAATTGCGGTAAAGCGCTGTAGCTCTAGGCTGGCCTGGTAGCACTTTTTAGAGCCCTCACAAAATGTCTCGCCAGACCAGCGCATGCGCTGGGTCAGGCAAGACCTAAAAATGAATAAACTCATATTAAAATATTATTTAGCCAATAAAAACACATATTTAAAACACTTCCCACCCTACTATCTAAAAACCCAAAAACCCTGCCAAAATAAAAATACAAAATACTGTAAAATGCATTGCGTTATAAAGTACTAAATCACAATGCAAGTAATGAATACAAAACTAAACTAAAACAATTAAATACTTTCATAATTGATAATCTAACCAACCAATTAACAGATAAAATTAATTACCATTTTTAACTATGTATTAAGTGATTTAAAAATGGAATAGTTCACATAAATAATAATCAAATCACCATATTAACATTTTAAAAATAAATAAAGTATTTAATTTTAAATTATAAAATATATATTAAGAAAGCTTCCAACCCTACTACCCTACAAACCTAACAACCAGTCTAAAAATAATGAAAATTTAAATAAAATAAAAAAGAATTAAATATATTATCGAAACAAAATAATTAATTAATCTAGGAGAAAATATAGCAAAAATAATTAAATAAAAATATTACATACAACTATATTAAAAACAATATTAGCCACTTAAAAAAGAGAACCTTACTACAGTATTCTGTCCCATGATATTATTTTAACTCCACATGTTTTTTGACACAATATTGGGGTAGGGTGATTTTAAGGTTACGGGTGGGTAAATGGAGGTAATTTTAGGATTTAAGAGAGGATAGAGGTAATGTGGTGAATCTACCCACTCCTTAATCTATAAATCACACTTACTCCCATTTACCTCTTCTCACCAGTTAATCCCAAAATCATCCATACCGCTTTTCTTTTTTTTTTTTTATAAGAAACCTTTATTACACATTAAAAAGGATACAAACAAGGGCCTACAACCACAAGGGCCGGCCGCTAGAAAGCTCGGGAGCCAGCAAGGCAGCGCCATACATTCAAATGAGCCAGAAGCAAAAGCTCCCGGTAGTTCGTAAGCGCATATAACAGGCCGCGGCCACAGTCCAAGGGCGATCAAAAAGGACGGTTTCATATTTTTTAATAGAAGAAAAAAAAAAAAAAAAAAACAATAACACACAAACAAGGCAATGAGAGTCCGAAATAGCAGCGTGCGCTCCCCAGGACGGGGGAAGATCCACATTATCTGGAATAACTCTTGACAGGAGGTGGCAGTGGGGGGCAGCGGAGAAGAGGACAAAGCATACACAATCACGTAGAATGCGCGGCTAGGGGGACAAAGCGACGTCGACCTCTCGCGGCAGAGGCGGAGCGCAGATATTTCCACGACCCATACCGCTTTTACCTCTATCCACACCTTTACCCCTTTTTAAAAAATAACATTCAAATAAAGTTATTAAAAAAATACTTACCTGTGGAGTCAAGTACTGCATGGTAAAGGATGCGGGGTAAAGGTAAAAACCCAATAAAGGTACTTACCTATGAGATACTTGTAGGAAAGTACTCCTTTTGGCATGGTAAACTCCCACTTTTTGCTTGAATCTGATGCATCTTTGACTGAATGTGTGCTGGGTTCCTGCTAACCAGGTTCCCAGAGCTTGTGTTCTTTCCCTGAACTGTACCTTTGTTTCCCCAATTGGCACACATAAAATAACCTTGTAAAAGGTACCAGTGGTACCAAGGGCCTTGTGAGTAGAGAGGGTCTCTATGCAGCATGTATTGTGTCACCCTAAGATACCCCTCACCAAACACATGAACACTGCCACTGCAGCCTGTGTGTTTTGGTGCAGATAAAAGTGAAGAGTTGACCTGGCACACATCCCTGTGTGCAGCCCTACCAGCACTGCACGAGGCAAAGGTAAGTCACTCCTACAGCAGGCCTTACAGCCCTAATGCAGGGTGCACTATACCTCATGTGAGGGCATAACTGCATGAGCAAATATGCCCCGATAGTGTCTGAGTCCATTCTTGGAAATTATGAGTGCATTGTGAAGCCACTCTGAGTACATGGGCTGAGAGCTTGTCACTACGAGTGACACAGCTCCATGATGGCTTCACCGAACTCCAAGATGTTTGGCACCAAACATCTCAGACTATTGAGCCCACACTGATGCCAGTGGTGGATTCATTAATAAATGCACTCAGAGGGCACCTCAGAGGTGCCACCTGCAAACCTACCAAACCACTAGTGTGTGCCTGACTGGTCTGTACCATCCTGCCATCTCTAGACATGTTTTTAACCCTACTGGGGTGGGTTCGTTTTGCTCTCATGGGTCAGAAACAAAGCCTGCTCTGGGTGGAGGTGCTTCACACCTACCCCCAAGCAGGAACAGCATAAAATAGCAGTGAGCCTCAGAGGCTCCTTGCCCTTCATTATGCTTATCAGGGCCTCTGCAACTAGTGGAGATCCCCCCCTCCCAAGCCCCACTTTTGGCTGCAAGGTCGGTGAGAAAACGAGTAAACAAAAAAGGTGTGTCCCTTCTCAGGCAGTACCACCTCTAAGGTGCCCTGAGCTGAAGTGTTCAGAAGTAAACCACCTTTAAAGACAAAGTGATCTGCCTGTGGAATCACCAAACCGACCACTGTGCACCCGAAGCCCAAGGCCCGAGTCCAAATGGCCCACTGGTCCAGAAAAGGTTTCCCAGCGATCCTGAGGAAGAGTCCCTTGTGGGTTGACCCCTGCTGGACTCCACATTGACGCCTGCAGCTTTTGCACGACGACCCCCTCAAACTGCGACCTGCACCAGTATGCTGACTTCTGACGCCAAAGTACACCCCTGCACCAGAGCTCCTGGGCCTCGGGGAGATCTACAGATGGTGTCCCAACACTCCAGCACACCCCAACATAGCTGTGAGCTGTAGGTTTCTTTTGTCCAGCCTCCTGGCCTAATCCTGCAGCCTTTTTACGACTTTGAGATTCCTCTTTGGTTTGCATTGGGCACCCGAAGCAGTGTTTGCACTCTGCACCGGCTGCCCCGTGCCGCTGAGGGTGTAAGTTTGGTGCTGCCTTGTGGTGCCCCCTGTACTTACCGTAACTCCTGAAGAATGGGTTACCAAACTGTTTTACTTACCTGTAAGTAGTACAACTTTTATTGCCCCCCTTTCTCCATTGGATAACATTGGCACCAGATACCGAGTTTTACCTCTGTACCCGGCCGCCCCAGTGCCGCCGGTCATGCAGTGAAGTCACTTACCTAAACCTTACCTGCTCTGTGTCTTCATCAGGGCCTCCACCACAGATAAAGTCCCCTTGCTTACTGTGTGGCAACTTCTGAGTCCAAATAGGATGGGACCCAGCACTCACTGCACATTTGTCACCTCCTGCGTGCAGCGGGCACAAGCCGTCCTAACTTCGCCACCTCTGGGAAGTTATTATCGCCGTCTCGTATGAGAAAGTGGTGGATATTTGTATGTCCTTCTCTGACCAGGGCAATTTCTACTCCCAACGAGCAACACAAGTGTAATGGGGTAAACAGTAAGAGCAGTGTGACGAGCCAGTTGTTGCATGGTTTCCATATAACAAGGCAGGGCTTTGCCTTTCCACGGGACCCTGCTAGTGTGAGAAGTCTGCCAGTTGGGGACGCAGAGCAGCAGGCTGCACCTCACGGCCTTCGAGCTCATGTGGTCACTTGAAGTGGCCCCGGCCTCCAGGTCCCTCAGAAGGAGACTCGCGGCACAGGGCGCTTCTCAACTGCACCCAGCCTCAACCGAAACTGCAGGCACGATGAAGCAAGTAAAAGGAGGGGGCCTTTCGATGCCACTGTAGGCCGTACCCGGTCGCAGTTAGGGAGGTCGGGTGTTTCCTCTGCGTCAGTCTCCAATGTGCCACTGATGTCCCTGGGCCTACGAGATACACTGGCAGGTCTCCTCGGTTGTGGATGTCAGGGCCCAATCTTGCTGAAGTGTTCAGCCAGTAAGGGACGGGGGGGGGCACAACGCTCCTCTTCCTTGGAGCCGCACTCTGAAACGGGGCCGCGGTTATGGCAGTGCAGCCCGACAACAGCACCGCGCATCGTGGGGGCCTCGCATCACTCACCAGCGGTCACGGGTCTATCCCGTGCTGAGGCACTGCCCTCATGCAATGTCAGCCCCCACAAATGCTTTGGGGTAGAGGCCCGATCGGCCCGGCCACCAGTCTACTGTGACTGACCAGGGGTCCTTGCTCAGCCATATGGACTCCTCGTCGTTAGGCCGTGCCCTCCTCCAGCCACCATTAGGTCATTCCCAGTCCCACTATCTCGGTACCAGACTAACCAACAGATGCCGCTGCATGCCCCCAGTTTCGCCCATTCGTCCACTGGGCGATAGGGACCAGGGTCGCGGTGATGATTGACGGATCTCGGGTCAGCGATGCAGAGCTATCTCAGTTTACATCCGCCATCTTCCGTGTCTCAGCCAAACCCCCAGAGTCCCTTCTTAGTCCCTGTAAACTCCCATTAAATGTATTACAGCAGTGCTGAAAAGTACTCTCACTTTGAAATGAAAGAAGTGTAGGTACTCAGTACTGGACAGCACCTGCCCATTTAAAGCACTGTAATCTAAACTCTATTGCTGTCTGTGTAGATGTACAAGATGTTGCAAACACACCCTTTATCAAGCATAGTGACCAACATCTCCTAGATCTGTACCTCACCATAGGGATCAAAACAATTCTCTCGGAGTGGAAGATGTCATGCAACAAATCTATACGCACCTGGTGGCCTAATTGTGAGGCCTTTTGCATCGCTCTTTCACCACGCAATGTGGTGCAAGAGCGATGAAAACCTTAAGACAGGTTTTTGAAGCCACACAAAGCCACTGTACTTGGCTCTGAGTGGCTCCAAAAATCGGATGCAACCCTGGTAAGAGGTTCCATGAGAGTTGCATGTACTGGTACCATGCTCCTCCCATGGATTTTGATGCATTCTCAGAATTAAAAGAACTTATAAACCTGGGGCTGCACCAAAATCTTACACCTTCCCAGGGAATGCTCTCTATTTCTCCTTGTTTCTTCCTCTTTCTATGTGCGCTGTATTCCTTATCACACATATAAAAAGGATTATGCCTCTCAGGATTCTTTTTGTACAGGATGGTGTCCCTTCCTGCACCACAACAATCCTGCATTCTACACAAGCACCCTTGCACCGTTGTAAGGGTACCTCCATTGTTGCTAGGCTGCCAAAAGGGCACCAACACAAGGGAAAGGACCCGAATGTGCCCTTTTGCCTTAAATGCACGTTCCTGCTCTTTCCGTGCTACGCAGTGCAGCGCAGCACGGTGACTTGCTGCGCTGCAATGCTGTCTTTCCCATAAATGAGCCCCCTGGTGTTTAAGGCTGTGCTTCTTAAGCAGTACTGATAGCTCAGTTCCCAACTTACAAAACTTATGAAAAATATAAACACCACGATGGAACACGCTGGATCTGTACCTGTAAAAGAAGAAACTACCCTGAACTAAACATCTCCGGCTACGGTCTGATCACTATCCCTTCAGAAATAACATTAAAGTTCTGGACGCCTCAGTCTGAGTTTACAATGCTCCGGCGATGACGCCCCTCCTTTATTACTCTGTAGGTTCGGCAAGTATTATCCACGTTTCCAGAAACCTGAAGACCTTCGAAATGACTTTGGTCCTCTCTGATCTTGTTAAAGGTGTCAACATAAATGGGTACATTTTTGGACTATTACTTAATTGGAAACATTTCTCATGCTCTTTTTTTCCGCATTATGTGTATTTTTTATTAGTTTTGGCTTATTTTGTTGTTCTGCTTGTACATGCTGATATATAAGGGTGTTCAGGGCTGGGCACAGCAGGTGCTGGCAGCTCTTGCAGCCCTTCAGAAGTCTCCAGATCCGGTGTCTCCAGGCCAGGAATTATTCTGTCATGAATTTTGGAACCCGAATTCCAGGCCCGGATACACTAGACCCCTTGTACTTGCCATGAGTGGTCTCTTTTGAAAATCAAAAAAATATATAATTATTCTGAAATTAATTTTTTTTTATAAATCCTAATTTTCAGGTTTTAGGGGGATCAGAGGGCTGAACAAAGCTGTGTCCCACCTGCTTCCCACATGTTTGGGTGGGGGTGGGTGGAGTTGGGGGGGGTCACACTGCATGACCTTGGACTTGGCTCTTGCCACGACTGCAAGGACAGATGGACTTGAGACAGCTACTATGGAATGCCTGGGCTCACAGTCTGCTTGCATGGCTACTGCACTGACCACTGAACATTAATGGGCTGTCCCAGAAATGATGGGGCGGAGCCTTAACACCCCTATAGAGGAACCATCCCTATTTAAGGACAAGCATTGGCATAGCCAATAGGTCTCGCTTTTGGGACCTTAGAAGTATTTAGTTATGCAACTGTTGCATGGCTAAACACTTCTAAGGTCCCAAAGGCGAGACCTATTGGCTTTGCCAATGCTTGTTTTCTTTCTAATCGCGGCACCGTTGCTTTATTTTTAACATTAAATGTAAAGCGCGGGTGCCGCGATTATAGCAAAAGTAAAGAAATAGATGTTTGTTTCTATTTCTTTACTTTTGCTATAATCGCGGCACCTGCGCTTTACTTTAAACATTAAAAGTAAAGCGCAGGTGCCGCGATTATAGCAAAAGTAAAGAAATAGATGTTTGTTTCTATTTCTTTACTTTTGCTATAATCGTGGCACTGGCGCTTTACTTTTAATATTAAAAGTAAAGCACCGGTGCCGCGATTAGCAAGCTAAAAATGCTAACGCTGGCCACAGCTTGCAGTGCATGTGCGCGAGTGGTGCGCGCGCAGCAGTAATCACACCATATGGCGCCTCTGCTGAAGCGCGCGCCCGCGCACATGCACTGCAAGCTGTAGCCGGCAGTAGCATTTTTTAAAGCTCTTACTAAAGTCTCTCCGAGCAGCGCATGCGCGCTGACTCAGCGAGACCTAAAAAACAGTAAGACCTATTACAGTTCACTTCCATGGCAACCATGGAGGAGAGAGTGTTCACCTACCTTTGCCAGATGCTGTTGCAGAAGGTGGCACTGAGGAGAGCCAGGGCGATGTTGAAAGTGACTCGGAAACAATGGGAGAATAGGCCATTATGTGAAAAGGGAGGCAACATTCAGAAAACTTGAATGAGTAAAAGTCAATGAACAGGAGGGGCCGTTCCAGTAGGAGCGGCGAGTTGCTGAAACGTAGAGAGGGGATGTGGGGTTTGGGGGGTGGGGGGAGGACTCGACAGACGACGAGGTAAAATTTGATAAATAATTAATTTCCCTCATAGTCGTCTGTCGAGGACCACCCCATCCCCCACCCCTCCACGCCACGCCACTCTACCGCTCTTACTTGCACGGCCGCTCCTGTAAATGAAGCAAACTGAACTGATACATTTGTATTGCTGAGTAAAAACAAATAACATTAATTAAATAGCCGTATAATTTGTAATGATTGAAGCATGGTAGGGTTTGTTTTAGGGCTACATTTAGGGTTAGGGAAAGGAATAAAGTGTGTTTCAAGGGTTGGGGGGTTTACTAAATATAATGGTTCTGTTTAGGTTTGCGGTGGGTTTAACAGCAGGATTATGTTTGTTTATGGATTGTGTCTGTGCTGGCATTAAAGTGAGCAATAGGGTGGGGATTAGCAATAGGGTCTGGGTGTATGCATAGCGCTTGATGCCACTACAAGGTAACGTCAAAGTGCTGAGAAGGAAAAAGAAGAGAGGACGTAGTGAACCAGGAGAGAGGGAAGAAGAGTGCCAGATGCGGTACATAGTAAGGTTTGGAATTCTGCATCTCATAAGATAGGACAAATTTCCATTATGGACTGCTGGCCTTAGCTGTCAGGTCTGAAAGGCAGGAAAGGGGGAACAGGCGAAGTTGTTGTTGGAGGCAAGAGAAGGCAGGTGGAACAGGACAGGGAAGGAGGTTGAAGGAAAATGGTTCATGGACGTCAATTCACCGAAATGCCAGGGGTAGCAGCAGTGACATCACACGCCCTTTGACCTCCACTTTCACTCACACACACATAGTTACACATACACACAAGTTCACACAAATACACTCTCACACATAAACACTCTCATCCACACACAAAATACATTTAAAAGCATTTTTTACTCACTTCTTCTGACATGAAAGAGCATATGCCAGCTTATTGTACTCAATCTCTATTACTCTATTAGTGAATAATATACTTTATTTATTCACTATTAGTGTAATAAAAAAATTACAGAAAATAAAGAGAGTGCAGCCCCGGTGTCCCTGGCATTGAATTCGCCACCTCTGAGGCCAGGGGTCGCAAAGGAGTGCTAAGGGTAGAACAGACAAGCCAGGGGTCCATAAATGGTTCGCTTTGCCCTCATATGCTTTTAGGCATTACTTTTGTATATGTACAAGGACAACTGTGCTTTCAAAAATCACTAACTCGGTGTTTCTTCCCATGTTCTCCGTAAATTGATTTTTATTAACACAGGGCTCGTTTGGAAGACAGCGAGGGCACGAGGCTGACGGATTCTCACAAACCGAGAGAATCAACAGGGGTGGGCGAGAGGGCAGCAAAGCGCGGGAATATTACGGCTCTTGTTTACGGAAGGCTTCTATGGAAACGCTGGTTTAATACAGCTGGGCAGGGGTCAATTACAAGATTTAAGCGAATTAAATTTCTGCCTGACGGGGTAATTTTCTCCAAAGAGAGAAAGAAAAAATGATTCATGCGCGAGGCCACAGAATGGAAAAAACACACACTGACCGAGAAGGAATTCAACGCAGCCAGGCATGCCAGGCCACGAGGACTGCCAATGGGGCAGAGAGGATATTGAGGCCGGGCACGTGCGAGCTGCCCCTAATTTCAAGGCCATATGCAGCTGGAAAATCATCCCATATTTTATGTAGAGTCCCAGGTTTATTTTTTCACCTTCACGTCTGTATGCGTCCAGATTTATTTGTTCCCATCCTATTGGTGGTCATCCCTATATTTTAAACCTCATTACGAAATCTTAGCACGTTTCTTAACGTCCTGTAGGCCAACAAGCACAGCTGTTGCCCTGACAGTCATGTTTGAGAGCACATGGAAAAAACCCTCACTCCTGCATTTTCCCGCTTTAAAAGAAGAATAAAAAAATGATAGCATTAATAACTTAAATTTCATTTGAAAAGTAATTATTTGTGAGAAAATATTAAGTTAAAAATTATTTCCTTAAACCTACATTAAATAAAACCCCATATAAAGTTAAAAAAATATTATGTATTAATAATTATGAAAAGAAATGTTTAGAATTAAAAGTAATTCAATTATCTTTTAATAAAAATTAATGTTGCATTACATGGTTATTCAAATATTTCAAAAATAAAATAATACAGGTGTACTTTTTAAAATAACTTTTAAAACATTAAATTAAATGTATTTTTATTTTTCATTAATTTGAATAATTTCATTGAATTTAACAATTTCCTATGGGGTTTTATTTTGAGTTTCTACCTCCATTATTTTCTATAGGAGGAAGTTGGAGTATTGGTAGTTAGCCATGTGTGGTGCTGGACTTACTCCAGCTCTGAGCTGGAGTACACTTACTACTGTTGAGGGTCATTTTGGCTGTAGTAACTTCAAAGTTGCAGTTCCTGAATAGCAATGGGCTCACTGTTTTGTTGGTGGGTGCATGGCCCTCCCTAAATCCTTTAAACCCCTCCTTACTCCACCCTAATCTCCTCCCCTTCCGCATAAACATTCACTATTTTTAAGCCACTCCCCTCTGTCCTTCCGAGATATACTTACTAAAATGTATACGTATGTGTGCAGAGACTCCACAGTTGAGCAGAGATATTGGCACAGAAAAAGATTTGTGAAGCCTCCGCATGTAAGTTTGTAAATGGCATTTTGTAGGACCACTAATGTACTACGAAATGCAGTTTGTGTATAGGCCCCAAACAGAAGAACACATTAAATAGGAGTGAGTGAATAATCCCGCTTCGCTGGCGGAGTTCGCAGAGTTTTGCCCACGCTGCGTTCCGCTTGGAATGAGGAGTTCGAGCAAAACTCCCCTACCACCGTGTGGCAGAGCTTTTTCTCACCTGCGGCACACCAATGTTAAGTTGGAGAGCGGGAGCAAGAATATGCATCCCCTAGTGTGATTTTTGGGTGCTAGAACCCCTCCTGGCCCGATTTCTCAATGCGGGAGGTCGCTGCAGACTGCAACGGTGTCGGTCGGAGGCAACTCCGACCGACATTGTAATGAGGCCGTGTGTTCCTCACAAAGAATGATGAGATGCTACTATGTACAAGAGGAAAGAAAAGGTGTGTATAGACCGGGAGTCTTTACTTTTAAAGACGAGAACCCTCACTCACCCAAAGGTGACATGCTTCATTATTGGGTCCCCTCTTGCACACTGCAACCGCAAGGTATACAGTGTGGGCTACAACTCTCAAAAAGAGAGGAGCATTAGGTGTTCTAAGAGGATGCCAACTTAGGCAGGGGGAGTAAGGGGCAGAGTGTGAGTTGGAAAAATAGAAGGTGTGTATATAAAACTAGCTACTGGGTGACAAAATTCAATTTACTATTAGTCCCCATCAGCTAGGGTTAAAACGATGTGATATAGGATGGAAATAATATCCTCTCGAAATTATCACTGCTTACAAAACAAAAATAAAAATAAAAACCATACTCAATATTATGTTGGTTTGTGACAGCAGAACCAGCTGCAGTCCGGTCCAGTGTCTATAAGGTAATGTTAATTTACCTCTCCCTTACAAGGAATGATGCCTCAGATCACAGATTACTTTCGTTAACCCGTGTCTTTCGTTCAGGGCATCAAGCGAGCCTCGCTTGATGCCCTGAACGAAAGACATGGGTTAACGAAAGTAATCTGTGATCTGAGGCATCATTCCTTGTAAGGGAGAGGTAAATTAACATTACCTTATAGACACTGGACCGGACTGCAGCTGGTTCTGCTGTCACAAACCACCATAATATTGAGTATGGTTTTTATTTTAATTTTCGTTTTGTAAGCAGAGTGATCATTTCGAGAGGTCCTGATGAATGCCGCAAACTCGTAGTCATCTGGTAGAAACATGTCGACCACTAGTAATTAGGATATTATTTCAATCCTATATCACCTTGTTTTAACCCTAGCTGATGGGGACTAATAGTAAATTGAATTTTGTCACCCAGTAGCTAGTTTTATATACACACCTTCTATTTTTCCAACTCACACTCTGCCCCTTACTCCCCCTGCCTAATTTGGCATCCTCTTAGAACACCTCATGCTCCTCTCTTTTTGAGAGTTGTAGCCCACACTGTATACCTTGCGGTTGCAGTGTTCAAGAGGGGACCCAATGATGAAGCATGTCACCTTTGGGTGAGTGAGGGTTCTCGTCTTTAAAAGTAAAGACTCCCGGTCTATACACACCTTTTCTTTCCTCTTGTACATAGTAGCATCTCATCATTCTTTGCGAGAAACATTCGTTAGGAGTTGGTGATGCTTGATGCTTTGATCTACTCCAAATAATTGAACCCTGTTGTGTGATATATATTGTAATGAGGCCCTCAGTGTGTGAGTGAGTGCAGGAGTGTCTCAGTGGATGTATGAATGTCTGAGTAGGTTTGTAAGTGGGTGTGAGAGAGCATGAGTGAGGTTGTAAGTGGGTATATGAGTGTCTTAGTGGGTCTGTGAATGGGTGTGTGAGTCTCTGAGAGGGTCTGTGAGTCAGTGTGTGAGTCTCTGAGTAGATCTATGAGTGGTTGAGAGAGAGTATGAGTGATTCTGTAAGAGTGTACATGAGTGACTGTGTCTGTGAGTGAGTGCATGTGTCCGAGTTTGTCTTTGAGTGGATGCATGAGTGAATGGGTCTGTAAGTGGCTGTGAGAGTGTCTGAGTTGTTAAGTGAGTGGATGCATGAGTGCCTGAGTGAGTTCTACTCGATTTCTGCTTGTTTTCAGCATTATTTCTGCTCGCTTCTGACCTTTATTTTGCCTCTTTCTTCTCATTTCTGACCTTTATTTTGCCTCTTGCTGCTTGTGTTTGACCTCTGTTTCGCCTCTCTCTCCTCGCTTCTGATCTCTATCCTGCCTCTTTCTGCTCGTTTCTCACCTTTATCATGCCTCTTTCTGCTCGTTGCTGACCTTTATTTTGCATCTTTCAGCTCCTGTCCCACTTTTATTTTGCCTCTTTCTGCTTGTTTCTGACCTTTATTCTGCGTTTTTCTGCTAGTTTCACACCTTTATTTTGACTCTTTCTGCTTGTTGCTGACCTCTATTCTGCCTCTATCTGCTCGTTTCTGACCTTTATTTTACCTCTTGCTGCTTGTTTCTGACTTATTCTGCCTCTTTCTGCTCGTTGCTGACCTCTATTTTGCCTCATTTGTCATATGTCCTGTGCAGGCCCATTGTCATTTTCCCTATGTTGGCATGAGCATGTTGCAGACTGCCTTCTGCTTTGCTTATGTTACTATACAAACATATTTTGCTTTGTGCCACACTGTACGTTCACGCAGAACCTGCCATTGTTTTCACATTCTATTCTTTCCTGGGATTTAGTCTGCACACCGTAGACAAGGGCAAACAATGCCCCTTGTTAGTTTGTTCTGGTCAGGCCCCAGCACCTAGACAAAACACACAATTGCAGCTGTTGTTTGGGAATCCGTATCCTGTCATATAGCTATGCACAGAATAGGTAACAACACACTTGGAGAGGGATCTTTTCAGGGAAAAGATTGTGTCAGCAGCTGAGATGTAGAATTTTCATGTGTGCATGCTAGGGTACGGGGTCTGCTGCCAACACCCAGAGATCTTCTGATATAAAATACATTTGCTTCTCTAGAAGGAGAAGGGGGTAAGGCTACCCTGTCTTATATAATAACAGCTCCCTTCATGACTTATGGACTACTTACCATGCTGACTGTATTTGTGTTTGGCATTTTCTTACTTACTGTGGCACGTATACTGCATACTAGACCATGATAGTTAAAATAAACATTTGAACCTTTTTTCGTGTCTCTGTCAGCTCTTATTGTGCACGAGTACCATGTGAGTGAGAATTGGTGTGTCCTGAAACTGCGATTCCTGAAAGGGTCAGGAGTGTTGTGTTCTGGGCTGTCTATTCACTTGTTCCTCTGTGAGTGAGTAGGAGGGCAAGTGAGACACTATAGCTAATCGGTCCCAGGCTCATGTGGTAGGATGACTCAGTCCCTGCCTACTGAAGTTCTATGATCCCAAGCATAGTTCTGTGACTACGCAGAATCCCTGCAACACTTTCTGCTTTCTTTTCCCGGGACCGCAGGGGAAGCCTGAATGTCGCAGTGGTCCCAGCAGTCCCAGCGTCCTCTCCCCCTCCTGTGGGTGCCGGCATTGCTCTCACAGACAGGGGGCTGCTAAACATGGAGCTCTCTGTTTGTGAGAGCAATCCTTTGGTCTGTTTTCCTGCCTGCTTGATAGCGGGTAGGGAAACAGACAAAACCTCTGCTTCCAGCAAGCAAAAGCATTTTGTTAGCTCCCGCTTGCCTGAAGTGGAGTGTTTGCTCTGACTTGGCGGGAGCTGTCAAAGCCCCCACTAAGTCACAGCAAACAACTATGTCCTTGGGCACCCCGGGAAATAGCAGGAGCCAGCCAAGGGGAGTGGCGGTCCTCAAGACCATTATTGGCTCCAGGAGGGGGGGCCACATGGCCCACCTCCTTTGATGTGCACCGGCTGGCTCTCAGTAGGTGGTGGACCCCATGGCTGTATATGGCCCGGGAGGGGGGGCATGCACCTCTCCCTCTTTTTTAAAAAGGAATTGGCCCCGGGTGGTAGTGGTCCCTGAGGCAGGAGGGGTCCATGTGACCTCACCATAAAATTTTACAAATTGCACTGTGGAGGTGGTGGTCCGGGGGGGGGGGGAGATCTGCGTGGTTCCCCTGCCTCATTTTTTGCAAATAGCCCCTGGGAGGTGGTGGTCCGTGGGCTGCCGGAGGTCTGCACGGACCCCCAGCAACTATTCTCAAATACCCACGGGAAGTGGTGGCCCCCTCGGTCAGGGAGTTCCGCGTAACCCACCTAATTAAAAATAATTGCCCTTGGGTGGTGGTGGCCCCCAAGGCAAAAATAATCCCTTGGAGGAAGTCCCGTGCGCCCCCTCCATTTATTTAATAATCCCCACATGCCCCCGGGACCTGGCCCACACTCTGCTATAATTAAAACAAGCATGGGAGCACACCCCTTTTTTTTGTTTTTTTCCCACAAACTTGTGAATTTCCAAAATTTCATTGCAGGGTACCGGGGGACCCCAAGACCAAGGTTAAAGTGACGTTATATTTAGGAATTATAATAATATATTACATCCTATTTTACATTAAAAAGCCTTAGAAATGCACTGAAACATAATAGGTGAAAGGGATGTTATAGAAAGCTGAAAATGTAAGTTAAAAAAATAACATTTTAAACTAACATGACCACTGAAAATTACTAGCTATAGCGGTCCATAATTCACGTACAATAACTCGCGCCTCTGCCATGCACAGTGTTGTCATCAATGATGTAATTTCAGATGTTGTAGTGATGTTATCAATGATATCATAGAACATGTCATAAATGATGTAATATGTGAGGTAATTGGCAGTGCATTTCTATGGGTTTTCTAACGTAAAGTAAGATATCCATCACTGCGATATCCCCCGCAGGTGCCAAACCCCACTGCCGTATAAATATAACAGGTAGTTCTATTGGCTTTATCTGGAGGTGATCACATTATCATACATAAACAGACCTATTAACTATGTCAAAAGTCGCCACTAATTATAGTAAAATAAATATTTTTTAAATACATACATTTTTATGTTTAGTAATACTTTTTGTCCCAAAATATTTTAAATAAAGCATTTTTAAAACAACCACAAACATTTAGTAAAGTCTTTTAAAAACATTTTTCCGGCCACAAAATGCAGCTATAGAAGCAATCACAAGGGGTCCCTGCACAGCTGAAGAGCATACAGCTCCAGCTTGGAGTGCTTTAGAAATAATCGTAAGCTATCCTGTGGTCATGGATTCAATGACCCAGGAGACAAACTTTTTTTTTAATGCTGCTAGAAGGCTGCTGCCAATAATGGGGCACCACCAGGATAAAAAGAATCCCCAGGGCCTTCTAATGGCTCAGGGATGTGGGCCACATGCTCCATCCCCAATTATTTAGCTTGTGGTGACCACCTGTGCCATGGCCCACTGCAGGGCTTATATTTAAAAACGGGCGTAGATCCCCAGTACTGTTTAGAAACATCATTTTGGCCACAGTGGGGGTCCCTCTGGGTCCTTCGCACCAGACCTATAGAGTAAGGGTATCTCTACCCTGCTCTCCTATATTTTTTGTTTACATTTTTTACAGGACACGAGGACTGGGTCCTCAAGCCCTACAGTGGCTGTGGCAACATCTTTGTTGATTTTGTGGCAGTCAATCAGATCATTATCTTTGATCTGTCGGATCCGGGAATCCTATGTGGCATGAAATATACACACAATTTAAACCTTAATTTCCCCAAAGTCATTAAACAGATTTACATCAGATGACACAAAGCACACTTTCTAGGTAAAGAGCTAGCTTTCTGCCAAAAATGGTGCAATTCCATTCAGCCATTCACGGTTAGAAATATCTCCTTTCAATTGTCAGGTGCTGATGGGGCTAATTTTCGGCAGATGCACATGCATGCTCAGTGCTCAGTTTATTATACGCTTAAAAAAACTATATGACTGGAATGATAATATTTTTGTCAGCTGTCCCAGGCGTAGCATGCAGGGTACTTGGGAGCAAATGGCCTGGAGATGTCAGAAGTTATGGGGATTCTGGGAGAAGGTCATCTTGTTCATTCGGGACACACTAGGAACACCAATATTTCCAGGTCTAGTGCAGGTCTAATCATTTGGTTTGTAGGACCAGAAACTCTTGAGCATAGTAGTTTATAGTAATTTTAATTGCTTGTTCGCTGATTACTAATAATTGGAAAGCTACTGAATCACCAGACTTCCAAATGTGGCTTAATAATCTACATATAGTTTACAATAAGGACATTCTAAAAGCCAAACGGGTAGGAGAGAGGAAAGCTTTTTTTTTATTTTTATAAACAATTTTATTAAAAATTCGTGTATCATAACAGTACCTTTTTGTACAATAGTCGTTCAAGGTGCATATACAAAGCGGAAACATTTTACATGAATTTTCATGCTTTTTGTAGACAGCGGATGCTATACCAACCCGGTTACTGGGATTAATAGTCAAACCATAACATCCTACAATCATTGTATGCAAGAGTATGTTCATTCACTGACGTATGACCCAGACTCATCCTGCGGGGAGGAAAGCTTTTTAAGATTTTGAGGTTCTTTAAGCAGTTTACTGAAAACACTTTCTCAATATGATTAATTGATGTGATATTGTGAGAAACCGTTCATTTAATACTGACTATTGAACACTGTATGAATTAACTTGTGAGGTTGGCAGCTGTATTTTTAATTGAGTATATTCACTTTATGGATATTTTCAACAGTGACTTTGCATTGAACATTGTGCCTATTTAAAGAATTGTGATGCTTTGAGTAAACCTTGGGACCGTGTATATTTTTGTGCTCTTGCATGTCAGAAATCCCTTGGAAGCAGAACTCTCAAGACTGTCATTTGGCTCCTCAGTTTAGGCTGAGGAGGTGGAAAATTAAGAAAATTGGTTAGAGGTCCTCCCACACACCCGCTTGCCTATAGCTATGTCACTGTTTAAGCTATTAAACTTCATGCCTTCCGAAAAGGAATGAGCTCAAATTTGTTGAGTAGAGATTTCCATAATACACTGGCAATGCCCAGAAATGCTCTACCCTCAATATTATCGATATTATCGGCTTTGATATAGCGTCATACACATGACTTTCAACATCATTATTGTAGCCGTGTTTCCTACATACAGGTATCCTACAGATTTCTAAGTTGAGTTCTCCATTTCCTTATTTTTCTGATCCATGTCTTGACTGAGCCTGTAATTTCATGTGGTTTATACGCTTTTCACGCTTATTGTTCTTTTTCTTGACATACAGCAATCATTTCTTCATTGCCATTTATTTTACAGGGAATCTCGAATTCACATTTAGCCATGATAATCTTAAGTAACTAATGTGACACTATAATCACATGTTGCACTTGCAACATAAAAACCCACACACACACAAATCCCCACTAACATGACATAAATTCCTTTCCTTGTGGTTTGACATGTCAGCTGGGTCACAAAACATTGATGTTTGACATTATTAAGGCGGTGCTTGCTCTAGACACCTATTTACAACCATATTATGAAAACAGGATTCTGGAGGTGGTATTGTGTGACAAGACATGTGTGTGCGTTTGCTGTGTGGCATTTTGTTATTATGTTGGTGACAGGTTGTTTTGGGCTGCTATTTTTTGTTTTGCAGTATTGCAACGTGATTTTGTTTTGTTGTGCTTTAGTGTTTTTTAACTGCATTCTGATTTGACTGTTTTATTGTGTTGTACAATGTTATGTTTTAATTTTGGTGGGATGTTTCTTTATATTATGTTACTGTGTTTAGTTGGTTACTTTGGGTATGTCAACATATCCTTTGAAAGTTCCTGCGACAAGCAACCATTTACTAAGGTCTAAGGTGGTGCAATAGGGCTGTTCCATCTCTTCAACCATTTAAAACACCAGTCAATGTTCTATGATACGCCCCGTTACCTTTAACCCGAGACTTGACAAATTCCTGAAAATGTAATTTCCCTTATTTATGGGCTGTTAACCTGTCTTTTGAAAGGTACTAGTTAGTTGGCAAATTCCAACGTGCTTCTTGCAACTAGTGAAATGTTGATTCAATTTCATTGTCACTTTGCAATGTCAGATCTGCGGAGTTTCAAAATTAACATATAATACCCAAATTGCATCTGCAGTTTTAGGAACCCTTTTCATTGCAATCCTTATAGAATTTGCGAATTCATCTGCAATTCCTAATTCAGCTCAGATATATATGAAGTTACAGTATGATTTTTAATTTTTTCTTGTGCTGCCTGTGGTTGCTGTTGTCATCTTAATGAGTTTGGGGGCTCCAGGCAGGAAGTATTTTGGGGGCCCATGTTTGGAACAAGTTTGAATTTTATTGCCCATTTTTTGCTAAGTTAAGTCTTGTAATTCCAAACAGTATTGAATTTTAGGTTAAGAGTTGAGACCCAGACATACACAGAACTGAGCTTGAGAGACACTTCACTCTCCCAGGGCCCCTTGGAAGGTGGGGCCATGGGAAATTGCCCTGTTTGTCCTTGCTTTAAAACATCTCAGGTCATTGCATTCTTTGTTTTTAGAGCCATATTAAGTCATGGACAAAGCTGGAAATTGACAATGGCCCCCAACTCCTAAGGAGCTCCTTTTTAAACTGATAGGGGTCTGTCCAAAGTCCCACAGTAATGGTGTGCATAAAACCAGATTATTTTGTAATTTGACAGTTGTCCATGCGCACACTTAACCCCTGTACACTCAGGTAGCTGCTGACAATTAAATTACACAATGAATATAAAAATAGGGGTAGTTCCTCCTTCGCCAAAATGGTCACCAAAGGTTGACCCAAGTGGCCGGTAGTCCTGACACAGGAAGACCTGAAAATCAGATCTTGGTGGCCTGACACACCTGTTGGGGTGCCATGCTTCATCATTGGGCTCTCTCGTCAGGCCGGCGCTGCAATTCCTGATGGGCCTGGGGGCTCTATGTCGGAGACCTTTTGATCCGAAGACGCCGTGTAGATGAGTGCAAGTGAGGGAGCTAACTAACAGTGTAACTAGTGGTGTGAGGGAGTGGTGGCTAAAATAGGCTCTGGTATCCTCAAAGCGAATTTTATAGACAAAGGGAACCAGGTCTAGGTAAAAACAATGGTGTTATCATGTGGTCGTCAAGTACCAGGACAGCTTCTAGTGAAAAGTGGTCAACATGTTTCATGCCTCTAGAGCCCAGGGATTGGGCACCACTTCATCATGACCAATCAACAATAATGTGTGCCCCGATCTTGGGCTTTAGGTCTCCCTTCTAATAAGGGCTGACCTAACAGTGTTCGCCAGCCTACCCCTGGGTATTTGCCAGTCTATGGTTTCACCTCAAGAGTGGCAGAATAATGCTCCTTAGGAAAGATGGAGGGTCCCGGTCAATTTGAGGGACACTCGTTGGATGACGGGACTCATTAGTCTCACCTACCCTCCTCCATCGTCCTGGTCTTCCTGCGACAGGACTACCAGCCACTTGGGTCATCCTTTGGTGGCCATTTTGGCAAAGGAGGAACTACCCCTATTTTGATATGCATTGATTTGTCCCTGGGAGGAGCTTGGGTGTAGGACCTCGTTAAAATATCTTGCTCTTCCTTCCCTCTTTTGATTTTGAGAAATTAAATTACACACATATTTTTCAGCTTCATGTACGTCTCTTTACTTCATTTCAACTCCTTTACCTCACCCATCTCTTGTTGCCTCGCTAGCTCTCTCTCTGTCAATACATCTATATATACACACCTGCCACCTTCTCCTTCTATCTCAACTCTCTCTACCTGACCTGTCGCCCTCATTTATCTCTCAATAAACGTCACTTTACCCAATATGTCTCCACCGCTCTCACTCTCTCTCTCTCACTCCCATGACCTTGCACTCTCCCTTGCACTCTCGTTTGAGGAACATTCTAAGTCTGTGGCAGGGACCTGCTTTGGTATTCTGCACGGACTCAAACCCATTTTGGGTTTGTTTGATCCTCCCACGCGCCAGCTAGTTGTTCAAGCCACCATCATGTGTAGATTAGATTATTGCAGCAGCCTCCTGTTAGGAGCTAATAAGTCTGTGATAACTAGGCTTCAACGTACTATGAATGTGGCAGCTCGCACTCTATTTGCTCTGCCCAAGTACAGTTCAGTTTTAGGGGTACTGCGTCAACTCCACTGGCTTCCCATGGAGCAGAGAATTAGGTTCAAAGCGCTTTGTGGTACGCATAAAGTTCTGACGGGCTCCTGCCCTGCAATCCTAAATGACATGGGCCACCACTATATTCCATCTCGTGCTCTGCGCTCTACCGACCTTAATTTGATGCATGTGCCACGCTTCCGTAGAGCCAGAACTGGAGGCCGTTCTTTCAGGGTATTGGCTCCTATTTTATGGAACTCATTGCCTCTTGCTATTAGGAGGATTTCTGATCATTTGATGTTTGGAAAGGCAGTAAAGACATGGCTGTTCCAGTAACTTTTCATCTCACTTTTTTCCTTTCCGGCTCTTCAGCGCTGGGACGTCTCTTTGCTGGGACAGCCATGCGCTTTACAAATTGCATAACATAACATAACCTTGTCTCTCTCTGCCACTGCTTGTGCCTACTTCTACATCTCTATCTCTCTATCTCTTCTCTTAGCCTTATGTCTCTTTTTACCAGATCTCCCTATCTCTCACCATCTTTATTTTTTTTTGTTAAAATATTTTATTGAGAGTTTCCAACCGTCGAACCAATAAACCAATGTTGCATACAATAACATCCTATATAAGACCCAGTCATCAATGCACATATCAGGAGAAACCAGATCTTCAACATTTGCCACCCTAACTCCCCCTCTTTCACCATCTTTATGTACCTCACCACTGTCTACCTCTCTTTCAACTCCCTTTCTATCTCACCACTCTACTTTACTCATAACTTGCTTTCTCTACTTTCTCCTCGCTGCACTTCCTTCTGTATTTTGACTCACTCTTTCGACTCACATCTCTTTATGCATCTTGGAACAGGTATGTCCCCTGTATAGCAAATGGCCTATAACCGGGCCTTGAGTGCCTGACCACATGTTAAACTAGTAAACTGAGTTTGTATTCGATCCTGGCATCATGGAAATGTATCATGTGTGCCGAGCCCTAAGCCAGTCCCTGTTAATGCTAGGTCCAGAACCATTCTGTGACAAGGAGGGTGCACAAAGACAGCCCTCACATTCAGCAAAGGACTACTGTCGGATGAACACCTCACTCAAGGTCGTTACAGACATTGGTGCCAATTCCGATCCGGTAAAAACCGGGTACGAACCGTCGGACGGAGCCCTATCTCCGTCCGACTCGTACCCGGTGCCAAATCCATCCGAAAATGCAAGTACGATTCGCACGGAAACACCATTTCCGTACGAATCGAACAAAACACCGACCGAACAGAAACTAAACACAATTCCGATCCTGAAAGGCGCCGACCTGACGTCGGTACGCATCCAGCCTACGTTTCACGAACCAGGAAGTACGAATCGAACCGACGTCATCCCGCACGGAAAATATTTACCGGCTGCCAAAAACTGCCGGGAAATCAGGACGACACACGCAAGGAGCAGCTGGACGCGACGAACAGACATGGACCCGAACCTACGTGCCATCCCTGCCCTCCTAGCAGTCCACCTGGCGTACAGGAACCGACGCAGACGCCGCAGAAGGTCAGCACAACAACCAGGGGCAAAGGGGGGGGCAGGGGCAGGACACACAACACCAACACATGGTACCAAATCACACATGGCCTGGACATACCTGACCATCAGGGCCTGGTCACTTCCAGGGGGTGGGGGCGAGGCCAGCAACGCAAGCGTCCGCCACAACGGAAGTGGATGGTCACGCGAACCGGTACGTACCCTACCCAGGCCGCAAGAGCGTGGGTACGGAACGTACCACGCGTCCCCCTACGTCACTCCAACAATGGCGGTACGGCCCGTACCCACGTCAGAAAGGCCTTGGTACGGCTCGTACCAGCATTGCTGGGGTCATGTAGGGGTACGCGTGGTACGACCCGTAGCCACGCCCCCAAGGCCTGTGTACGGTGCGGACCCCACGGCACCGCAACAATGGGGGGACGCACCGTACCCACCCACCAAAGGCATGGGTACGGCCCGTACCCAGGCACGCAGAGCGTGGGTAGGGGTATGTACGGACCGTACCCCCACCCGTGGAAGTACGGCCCGTACCCCCACCGGTGTATGTACGCCCCGAACCCCCACCCGTGTATGTACGCACCGAACCACCACCCGTGTATGTACGCCCCGAACCCCCACCCCAGCAGTGTATGTACGCCCCGAACCCCCACCCGTGTATGTACGCCCCGAACCCCCACCCCAGCAGTGTATGTACGCCCCGAACCCCCACCCCAGCAGTGTATGTACGCCCCGAACCCCCACCCGTGTATGTACGCCCCGAACCCCCACCCCAGCAGTGTATGTACGCCCCGAACCCCCACCCGTGTATGTACGCACCGAACCCCCACCCCAGCAGTGTATGTACGCCCCGAACCCCCACCCGTGTATGTACGCCCCGAACCCCCACCCGTGTATGTACGCACCGAACCCCCACCCCAGCAGTGTATGTACGCCCCGAACCCCCACCCGTGTATGTACGCCCCGAACCCCCACCCCAGCAGTGTATGTACGCCCCGAACCCCCACCCGTGTATGTACGCACCGAACCCCCACCCCAGCAGTGTATGTACGCCCCGAACCCCCACCCGTGTATGTACGCCCCGAACCCCCACCCATGTATGTACGCACCGAACCCCCACCCCAGCAGTGTATGTACGCCCCGAACCCCCACCCGTGTATGTACGCCCCGAACCCCCACCCCAGCAGTGTATGTACGCCCCGAACCCCCACCCGTGTATGTACGCACCGAACCCCCACCCCAGCAGTGTATGTACGCCCCGAACCCCCACCCGTGTATGTACGCCCCGAACCCCCACCCCAGCAGTGTATGTACGCCCCGAACCCCCACCCCAGTAGTGTATGTACGCCCCGAACCCCCACCCGTGTATGTACGCACCGAACCCCCACCCGTGTATGTACGCCCTGAACCCCCACCCCAGCAGTGTATGTACGCCCCGAACCCCCACCCGTGTATGTACGCCCCGAACCCCCACCCATGTATGTACGCCCCGAACCCCCACCCCAGCAGTGTATGTACGCCCCGAACCCCCACCCGTGTATGTACGCCCCGAACCCCCACCCCAGCAGTGTATGTACGCCCCGAACCCCCACCCGTGTATGTACGCACCGAACCCCCACCCCAGCAGTGTATGTACTCCCCGAACCCCCACCCGTGTATGTACGCCCCGAACCCCCACCCGTGTATGTACGCACCGAACCCCCACCCGTGTATGTACGCCCCGAACCCCCACCCCAGCAGTGTATGTACGCCCCGAACCCCCACCCGTGTATGTACGCCCCGAACCCCCACCCCAGCAGTGTATGTACGCCCGAACCCCCACCCCAGCAGTGTATGTACGCCCCGAACCCCCTCCCGTGTATGTACGCCCCGAACCCCCACCCCAGCAGTGTATGTACGCCCCGAACCCCCACCCGTGTATGTACGCCCCGAACCACCACCCGTGTATGTACGCACCGAACCCCCACCCGTGTATGTACGCACCGAACCTGCAATAAGAATGGTGTGTGCCAAACACCCCCAGCAGTGCCCAGACATAGGAGGGGTGGGTGCAGAGTCCTCCCAGCAGTGCCCAGAGACAGGAGGGGTGTGTGCAGAGTCCTCCCAGCAGTGCCCAGACACAGGAGGGGTGGGTGCAGAGTCCTCCCAGCAGTGCCCAGACATAGGACAATATACCCCATCAACAAGTTCAGTGACCAACAAGGGTGATACCCCAGATGCAGGCGGAGCCATCGCTGAGCCAGCATGGCTATATTGAACGGCAACCCTCACACATCCAGGAAATGTAGACACAGCACAGCACAGCATTTGGGAGACACCCTGCAGGGAAAATGGCCTGCTCCACAGAGGATGGAACACACCTTGGGACAATGTCACCATACAGTGAGAGCAAACATGACCAAATACCATTGGCAGAGACCTTTGTGATGGCACGCAGATGGCAGGGTACACCCCATGAGCAGCACACTCCAACATTTCACAGACCCCTAACACATTATCACCACCCCAACTCAGGGAGCACCAGCACCAACAGCAAGTCCAGGAAAGCATCAGTGTGCAAAACCAAAAGAAAATGCTTTATTCAGCAGGAAAATATCTCTGAGAAAATGTCCACTATGTACAAGGGCCATGGGCCAGGCCAGCAGCAAAGTCCGGCGGGGGGTACACATCGGGACGTGTGTCCCCTAGCTTGCCTGCACAGTTCACAAGTCCATTTCATCCACAGAAGAGGGGGCATCAGGGGGGAGGGTGGAAACAGGCACCGCAGGGACAGGAGGGGAAAGGGTAGGTGTTGTGGGTGCAGGGAGGGATGATTCTGCCACAGGGGGGGTGCCAGCGCCAAAGGTGGAGGACAGAATGGCGCTGCACACGTCGGCAAGTTCCCCCAGCGACTCCCCCGCACCCAATCGAACCACAGGCCCCAAGGAGGGGGGGGGGGGCAGAGGGATGGGTCGCAGCGCCACTGGGGGAGGGTGTGGACAGGGTGGGGGACTCAACTCCCCTGGCCGGGTCCCGCCTCCACCGCTTGCGGGGTGGTGTCATCCTGGGGCTGGGGGGCACACTCGCAGTGGATGATGCTGTCACCGACTGTTGGCCAGGAGAGCTAAGGGGAGTGGATTTGGAGGGAGTGGGTTGTGTGGACTGCGGACTCCCACTGTGGCTGCGTGTTCTACGTTTCCCCCCCGACCCAGTGGGTGTGCCTTCCTCACCCTGTGTGTGCGTGACAGGAGGTGTGCGCTTCGACTTCCCTGGTGGTGTGGTGCCTGTGTCTGTTGGGGTGCGTACACGCTGACGTCTGGATGTGCGTGGGACAGGCACGGGAGTGGGAATTGTGGATGGTGCAGGGGTAGGGGGGGGTAGGCAGCGCTGCAGGAGATCCAGTGCTGCAGTCAGTGTGGAGTCTATGGACCTCAGCAACTGCCGTTGGTCAGACTGCGCAGCCGACATGCCCTCCATGTATGCCTCCATCTGGGTCAGCACCTGGGTGTGGGCATGGAGGACATTTAGCATCGCAGTCTGACCAACCTGCAACTGCCTCAGGATGTCCACAGACTCCGCACTCACCGCAGCAGTGGTGACAGGGGCAGGGGGTGCGGTGCCTGGCAGGAAGGAGACATGTGGGGACCGAGCACGGAGGGAAGGGCCACGAGCAGGTGGGAGGCCGGTGATGGAAACTGAGGTGGCGGGGGGATGTGGAGGGCTGCCATCAGCTGGGGGGGCAGACTCCGCCACCTCTTGGAGCTCAGCCTCGGACCCGTCTGCGTCATAGTCTGTGTTGGCAGTCGACAGGTCCTCTGCCTCACTCCCTTCGGCCTCCGTGCCACTCCATGTGCCAGACAGGACAGCACTGCTGGCACTGGTGCTCAATCCCTCCTCCCGGTCCGTGCTAGTGTCTCCTTCCGTGTCCCCCGGCGATGCTGTGGGCAAGGTGAAGAGACAGGAGATAATCAGACACCTGTACACATATGTCACATGAGTCAAATATACATAGGTCACATTGCATAGCCTGAAAAGCAACAGGAGTAACACCTACAAAACAATGTACACATGTAGGCCATGGAACACACAGTTTGTCGACCCACCATGCCACTGAGACACAATGGAGAGCATGACACAACAGCAAATCACTGCACCTGAAATTTTACAGAGGAGCCAGCCTCTGGGGACAAATGTGCACAGCACCTGCACCACACTGCGTCGTCAAAAAGGGATGAGCATGAATCATATCCATTTACTCTTGCCACATGCTGCAAAGGCAATACATGAAACCAGGCCAAACATGACTGGGTCACTGCACCTTGAGCGTATGTCCAGTCAAACATCACACACAGGCTAAACCCAGCAAGGAGGATGAAGCTTCTGACATGTAGGCCTTGTACGCACAAACCACCCACACCTGAGACAATCTCATTGAGACGGAGAAAGTATGTACACCTCTTACTCTGGGATGAAAACACATGGCCTCCACTAATTCATGACTGTACACACACAGCCCCTGGTGGGCATGTCCACACATCATTGACAGGCAAACATCATCAGATTGTCTCAACAACACACACAGGTAATGCCCACTGTGAGTATGCACAAGCAAAATGGGTCCCCCTGTACAGTGGACACATGTAGCAACCTGTAGGTCCTAACAGTTGAGCCCAGGGTACAATGCCACCCTACCCAACCCATGGCGAAGACACAGTGAATGGCCATATTGTTGGATGACGCACATGATACCTAGGAAGAGGTGCCCTAGGGCACAGTAGTGCCCACACTCCTCCATGGTCCAGGATGGACATGACTGCAAATTAAGCAACCGTCCCTGCACTTAGCAGGCCTCCCACTCAGGCACATCATGTCAGAGGGCACACAATTGGACATGCATGCTGGAAGGCTGTACATTTTGGAGACACACCCCTATGTCGTGATTCACAATCAGTGCCAAGTGACATGGACACCACAATGACTGAAATTGGCCATGGCACACGCAAGGTCCCCATACCTGTGGCACATCACCCCCACACATGATGCTGATAGCATTGGGCACCTGCATGAACTGCCTGCCTAAATAACCTTGTGCAAGAGTGGCTACAGACAGACCAGGGAACACATGGCAAGGAGGGGAAGGGAGGGAGTGAGAACAGCACTGTGCTACTTTGTGGAGAAGTTGACGCACTGCACAATCAAACCCTGGCAGTGTATCCATGCAACTGCACACTTACATTGGCTGGGGACACACAACTGACACACATGTACCTACCCCCTTCCTGCTGCTGCTTCTCCTGTAGGCGCCTGTCCATATCGGGGAAGACCACCGCCAGCACACGCTTTTGGATGTGGGTCAGACGACGGCGCCCACGGTTCTTACGGCTCACAGGTGAGTCCCCCAGCAGGACCCGTGCAATCCTCCTCGTCCAGCACCGGATGTCCTGCCAGCGTTTCCTCACCTGAGACAGGCTCCGCCTCCGACCCTCTGTACCCCTCACGGCACTGACGGCTTCCCTCCAGATCTCCCCCTTGGCAATGGCGCCTACCTGTGAGGATGCAAAAGTGAGAATACATTAATCCACATGAGCAAAGACACAGAGACACACATATAGAACAATCCTCTTTCTGAACAGGCCATGGTATGCATGCAACTAATTGCACCTTTGTCATAGGGACATTATCCACTGTGGAAGGCCAAATGCACTACGTGCCATTGAAAGTACACGGGTGGCATGAGGGGTACCACACACTCACTGACCAGGGATCACACTGTGCCTCACAGGCTACACCAGGATTATGTACAGCACATCACAGCAGTCACCTGCCCCAGCACACTGATGCTACCTCAGCAGAGTACACAGACACACACAGGTACAGGACAATCACATGGCATTGCCAACTGCGGGTACACACCTCACTCTGCCCATGTGCCAGTAGACGGGGGTGTCACAGGTGTGGGGCTGGCTCAGCACGGCATGCACACAGCACTGCTCCCTGCTCACATCGGATGGCCAGGCTATATCCATCCCTCATGCTGCTTGTGTGCAACACTCCCCATATGCACTCACCCACATGACAGGGGACTTACACACACACCAATGTGCAGGGGACGAACACGGCCTTTGGACACTCACAGCACAGGTACACTGAACAAACACACATCCATGGGTACTGACACCTGTGACACTGGGGGGAACACAGGATCACATCAGGACTGTGGAAACAACATCCCCAGGAGGAGTATGCAGGCAGAATGTGGCATGCACCTTGCATTCATTGTCACAGTAGGCACTATGCAAGTGAGGAGTGCACACAGGAAACACAGCATGCTCTGCATGGGTGACATGAGGCCTTCCACACCCTGGGACCCACTCCAAACAACAGTGCATGTCTGTCACACATGGACACAATGCCAGAAGTCACTGTCACACAAAAGGGGCACAGTCTAAGCTAGTGGAGTCTGCACTCACCTAAACCCCTGGTCGACCATACAGGCTCTGGAACTGTGGGAGGATCACATCTATCAGGGCAAGGTTCTCCTCCTGGGTGAATGGCTGTGACCTCTCCACAGTCCTGGACATGGTGCCAGAGGAATCACTATCAGCAGCAGTGGTCATGGATGAATGGATGTGCAGGCAAGTGCTCTCTCATGGGACCTGGCTGCCTTATATATGCCTGGCTGGCTTGTTCATGTATAGGAGTACAGATTGATTGGTCAGTCACATTTGCATCCTACGTTTCATCCAATCCCTTCAAACCTACCCCAGTGTGTGGCTTTGCATGGTTTCAGTTTTGATGATGATGTCAAGTCAACATCCACATTGCAACAATGTAGATTCTTTCAAACTGACTTCTGCTGGGCACCTGGTGCTCAAATTCAAAAATCTAACTCAGTCTCCATGGCAACCATCATGCATTTAGGCCCTTATACTTGTCCCTCATGTGTCCCCTATGTGTTTTCATACATATACACACAGGTACGGTGCGTTCCACGCCCTAGGGCACCCCACAAGCAGTGATACGGACCGTACACGCGCTTGTACGGTCCGGATCACAATATGGGCGCTGGCGTATGCGTACGCCACAGTAGTACGGACTGTACACGCGCTTGTACGGTCCGGATCACAATATGGGCGCTGGCGTATGCGTACGCCACAGTAGTACGAACTGTACACGCGCTTGTACGGTCCGGATCACAATATGGGCGCTGGCGTATGCGTACGCCACAGTAGTACGGACTGTACAAGCGCTTGTACGGTCCGTACTACTGTGGTGTACGCATACGCCAGCGCCCATATTGTGATCCGGACCGTACAAGCGCGTGTACAGTTCGTACTACTGTGGTGTACGCATACGCCAGCGCCCATATTGTGATCCGGACCGTACAAGCGCGTGTACAGTTCGTACTACTGTGGCGTACGCATACGCCAGCGCCCATATTGTGATCCGGACCGTACAAGCGCGTGTACAGTTCGTACTACTGTGGCGTACGCATACGCCAGCGGCAATATTGGCCCAGGGACCCTATACACGCACTCAGAGCGTATGTACGGTGCGTTTCACACCTGTCAGTGGTGACAGGCGGCACACAGACAGGAATGGAGCGGTCAGATTTTGCCAAGGGTGGACACCAATGCATTGTCTGTGCAATACCACATGTGTGTGACACAGGTGTGTCAGGATGTGATGTGGCACTTTACCCCTGAGGTGTGGGCAAAGCACATGTACGATGAGCTGTGTACACATGTCGTGTGTGATGGTGCGCATTGTACCACACATCCCCTGCACTCCTTTGACATGTGTGCATGTCGTACACACTAGTGGAGCCATGAGTCACTTGCATGTCCCAGTCACGGACACCCGCACCTGTCCCCTGATGCCAGGTACACGGAATATTACACATGACATGTGTATGGCTGCGTTGCACGCTGCAACCATGTCATGTGTGTGGCATGTGTTTCCATGATTTTGCTGTAGGTGTGTGGTCCAATGCATCAGCAGTTGCTGCTGCCAACATGTGTCCGTGTGTAGATGGCCATGGCACACTGTTCCGCACACCAGCCCACATATGTGATTTGCCATGAGGTGTGTATGTATGCAACTACACGGAGTATCAACACAAGTACATATCCACATGCTCTCTATGTATCTTCTGTCTCGACATGTACTCCTCCAAGGCAATGTGTGTGGCCTGTCCTACTCCTATGACATGTGACCAGTGCATATCGCATCCACCAACCTGTCTGTACCATACGCATACTACTTCTGCACATGTGTGGATGTCTGTGAATCCTGTGATGCGTGTGCATGTTCACTTACACTGGCCCACAGCTAGTCTCATGCCATGTCATCGTGAGCTTGCCCCACTCCGTTAGTGGCTGTCCCTTGGTAGGAGTGTCACCTGACTTGCGTACGTGTCCAGGAAATGTGGCACAGACCTGACTCAGAATGTGGCATATGTGGATTGGCTGTGTAACATGTGCTCAGTGCATTGACAATGTCGTTGTACAGTGCTCACTCTTCGGTGTTCCTTCCATTTCACTGCAGGGCTCCGCCTCTCCCTCGACGTATGCCAGACATGGCTGCCCTGCATGAACGGGACTGTATACGCCACTACAGATTCAGCCAACGGTTGATTGATGAGTTGACTGGCCGGCTGGAAGCACAACTCCTCCCGCGCCACAGGTATCCCAGTGCACTGACACCCAAGTTGAAGGTGATGGCAGCCCTACATTTCCTTGCCACGGGTACGTTCCAACATACCATTGCTGATGTCGGGGGCATGTCCCAGACGATGTTCAGCCGTGTTCTGCATGATTTCTTAGAGGCCATGTTGGTTCACCTGGATGAGTACATTAAATTCCCAATTCGTGAGCAGTTGACAGATGTCAAGCGTGAGTTCTATGCCCTGGGAGGGATGCCCCATGTCATTGGGTCCATAGATGGGACACATGTTGCGTTGGTACCACCACAGGCACAGGAGGTGGTGTATAGGAATCGCAAACATTATCACTCCATTAATGCCCTTGTGGTGTGTCTGTCCAACATGGTGATTTCACATGTCTGTGTTCGCTTTCCAGGATCAGCACACGATGCCTTCATCATGAGGCGTAGCAGGCTGCCTGAAATGATGCTGCAGCTGCGGAACAAGCGAGCATGTATTGTTGGTGGGTAGACTCTGGCAGTTCAGTGTTTGGCGTCATCTTCCAATCTCACTGCCTGTGCTGACACACTTCTGTCCATGATGTTTCCTTGTAGGGGACGCTGGCTATCCCAACATGCCATGGCTGATGACGCCTGTCCGCAACCCCAGCACGGCTGCTGAGCACCGCTACAACAACGCCCATGGGCGGACCAGGAGAGTCATTGAGAGGACGTTTGGACTTCTGAAGAGCCGATTCCGGTGCCTCCACAAGACCGGCGGAGCACTCCCATATGCCCCGGTGAAGGTGTGCAAGATCATCATCGTCTGCTGCATGCTGCACAACATGGCAGTGGAGGAAGCTGTTCCACTCATACTGGATCAAGATGACCAGGACCATCCACCCGTGGAGGATGAAGGCCTTGGTGACGGGGCAAGTGATGTGGAGGAGGAGGAGGCTGTGGAGGACATGCGGAGTCGGCTCATACGCAACTTCTTTGCTTAGTGGTGAGTTCCAGTGTCTGAGTGTGCACGCATTGGGCCGTGTGTGGCATGTGTTGCAATGTGTGTGTCCATCTGCATGTCTGCCAAGTGAGTCAGTGGTGTGTATTGAAGTGTCACTCGAGTGATGGCGCAATGGAAGGATGTTGTCCGAGGGTCATCATTGTCACCTGTCATGTTGACAACATGATACGTGTTGAGTACATGCTTGCGGATGTGCTCCTTTGGGCTGACTCCTTGTGTGTCTCTCTTCCACAGGTCCATGGGCATGCTGTCTGCTGGTGGCATTGTTGTGCTCCTGCTACTCCTCATGAACACAGCAACATGTGCTGATTCTGCGTCACATGCACGGGCAAGTTTTGAAATATCCTTAGGGTAAGGGATGCCTCACGGCGTTTTGGGTGTGTGAATTGTTTGTAGTCTGTGTGCACTTCTCCGGTTCATGTGTGTTCAATTTGCATACATGTGGATCCTACATGTGGAACATGACATGGGGCAGGCTTCACCTGGAGCCATGGTCAGACTTGGTGACTGTCATGTGTCAGGGGATTGGGGATTGTGATGAGGCCATCAATGTGTGTAACACTGACCTCGGAAACATACAGGTTGCACCGGGTTGACATGGTGTGTGATTGCCCCATCAGGGCCTCAATGGTGTATAGCAGCCTCTCCGTGGCAGCAGGGGGTGTTTAGCTGTTATCCGTCACTTGTGTGCGAGTTCAATGGAATACCAGCATCTGTGTTGCAATGGGGGGTGCCAGTGTTGCTCCCACATGTTCATCCACATGACCTGTGTATGTGTTGACAGAGTATCATTGTCATTCCAACACACATGACTAATAAATTTGTCCCTCTGTCTCCAAGGTGCCTCTTCCCTGTCAATGGTGGCCTGTTGCCACTGTGCGTGCGGCATGTCTGGCATAGTTTTCAGAGGTGGTGCATATGTGTCTATGTGTAGAGTGACAAGATGCTAGCGGTTTGTCAGGGAGTGGGAACTGTATTATGCACAAGATGCACAGTTCCATCCACCTCAAGGCAAGAGAGACCATCCCCCAGGGCAACTACAACATCCGTGTAGAATCCTACCCTGCAGTCTACGGACATGTGCCTTACGACTCCCATGATACTTGTCCATATCCGGAGTGCATCTGCACAGCTCTGCTACTGCATCGGGCAACCAGGCCACATCAACGTCCAAACGGGATGGGGGGAATGATTCACAGCCAGCTGCAGGATGACCTTCTCGATCCACGCCCACACTCATGATGCAGCCCACAACCCCAACACAACCATGTGGCACTGTGATCCAAAACTCCATTCTGGCATCTCCATGCATCCAACCTTGGCCTAGCCACCATTCTCAACATCCGCCTGACGCAAGCATGCAGGACATGGTAGGGACACATGTCTAGACATACCTGGGAGCGGCAAGCCAGGTCACTCCACATGATCCCTGACCTCTGCGCATGACTGTTGCTCCCCTGAATGTGTCTGTAGCCACAGTTGTGCGGGAACCACTCAGCTGGTTGGGCCCAGCACAGGTGAGTATGGTACTCCATGTCTGTATCAGATGATACATTGGGACCCATGTGTGTCCGGGGCAAGACTGCGACCCCACGGTTTGGATGGTTGGAGTTAATTCTGAGATCAGGCATGCTTTGACTTCACGACACACACATGTATTGTAATAATGCAGAATCACGGCATCATCTTGTAAGTGTGATTAATTTATTTGTGGTGGGGTACGGGTTTGTGGGGATGACAATAGGTGCACAGCGGGAGTGTAGAATCCAAAGTTCACTGGGGGAGTTGGTATCCTTGCCGTAGCAAAATGTCAGAGTCCATGCCACAGTCTTCGTCAACATAGGTCAGACAGTGACCAGCAAGTCCATGTGGCAGAGAATGTCATGTGCTGCTATTGGGCCAGAGGGCCAGGTGCCAGGCCAGGTGACCTGGGAGATGGTGATGTTCTGCTGACTCTCACAGTCTTTTTCGTGGACGACCCACCTTCCTGCGGGGACCCTCGGAAGCAGGCCGTGACGATGTCTGTGACGCTCCGTCGGATGAATCCTCCTCCTCCTGATCCCTCCCTGTGTCTGGTAATGGCCTTCGCCTGGTGCCACAGGGAGGGTTGCCCATGTTGTCGGCAATCCGACGGAGTACACCGGTCATTTGGGTTTGCACCGCCACGAGCTCAGCCTGTCTATCCTCCATCCTTCCTTGGTGTTGCAGTTGACAGGCATGTTGCTGGGCCTGCAGGGTCTTCATCTCCTGGAGGGTCCCCTTGATGTCATTGAGGGTGGACGCAATCTGGTCCATGCCCCTGGTGTCACGCCGGTATGTATCCAGGATGTTGCTGACCTGGGACACTACCGGGTCCTGAGCTGCCTGGTCAGGTTCGCGCCTCCGCCGTCCTCCACTCCCGCCACCCCTGCCCACGTGCACCTGGCCTGCCGTTGTGGGCGCATCGGGTCTCCGGGACCCCTGAGGGATGGCATCTGCATTGCCGCCTGCCTCCTCCTGGGTGCCCGGAGGACCGTGTCCCTCCTGGGCAGACTGGCTGGGTGGTCGTGTGCGGGCAGGGCTCCTGGACGTCTCCTGGGATGTGGCAGGAATGGGGGTGGTGGTTGGCACAGTTGTACCTGACGCAGGTGCTGCAGGTGGTTGGACACCAGAGGGGCCAGGTTGGTCTGGGTCATCCACGGAGTGGTGAGAGTCATCGCTGGCGGTGGGGTCCTCATCCCGCGGAGCCTGGTCCTGTGAGACTTCCCCCCCAGTGTTGGGGGGTGTTCGTCGACGTTGACCTGTGTGTGAGAGAGACAATGTTAACAGTGTCACATGTGGCATCCATGTTTCATGCATTTCTGATTTGGCACTCTTCCTCTGGGTAGTTGGATCTGTCTTGCATTCCTCTCACAGTGCACTTGTGCATGGGTATGTCCCTTGGCCACAGCTGTCAGGGCTTTACGCATGTGTGACACAATCTTAGTTGATGCATCTATTTGGGTACACAGTCAGCAGTGTGGTGTGCGGGCGTAGCGAGCCATGCAGAGGCGCCTTACGTGTTGCACTGTACGTGGCCAAATGGTGTTTTGCCAAGGCAATTTGATGTTGCAGGTAGGTGACTGAAGCATTTGTGACAGGGTTCTTACCGACACAGTGGGTGGGTATACTGGGTGTGTGGTTAGGTCTGTGCCTGCAGCACGGATGGACTCGTGCACAGATTGACACATGGACCGGTCTTCATCTACGGAAGGGGGGGTTTGAGGCACTGCCAGACCTTGTCTGCATGCACACAGTCCACCGGCTGACGAGTGGACATGGCCACACCACCCAAGGGTGATTTAGTCTCCCTGTGTCTCCCTTCCTCCCTCCCTCTGTCACCCTCCTCCCTCTGTCGGTCTCCCTCTGTCACCCTACTCCCTCCCTCTGTCTGTCTCCCTGTGTCCCCGTCTGTCTCCTTCCCTCTCATTCCCCCTCTCCCTCCATCTCTTTGTCACCCTCTGTCACCTCAGGCCAGCTTCCTGGGCACACACAGTTAGCCGGTCTTTGAATGGCCATTGGCTTGTTCATGTGAGTTAGTCCCTGTTCTCCGGGCACCCATTGGGCAGTGTGTCTGAGTGTAGGCTGCTGCTGTGGCGGTGTGTGCTGAGACTCTATCAGAGCGATGCATCTTCATTGTCTGCTGTAATGTGCAAATTGTGCCTTCAGACCCATGTCATCCTGCATGGCAGCCACCATTTGCAGGCAAGACAGTACTGTGTGGGTACACACAGTTTGTATGGCTGTGCCCTGGGCCATATGGGCTGAGGGCATTGTTGTGTGCTTGTGAGTTGCTCAATGTTAGTTTTGATGCCCCCACTCCCAGCATCGACCACATCCTGTGTTGTGTTGGTGTTTTGTGTGGCCTGTGACTTGGCATGGCCCTGATTGATGCATGGGGCATGGAGGCGCTAGTGGCATGTGTGTGTTTGTGGAGTGTTGTTGTGTCCGGTGGTGGCTTGGGGGGGGTGGCATGCATGATTGATTGTGTATGGCATCCCCCCCATGTGAGGTGAGTTGTTTGTGTACTCACCAGGGTCTGGGAGTCCTGGCAGTCCGTGTAGTCCCTCCACCGCCAGCGTGGACATCACCTTCTCCTCCCAGGGATGGTATTGTACCGGTCTGGGGGGCGGTCCTCCTCCAGTGATGTTCCCCTGGTTGTGATTGTCAGTCATCTTCCTCTTGACCGTCCTCCGCAGATCGTACCACCTGGATTGGCACTCGTGCCTGGTCCTTCTGGTGGTCCCAACAGCATTCACAGAATCGACAATCCTCTGCCACATGGCCGTTTTTTCGGATATGCTGGTCTGTCTGACCAATGTCCCAAAGAGCTGTGGCTCGACTCTGAGGATTTCGTCGACAAGGATCTCCAGCTCCTCCTTTGTGAACTTTGGATTCTTGGTGGTGGACATGGCGTGGGGTGTGGGTGTGGATGGTTGTGGGGGTGTGGGTGTGGTAGTGGAGGTGTGTGTGTGAATGTGATGAGGGGGTGTTTGTGTAGGTGGTTGTGTGAAGGTATGCAAGTGTGAGGTTCAAGTATGGTGGTGTGGGTCGTCTGTGGGCTCTGGCAGCAGTGGGTCTGTTGCAAAGGCTCATGGTTTGTGTGTGTGGTCCATTTTTATTGGTCCATTTGTGGGTGTGGCTGTGTTTGAAATTTGTGTGGGTGTGTTATGAGGAGTGATTGAGTTTTGGGCCTCTGTTTGGCAGTTTGGCAGCTGCAGGTCAGTGTATGTGATGTTTGTGGGGTTGTTGGGCATGTTTGGTGGTGTGGGGAAACTCTAATTGACTCTCCTTGTGTAAATATGGTTTGTCCTGGTTCAGTACGTGTGTTTTTGGCGTCAGTACGGTCCGTACATGCACTGGTGGGGGTACGGTCCGTACATTCCCTGGTGGGGTGTGGGTACGGCCGTACATACACGGGTGGTGGTTTGGTGCGTACATACACGGCTGGGGGGGGGGGTGTTCGGTGCGTACATACACTGCTGGGGTGGGGGTTCGGTGCGTACATACACGGGTGGTGGTTTGGTGCGTACATACAGTGCTGGGGTGGGGGTTTGGTGCATACATACACGGGTGGGGGTTCGGTGCGTACATACACGGGTGGGGGTTCGGGGCGTACATACACGGGTGGGGGTTTGGTGCGTACATACACGGCTGGGGGGGGTTCGGTGCGTACATACACGGCTGGGGGGGGTTCGGTGCATACATACACAGCTGGGGGGGGTTCGGTCCGTTCATACACGGGTGGGGGTTCGGTGCGTACATACACGGGTGGGGGTTCGGGGGCGTACATACACGGGTGGGGGTTCGGTGCGTACATACACGGCTGGGGGGGGGTTCGGTGCGTACATACACGGCTGGGGGGGGTTCGGTGCGTACATACACTGCTGGGGTGGGGGTTCGGTGCGTACATACACGGGTGGTGGTTTGGTGCGTACATACAGTGCTGGGGTGGGGGTTCGGTGCGTACATACACGGGTGGTGGTTTGGTGCGTACATACAGTGCTGGGGTGGGGGTTCGGTGCGTACATACACGGGTGGTGGTTTGGTGCGTACATACAGTGCTGGGGTGTGGGTTTGGTGCGTGCATACACGGGTGGGGGTTCGGTGCGTACATACACGGGTGGGGGTTCGGGGCGTACATACACGGCTGGGGGGGGGGGTTCGGTGCGTACATACACGGCTGGGGTGGGTTCGGTCCGTTCATACACGGGGGGTGGGGTTTGGTGCGTACATACACGGGTGGGGGTTCGGGGGCGTACATACACGGGTGGGGGTTCGGGGCGTACATGCACTGCTGGGGGGGGTTCGGTGCGTACATACACTGCTGGGGTGGGGGTTCGGTGCGTACATACACAGGTGGTGGTTTGGTGCGTACATACAGTGCTGGGGTGGGGGTTCGGTGCGTACATACACGGGTGGGGGTTTGGTGCGTACATACAGTGCTGGGGTGGGGGTTTGGTGCGTACATACACGGGTGGGGGTTCGGGGCGTACATACACGGGTGGTGGTTTGGTGCGTACATACAGTGCTGGGTGGGGGTTTGGTGCGTACATACACGGGTGGGGGTTCGGTGCGTACATACACGGGTGGGGGTTCGGGGCGTACATACACGGGTGGGGGTTTGGTGCGTACATACACGGCTGGGGGGGGGGGTGTTCGGTGCGTACATACACTGCTGGGGTGGGGGTTCGGTGCGTACATACACTGCTGGGGTGGGGATTCGGTGCGTACATACACGGGTGGTGGTTTGGTGCGTACATACAGTGCTGGGGTGGGGGTTTGGTGCGTACATACACGGGTGGGGGTTCGGGGCGTACATACAGTGCTGGGGTGGGGGTTTGGTGCGTACATACACGGGTGGGGGGGTGTTCGGTGCGTACATACACTGCTGGGGTGGGGGTTCGGTGCGTACATACACTGCTGGGGTGGGGGTTCGGTGCGTACATACACGGGTGGTGGTTTGGTGCGTACATACAGTGCTGGGGTGGGGGTTTGGTGCGTACATACACGGGTGGGGGTTCGGTGCGTACATACACGGGTGGGGGTTCGGGGCGTACATACACGGGTGGGGGTTCGGTGCGTACATACACGGCTGGGGGGGGGGTTCGGTGCGTACATACACGGCTGGGGGGGGTTCGGTGCGTACATACACGGCTGGGGGGGTTCGGTCCGTTCATACACGGGTGGGGGTTCGGTGCGTACATACACGGGTGGGGGTTCGGGGGCGTACATACACAGGTGGGGGTTCGGTGCGTACATACACGGCTGGGGGGGGTTCGGTGCGTACATACACGGCTGGGGGGGGTTCGGTCCGTTCATACACGGGTGGGGGTTCGGTGCGTACATACACGGGTGGGGGTTCGGGGGCGTACATACACGGGTGGGGGTTCGGTGCGTACATACACGGCTGGGGGGGGGTTCGGTGCGTACATACACGGCTGGGGGGGGTTCGGTCCGTTCATACACGGGTGGGGGTTTGGTGCGTACATACACGGCTGGGGGTTCGGGGCGTACATACGCGGGCGGGGGGGTGGTGGGGTGTTCGGCGCGTATGCGGGCACATGTCTCCATGGTTGCTATGGGAGTTCGGTTCGGACGGTGTTTTTTGCGTACGGTTGTGAAATGGGGAGGACGGGAGGGATCGTACTTGCGCTGTCGGACTTTATTTTTCCGCACGGTGGGTTTTTCGACCGGGGACGTGTCGGTGACTTTTCCCGACCAGAGGACGTGTGGGGAAATCTTCCCAATGCGATTCGTATGGACTTTTTTCCGTTCGAATCGTACTTGGCAGTTTGTACGCTACTTTGACGATTCGGACGGAAAAAAATCCGGATACGAGTCGGACGGGGAATTTTTTTACCGGATCGGAATTGGCACCATTGTCTCCATTCTTGAACTTTTCACCAACAATTAATTGATTGCTGGTGTATTGGTCTAATTAGTTAAATGGTAGCAAAACAAAACGACAGCACCATAATATATTAAGCTATTACTCAAAAGTTCAGGGCTGGAAACTGTGTTTGTAATGTCCAGGAGGGAGGTGTGCACTCTGCTAAGGGGAGATTCCTGAAGCGGTGGTGGTGGTGTTTGGTGACTCTTTAGTGTGACCAGGCCGATTTCTCTCGGTCAGAAAGAGGGCGGTCTACTGACCCCTTTCATTCAAAGTTTTGTTGTTATGTGAACCAGCAGAACCTTGCATTGGCATCCCATAGGCATCTCACGTGTCTGCAGTGACTGCATAGTACAAGTATTTTAGTCGGACTATGTATGGTAAGAATCTCAGTACTGTGGCTAGAGAGATCCCTTTTGATGGCCCTGGGTTAGCATGAGGAAAGATGGAGGATGAGGACAACTTCCCCAGTCAGTGAAAGCAGCTGGAGAGTTGAGATACAGACTCCGAAGTGAAAGAAGATAGAGACAGGGCTTCCCTTATAAACCCAATGAGATCATGTTAGCAAGAGGTTGCTGATTAGTTCTTCCTGAGCACTGCCATAGCTGCTAGGGGTAAGGTGTGGGACTGCAGTCTCTGTTGTTTCAAACGAGAAAGTTTCATGCAGGGCCTGCCCCTATGTCTGCCTGTGTTGCTTCAAGAAGGCTGATAACATCCAGGTGCTGAGATCTCACATTTCACTGTGCCCATGTTTTGGTTTACCCCTGCTTGGAGCCGGCCCCATTGCTACCTGCTATGAGAGCCATCACCTTGCACAAAGGAGGCTGTGTGAGGAATAGCAAGAAAATTACATTTGAAATAGAACGAACCCGATCGAGCTCTGAATGTTTAGACAGTGGAACAATCTCTCATGTCTGCAAAATGTGTATAAAAGTGTGATTCAAACCACCCCACTTTGCTCTAGTTACAAGTTGTTCTTGGCCATGAAGGAAGTGTTCTGCAGAGTACTTGAAGAGCAGTGTGTGATCAGGGCAGGTGTGTCCCTGAGATCCACTTTCTAAAAGGTGAGGTGTAATCATCTGAAGGTAGGACAGCTTTCTGGAGGAGGACCTCAGGTACTGCCTAAAAGTCTATAAGTCTGCTTTGGATGTCTGCCTGCTGAGAGGGGAAAGGTGTAACTGCCAATGTAGGAGGAGCGACTGTTCAGAAGGAAAAGCCCACCATGTCCATGTTGTGGAGAGCACCAAGAGAAAGCTGACACCACAGAGAATGATGCTAGGTGACCCATGCTATGAGAGTGGTTCACCGGTCTCTTTGGGGAGTTCCTGTGTGACCTGCACCAAGTGTTTACCAAAGCAAGCATTACTGTGTCACCCAGTACTCTGCCATAGTTCCAAGAAACTGGTGCTGCCTTTGTCATCAGGGAGAGGAGCTGTGTCGCAACTAAACTGTAAAAACCTGATGGACCCAGAGGCCGGAACTGCCAATGACACACCATCACAGATGACTTGGACCAGAGGCCATAGCTGCTGTACCTGAGCACCTGCCTGCACCCAACCAACAAGGCCATCACTGCAGAAGATAAGTCCCATTGTGAAGGCCTAACATGCCAGCTCCATCCTGCATTCCCTGTTTCAAAGTGAGGTCATTACCATAGCCCCCGACAGAAGAGAAGCCATTGATATAAGGTTGGGTATGTGATGGTGCAGATACATTTTCCATGTGGAGTTAAAACCTTTTGCTAAGTAAACGCTTGAGAGTAAAAAGACGCTGAACTGAGTTACACATTTAATCAGTGGGATATTTGAAGACATCTGCACATGTGCCCAATTAACGCCCATGCGCACATTATTGAGGGGACTGTAGTCATTGGATATCTCTTTTAGCTGGAAGACAGAACATCAGAAGGGGGTTCTGGCGCCTTACTGAAATTCATAACTTAGATTACAACCCTATGATTACGTTCCTATTGAGCTGTACTGTATTTAGCATTGCCGTGAGATTAAAGAATTTTCTTTTAACTAAAAGATAAGCACTGGGCTGGACAGTATGATATTGGAGTGTTGGTTGACTGTCCCCTCACTACTTCCTTGAGAAGCCCTTCCTACCCTGAAAGCTGTGTGCAGAAAGGGTTTGTCCCTGGTCCAGTTTGCAGAACCATAGAAGGACGGACACCATGCCGCCGGTGTCAAATGACCTCAACCACCACAGTTGGGGCTCAGTAGCCCCTGTCTGCCCTGTGGCCCCCCGAACGGGTTCTGACAATGCATCTTTCTACCCCGCTACACTATCTCTGCCACTCTCTACTTCACCCTTTCTGTATTTACCTCTGCACCAACACCACCTCGTTCTCTACCAGACTTCTGTCTCTCTACTTCATCTCTTTTCTCTCTACACATCATATCTTCTGCACTTTTCTCCTCATTCCGTCTTTCTGTGTGCCTCACTATTCTCCCTACCTGACCTGTGTGTCTCCATGTCACTTTTCAATTTGCTCATGTCTTTCACTACCTTCTTACGCTTTATTTTCTATGTAGGTCTAACTGAAAAAGAAATAGCTTGATAAATGCTTGTTCGAGCTTCCTTTCTGTTCTTTTGACTGGTGGAGGCTGGGTAGCTTGAGCATTGTATTTATTTTTACATGTACCAATTCCTGAAAGTTTAACATATAATTCAAAGTTGTTTGTCACTGTGAAGGCTGATTGGCTGAAAACGGGTACTAAATTCAAAAGAGTCCTAAACATGGTACCACAAATTATGTTTTGCCTGCGGCCCCAAAAATACTTACGATGTCACTGCTTGATTTTCAGCAAGATATGCCTCTGTATCGTTCAGAGGTTTTGCAGAAAGGGTTGTGGATTGATCAATTAAGGCACCATTGATTCTATGCCACCCACAGAACAAATATAGAAACAACAAAGACTATACATCAATTCCAACTTGCTGAAAAATAAAGACAACTTTGCTTCCAACATATGGCAGGACAGTATGAAGTTTGTATTTCAACTTCAGACCTGCACCTAGTGCTTGACTGTGTCACTAGGTGCAGGTTGGGATACAGAGTAACACTTTGAGCTTACTGAAAGATACAGAGAGCAACATTTAGAGTTACAAGATTTGTTCTCAAATTTACCATGATGGTTTTGGAGACAGGAGGTGGGCAGTGAAATGATTACTTTTGGAGGTAATACATAACATTGACTTTCATTAGGTTTCACCTAGACAGGACATGCGCTGTCCCTGAGAAATCGCTTGCAAACAAAAAAAACCCTATTAAAATGGGCTTAGGCCTGTCCCATACTTACCGTTACTTACCATTGGTTGGCTCTTACGCCACTCTCATTTCATTGTTTCCCATTGGTCAGGGCCTCCTGCTGCTTCCACTTTCTCTTCTGTTCTTCCGATCATCCATCCATTAATGGAGCTTGGACCAAGTACTGTTTCGAGTCTCTGTGACAAGTGCCCTTCCACTGGCCACCATTTGCAGAAGTACTTTTTTTATGTTTGATCTAGCACGCCTTAAAAGTGCATGTGTATGCAGGCCCTCTCTACCCCTCCCCATTCCTCCGAACCCCTCCCCATCTTTGTTATTTGCCTTTCCCCACCTACCCCCTCCCACTTTGTTTTTGCTTGTTGCCATCCCTCCCACCCCCTCACCTCCTTTTCTTGCCCACTCCTTCTCAGAAGCAAAAGTGCTATCACGGCCATTGATGGACACATCATAGCACATTTTTTTTCTCTTTAAGCCATGTTGCACAGCAGCTGTTGCTGCTGTGCAACATGTCTAAAAGAATTGACAAAGCCAATAGATCTCGCATTGGTGAAACCTATTGGATTTGTCAATGCTGTTTTTTTTAACATTGTTTTCACCATATTCTTTATGTGACTAAATAGGCTTTGGAAAGAACCCACTTTTTAATACTGGTTGAGTTTTGTGATGAAATGTGTTAAACTAATGACGCAATCTACAGTGCAATACAAAACAGAAACTGAAGTTAGAATTATAATTTAATCCTCTCTTTAAATGGATTGGAAGTGAGTTAGGCAGAAGGATTTCTTTTTTTATTAGATTGACATTTTTGTAGCCATCTATTTTTATGTGGTATGATTTTGCAGTCTATATCAGGGTTCTCTAAAGTCAGTCCTGGAGGGCCGAATCCATGCCCTATTTTTAGAATATCCCCGTTTAGATAAATGTAGTTATCTTAAAATCTGGTATGGATCCGGCCCTCCAGGACCGACTTTGGAGAACCCTGGTCTATATTTTTGAGTCTTTGTCTTTTATGTTGTCTAAATTATGTAGGACTATGGGCCTGATTTAGAGTTTGGAGGACGGGTTAGTAAGTCACAAACGTGACGGATATCCTGCCCACCTTATTACAAGTGCATTGTATCATATGGCACTTGTAATCCTCCACTAAACTTCAAATCATGCCCTATATTACCACGTCAGTGGCTTCTAAAGCCAAGAATATAACAATTCAGTTTCCTTATATTATTAATTCTTATATCATACTGCACCACGGGAATTCTATTTCTACCAGATAGTAGTACCCTATTCCCCTGGTTGGTCAAAGGGGTCTCTCTCATCTCTATTCTAAACAACTTCTAAAGCCAAGAAACAAAGCTGTTTGTATTTTGTGCTAAGTAAGTAGTCAATGCAACACTAAGGTGGAAGTTTGATTTCTCTGGGACTATTTTACAGAAAGGAGAAGCAGCCCTGGCCCTGTATGGCAAATGAAACGAAACCAAAATCAGCTATGAGTGATTCATGCAAAACCACAGCTTTGTGTAATCTGAGGCAGAAAAGTTCCCCGCGATGGCCATTGGTGCAGCACTTCTAGGCGGTGGGCACTTAGTGATATATTTATAGCAGGCATTTCCCATCATCGTCACCCACTGCAATCACTAGCGGCAGACACCGTGTCTCCAAGATCAGTATATGTGGTGTCATGCTTGAAAACAAGGAAATGTCCCCTGCTAGGACACATCAGTTTTTTAGAATGACTAATCTCTTTAATGAAGAAGTTCCCCTGTGAGTAAGATACATCAGCGAGTTTTGTGCCCACTCCTAAGATCTGTGTGTCTGTTGCACCTGCAGGCCATAGTTTTAAACCCCGGTTTTGTTGACATAGTATCGTTTGGAGGTTGAGAAAAAGTACCGTGTGTGTAACAAGGTGTGTAACACTCCGCACTGAAGTCCTAAGCTGCCTTGAGAAGTCCTAGCCCAAAGCTAATACTGCAGCTCCAACATAGAATCAGTGCACTCACAGGCTGGCTATTCTGCCCACGTGATCCACCACTTGTGCATAATTTGCAGACTACTCCAAAAGACATTTGTTTCTAGTTCAAACAGATCATAAGTTACTGTAAAACTCTGAACATGGTCTCTAACGCGGTGCAAGACACTTGTAATAAGCTAACAATTGACCTTTCAGAAATAGTTTGCAGTATTTAAGTATTACAGAGATGAGAAAGTTGCTACGATTATGTAAATATGCCCAGTTGATGGCCTGGGAAAGGCTTTTGCCCAGTAATTTACACCCCTGTGCCCTTAAATATATTTTCAGCATAGTGAAAGTGATTCCTTATCTGTTTCGAAAATGCTTTGGTTCACTATGATTGAAAATTCTTCTTTTTTCTCTCTTGGAATATCCGCAGTGTGAAACCTCTGGCGGAATGTCCATCCAAGAAATACCAGCTAGAACAGGAAGATATATGTCAGACATTAGTCTCAAAGCAGCAGTTCTTTCAACAAGTCAGTCACAGCCCTAGAAGAATCACAACATATTTACATTCTCTTTCACTGCTGATACTTTAAATCTAAAAGTACCTCCTACTTTGAGGTGTATATAATAATTATGTAATGTGCAAACCTGTTCTGCATGGCTGCTTCTTAATGTAAAGGAGGTGCTCGCACGGACCCTATAGAGTGAACACAGACTAAACTCGAAACCACTGAAACGTTTTGAAACATAACTCAGATATGCAGAACATAATAAAATATCACAATAAGTGGGTACTCACAGGCTTGTTTTCTGCTCACAGCAACAATGAGATAAAATACCAGCATTTGTAAAGCGCACAGCTACCTCCGGAGAGGTGTCCCGGCGCTGGGGGCCGTCGGGAAGATTAATCGAGCTATTGCTCAGAGTCACATGGTGCTGGGCTAACCTGCCGCCGGCGATCGAACCGTGAGCCCCCGTATTCCCGAGTCAGCCCCCCTGGCCGCGGCACCACACCTCTTCCCAATGCATGTTTGACACAAACTATTTCATTATGCGATGTAGAAAGGTAACATAATAAAATGGCATTCTTCTAAGTGCTTCAAAGCAAGACAAAATCCTGGATTATCGGTGAATATCATTTTAAATTGGATATGTTGATTCATTTAATTTTCTTTGTTATGTAGCTATTTTGGCACAGAAACATACAATAGTGATCCCAACTGTAGGATAGATACATTTGCATATTTTATCATATCATCAAGTTATGTGTATTAATCCAGGGTAAAAAACAAAACAAAATAGCTACATATTAAAGTCACAGAATGTGTCACATATTTTGCAGCATCCGTTGTCCATCGTTTGAGGCCTTGTTTGGTCAGTCATGCTTCAATAGAAAATCCTTCAATGATGACTTGACTACACTAAACGCTTCAAATTAATCAATCGATCAGTAAGCTTATAAAGCGCGACTACTCACCAGTGAGGGTCTCAAGGCGCTGAGTGGGAGGTGAAGGGGAGGTAGGGTTCTGCGGTTCAGTCGAAGAGCCAGGTCTTGTCGTCCTTCCTGAATTGCGGGAGCGATGGTGATTGCCTGAGGTGCAGAGGCAGGGAGTTCCAGGTCTTCGCAGTGAGGTAGGAGAAGGATTTTCTTCAGGCCATGGTCTTGCGGGTCTGTGGTATGGTGGCCAGGGCCAGTTGGGGGAAGCGGAGAAGTCTGGTGGGAGTGTCCCACAGGTGAGCTTCTGGTACCCTACCACTGGAAGGGTGCTCAGAGCCCCCCTGTGTCTATGGTGAAGACCCTCCTGCATGTCTAGTGCTGGGGTGCTCACACCAATGCATGGGCTCACGGCCTTCCTAACACTATGCATGGGGATACTTTCACCCTGGGTGTTTAATCAAGTTCTGGCTTTTGCCTGTAGTTCCGGGTGCAACTGTCTAAGCCCCTCCAACATCACCACAGTCGTCCCTCATAATGGGCATTCTTCGAGGAGACCTTGGAGCTGGTCCCATAGCTGGTCTGTCCCCAGCACGGTGAGTACAAGCTCTAGCACATCAGCCACCCAACCCCCATCTGGCCTCCATTTGTTTTTTCCTGGGACAGACAAGACATGAATGGGAACAAAGGGCCAACATTCCTAATACCCCTCAGATCATCACTACCACACAGCATGAGAAACAGGAAGTGCAGGCAAGTTGCAGGCGCGGATGTAGCTATCAAACGACATAAGAGCACCCCACCCCATGCAAGTAGGGCCCACAATGCTACTTCTTGTAAGGGGCATCACTTGCACCCATGCTATATATTTTATACACGAATCCACTGTAATATGTAATTAGGGAGATTGACTTCACTGTGGACCAGCATGCTGACAGCACTGGGCTGTTTATGATAGTAGTGTCCAGATATGATGTGGGGAAATTGAGGCGATGCCTTTAAAGGATGGCTGCTCTTTTTAGAATCCTAATACTATCATGTTTACATTATTTCCACAGACTTACCAGAAGCTGGGTGTTACATCCTGGGAAGGAGGGGTAGCTATGATTCGAAGACGTTGAGCAAATTCTCTTTTAATTCTTTGGGGTTCAAATCTCACCCTACGCTTTACATGAAGATGCACATGCAGCAAATATCACCTCTGTTCTTTGTGCACCATTACAATAGCTGATGCTCAGTGAAGGCACTGATCTAATCAAGGTTAGAATCTGGAATTCCCATTTTGTTAGACCTTCCTATATCAACCTCACACTCCTGAGAGTAGGGTCTAACTTTGGAGGAAGACTCATGTAAGGGGGTGAGAGGTAAGACTACATCACAACAGGCCTAGGAAACGTCACTGTGCTAGCCCCTGCTGCACAGATCCACAGTGAGGTGGTTTGCTCTTTGTTAAAATCTTCTATTTTGTCAAATCCCTGTATAATACCAATACATTACAATTTTCTGGTTGGATGAATGGCTTGTAAAAGAAAGAATCAAGAACAGTGCTAAGCTATGTGACTTTTGGAAAACAATGGAACACCCTGCATTTCAAAACTATTTTTAGCATTATAAATTATTTTCCATTGCATGTATTGCACATTTTATCTTTCTGGACCGTAATTTGATGAAATTAGTTTTATTGTTGTCTTATTATGCCTATAAATAATGTGTGTTTTCGTATTTGTTTTATTTTAACTGTGCTGTACAGTGCTCTGGCACTTGTTGGAGTGAAGCCCTTATTTCTTGTAAAATAAAATCGAATTGAGACATTTCACACACTTTTGACCCAACGACATAAAAGAATGTGACATCACATGACTGTTGACCATGATGTTATCCCAAAGAAGTGACATGACTCGGTATTTGACTATGGAACTGACACAATTCTCTTGGATACCAAATTATAGAACATATAAAATACTTAAAGTAACTACAGAATTTTATGAAAGCAGATAAAAGGCAGTGGCAGTTGCTGCTTAACGGGGGTGGCGGGCGAAGATGAAAAATACATTATACAATAAATCACTTACCTGCAGGCCGGCCGCCGCCTCTGAGTCCTCTTCGGTTGACTGACTCCAGAAGCAGGAAGCACACAGGCTCCCAGACTTCCCTAGCCAATCATGACGCTGCTGTCACCAGCATGACAGCTGTGTTGTGATTGGCCTGAGCACCATGGTTTGGCTCAGACAGGGATTGGGACCATGTGCATGTTCACCACCCAGGCTGCGCATTACAGCCGGATGATACAGCCTTCGGAACATGCGAAGTGCTCATGACTGTTTGGACGGCCTAAGACGGCTAGCCAAACAGTCATGCGTACCTAAGAGCGTGCCCACCACGCCTCTCCCTGCTCTGGACAGCCTAGCCCCGCCCCGCACCTAGAACTGAACCACTACGGAAAAATAAAATGATAAGAACATGTCATTATTAGCATTTCATTTTTTCTTTTGATCTGTTGACAGAGCAGTGGGGTGATGCTCCTCTACCTTAGCAGAGGAGCCGCCGCTGAAAAAAGATATTTTAGATGCCATCTTTAAATTGACACTGTCTGACACTTCAAGCATGCAGTTATAGTTTTCCATGATAAATCCTGGGTGCAGCAAGCATGCTATTACATGCCACTGTTATCTTATGTACTAGTAGTGCCATCCACTGCTTAGGCATATGTGTGAGTACCGCAATTATGTATCTGGAAAACCATCAGATACCCATAGCTATCAACATCTGTACTGGTTCAGTAAGTATGTGCCAGATACAGTCATCATACACACAGTATCATCTATAATATGGCCTGTTTGAACCGAGGCGATACCAAAGGGGATGATGGACGGAGCGCTAGAGCAAATCAAGCACTCACCACCAGTCAACTGATCTGGGTTTAATCCATCATCATTCTTTAGCTCACTCCACCACCCCAGTTCAGACATGGCCATATGCAAATCAGTCTGACCCTGTGCCTCATGGGAACAGTCCAGCCCGAACTGACAAACCATGTCTTCCCTGGACCGGAAACAAGCATCCTGGGATCGGTTTCGGGTTCATAACCCTCGTCAGCCAGGCTATCTTGAATCCAGTGGCAAAGTGAGCAAGGGACCCACGTCTGGGCATACCCTGCCAACTTTGGGCGAACAAAGCGATACCAAAAGGGATGATGAACGGAGCGCTAGAGCAAATCAAGCACTCACCCCCAGTCAACTGATCTGAGTTTAATCCATCATTGTTCTTTAGCTCACTCGACCACCCCAATTCAGACATGGCCATATGCAAATCAGTCTGACCCTGTGCCTCATGGGAACAGTCCAGCCCGAACTGCCAAACCAAGTCTTCCCTGGACCGGAAACAAGCATCTTGGGACCGGTTTCGGATTCATAACCCTCGTCAGCCAGGCTATCTTGAATCCAGTGGCAAAGTGAGCAAGGGACCCACGTCTGGGCATACCCTGCCAACTTAGGGCGAACAAAGCGATACCAAAGGGGAGGATGGATGGAGCGCTAGAGCAAATCAAGCACTCACCCCCAGTCAACTGATCTGGGTTTAATCCATCATCAATCTTTAGCTCACTCCACCACCCCAGTTCAGACATGGCCATATGCAAATGAGTCTGACCCTGTGCCTCATGGGAACAGTCCAGCCGAACTGCCAGACCATGTCTTCCCTGGACTGGAAACAAGCATCCTGGGACCGGTTTCGGGTTCATAACCCTCGTCAGCCAGGCTATCTTGAATCCAGTGGCAAAGTGAGCAAGGGACCCACATCTGGGCATACCCTGCCAACTTAGGGTGAACAAAGCGATACCAAAGGGGATGATGGACGGAGCGCTAAAGCAAATCAAGCACTCACCCCCAGTCAACTGATCTGGGTTTAATTCATCATCATTCTTTAGCTCACTCCACCACCCCAGTTCAGACATGGCCATATGCAAATCAGTCTGACCCTGTGCCTCATGGGAACAGTCCAGCCCGAACTGACAAACCATGTCTTCCCTGGACCGGAAACAAGCATCCTGGGATCGGTTTCGGGTTCATAACCCTCGTCAGCCAGGCTATCTTGAATCCAGTGGCAAAGTGAGCAAGGGACCCACGTCTGGGCATATCCTGCCAACTTAGGGCGAACAAAGCAATACCAAAGAGGATGATGGACAGAGCACTAGAGCAAATCAAGCACTCACCCCCAGTCCACTGATCTGGGTTTAATCCATCATTATTCTTTAGCTCACTCGACCACCCCAATTCAGACATGGCCATATGCAAATCAGTCTGACCCTGTGCCTCATGGGAACATTCCAGCCCGAACTGCCAAACCATGTCTTCCCTGGACCGGAAACAAGCATCCTGGGACCGGTTTCGGGTTCATAACCCTCGTCACCCAGGCTATCTTGAATCCAGTGGCAAAGTGAGCAAGGGACCCACGTCTGGGCATCCCTGCCAACTTAGGGCGAACAAAGCGATACCAAAGGGGAGGATGGACGGAGCGCTAGAGCAAATCAAGCATTCACCCCCAGTCAACTGATCTGGGTTTAATCCATCCTCATTCTTTAGCTCACTCGACCACCCCAGTTCAGACATGGCCATATGCAAATTAGTCTGACCCTGTGCCTCATGGGAACAGTCCAGCCCGAACTGCCAAACCATGTCTTCCCTGGACCGGAAACAAGCATCCTGGGACCGGTTTCAGGTTCATAACCCTCGTCAGCCAGGCTATCTTGAATCCAGTAGCAAAGTGAGCAAGGGACTCACGTCTGGGCATACCCTGCCAACTTCGGGCGAACAAAGCGATACCAAAGCGGATGATGAACGGAGCGCTAGAGCAAATCAAGCACTCACCCCCAGTCAACTGATCTGAGTTTAATCCATCATCATTCTTTAGCTCACTCCACCACCCCAGTTCAGACATGGCCATATGCAAATCAGTCTGACCCTGTGCCTCATGGGAACAGTCCAGCCCGAACTGCCAAACCAAGTCTTCCCTGGACTGGAAACAAGCATCTTGGGACCGGTTTCAGATTCATAACCCTCGTCAGCCAGGCTATCTTGAATCCAGTGGCAAAGTGAGCAAGGGACCCACGTCTGGGCATACCCTGCCAACTTAGGGCGAACAAAGCGATACCAAAGGGGATGATGGACGGAGCACTAGAGCAAATCAAGCACTCACCCCCAGTCAACTGATCTGGGTTTAATCCATCATCATTCTTTAGCTCACGCCACCACCCCAGTTCAGACATGGCCAAATGCAAATCAGTCTGACCCTGTGCCTCATGGGAACAGTCCAGCCCGAACTGCCAAACCATGTCTTCCCTGGACCGGAAACAAGCATCCTGGGACCAGTTTCGGGTTCATAACCCTCGTCCGCCAGGCTATCTTGAATCCAGTGGCAAAGTGAGCAAGGGACCCACGTCTGGGCATACCCTGCCAACTTAGGGCGAACAAAGCGATACCAAAGGGGATGATGGACGGAGCGCTAGAGCAAATCAAGCACTCACCCCCAATTAACTGATCTGGGTTTAATCCATCATCAATCTTTAGCTCACTCCACCACCCCAGTTCAGACATGGCCATATGCAAATTAGTCTGACACTGTGCCTCATGGGAACAGTCCAGCCGAACTGCCAGACCATGTCTTCCCTGGACTGGAAACAAGCATCCTGGGACCGGTTTCGGGTTCATAACCCTCGTTAGCCAGGCTATCTTGAATCCAGTGGCAAAGTGAGCAAGGGACCCACGTCTGGGCATACCCTGCCAATTTAGGGTGAACAAAGCGATACCAAAGGGGATGATGGACGGAGCGCTAAAGCAAATCAAGCACTCACCCCCAGTCAACTGATCTGGGTTTAATCCATCATCATTCTTTAGCTCACTCCATCACCCCAGTTCAGACATGGCCATATGCAAATCAGTCTGACCCTGTGCCTCATGGGAACAGTCCAGCCCGAACTGACAAACCATGTCTTCCCTGGACCGGAAGCAAGCATCCTGGGACCGGTTTCGGGTTCATAACCCTCGTCAGCCAGGCTAACTTGAATCCAGTGGCAAAGTGAGCAAGGGACCCACGTCTGGGCATATCCTGCCAACTTAGGGCGAACAAAGCGATACCAAAGGGGATGATGGACAGAGCACTAGAGCAAATCAAGCACTCACCCCCAGTCAACTGATCTGGGTTTAATCCATCATTATTCTTTAGCTCACTAGACCACCCCAATTCAGACATGGCCATATGCAAATCAGTCTGACCCTGTTCCTCATGGGAACATTCCAGCCCGAACTGCCAAACCATGTCTTCCCTGGACCGGAAACAAGCATCCTGGGACCGGTTTCGGGTTCATAACCCTCGTCACCCAGGCTATCTTGAATCCAGTGGCAAAGTGAGCAAGGGACCCACGTCTGGGCATACCCTGCCAACTTAGGGCGAACAAAGCGATACCAAAGGGGAGGATGGACGGAGCGCTAGAGCAAATCAAGCACTCACCCCCAGTCAACTGATCTGGGTTTAATCCATCCTCATTATTTAGCTCACTCGACCACCCCAGTTCAGACATGGCCATATGCAAATTAGTCTGACCCTGTGCCTCATGGGAACAGTCCAGCCCGAACTGCCAAACCATGTCTTCCCTGGACCAGAAACAAGCATCCTGGGACCGGTTTCGGGTTCATAACCCTCGTCAGCCAGGCTATCTTGAATCCAGTGGCAAAGTGATCAAGGGACTCACGTCTGGGCATACCCTGCCAACTTTGGGCGAACAAAGCGATACCAAAGGGGATGATGAACGGAGCGCTAGAGCAAATCAAGCACTCACCCCCAGTCAACTGATCTGAGTTTAATCCATCATCATTCTTTAGCTCACTCCACCACCCCAGTTCAGACATGGCCATATGCAAATCAGTCTGACCCTGTGCCTCATGGGAACAGTCCAGCCCGAACTGCCAAACCAAGTCTTCCCTGGACTGGAAACAAGCATCTTGGGACCGGTTTCGGATTCATAACCCTCGTCAGCCAGGCTATCTTGAATCCAGTGGCAAAGTGAGCAAGGGACCCACGTCTGGGCATACCCTGCCAACTTAGGGCGAACAAAGCGATACCAAAGGGGATGATGGACGGCGCGCTAGAGCAAATCAAGCACTCACCCCCAATTAACTGATCTGGGTTTAATCCATCATCAATCTTTAGCTCACTCCACCACCCCAGTTCAGACATGGCCATATGCAAATTAGTCTGACCCTGTGCCTCATGGGAACAGTCCAGCCGAACTGCCAGACCATGTCTTCCCTGGACTGGAAACAAGCATCCTGGGACCGGTTTCGGGTTCATAACCCTCGTCAGCCAGGCTATCTTGAATCCAGTGGCAAAGTGAGCAAGGGACCCACATCTGGGCATACCCTGCCAACTTAGGGTGAACAAAGCGATACCAAAGGGGATGATGGACGGAGCGCTAAAGCAAATCAAGCACTCACCCCCAGTCAACTGATCTGGGTTTAATCCATCATCATTCTTTAGCTCACTCCACCACCCCAGTTCAGACATGGCCATATGCAAATCAGTCTGACCCTGTGCCTCATGGGAACAGTCCATCCCGAACTGCCAAACCATGTCTTCCCTGGACCGGAAACAAGCATCCTGGGATCGGTTTCGGGTTCATAACCCTCGTCAGCCAGGCTATCTTGAATCCAGTGGCAAAGTGAGCAAGGGACCCACGTCTGGGCATACCCTGCCAACTTAGGGTGAACAAAGCAATACCAAAGGGGATGATGGACGGAGCGCTAAAGCAAATCAAGCACTCACCCCCAGTCAACTGATCTGGGTTTAATCCATCATCATTCTTTAGCTCACTCCACCACCCCAGTTCAGACATGGCCATATGCAAATTAGTCTGACCCTGTGCCTCTTGGGAACAGTCCAGCCCAAACTGCCAATCGAGGTCATCACACTATGGAACAGTCGCTGCCACGAGTGTTATATGAGTGACTTTCAGCGGTGTAGTGCGTACCTGGACAACCTCCCATATTCCACTTCCCGTTCTTCCACTTCCCTCAGCATCCCATGCTTTTATCCATCTGCCATCATTCCCTGGAGATGAAAAACCAACAACATCAGAGGAAGTAGGTGTGGACCGTACCACTATGGAGGCAGGCTGCCAGCCAAAAATGTCAAGATGGGTGGCACATGTCCATGTAGGACATCAGTACCCTATTCTACCGTGCTCAGCCTCTTCCCAAGGTTTTTTGGTTTTGATATTTGGTTTTTGAGTGGTCTCCTTGTGCCTTGCTTAATTTATTTTCTTGGGAGTGCCCTGTCATACCCTTGTTACTTTCCACTGCTTATTTTCATTCCTCGCCTGCATCTTCTGAGGTGCTTGTTTACAGTTGCAGCAGGCATGACTCACGGGTGGGTGGGCGAGCATGGGGTGTCGTGAGGTGGGGCAGCAGGAGGGGTGTGGCGCGGGGAGGTGGAATAAACAATAAAGTAAACTTACTTTTAGGCCAGGTCCCGCATCTCTGCTCTTGCTCTCCTGTCTCCAACTCCAGGAACAGGAAGCAGCCAGCCAGTCTTCCTCCCCTAAGCCAATCACAATGCTGCAATGCAACGTTGTGATTGGTCTGAGCACCGTGACCTGGGGCTGGAGGGGTGGGCATGTAGAAGGGGAAAGTGCGCATGACTGGTTTGGGCATTGCAAGAGAGCCAACCAACAGTCATGGCGCACTGAGGAGTGGGCAAACAACAGCTCCCTTGTTCCGAGACAGAGCAGCCCCGCCCACCCGCAAAGCAGCAGTACACGAAGCATAAAATGATAATAACTCTATGTTATTATCATGATAATAACTCTAAGTTATTATCATTTTATGCTTCTTCTTCACACTTCTTAAAAGCAGTGGGGCAACGCTCTTCCGCCATATCGGAGGAGCTGCCACTGTTTGTTCACATTATGTGGTGCGGTTGAGTTTGGCTGGCATCTAACATTTAGAAGATAATGGCCAGACTCTACCCTCCTTATGCCACTACATCTCGACCCTCTTTAGTATATCATCATATGCCCAATTACTTCATCATGTTCTCAAGCACTGGATTCATATTCAATTTACGGTCATCAAGTGCCCCAGTACTATCATAAAGTGCTCATGTAAAGCATTCACGAACTAGGCTCGGCCATCACATTCTTAGGTACTGTCATCATCAAAGAAACACTGTCATTGTATGGCTGGTACTGTCAGTGTATGTCTGGTACTGTCAGTGTATTCCTGGTACTGTCACTGTGTGCCTGGTACTGTGTGCCTGGTACTGTCTTTGTGTACCGAGTACTGTGTTCCTGGTAATGTCATTGTGTATGGTTGGTAGTGTCATTGTGTGCCTGGTACTGTCAGTGTATGCTTGAGACTGTCAGTGTATGCCTGGTACCGTCAGTGAATGCTTGGTACTGTCAGTGTATGCCTGGTACCGTCAGTGAATGCTTGGTACTGTCAGTGTATGCCTGGTACTGTCAGTGAATGCCTGAGACTGTCAGTGTATGCCTGGTACTGTCAGTGTATGTCTGAGACTGTCAGTGTATGCCTGGTACTGTCAACGTGTGCTTGGCACTGACGTCATGTCCTCCTGCACTGCACTCATGTTCCACAATGAGGTCATCATAGGTCCGGCTGTTGTGACTTTAGGCCTAGTGACTGCCACAATGTACTCTGTACACTGACACCCTAGGCCTCGATCCAACCATCATCTTCCGCCAACAATCCATCTAGTTCCTTGCCGCTCGGGGCCCCAGTCTTTATGTCTAGTTTGTAACCGCGGGTTATGAGAACGCAGCTTTTCCCCTGCTGCTGTGTGGCACCCGAGACCCCCTACCAGGCACAGCGCTAGAGAGCAGAGGCAGAAATGTATCAATGCAGAGAACGAAGCAGCACTACCCAGCATGCACCGCTCCTGCCTGTGGCACGGGTAGCACAGGGGGTAGAATAAAGCGAGCGTAGAGAAGCAACGAGAGAAGCTGTCACTGCTAGAGAGCCCTGTCTGGTCACTCTGTGGTGGTTGGAGCACAGCCACCCTTATAGTTACATGTCACACACGTGACCTTCTGTGGCACCAAGGGATGCCCTGCTCAGTCGGAACAAGGCTCGGATTGGGAAGACGGGCAATCGGGCATGGGTCGATGGGAGGGTGCCCCAGGGTCACCTGTGGGCTGTTTTTTTGGGGCCTCTGTAAACCATCCCAAGAGGCTGACTTACTTCCCCAGTCCCCACCAGGCCACTTCAATGTTGTGCCAGTATCTTGTTCGCTACCCTGCCACACTGTAAATTGAGGCTGGGGGCCAGTCTTTGGGGCATACTCACCTTGGCGCACAGCCTTGTCTGCCCTGTCAGAAGCAGCGTTATCACTCCCAACGGCCCATCACATTTAGGTCATGGCAGGTGCAGGGAGGTTGCGTTGTATTCATGGGCCTCGCAGGGTGGCACGCTTTATTTGACCAGTCTCACCTACCCCCCAGCTCCTTGATCAGCACCAGTGTGCTTTTTGACCCCTCCCTTGCCAGGTAAATGCACAGAGGCTATAATGAAAGGGATGATCACGGAATGTAGGCTACTTACTTTTAGAGTGCCCGAGCCTAATTGTTATCCAAATTGGATATGGTCAGAACCTCTCACTTCTGGACCACTTTGTCCTTTTAATTGTGCATCCTATTACAAGGCATGGAGACGGAAGGCTAACTTCATCCTCCAACAGACACACGCCCTTTATTTATGACACACATGTATGCACTGTTGAAGGTGTAACAATAATGTATTAACCTGAAAAACCTTTGTATTCAAGGGACACCTATTTCTTTTTTAATACATTCAAACCCTTGGTTTGTAAATACTGGTCCTTGAGGCTGGTTCACCACACTGCTGTCAGTAATTCAGGGCGAGATACGCAGACGCTGGACTCATAGACTCAACCAAATAGTTTCTACCTGGGCATTCTAATCAACTTTTTTGATTTTATTTTTTAGCGCTACGTTAGATTACATATACTGCGCTTCCACTTTATGTGCAACGCCTGCACATATAATTGTGAGTCACTTGTGGAGACACAGTTCGAGAATTGGTGTTTAAAGCATTGTTTGCAACCTTTTTGTCAGCTAAACGCAGTGCCATGTCACAATATTACATTACATTTTAATTATATAAAATACTACATTTACTCTTGTTCCCAGCGCCCAGTTAAGCATTTATGTCATTTTGCCTGGTTTCAACTTTGTCCTCTATTTGCTGCAATTAAGAAGAATTGTGTCTGTATTTGTAATCCACTACTTTCATTTGACTAGCCTTAATCTCAAAAACAGATTTGGAATTACGTTTGATCGTTGTGGTTGTGGTTGTACTGTCAAATAAAAGAATCCACTTGTCATTGTAAACATACTTTAGGACTAGGCCTGCCAAACCCCAATTGCTTCAGCAAATTAAGGTCTCATTTAAGTACAAATAAATAAGTATTTGTGCCATTTTCATCTCGTCTTTTGTCTGTGCTGACCTGGGTAGTTTCTGAGTGCTCTGAAGATCAGCATCCTTCTGATGGCCAAACCCAGGCAAATGTTCACACCACATTTAATTAGGTTTGTATGCCCTAGATTAAGCACAAGGTAAACAGGCTGACACTTTCATTTGGCTTTATCAGCACAGGTCAGTTTTTGTCTCCAACGAGAGGAAATATTAGACTTAATTTCAGTGGCGGCTGCTCCCAAGCAGTGGTAGTGAGGTTGAGGGGGGGGGGGGGGGGGTTAAAAAAAAGAAAAAAAAAGAAAAGGAAAAGATCACTTACCTGTCGGCCGGGCTGGCCAGCCACCACCTGTCCTCTGCTTCTGTGTGAACCGGAAGCACACAGGCTCCCAGATTCCCCTAAGCCAATCACGATGCTGCTGTCACCATGACAGCAGTGTCGTGATTGGTCTGAGTGCCGTGGTTGGCGCTCAGACAGCGACTGGGAGGCTGTGCATGTTCTCCACCCAGGCTGTGTATTACAGCTCGGTGGAGAACATGCTAAGTGCGCATGACTGATTGGACGGCCCAAGACGGCCAGCCACACTGTCATGCGCACTTAGAAATTACCCCAACCACTCCTCCCCCTGCTCTGTGAGGTGCCTAGCCCCACCCAGCCCTGCCCTGCAGAGCTGCCTCCACATGGAGAAATAAAATGATAATAACACAGTGTTATTATCATTTTCATTTTCATTTTTTGCAGTGCTGAAAACCAGTGGGACAACGCTCCCCTACCTTAGAGGCGCACCTGCTTAATTTCAAATGAGTTTATGTAGATTTTGTGGCAAGTACTTGGGGACCTTGCCTTTGGGCCTAGAGTCCTAGTAGCTGGTCTTGCTATTAGTCAGGTGTGTTGTTGATGGATAGCATGTGATACTACTTTGTTGATGTTTGCTACCCCTGTGGACTGCTTTGGTACCTCTGTGATTACACCATCCTAACTATTGGGCCAGTGCTTAACTTGGAGCTAAAAGCAGCCCTGAAATATGTATTCATACCAGCCTGGCATTGCTCTGAGTGATTGAGCCCAGCCCCATTCAGGAGGATTTGATGGGCGAGTTGTATATGTGCTCTCAAGAAAGCTGTATGCGTTCCCTCGGGGCTGTTGGCCAGGCTGGATAGCTGATGATCGTTCTGTCCATTCTGTCCATTCTTCCCCAATAGAAGCCCCTGGTTCATGGAATTACCATAGGGTTTCCTGTGTCTTCTATAGCCAGTGCAGCCATGAATGGGACTGTATTAGGAAAAGGGTAGCTGATTCGGCACCGCAGAAGGTTGTCCCTATAGCCTCAGTGCTGATACTGAAGCGCTGATAGGTAGGGACCCGCGCTGGCAAGAAATCCCAACGTCCATAGGCCTCTCCCATCAACGCTGGGAACCAGGTAGGGCCTGATGGGCATGGGTGTCCACCTGCCAAGAAGGCCATGCCCCTTAACAACGCTGGTGCTGTACTCTAACCTAGTATGATGGAGCCCGTGCTGTAAGGGCATATGCTGTCCACATATAAACCAATAGTTTACTTATCTCACTCTAGTCAGGAAGCATCAATAGGTATCACTGAGACCTAATGGTGGTGAGGGGCTTTGATGGCCCATTTCGAGGGTGGGAGAACAGAATCTCTCTCTTCCAGGGTCAGACAGGCCTTCAGGCAGTCTGGCAGTGCCAGAAGGGAAGTCTTACAGGGCAGTGTGTGGGACGTTCTTTGGCTGTTTGTGGGCCAGCTTAAAGTCTGATGGACAGGTTTTTGCCACTGATTCCCTGATGTTACCACAAAACTGCCAGCAGCAAGCACAAATGCATGCAGTCCCACATATTTGCAAAACACCTTTACAACCTGTCTTTAAAATTTCGAAAAGTCCCTGATTTGCAGAATGTGGGCTACTTTTTTAGCTGCCTTCTTTGCTGATGGGAGCTATTTTTATTTTGGTGCCCGTGTCTATTTTCTGTCTCAGTTCTAACGCATCCACAGAAAGTGTATCACACTGACCGTTCAAAGAAGAATGGAGTGACACTGCCAACTCTACGTAGAATGGACTGATTTCTGCCCAGCACTCCTGTAGGTGACAGGCAAAAATAGGCAGGAGTATCAGAAAATGGGCCACTCAGTTCTTTTTCCCAGTTGCCCGAGCCAACTGAATGACCACGTGCATTCCTTTTCCGTACTTCATTTGGAAGTTGTTAGTCCCCACAATCATTTTCATCATCCTCCAAATAGGCCAAATGTTTCCCATTTACTTCAGTGGGATCGGCCCCCCAAATCGCCGTATATCAATTTCCTTGGAGCCTTAATATATTTAAAGGTATACCATCTCTATCAGGCATTTGTACTACATGGACTGACAGTATTGTTCTATAACGAGGTCCTGGGTTTAATAAAGTCTATGTACTTTCAGTTCTTTGCTCATATTATGATTCATTTTTTTGGTCTGGCTTGAAAGCGCAGTGGTCGCTAGAGAACTATGTGCGCATCACTAGAGAGGGGCTTAGGCTCCACCCACATGTTGGGAGCCAGGTGTACATTTTAATTAGGCTGAAATTGTGTGCTTCTACAAAAAATGCTTGCCCACCATGCAGCTGTGATCCTTTTGTTTATTTATTAGCTGCCTATGCTTGAACTTTCAGGGACACACACATGACATTGAAATGCTATTAAAGTGTCTTAGATAACTGGATAATGTATGTTCTTTTTCTTCAGCAGCAGCACAGATGGGAGGAGGGCAGTCATTAACCTACATGGATTTTTAGGTCTAGCTTGACAGTCCAACTGTCACCAAACTTTTTAACTTACATCAATATTATTCTACAGTCATTTTATTCCTCACAAATACATGTCTATTTCAATACTATTTACTTGCAATGCTTCACATTACCATACAGCATTCCTTTTAAGCCAGAACCTTTTACATTGCCAATGCTTGTTTGTTTATGTGCACTAGCTTCAGATTTTCAGTAAAGCTGATTTACAAAGTAGAGGCATACTATTGAAGGTCAAAGGTTTTTCAATTTGAGATTTTGTGTTTTAATGGGCGTGTCAAAGGGCAATATAATTTTAGAGAAATAGTCACTGAAACAGGTCATTGCATCTCAAATGCTGGTATGGCTACAGCTCACTCCAATGGCCTAGCTATGGCTCAGCCAATGTGTCATGGGCCCCAGAGCAAGGAAGGAAGCTAACCCCCAGCTGCTGTTTGAAGTGAAAAAATATATCAATAACCAGGGTTCAGTGGGCCCAAGGTCGGGCGGCCATAGCGGGCATTGGGCATTTTCTGGGGAGGCTGGAAGGGTGGCGGCTGGTTTTGCAGCAGTGGGGGCCTTTTTTTTGTTACTGGGGGCCGGTTTTGCAGCAGTGTTGCAATATCACTCCCCAGTACCAAGAGCAGCAGTGCTTCACACTTGCGCCCTGCAATCCCCCCCTCCCCCGACCTTTCCCCCTGGGGCTGGTGCTAAAAAATTGCCAGGGCTGCTTTGGGTGTCCGGTCCGGCCATGAGTGGGTCCCGGTGCCACTGCACTTTCTGCACTCGCAGAAGCTACACCCCTGGCACACTCCAGATTTATGTGTGGCTTGTGACCGACTCTGCCCGGGCCCTAGCACCTTTTCAGACACCGCAGCCTGTAAGAGCATCTCAAGGGCTTCCATATGGGTGAGCCCTCCGCCTCCATCCGTGTTTTTTTCAATGGTTTCTCCCCATCATGTTCTTGCTCTCTAGTTTTCAAGTTTGGCTTCCTCCGCATGTTTTTTTTCGTCCAATGAAGCAAAGGCTGCTAATTTCTTGAGACAGCTGCAGAAAATCTCCAGCGAGCGGCGCCTGCACTAATGACCCCGGGCTGATTCTCTCCTTCATCGGAGAGAGCATATTGCTCCTGCCCACTCCGTGGCCTAAAGGTAATTCAAACGGAATGAGTCACAGCAAGCCGCCAAGACAGCGCAATTGGTTGTGTGCCTGCTGCCAGTGACGGATTTAGCGTTGGTAGCGCCTGGCACGACAATGCTTGTTGGCACTCCCCGTTGTCCTCCTTCTCCAGGGATTCCCACATTGCCACCCTCGAACGGTGCCCCTTGTTGCTCTATAGGGCCTCGTTCACATTTAGGTTATTTCTTTCATAGTGCTACTAATCCTGGTGTAGGGCGTCGGAGCGCTATGTATCACACACACTCATATTATGAAAGAGGCAACGAATCATGGGGCATATTATCAAGCCAGGCGATAAAATTATCGCCGCTTTAGCGGCAGAAAACTGCCGCTAAAACGGCGATAATGGGCTTGATAATATGCTCTATGGAATTCCAATTGAAGCCCATGTTAGACGTCTTTCACATTGAACATGGACTTCAATTGGAATTCCATAGAGCAAATTATCAAGCCCATTATCGCCATTTTAGCGGCAGTTTTCTGCTGCTAAACCGGCGATAATTTTATCGCCTGGCTTGATAATATGCCCCCATGTTGGGTAGGAAATGTTACCTAAAAGGAGGGCTACAAATTGTAGAAGTCATAAGTCATCCATACCGGTAGACATTCCATGTTAAGAGTCCTTGGTCTGCAGAAACACAAACTTTGGATTTAATACGCAACACATTGGTTAGGCTTGTGTATACCAATAAGAAATTATTTCTACCAAATGAGCCCTTTAAAAAAATTGTAGATTAAAGAAAGATTGAGAAATTCAAACCTATGCCGTGCACTTTGTTATTTGATGCTGGGTCGTCGCCCACTGCGCTATATAAGAAGGATTGTAACTTATGAACTATAAGTAAGAAAAGGATCTTGTTATCAGTGGCGGCTCCTCTGCAAAGGGGGAGGAGCGCTGCCCTACTGCTCTTTCAGCAGTGCAAAAAGGAAAAATAAAAGGATTATAACACAATGTTATCATCATTTTATTTTTCTGAGGCAATTTTACGGGGTGGGGCGGGGCTGTCGTCACAGCCAGCAGGGGAGAAGTGCTTGGGCCCGCCAAACAGTCATGCAAACGTAGCATGTTCTCCACTGGGCTGTAACGCACAGCCTGGGTGGAGAACATGCACAGGCTCGCACCGAACCGCGGCGCTCAGACCAATCACAACGCTGCTGTCATTCAGGTGACAGCAGTGTCATGATTGGCTTAGGGAAGCCTGTGTGCGTCTTGCTTCCGGTCCGAGAGGAACAGAAGAGGACTGAGGAGAGGTGGCAGCCAGCACCCTGGTAAGTGACATTTTATATTTCCCCCCTCCCCCCCACTCCCTTACCCCGCCCTCCCTGTTCTACTCTGTTGCAGCCGCCACTGATCTTGTTGTGGTTCTTCCGTGCAGCCCCTTTAAGTGCATGTACACAGCTCATGCCAGGAATGCTCACAGTCTCCAGGGAAGAATGTTCTATTGGAGTCAGCTGGAGACTGGGAGCAAACTGGCAGGCTGCACTGTGGGTGGTGTGACATCGAGTACTGTGACAAAAGCAATTACCCATTGAGTTATCTACCTAAAATACAAATGTGTGATCTACATGGCACACGGTGTGTTTTACTGTAGGCATATAAACCCTGGTTGCTGCTTTATGATGAGCCAAAACTGGGGAGCAGACACAACACAGTCTCTTTCACAAGTACAGTAACTACTCCAGTTATTTTGCGTTTTTATTAGCCCCTCAAAATTGCTGGGCACACAAAGATCTCTACAGGCAGCACTTGTCTTGGCTGTCACTCCTCACCTGTTTGCAGTTTGCTATTTCTTCACCTTGAATCCCAACTGAGCGCAACCTGAGTCTGTCATGGGGTGCAGTGGCTCTAGTCCAGTGGTCTTCAAACATTTTAATGCCCCCGTGAAGAAAAACGGACCCCCTCAAAATATTTCAAGATTATTCTATTAAACTGGCAATGTTTAAATATGTCTAGACTTATTTCAACATTATGTTACAGTTTTGAAAATGCAATCAAATACATGATTGCCAAACATACTATTCTGGTCAGGCAGGCCTTCCTAATGTGTAAAGTATCCACAGTGTGATTATTAGAAATGGGGGTGGTGGGGTTTGAAGAATATTGGGAGTCCATTCCCTTTTGACACCTTCTCCCAGCCTGGATATAAGTGACAAAAGATGCGAGTAATGGCCCATTACAGAAGGGCTTACTGCCACTCACTGTTATCAGCATAATGCTTCTTTTGTGCAGAGCCTGGGCACCCCCCTGGGGTCCTTTGAGTCCCCACTACGGGGGACAATCCCCAGTTTGAAAATCCCTGCTCTAGTCACACCCACCTAAACCCCATACTGCCTGCTGCCTAGATGTCTGAACCTATCAGTTTGCAGTTAGCAAATGTAGCAGCGGAAGTGGAAGTGGACAGAGAAATGAGGGAAGGGCATTCTAAGCTTTATTGATTTGATCAAAACAGTTTCCATAATTATAAAAAAAAAAACAAGCATTGGCATAGCCAATAGGTCTCGCATTTGGGACCTTATAAGTGTTTAGCCATGCAACAGTTGCATAACCAAATACTTATAAGGTCCCAAAAGCGAGATATTGGCTATGCAAAGCGGCCGTGTGGCCGCGAAAGTGAAAGTGATCGCGATCACGATCAAACATCAAAGCGGTAAAAAGCGGCGTGCGCACCCGCGCACATGCACTGTAGCTCTAGGCTGGCCTGGTAGCACATTTTGGAGCCCTCTCAATAAGTCTCGCCAGACCAGCGCATGCGCTGGGTCAGGCGAGACCTAAAAACAAATACAACAAGCATCCCTAAACGGATGAGGTGCTGGAGAAAAAGGACCACCCCCACGGTGTATTGAGAGAAGTGAGAGGTAGCCGAGGAAGAGGTGAGCCTTCTCTCCAGGGTCCCTGCTTCTGAAAGAAATGTAAATGTTTGCAAGGTTTAATCAGCAAATCTGAATGTTGCTTGGGAGCATGTAAAGGCTTTAATTGATAGAATCTGGAATCTTTTAATGGAAACCTATAAAAAGAGTTGCACTAGCTCCAGTAGGTCTGGTCTGTGTAATACTAAAAACATAACATTTGAAAGCACTGTATACATGTGAACAATCTTTTGCACTTTTTGCAAATCAATGACTCTCCTGTTACACCCACAGACATCTGCAGTGATTGCATTAACCAACCAAGCTTTCCAGAAAAGAGTTTTTCCCAAAGATCAATTTTAAGTTTCATGTACTTTTCTTTTAGGTGCGTGCATTGTATTTATATGCAGTAATCTGTAGGTGAAAGTCCAACAAAATCGTTACAGATTGTTTTGTTCTTCTTAGCCACATCTCTGACCCCCGCCCCACTCGTCGACCCCTCCCACCCATTGTACTCAGGATCCCAGTTCCCATACTTTTCTTTACACAGTTCGACTGCTGTGTACCAGGGCTGATTCACCCATTCAACCCTACAGGTGTGTACGTCTACCACTGACCATAGCCTGTAGAATTACTTTTGAGGGCTTCTTTGTTCCATCCCTCCCTTTCCTCGCCCGGCCTTTTGCCCAAAACCACTGGAAAACACAGTTTTCTGGCTGTTTTATACATAAATATACACTGGCTGCACTTGCAATGTAATCCATCATTGCTGCATACTGGAGGATTCACAAAAATGTTGCTGTTGGTCACCAGATTCAGGCTTTTATAGATGTTACAATATTGTCGCGATAGTGTAAACATCCCTAATTTGATGGACTGGTTAAGGAAAATTGTCTGCAGCAAAAAAAAATGAAAACAACTCAAATACATATGAAATTTAAGCATTGTAGACACTATGATTCCCTCTTTTTCATGGACATCACTTTTTTATTGTGCACACAAACTCATAATCACATTACAGGTACTGTTCTCAAAGTAGCATGTGAAGATAGAGAATTTTTATGAGGAGGTCATCGCCAACTGTGAAATCCACTTCTCGAGATACCCCTGGTCCAAAGAATCATCCACCGCACCCCAACATTACATGGGGCATACCAACTGGCAAGGACGGAAGGGGAACTAAGGGCAGATGGAAAAGTGGAAAGAACATGAGTTAGTTAGGAGTTAGGGCAATACAGGGAGAACTGATCTATAGCACAGCACTTATTTTAATAGGTGACTTAGGGCGCTATTTAGAGTTTGCCGTACGGGATTCTCTGTCACAAACGTGGCGGATGACCCTGCAATGTTTTACAAGTGCAATATGTCCAGTGCCACCAGTAACACAGGGGAAGGGATGTTAGCGGCAGTGTGACAGTGTCCTATCCGCCAAACTCTAAATGAGGCTCTTAGACTATATAAGGTTCCCAAACATGGTGCATCTCTATTTACATTCCAGTGAATTGAACCATAATGTGCCTTTGAGAAGGACATGTATGCAATAAATATGAACAAACTATAGTGTTTTACAGAAATGTTTTGCAATAGGAAGAAGTCCTTTTAGGCCCCCCCCCCCCGCTCACAACATAGTATCAACCCGAACCTGCTGACAAGTTCTAGAATATAACTGGACCACAGTGAATAAACGAGTCTTACCTTTTTTTTTTTTGCAGAGTTTTATATAGCGCAAACTTGAATCCAGTCAAGTATCAGAGCGCTTTACATAGCACCAGTTACGTTACATGCGGACACACATTAATTTTTTGTTAGGCACGGGGAGATTAAGTGATTTGCCCAGAATCACAGGATGTTCAGCGTCATTACCGAGACTCGAACCCAGGTCCGAGGTCGAGCGCCCTAGCCGTTAGGCCAACTCCTCTCTCCTTTTATTCTGGGAAGTGTATATATTCAGACTTGCTTTTTGTTGAGTGTAGCACAGAATATGTTTCACAGTCTGGTTTGCTACCTCTTTTTTACCAGTGTGTGAAAATGGAAGTCAAAAGTTCTAGATCCCACTTCCACAGAATGTAAAGCACAAGTCTTCACACTGTGGGGCACGCCCCCCCCCCTCCCTGACTGCATTCCCAGGGGGGCACAACTGCATCTGCAAGGAAGGAATTGTAAATGAAGATAGCCTGGAAGCGGCGACGTTTATCTGGTGAGTTCTCAGGCTGTCTTCTTTTGTATGCAGAGGTTAAACTGCATAAAAAGTTTGCAACTGTAATCCTGAGTGTTTCCCGGGGCACTGTCAGTGAGTAGGGTGACGGGGCTCAAGGGTAAACACAATATGCGAATAACTATTTAATTTTTTCACCTTCATATAATTGCATATATAAAAAACATGCAGTAAATCAAAAAACAAAGCAAATTAAATGAATTTTGGGAAAATATACTCTCTTACGTTATAAACCGCAGTTAGCTAAAGCAATCACTGCCGATTTCTGTGTCTGACCAGAGAGTCGCCGTTTTGAATCCTGGTTTTTACAGTGGGAAATAGTAACTAGTGTATTTATAGAGCTACACGTTCCATGCCTGTGGTAAAAAGCACTCTGGCATCAGATAAATCACATATTAGCTCCTCAGCTGCTTTTATGTGTGTTGCTTAACCAGTTGCATAGGGTCCAGCATCATGAGAGGCCTATTAAAGCCAGGGTCACTGGAATTATGCGGCAGAGGAGGACCAAATCATGTGGGAGGGTTTACTAAATTACGTGGCGAGAAAAGGAAAATTATGTGGCGTTATACATTTTTTCATACATCTACTTTGTTATTTTGTCATTTTTACATTTGGTAAAAACTATCTGGCCATTGGTTCCACCTCATTAATGCTGGTTTAATACCCAAATATAGCAAAAAGTAAAAGAGAGGTGACCAGTCAAGCTTTGCGAAGGGCCTTTCACAAAGAGATGAGAGCACCTTTACTGCAAAAAGGTGGGGGCAGCACGTTGGAGCTCATTATTTCTAAAAGGGAGGAGTTGTGTCCTAATGGCAAGAGCCTCCTACTTTGGAACCTAGTTCAGGTCCTCCTGTCAGCTCAACTCAAATCACTTAATAAGCCAGTGCCTACAATTAAAAAAATATAAAATAAATTAATATGAACTTGTGTTTGTGTAATGTAAATGGTGCTTATTTCAAGTTTCCCAATGCCCTTGGGCCAGTTCCCCCCTAAATAAAACCAAAAAAGGGATGGATATCCTGTTTCAAGATTGGAGCGATAGCCATGGTCGGTAAATTGTGAAAAAGGCAGAGGAGTTAGAGTGCTAGTTAGGGCCTCAGCTATCATTAGTGCAGAAAGTGCAATTGCATTGGGGCCCAGGAGTGTGTGGGGCTCACAAGAACCAAATTATGGAGAGAACAGTTTTTTAGTCAATTTCTGTTATTGTTTGATGATTTTCCCTATTATATGTTTCACATTTACTGTGGATTATGAGGTACAAAAAAAGTATCCATGATATGATCTCAAAATCTCTGCCTTTGCGCTCAGCTCTGCCGCTCCTGTTTCCCGATCCTTGCAATAAAGTTTTGCAGGGGTACCCGACTTCAAAACATTTTGCTTTGGGGGGCTCCGTGTAAAAAAGTTTGACGACCACTGATTTGAAGGCTAATCTGTCTTTATTTGCACATAGCATAATTTGCTTTCTATTGCCCCATAAGTTGCCTTTCTTAGCAACACGATTTAGTTACACATGTCGTATAGCTCAATCCTCCCTGCTGCATAATTTATATGTGGTTCCTGTGTGGTCCTGCAGAATTCTGCTTAATAGTATTGTATTGTAATTGTATTTATATAGCGCTTACTACCCCTGACGAGGTGTCGAAGCGCTCTTTTGGCGAGTAGCACACTACTCCGGAACCCATTAAGGATTAGTGGTGAATTAGTATAGTGAAATATGAAAGCAATTTGAGTGGTGGATATGTTAGTCAGTTATTTGGGTTGAGAATGATAGCGGAGGGATCGATGAGGGAAAAAGGCCTGCATTTACATAGCGCTTGCTACCCCTGATAAGGTGTTGAAGCGCTTTTTCAGCGAGTAGCATGCTACTCCGGAACCCATAAAGGATTAGTGGTGAATTAGTATAGTGAAATATGAAATTAATTTGAGTGATGGATATGTTAGTATGTTATATGGATTGAAAAGGATAGTGCAGGGATGTATTGTATGGCACACTCTGCTGGCTGGCAATCTACATGCTTGCCTAATAAATTCGACATTGCTGACACCCAATACGCTTTTCCACTTTATGTAATAAATTGTGCATTGCTACTAACTAGAACCCCAAAGGATGATTGAAGATATCTGTGATGGCGACCCTGGTGGCTTGGGATATCCTTGTTAATAAGGGCTTGCTTTGTTGAAGCCACCTTCTGTCCTTGCCTGTTGTGACCAATTTATTAGGTCTGTTTTGACCTCCCTGGTACATGGAACGTAGTGGGAGCTGCCGCCAGCCGCCAGTGTTGAAACGCCTTAATTTTACACCATCCAGAATTTACACCATTGACATTCCCATTGTCCATGTCCAATGCGACTCCTCCTTAACAATAAATACATTTCTATAGAACAAGAAGAGCAAGGGGGTTATCCAGTTTCTTGTACGGAAACTGGATAACCCCGATGTGGATCTCGATAAGGCACTCTATTTAAATAAAAAAATCTTTCGCTCTACGAATTTGAGGGCCCAGCATTATAAAACCCTGTTTGATTTATATTTCACTCCAGCAAAGCTTTTTAGGTGGGGGGTTAAAGATGATGACAGGTGCCCCAGATGCAATTTGGCCCAAGCAGACTTGACGCATATGTTTTATAACTGTAGCTCGTTATTAGCTATTCAGGGAGAGATCGCGAAATTTTGGGTGGAGGTGCTTGGTCGAAGGGTTGAATGGTCCTCCTCGTTGATGATATTGGGTCTAGATAATAGTTTAAAACTTGGGAAATCTGAGGAAGCTTTGGTCTTTTTAACTGTAGCAGTACTTCGGATATTAATTACCTCAGGGTGGAAAGATGTAAATGCCCCTTCTTTCCAGCTATGGTTATCTAGATTATTGGCTATATATAACATTGAAATTTCTTTATATGCTCAGAAAGGGAGGAAAAAACAGGACATCGGTAAAAAGATATGGTCTCCAATCTCTGACTGGATTGCTGGAAGACCAAGATTTTGATGTATATTGTATTGGATTTTCGAATGTATGTACATAATGCCTCCCCGTCTCATGTTTTGATATGTTCTTACCGGGCTTTGGTGCCTCTTGAAGATTTAGCATCTGTTTAATTGTTGATAATATATGGTTCTGTCTAATGTATTATGTAACATCTAAATTGCATCAATAAAAAAATATTTAAAAAAAAAAAAAAAAAGAACAAGAAGAGCAAGACCCAAAGAGGAAGATGGAGGTTAAAATAACTTCACACAAACAGTGGAATTGACCCAAATGCTGAATGACACCCCATAGGTTACACCTGTGGATTGAGTACATCCAGGCTCACCGTTGAGTTATCACACATTTGCTGGCCCAGCAAAATCACCAAATTCGATCAGTTCATGAACCTCTTGCACAGTCCTTGAATGTACTTCATCACCCACAGCATTTGTGTAACTCTCTAACACATCCCTTTCTGAATCAACCATCCTTAACTGAGGGAGTTGCATGAAAGGTTGTAGGCCTAAGAGCCGCCAAACGCTCCATTACTTTATCACCTTAGCCAGATTTAGATAAAACATGACAATCCCATCTGAACTCAATCTGTTCTCCTCACCATGGCTAGACGACCAAATGTAACATCACACACCCTATCTCTATTCTTAGCAGCCTGTCTCACCTAATCCTATTTCTCTTTCAACTGCACCCACCTACGTGACAAAACATCCACCGGTTTAGCATAATTCTTCATGCCGCTTCATGCTATCGACGACTCAATGTGACATTGATAAGATTTCTACTTCTTTACCCCTGTCCCTACAAGACACCCTTCCATCTGTCACCCTCTCTTCCCTGACCTGCTCTCTCAATCCCTTGGGAGCTACCAAGATACACAACTGTTCGGCCATATGCTCCAAAGAGATGCTTCCAGAGGCTAGGCTGTCAGGGTCTTCTCGTTAATGGCCAAATGAGCCAAAGGTAAGAACTCCAGGACAGGTGACCATGTGTGTCCATGTAGGGCCATGGCAGAGCCAAATACCCGAATCTCTGCACCTCCGAGGTACCTATTATTGGCACCACCCATTCGCAGCTCACCTCGCTGACTGTCCACCTTCCCATTTTGCCATACCTTAGGGTGTGCCCCCTAAATATGGAGGTAGGAATCTGAATCACAATACCGAAGGACAAAATATCAAAAGGTAAGCCAGTATAGATTCTCTATACCTAACTCCACATATATGCACCTTGACGAGATGTATAGCTTCAAGGTGCATAGCGGTGGAGTTAAGAATAGTAAATCTATACTTCCTCTATATAGGCACTTAACTTTTGATATTTTGTCCCTCTAAATGCTGTCCACAATATTAGCGCATCATGATACTCCCAGCCTCGATATTCTATAGTACACTCTACCTTTGAAGAGACAGCAGGAGCGGCCCGTGCAGGTAAGAGCGGTGGGCAGTGTAGAGGGGGAACTCGACAGGCAAGGGAGAATTTGAAGTGACCTGTGCTTACTTGCACAGGCCGGTCCTAGAAGGCAGGGCCAAGCAGCCCTGTAGCAGCTACACATCTTGATGGCTAGGAAGTCCAGCACATGTTTTTTTTTGCCTTCAGTAGTAGCCAAATCACCACATATTTAGTCATTTTTAGTTATTTGACGCTTTTATATAGCACAGACCAAGTAAAATCATTATCAGAATGCTTCACATCTGCTAGACAAGAATACGCTATCGTCAAAATGGTTTATTTCAAATTATATGAACCAATTAAAATATTCAGTTTAAGGCTGTATAAATTAAAGCTTGAGGCATATGATGTTTTATATGAAAAAGTTCCAGGTACATGCAAATTGCAAAAAACCAGATGTTAATAGAATTTATTTAATTAAGAAAGCGCAGTATGGATACAGCAAACAGATGGCTAATAAGTTGCTGGAAAGGTAAACCCGCAAATTCTACACATTACATAAAATAATTTCCAGTAATTACAAGGTGTAAGGGCAGGTTAATTAAATAAAAAAACGCAATATATGTGCAGAAGTCAGAAAAATAATCTACACAGAGAAGAGCTTAGTAAAGGTTAGGCCTATTGCAGCTATAATGCTAAGATCTAATTTATTATATTGAATTTAGTAACAGAAAAAGGCAAGAGGGATGAATACAGTAATGTAGACTGACTACGTTGGCAACTCGTCTAAGCTCATGTACTCTACAGCCATTGTTTTCTTGGAATCTCATACATTATGGACAAAATAACAGAAAATTGACTTATTATTTCTATGATGAAATGATTACACAGGCACTGGCAAAATTGGCTAACCCATTTCGTCATCAACTCCATGTCAAAGATCAGAGGTTTATCGGCCTGATTTAGAGTTTGGTGGAGAGCGTACTCTGTAGCAAATCTAACCGAGTCCACTGTCCACCAACGATACGGTCTTTCCACCTTATTTCGGGTTGGGAGGTCTGCCAGCTTTTCGTTGATAGCGAAAAGAGTCCTTCGAAAGCCCAACAAACATGGGATTGCCGGAAGAAGACAATTGTTGCCTGTTCTAATTATGGTGGCCGGCATGATGTGAGGTAAAACCTAGCTGTGAGGGACAGAAAATAAACAAATAATGACCCCCACACCTAGGGAAAAACTTCTTGGGTTTAGGGACTATTAGTTATTTGATTCTCAATAGCAAACTCCCAATTTGACAATTTGTTTTTGTAAAACAAAAACTTTGGTAAAGTGCTGTGAACGGCCATCAAAACTGACACCAGCAGTCCACCAAAAATATTTACCTTGATAACGGCCCTGACATGGTTCCTGTCAAGGTACAGAGATCATCTGTGGGCCAGGAGTCATCTCTAAATCTGGCACACAATAGTCCTTCAGGGTGGCAGATGTAATGTCCTCCACCACCCAGATGGATTCCACTCTATTTGCCAAACCATAGACCAGGCCCTAAATCTTATGCATAAGATGCTCATGCCTAGATGCTACATCATCTCAAAGTTTGGTTCGTAAGCACTAAGGGGCATATCTACAAGGCGGCGATATAAAATTATCGCCGCTTTTGCAGCCATTTTCGTCCGAAAAGCAGCGATAATTTTATCGCTATATTAGCAAGGTCACGCTATGGCGTGACACCTTGCCTTAGCGCCTGAATTCCTAACGCCCATCTTTGCATCTCTAATGAGATGCAAAGTGGGCGTTCCTCCCCAGGATAACGGGAGAAATGTTGCTAAGCGACATTTCTCCTATTATCAAGCCTCACGCAAAGCAGCATAGCGACAAGAAAAGTAGCGATAACCTCTGTTATCGCTACTTTCCTTACGCCTGCTTTGAAACTCACTTAGCCACGATATCCTATGTAAGGTGGATATCATGGCTAAGTATGTGAGGCCCTATCAGCAAGCTATCGCCAAACTTCGTGGGATTATCGCTGGGTTTCCAGCGCTAATCTCACGTTTGGCAGTTAGCGCTAGGATTTTTATCGCTTTTGAGATAAGCGTTGCTAATAGCACGGTATCTCAGCGATAAAAATCCACGCTAGCCGGCGATAATTATCCTAGCGCTAAGTGCGCTTAGCGATAATTATCGCCGGTTGTTGCTGATATGCCCCTAACTGAGTTATTGAAATAATGAAATCACCTTCTTTCTGGTCGAAGAATCTGGTCCAGGTTGATACTTTCAATCCAGTCCCAAAATGTTTGTGCAACGATAGGGCTATCCCTTTTACGGATAGTGTCAGTGAAGAGAAATATTTCCATGAGATTAAGGTAAATTAATTCAGAAAAATACATCAATAACATGTTCATTCATACTTCCATTGCGATTCTGATATGTACAACTTTAGGGTGAAAGAAGTTCAGAGATCCTAGGCCTGTGAAGTTATGATCTGTCTTTTCGATATTTCTCATTAATGTTGCAGCTGAACTTAGAACATTTTTTTATTGGAGTCGGGTTGCATTTTGGAAGAGCTATGACTAAGCGGGTCCCATATTCCACTCTAGACATAATTAGGGATTGGACTAGCATGTGCAGGTCATTGGCTGAAAGTAGGGGCCTCATTGACAAACTTTTGATGCACGTCAGAGCAGCAGGCCTTCTTACTGCACTGCCATGGGTCAAAAGAAAAGGGCAGGGATGCGCCATATCTACACGATACAGCGCATTCTCCCATGCGCCGGTGCACAAGCAGCAGCCATACGCCTACGCCAATGCAGATACCCATGCGTCATGTTGCAAGGGTGCCTGCATTGCGGAGATGATTGTTTTGGTGCAGGAAGGTACACCTTCTTGCACAAAAACAATGATTGATGGCATGTTCCTCATCCTATGCGTTCTGCAGAATGCAGCACGCAACCTCATCCTATGCGTTCTGCAGAATGCAGTATGCATAGAAAGAGGGAAAAACGAAGAGAAATAAAAGTATTTCTCCTCATTGGGCCACTCCTACGCCTTCCCTGGAGAGGTGCTGCAATCTGAACCATTCCCAGATTTACGACTCCTCGTAAATCTGGGAATGCTTCAAATTCCATGGGTGCTGCATTGGAACACCCACAGCAACATCCATGGAACACCCCTTACATGCAGTGTTCTGTGTGAAAGGGGCATATATTTGCAAGGCCATTAAAAAGCCACATAAAGTGGCTTTGCGTGGCCTTGTAAATATGCTGCAGCACATTGCGTCACCAAAGCATAACAAACAGTGACACTCCGCCGGCGCAAATGTGCCGCTAGGGGCCTTGTAAATGAGGCCCTGGGTATTTAAGGCTGGAAATGGTACGCAGTTGCCAGAGAGCTGTGTTTGTGATGTTGATGCACCATTGGAGAGAGGGTTAGTTATGAATTGTGAAAGCAAGAGGCTTTGTTTAGAAGTTTACAAGGTGGTTTGATTCCTAATTGGTTCAAGCGCTCAATCAATTTGTGGGCAAAAGTACTGTTGTTGTGTGGGGAGATGAGAAGTTCGGTTCTATCTGTGTATCTGGGTTAGTTTTACAGAGTATTTGGATATCCATGTGTGAAACAGATCGAGGCCTTTCTTTAGATTGTCATCATCTTCATTATAGCTTACTTTTAGAATAAATTGAGTGTCATCAGCATAATAAGCACTAAAGTTGAGTGACAAAATGTTTACGTCTTGCCTACTGACAAAAAAACAAGCCTCTTGGTTTTAAAAGAAATCAGAGTAAAAAAAAACACAGACACACACACCCACAATTGTACAATAACATGTCGCCTAATAACCATGTGTTATTTACAGCAACTATAATAGTAAATGCACATTGACACAATACTACAGTGCAGAGGTCAAATTCGTTTTTATTGCCACAGTAGAATGCAACAGACATGCATTAGCCCAGGGCGTGCAGCATGTGACAATGTCTTTACAGAGGGAAACAACTTTACTAAGGGTCAAGAGGACACTTCAATGTGATTATGCTGTACAGCACAAACTTAAATCCTTGTATTTTGGTTTTAGTTACATATCTGTTGTTAAAACAAATCCACATAAAAAATAATGCCATGCCATAAACAGCATATTCAGATGCACAAAGTGCAGTATGCTATTTATTACCTTTGTTGAAGAATATTGTATATATTATATATATATATATATATATATATATTTTTTTCCCTGCCACAAACTACATCCTCTTTTGCCCAGCACTCTGCTTGAATCAGTGGTGGCTAACTCACTGTCCATACTTACAGTAGTTAGCAGTTTAAAGCACAGCCAGCAATCGACTAGTCTGACAAAGGTCTTCCTTGGACCGATACGCGTCATTGTTAGTTTGATAGTAGCACCAGTGGCGATGCAAGGGGGGAAGGGGCGGACCGCCCCAGGAGGCACAAGTTTTGGGGGTGGTGCCTCCCACTCTTACCTACGGCCGTGCGGGGCAGCAAACGCAGGATTTGTTCACCAGCACCCCCCGCTCTTACGGCCGCCGCGGGGTGGCAAAGGCTGATACCACCACGGGCGGCAAAAGGCCTAGCTACGCTACTGAGCTGCATGCTGATTTCCTGTTGTAAGATGGCACACACATTGCTGCTTGATTAATTTGATTACATATTCAGCAGGATCATGGCATCCCCCAAAGAATTGGCGGCTTGGAGCCCCAGTAATAAACTACGGGAGGGGACGCGCGGGCCCCATCCCTCTCTAGGCCTTATCAAGGCCCTGAGGATGCTATGCCCAGGGGCCCGAAGTAAGAAGAAAAGGGATGGGGTACCTGGCCCTCATCCCTAGGCTGAGTACAGCCCTGGAAAAATGACTAAATTAATTTACAACAAATTTGGTGTGAAAATAGAATTCTACTGGAAAAGCATGCTTTTGTTCGTTTGGTGTAAATCAACATGTTTGTATATCTTTGATGTTTAAAGTTGCAATTCAGAGATTTGCGACTTCTTTCAATCACATTTGATTTTCTTTACAAACGTGATTGGCTGGAGAAGGGCTAGGAATTTCTTTATTTGTTATTTTAAAATTGAGAAATGACTCAGTTTCACGATTTCTGCATAGCTGAAAAAAGATTTCACCAGACACAGCATGCACCATAAGAGGTGTTATCTTTAGGGAGTTCTGGGGTGTCCCAAAGGCTTGGAAAACTTGAGAAACAAAGCAGGGAAAAATGGGGGGGGGGAGGCAAGCATGTGCTTCAGGAGTCAAAATGTGATTGCGTGAGATGCCACTTTAAATAACGGATTCAAACACCTTCTATTGATAAGTCACAAATTTGGAAATAAAAGTGAGCACGACAGATGAGGTGTGAGGCTTACAGGTAGAAGGTTACAGAGAGAAAATGACAGAAATGGGGACAGCCACAGGCCATACAAAGCTGAGGGTTGTGTGCTACTGGAGTTGGGCCCGTGGCATGTTTTTTAGGTCTCGCTGAGCCAGCACGCATGCGCTGCTCGGAGAGCCTTTAGTATACAGGTTTTGAAAGTGCTACCCACATGACTTGGCAGGCCTAAAGCTTGAGTGCACGATGGCGTGCAAGTGCACAGCTGCTGCTCGCACTCCCTCCTCCCTTCTCCCCCTCCCTTTTCGTCAGCTTTAATCAGGCTCCTCTGCTGCTGGCATTCCCCCCTCCGTTCTCTCCCAGGCCTTCTTGTCACCTCGGCTTGCACTCACCCCTCCTTTCTCCCCTTTCGGCCGCTTTGATGTTCTCAGTGAGCCGCGCAGCCAATGCTTGTTTTTTTTTAGCGTTTTATATAGCGTGAACTAGACCCGAGACGTCCGGTATCAGAGAACTTTACATGAGCACCAGTTTCGTTACAGAAGGACTGGGAGATTAAGTGATTTGCCCAGAATCACAGGTTGTTGAGCGTCATTGCCGAGACTCGAACCCGGGTCCCCAGCTTCGAGGTTGATGTTGGGTGCAGGGCCTGGCCTCAAGCCTTGCGCAGCAAGGGTGGACCTCCACAGCAGGTTATGTGAAGGATCTGGCCGCAAATCTTGTCCAGTGTCCAACTCTGCTGTATACGGCTAATGAGTGTGTGCAGCAGTTACTGGTACTAAATTGTACTTAAAAAAACAGTAGAATTGAACTGACAAAACAGTGAAAATCTAAGCTATTGTTCTGATTCAAACGTGCAAAATCACTGAAATCTGCACGGAATAGTATGTAGAACACACAATGCACGCTACAGCTTGCAAAGCCCAACTTGCACAAAATTTGCAATGGCACTGCAAAGAAGGTAATCAAGCAAGAGTTAAACACGGCGAGTGATGTGACTTATGGCTTCCATTCTGTTTTTTGTTACTTTTAATTAATACATACATTCACATGCATGCACACAGGTATACCAATATATAAATATACACCCCTACTCCACACACACAGCTTTGTTATTTCACCACCCCTCTTGAACGTCTATCTCAGCTCACTACCAGATGCCTTCCAGTTCTTCCAGTTCTTCAACCAAACTTGCTCAGATCCACTGAACAGCAGTACTGCCACCTTAAACTAAACTCTTCCAAAATCTAAAATCTAACTTGCAGAGAAAGGAAGTTGCTTAAAACCAGTAATTTGACCAGGTGCGACCAATGTCACCTTAAGAAATCTGAGAGTCATCAAGCATTCCAGGTTTTCCATTTTTTGGCAAGTAAACTAAGCCGCAACAAGTGTTTTCTATATTATACAAATGTCTTGTCTAGACCAGGCAAATGATCTCTACCCAGGGGATCAACACTTCGTACATGAGCAAGACAACTCCTACACCTAAGCCTACACCTTAGCCTAAGGGAACACATCACACCAGCACTCCAGGTGGTTTACTGGCACCCTATATGCACGGATGCTCTGCCTTAAAGGGTCACTGTTTTGCTCATAGATCCACTAAAACCAAGGGACCAATTTTCATATAAGAAAGCTACAAAGGTAATCACATCACAGAGGTAAACACCAGTTTTGTCTCTTCTGACACAGATAATACAGGATTGCACCAACCAATAACCAGAACCAATCATCCATAAAAGGAGGACAGGGATCATTATGGATGATACCCACCCAGTAACTGCAACCTATTTCCTTCAAACAAGATGGCAGGCATACTTGAATGAAAAGTGTCTTTTACCGTATTTCAGTGAGCTTCAGCTGGATACCAGGTACATGATCACAGTGGCATGCGTAGAACAGTCCCTTTCTCATTATGCATGTCACCAAAATGCTTTCCAAATAAGCACAATCATAAACCAGACCCAACATTGATATACATTTCAAGCAACCCATAACTTAACCCTCCTCAGTCTGCTACAAGACTAAGTGCAGGTGGAATAAGATAAGAGTAACACTCTGGTCATCATGCCTGTCTCCAAACCCCATCCCACTAAGACCACACTACAAATACCCATTGAACCGAGCACAACCTATGCTGTAGCATACTATCTGCCCTCTAAAGTGCAGCCTAAAACAGAACCATAAAAGTGGGGAGAGGAGGTTGCGTAATGGCCAGAGCATCCTGTGATTCTGGGCAAATCACTTCATCTCAGCCATGCCTGCCATAAATGAATGTGTCCTTAACTGGTGCTCATGAAAAGCGCTGGTGTTGCTGATTAAGTGCCGGTGCTGAGCACCGGAAACCACTAGCTCAAATTAAGCACTAATTACTAGTGAGAACCTGACCAGCCCCCACCACCCCCCTTCCTTCACGTCCACAGAAATCTTCTTCCAGTCCCAGGTCTCCCAGCATTTCACCTCAATGAATACATCATGCATACACTTAAAATATACAGAAGTCCAGGTGTGATAAAACACGTAATGGAACTATGGCTGGGGTGAGTGTAGGAGGACTCTAGGGGGTTGCATGGACAGGAGCCTAGGTGGGTGGCAGATTAGAAAGGAACAGGTGGACACCGATGAGTGATATGGAATGAAGATAGGGAGGGGTATGAAGCAGAGTGAGTCACCTTGAATTATTTTGAAATGATGTTCTCTTAACTTAAGTAGATCTAACTAGAGTCAGAGAGCCTGTGGAGTAGAATTGTAAAATTAAAAGGGACATCATTTAAATGCCAAGAGAAAAGTACCATAATTGTCCACAAGGTTTCAAGTGTAGTATAGAAGCTAAAAACTGTCACTGAGAGAAAGAGAAATCATTTCAATGATAAAGAAAACATAATTGAGAGACAAATGGAGTGAAAGAGTGCGAAGCAAGCAAGGAAAATAGAATGCAATTAAGGAGAGAAAGGTGGAAGGCAAAACAGATACAGGATGGAAAAGGCAAAAAAGAACGGAAATAAGCAAAGAAAGATCGGAAGAAATAATAATGTAGAAAGAAGGAAAGAAATCAAATGAAGAATGGAGAGAAGGACAATACGAATAAAAGATAGAAAGAACAAATAGAAAAATGGAAAAAAGGAAAGAAATAAGGGAGCTCAAAATAGGATAAAATAATGGAAAGAAGAAATGGGAAATAGAAGCTAGGTTGATGGCAGGAAAAAAGAGAAAGAATTACCAAATGGAAGGAATACAAAGAGAAGGATGGAATGATGGGGAAAAGGAAGGACAGGAGAATCATAAGAAGAAAGGAAGGAACAAGTAAATGATTAATGAATTGGAAGAAGAATAGAAGGAAGGAAAGAAAATGTAATAGGAATATAAAGAATGACAGAAAGATAGAACTAATGAGAGATGGAATGAAAGAAGAATGGACAGAAAGAAAGATTGGAAGAGGAATAAAAGCAGAAACAAAAATGCAAAGAACGAAGGTTGAAAAGATGGGCACAGCGGACAAATTGAAATGAGAATTAATTAAGAATAAAACAAAAGATAGCGAAAGAAGGGAAGAATGAGAGAAAGAAGTAATTACAGGTAAATTATGTTTTTGACCAAGGGGCATAGCATCAAGGGCTGGCGAAAACTTTATCGCCACTTTAGCGTCCGTTTTCGGGCGAAAGGCGGCGATAATTTTATTGCTTTATTAACAAGGATACGCTAGCGCGTGTTTCCTTGCCTTAGCGCCCGGTTTCCTATCGCCTCGCCTCGCATCGCTAATGAGATGCAAGGTAGGCGTGCCCCTTACAACCAAATTATAAAATATCGCTAACGGTGCTTTGCTGCATTTACAACAAAGCCGCATCCGGTTTAGCGCTGATTTTTTTCGTGCTAACTGGGCCTTAATGCTGGAATTTAACGTCTGTTAAATTCCAGACTAAGGCATACCTAACATGGCAGGTGGATTGTGTGGCTAAGACCACAGGCCCTATCATCAAGGATATCGCTGTTTTCCATGGAACATCGCTGGAAAACCAGCATTGTTCCAAGGAAAATGGCGATATCCCCTCTATTGCTGGAATATTTATCGCCATAGCGCTAAGCGTTGTTAATACAGCGCTAACATGGCGATAAGTTCCAGCGATAGCCGGCGATAAGAAAATGCGCGCTAAGCGTGGTCAGCGACACTTATCACTGCCGCTTGATAATATGCCCCCAAATTCTTTTGAAATCATGCTCTAACCTGCATTACTTTGCTGAATTTTTGCAAATACATATGTATGTTACACAGTAGCAGTGTAATTATAGTGAGGTCAGAGTTTCCATAGGAAATAGGAACAGTGTTTTGTGTTGCACTAATACCTTTGTCCTTTTTTATGGAGAGTTTTGCGGCAATCCATTTTGCAGTGACCAAGAATAAATGTTGGGGTCCTAAAACATAGATTTCCCATGGGAAACTTTGCTCTCTGATACAGATAAAATGGCTGAATCCAATGTAATCAAATTTGGCACTAAGTTAGAACTTTACTCAGAAAGGGTGCTTTTGTGATTTGATGTAGATTTGTTCAGCAGTTTTTGCATTTAAAGAGGTGTTCAGCTGGGCTTGAAGAGGTTAAAAAGTTAGGTATATCTTGAGGCTATGGACCCACACATATACACTCTGGTGTCATTAGGGATGTTTATATCAGTTCAACACGTAACTATATCATTACTTAAACCTTTGTTAAGTGAATTTTTTAACATAAGCTGAGGTCTTATTACAATACTTAACTATAACGTCAATTTAACGTCAACTTCACCTTTTGTCTTTTAAGCACATATCTATATATATATATATATATATACAATATTTTATATACCTAAAACGTTCTCATTATGAAACACAGCTGCCTTACCTAACCCACAAAGGAATTTTTATTACAGGGTTTTGTAAGCTCCACAACTATACCTGAACACAGCTGAGGGCTACAGCATTTTTCTCAGTGGAAAGAACAGCCTTTTAGAAACCTGCACTTATCGAAATCGCCTTCCACATTGCAGGCATAGTTTCCTTTAATTACATCCAGGTTTTTATGACTTCCTAAACAAGCCATGTGGGTTTTGCGTGTGCTTGGCTGTTACTGCATTAACGATGCACAGTCCTAGGTTTATGGATTATGTCATGTATTTTAATGATAGTTGGTGTTGGATTTCATAAAGCCTCTAGGTGAATATGCTGTGGGGACTGTGATTGGTGAGTGATTGTGTGCACCGGATGCTAAAGTCCTATGTGATAATGCGGGTCTGTCACAGCGTTGGACACTGGTACCTTCATGTTTCGGTCTTCACTTCAAGCATTTGCTTGGATTTTGGGTGAGTCGTGGAGTAGTTTCACCCTTTCCTGAGGCATTGGGAACTGCAGGTAGTGCAGTGGACAAAGATTTAACCCATCCATTTGAAAGTGGACATAACCCAACACCCCAGTAATCCACAGTACTTCATACCATCCATCTGAACTCCTTTATATGTCTACTTAGGGATCACAGATTCATAATCCACTTCCACACTGATGACACACCAGTGTATGTCAATGCTGCCAGGCCCTTGAAAAGATCAGCCACAGTTCTTGAACACTAGGTTGAACACTAGGATTCAGGGCAGTATATGAGCACAAGAAGGATAACAATTACCTTTGAAAGATGTGATGCTTCCCTAATAATAATCACCCTTACATTACCTATCTAATTTGTTATTTTAGCCTTCATTCTTTTATGACATACTCATATCCTACTTTACATCCAGTATCTCATTTGCACCATTGGTCATCCTTGATTTAGATTGATGGACCCCACCAAAAGAGTGCCTTTGTGTGATCAGCAACCCTCATTAGAAAATCAATACCATGTTCTTTCTGGTGGTCTCTACTCATAACCTCCCTCTCCTGATGTTGTGCTTCCTATCTCCAACGTAGGTCCTGCAAAATGAGTACAACACCGGCCAGTACCCATCAACTGATATAATTGAAGAGAAGAATGAGGACTGCCTCTCTGCACACTCTTCATAATATCAATATTTTGATGCATGTAGGGGAAGACGGCAAAATGAACAAAGCAGGTTACAAGTCTTTAATCAATGTAGGGTTACAGAAAAGTGATGGGATGCACCACCAAGAACCGGACCAACGTCCTGCTCAGCTTTTCCCAGATTCTCTCCATCTACCGTCTTCTATGAGCATGGCAGCCTCACATCCCATATGAAATCTTGATACACACCTTAGCAAAGAGGTATGGGTTGACAGACCTATACAGAAGATCGGGATACCACACGCTCTCCATGCTCCCCTTCATAAGCTGCAACATCAGGCGGTATTGGGATCACGGTTTCACTCTAAACTGTATCATTGGAATACATAGATTGTTAGGTTTAATCGAATGCAAAGACTAACCCAAAATGGATCTCACCTTGTGGACTGCCTATCACTTTTAACAGAAATGTATCTTTAAGAAAATACGGCACTTGGCCTTCAAATAAATTCTTGGCTCATACGTACTTCTATATTAGAGATCAGTGTTATTTCCCTGGTAGGACATTATGGTCCCAAGTGCAAAACAGGCTGATGCGGTGTCCCCTCACTTATAAATGGGGTTAAGGGTGTTATGTCTGAACGCCTTCTTTACTGATGGACATCGTGAGTAAGATTCAGTAATGTCGCTCTATGATTTGCTTTGCAGAGCTTTGAACCTTCCAGTTTAGTAAAGTGCATCAGTATTATATGTCTGGTGAAGATTTCCTCCTTGGAGTCACTGCAAAAGAGCTATTCAAGTCTTCAACATTCTCCTTCAATTTCCACAATAAGTCAAAGACACCAGTGAGGTATAACAAAACTAATATCAAATGCTTGCACATATCAAGAACGTCCAAGAAACCGATAAGGGGGAGAAAGAATGGAGACTGTGAGCACCATGAGCTCTGGAGGCATGCAATCATGACCATGTTCTCTGCCACTTCTTCTAAGACCCCATTGGACAGGTATATTCACTCATACCATGGAACTGGCATTGAAGATTCTTCACAACTGTGTTAAATGTAAGTCTACTACATTCAGTCTAATGCTATCAATACGTATATCCACTTGTCCATCTGGACCTGTCCTGTTTGTATACCAGAAAAAAGATACAGGCTGTGGAGTGAAGCTTAATGTAGATGTAAACTTAGCCAAGAGCGCTCCCTACAAGAGGATGGAACATATGTGGTCAGAAAGTTGGTTAGGCATAGTGGTCAGAATGCAGCACGCATAGAAGGAGGAAAAAATGAAGATATTTCTCCTCGTTACCACTCCTCTGGGAGGGCGTAGCATTTGGTGCATTCCCAGGTCTACCAGCAATGATAAATCTGCCAATGTGTCAAAATACATTGGGTTTTGTGTGGGAAGACCCACACACCACCCATGGAACACCTCCTTGGGGCAGAGTAACGCAATGCATGGATTTGCACTGCATTGTGTTACTCTGGATTTATCAAGCCACTCAGGACCATGCAAGGTGTCCTTGCGTGGCTTGATAAATTGCATCTTGAGGGTTGCATCGCTTTTGCACCAAGTAGCGTGGTGCAAAAGTGATGCAACCCCTTGATAAATATGGTCCTTAATTGGTTAAAAAAAAAATACGTGCGAGGGCCATTGTCAGAACGCCACTGTAGCTCATATCACTCATTGCCCTCAATAGCACTGCCAATGACAGTACCATCACAACTAACCATCACACTCATACAAGTGTGACAATTCAGACTTTAAATATAGATTAAAAATGACTAACACATGCCGACCAAGCTATTCTTGCAGCCTTGGGTGCTAGGGATTAGTGATTTTAATGTATATTTAATTATTAAACAGCTGTTGTTGTGCTACTCACAAAATCAGATACACAGCATCACCATGTGGCAGGCTGTGAATTGCCGGCGCCGAGCACTGGAAACCACCGGCTCAAATTAAGCACTGGTCCTCCTGACTTGCTCCTCCGGATGCGGGGTATTTGCACGAGGTGGAGTGAGGCTGAGCTCAGTTGCCTGGTGGGTTTGTAGAAGTTGAGGCGGTAGTTGAGGTAGACAGGTCCGACATTGTGGAGTGCTTTGTATACATGGGTGAGCAGTTTGAATTGGCAAAGCTTCTGGATTGGTATTCAACGTAGCTCTCTGAGGTGGGGTGTGATGTGTGCTTTGCACGGGATGTTGACAACAAGTCATTTTGCAATAGTATTACTTCATTATTTTGATATTTTTGCTCATGGTTGTAGGAGAGTAGGGTCTGCTATCCTATGGTCACCCCAAATTTTTGCTTTTGCTTCACTGGTTTTATGACTTAGTGTGGCTGTGGGCCTGCTAATCAGACCCACAGCCCTGCTGCTCTCTCCCTAAATTAATGCCAATGCACACTAGGTGCATTACCAATGAGAACTGGTTCACCTTATTGGCCCCTGTAACAGTGTACTCCAGGTACCCAGGGCATAGGTGTATCCAAGGCCTACCAGGGGCTGCAGCATTTATTATGCCACCCCTGGGCTGGCCTCACTATTTGACACAACTGGCTGATCACTCAGCTGGGGTAAGTTGGTGTAATCACCTCTTACTTAGATATAGTATATCTATATCTAACCTGTATGGACACATGGTAATCTATCAGTCACTCCTATGGCAGGCCTTAACAATCCTGGAGGCAGAGTGCTTGGTTTCATGTGGGATGGTGCTCTGGCATGAGCTGAGCCTGTCTGCAGCTTTCGGAACAACGTCCTTTAGCTGTTTCATGATATTGCCATACCTTATACTCTTAAGTGCATTATGGACCTCGCGGTCAAATGCTAACTCTGGTTTGGCTTTATCAAAACATGTCGAGTAAGGTGTCATACGATTTGGAATACTACCCCCTCACCAATTCTGGCGACGGGGGTAGCATTCCACCCTTCTAGAGGGAGACGACATGTACCTAACCTGAAACCCGGGTAAAGTTAGACAGAGCCTCAGCATCACAAAATGGATGCTGCCACCACAGACACAAGTCTGCCCTCCTGCTGCTGGGAGTCCTTCCAGCTTGGGAGGTTTGGACAAAGGGTTTCCTGCCAGGGGAGGTGCTAGCACCACCCCAGACAGGATTTTGTGTAGTGGGTTAGGGAGGGCTGAATAGATTGAGACATGCCTGGGGCACACAAGGTGTCCCTGTGCATATGCCAGTTCAAACCGGAGCTGGGGCTCTCCAGCCCCAGCCCTGGCGCAAAACTGGACAAAGGAAAGGGGGTGTAACCACCCCCCCCTTCCTGGTCCCACCCAGAGGAGGGACCTAGCAGGTAATCCGGCCCCTAGATTTGGAATAAGAGTAGGAGCTGTATCCCAAGACTTCAGATCATCCTGAAACTCGACTTGAAGAAGAAGAATCACTGGACTTCGACGTTCTGCTGCACAGAAGACTGAAGAGAATCTCCCTTGTGGCCAAGGAGTGACCACCCTGTGAACACAGGCACCATCCAGCAACTCGACGACTGCTTTGCCGCCGCCTCCCACCGGAGACCGAGCCCAGAGCCCGACAAGACCCAGACTCCCAGACATCTCAGAGCCTGATCCACAGTCCCTGCAAAGAAGAGACCCGTGGAGGCACCGAGAGACATGGGACCAGCCATCTTGAAACATCCACGACACGCTGACTGCGCAGCACCTGAGGCACCCTCATCACTGTGCACTGGGCCCTTAGAATCCCCAACACCGAGCAGCATTTGCACCAAAGACCAGCCCTCCAGCATCCACGAGATCTGCGTGGGGCCCTTTTGCTTTTTGCCACTCAACGCGTCATCCCGGTTACTGGCCCGTTGGCTGGTGGCCATCTTGGCGACGAAATCTACAATCAACACTGCTGGCCTGGTTGCTACAGACTGGCCCTTGCTCCTGTGAAAAGGAGCAGCCCCTCTGACCTTGCTGGTTAGAGCACCAAGCTTTCATCGATTCCTGCGTGGCTTGCATTAGCCAAGGCCTGTTTGCTCCAATCAAGAAGCTGACACCGCCGTCAGCTAGAGCCTTCGTGGGAAATCTCGTGAGTGACTCCTGGATGTCGTCAACATCTTCACTTCCACGTGGCTGCAGAGATAAGCTTCACGTTTTCACCTGTTGGCACCCGACATCGCCTGGTTCCTTCCTGGTTCCACGCCGGTCACTGGCTAGTGACTTTGAACATTGTCCCCTCTGCTTTCAGGTCTTCTACTCTTCAGATCCACCCTTGGATCCACCGGAACTCTTCTTGCCTGGCCGCCTGCAGCATCTTCATCCTCAGGCTCCATAGACCTGCACGACGAAACCCGACGCACTTTGACCCCTATGCACCCGCTTCCTGTGAGTGAGGTAACGCTGGCAATCCGGTGCTCCTGGGTAGAGAAACATCTCTAGTGTCTAGGTTTCAAGTTGTTAGGTTCTGGTCCATCCGGAACACTCCCTTTGCTTTAACTTTGTGACTTTTACACACCCATTGAATCCAATAGGTGCACGTGTGTAACTTTCAGCACTGCACACGCATCCTGTGGGCCTCCTGGTCACTAACTACTGTTAGCTCCTCGTAGTCCCAGCAATTCTCAAGGCCTTAGGCCTTTCTACTTTTCTATACATGGTTCTTATACCACTATTTTAGTATATGGTTTAGCGGGCCACCCGAGCCCATCCATAATTGTGCAACTTTTGTATATTTAAACATTGCCTTGTTTTAACGAATGTGCCTCTGTGCTCATAAAGAGTATAGGGGATACTTTTAGTAAATAAATACATATATATTTTGAATATATATCTATGTGGTGTCCTTTCATTTGGTATTCAAGGAGGTTACATATGGTAAAACAGCTGGCTTCACATGCCCTCAAGAGTTTAGCCTGCAGACTGCACTGTCCACGCTACCACTAGGATAGCTGGTCTATCTAGGTTGACTTCAACCACCACCATAAGGGTTGCTTGGCATGGTACAAGGTGATCACTAGAATTAGTGAGCAGCATTTACCAGGCCAACTTCTCAGAATGGTGAGCAGCGGTTGGGATTTGAGCTTGCTGTTTTTTACCAATTGTAATCTTTGAAAATATCATTTGAAAGATCACACAGGTACCTTTAGGTACATATAAAACAAGACTAGTATACATAAGTTCTACTGAACTTAGTTGTTGTAGAGCAAAGGGAGTAGCAAACCCTGACTACAACTAACTAGAGAAGGTCCAGTAGGAAAACACCAACGTAGGTAGATTGCAACACATCCACTCCACTAAGAGAATGGCTGGAGCAGCAGGAGCCACTGGGCTTCCAGCTGTTGAGAGTGACCCTCAAAGGGCACCATCCAAATATTCTATGTTAAACTTTCAGGAGTTAAGACAACTGTGTAACACCAAAAGTCTTAAGCAGGGTCAAACCCCTACTATAGCTCATCTCCTAGAGCTATTAGATTACTCTGATACTCTAAGTGCCCCTGACTCAGTCCCTACAGGTTCTGGAGGTGGAGGTCACCCATCTGAAGATGATAATGCTGATGCCCCTGTCCCTAGCACTCAAGAGAGAGATGAGGTAGATGAGGGGGAAGATGATTCAGATGATGGTAGAAATAGCCAGGTGCCAGTCAGGAGACTTAGCCAGGCTAACTTAAGCTTACATGGGACTGGACATGTGATACCTCCCTACAGACCCCCAAGCAGGCTTAACCAGAGACAGAGGGCGAGAATATCCAGCTCAAGTGGATCTGACCATTCCAATGGCTCTAAAGGCCCCAATGCCCCTGATCAGAGGAGGATGACTTCCCCTCAGAGAAGAGAGCATGAAGCCAAGATGAGAGAGGCTGAACTTAGGATTCTAAGGCAAGAACTAGAGGTTGCCTTAGCTAAGGAGAAACTTGCTAGAGCAAGACAGTCTAGAGAGAGTGGATTAGATTCCACTGGTGGCAGCAATATCCCTAAGGATAAAGACAGGTCCTATGACAATAGAAACCTGAGTAATATTGTGCCCCCCTACAAAGCTGGGGATGACATCCACAAATGGATAACTGCCCTTGAAAGGGCCTGCAGAGTACAGCAGGTCCCTCAGGAGCAGTGGGCAGCAATCTTGTGGCTCTCCTTTGAAGGTAGAGGCAGAGACAAGCTCCTCACAGTTAGTGATGAGGATGCTAGAAACTACCTGGTCCTGAAGAGTGTTCTGATTGATGGGTTAGGCTTAACCACTGAACAGTACAGGTTAATGTTCAGAGACACCCAGAAGACACAGACTCAGGACTGGTCTGAATTTGTTGAATGTGCCACTAAGGCTCTGGAGGGCTGGTTGCTGGGAAGTAAGGTTGCAGATTACACAGGGTTGTATAATCTAATCATGAGAGAGCAAATCTTAAATAATTGTCAGAAGCAGCAGTTGCATCAACACCTGATTGACTCAGATCTGACCTCTCCCCAAGAATTGGGAAAGAAAGCAGACAAATGGGTTAGAACCAGGGTTAAGCAAAAGAACCAGAACCAGGGTGGTTACCAAAAGAAGGCAGACCAAAAGGGTGGGGAACAGAAACCCAAAGACCAGAAGTCTTCTCCAGGCCCCCAACAGAATAATGAGGGTGGGTCCCAAACTTCTAAGAAGAAGAAGAAAGAAGGTCAGAAAAAGCCATGGTATAATGTCTGTAAAAACACCTCTCACTGGACCAGTGATTGTAAGAAAACTGGAGCCCCCCTCACTGCAGCCCCTAAGGCACCTGCACCCCCTAGTACAGTTGGAAGTGTTGGTCCTCAGGCTAAGGGAGTAGTGGGGTTAACCTTGGGTACTGAAGGAGATTCTGGCCTAGTCAGAACTCCTACACAGGCTGTTCTGATTTGTGAGGTGGACATGGATTTGTCCACTACTGTGAGTCCTAGTAATCTAGGCAAGTACAGACAGACACCTGTAATCAACAATAAAGTGGCTCAAGCATACAGGGACACTTGTGCCAGTGTCACTATGGTGACACCTGGCTTTGTGGACCTTGGTCAGATAATACTAGGTGATAATTACCTAGTGACCAACGCCAGCAATGTCTCTACTGCATATAGTGTGGCAATTGTTAATTTCTCCTGGGGAGGGGTAACTGGCCTCAAAAATGTTGTGGAAAGTGCAGACCTCCCAGTTGAATGTCTGTTGGGCAATGACCTAGAATCCTCTCTATGGTCAGAAGTGGAGTACAGGACTCATGCAGAGATGTTGGGGATTTCATCACATGTCCTTGCTGTGACCAGGTCACAGGCCAAAAAGTGCCTTACTGAACCTCAGGTCTTGGAGCCTGGACCAAGTACCTACCAAGAAGACGAACAGAAGGGTCAAGGCTGTGCCTTCCCTCCTGCCTGAAAGTGAAGATCAGTCTTCTCAGCAAACTGATTTTGGGACTCCTGAAGGAACTGTCCCTGAAGAGCTTGAACCTGACCAGGTTGAGTTTCTGGGGACAGGGGGACCTTCTAGGGCTGACTTAAGGCAGGCTCAGTTAGACTGTTCTTCCCTTGAACCCCTCAGACAGCAAGCTGCTGCTGAGGCTGCTGGGAATGCTCAAGGTACCCATAAAGTATATTGGGATGATGGGCTCCTTTATTCAGAGGCTAGAGACCCAAAACCTGGTGCAACCAGGAGGTTGGTTATACCTCTGCAATTTAGGGGCTTCCTTCTTACCTTGGCCCATGATATTCCTTTAGCAGGACACTTAGGCCAGAACAAGACTTGGGACAGGCTTGTCCCTCACTTTCACTGGCCTCACATGAATGAAGATACCAAGGAGTTTTGTCGCTCCTGTGTAACCTGCCAAGCCAGTGGCAAATCAGATGGCACAACAAAGGCCCCCCTAATACCACTACCTGTGGTGGGGGTTCCCTTTGAAAGAGTGGGGGTTGATATTGTGGGTCCCATGGATCCCCCCACTGCATCTGGGCACAGATTTATACTGGTGGTAGTGGATCATGCCACCAGGTATCCAGAGGCAATTCCCCTTAGGACCACAACAGCTCCTGTTGTGGCCAGGGCCTTACTGGGAGTTTTCTCCAGAGTGGGGTTTCCTAAGGAGGTAGTATCTGACAGAGGTGCCAACTTCAAGTCAGGATAATTAACAGCTATGTGGAAGGAATGTGGTGTCAACTACAAGTTCACCACTCCTTATCATCCGCAATGCAATGGGCTTGTTGAGAGATTCAACAAGACCCTAAAGGGTATGATCAAAGGGTTACCTGAAAAGTGAAGGCGAAGATGGGACATCCTTCTACCCTGCCTTCTGTTGGCTACAGCCCCTTTGAATTGTTATTTGGGCACCCTGTAAGAGGACCCCTATGTCTGGTGAGGGAAGGATGGGAGTTACCTCTCAAAAAGCCTAAGTAAGACATAGTGGACTATGTACTTGGTCTCCGCTCCCGGATGGCTGAGTACATGGAGAAGGCATCTAAAAACCTGGAGGCAAGCCAAGAATTACAGAAAGCTTGGCATGACCAAAAGGCTGTTTTGACTGAGTACCAGCCAGGACAGAAGGTATGGGTGTTGGAGCCAGTGGCCCCAGCAGCACTCCAAGACAAATGGTCTGGACCCCATACAATTGTTGAAAAGAAGGGAGAGGTTACCTACTTGGTAGACCTAGGAACTCCCAGGAGCCCCCACAGGGTGCTCCATGTCAACAGACTCAAGGCATATATTGACAGGGCAGACATGGGCTTGCTCATGGCTACAGATGAGGGGCAGGAGGAAGAGAGTGACCCTCTCCCAGACCTGTTGTCTCAGAACCCTGAAGATGGCTCAGTTGATGGTGTGGCCTTGGGTGGCAGCTTCACTGAACATCAGCAAAATGACTGCAGACAAGTTTTACAGTCATATAGACATGTGTTCTCCTTGACACCCAGTCAGACTAACTGGTGTACCCATGTGGTGACACTGGTGACAGTCTTCCTGTGAAAAGCAAGATTTACAGGCAACCTGACCATGTCAGGGACTGTATAAAGACTGGGGTGCAGAAAATGCTGGAGTTAGGTGTCATTGAGCCTTCAGAGAGCCCCTGGGCTAGCCCAGTGGTTCTGGTCCCCAAACCTCACACACAAGATGGAAAGAGAGAAATGAGGTTCTGTGTGGATTACAGAGGACTCAATGCTGTCATCAGGACAGATGCACACCCAATTCCAAGGGCAGATGAGCTCATAGATAGACTGGCTTCTGCCAAGTTTTTGAGCACATTTGATTTGACAGCTGGCTATTGGCAAATCAGGTTAGCTGAGGAGTCTAAGGCCAAAACAGCATTCTCAACCCCAGGAGGTCATTACCAATTTGTGGTGATGCCCTTTGGTCTGAAGAATGCACCTGCCACTTTTCAAAGGTTGGTGAGCCAAGTCCTCACTGGGTTGGATGACTTCTGTGCAGCATATCTAGATGATATTGCTGTATTTAGCTCCACCTGGGAGGATCACCTGATCCACCTAACAAAAGTACTAGAGGCCCTGCAAAAGGCAGGCCTCACTATCAAGGCTACTAAATGCCAGATAGGGCAGAGTAAAGTTGTATACTTGGGCCACCTTGCAGGTGGAGGCCAGGTTCAACCACTGGAGAGTAAGATCCAGACCATCAAGGACTGGTCCCCTCCAACAACCCAGACTCAGGTCAGAGCTTTCTTGGGCCTGACTGGGTACTACAGGAAGTTTGTTAAGAACTATGGGTCCATAGTGACTCCACTTAATGATCTGACATCCAAGAAGATGCCCAAAAAGGTTCAGTGGACAGTAAACTGTCAAAAGGCATTTGATGACCTGAAGAAGGCCATGTGCTCTGCACCTATCCTGAAGAGTCCTGACTACTCCAAAGAGTTTATTGTCCAAACAGATGCTTCTGAGTTGGGGGTGGGAGCTGTGCTTTCACAACTTAATGTAGATGGTCAAGACCAGCCCATTGCTTTTATTAGCAGAAGGCTGACCCCTAGAGAGAAACGTTGGTCAGCTATTGAGAGGGAGGCCTTTGCTGTGGTGTGGGCCCTGAAGAAGTTGAGACCATACTTATTTAGAACTCACTTCAAGATTCAGACCGACCATAAGCCCCTCTTATGGCTAAATCAGATGAAGGGTGAAAACCCCAAACTGCTCAGGTGGTCCATTTCCCTACAGGGGATGGACTTTACAGTGGAGCACCGCCCAGGGACTGACCATGGTAATGCAAATGGTCTCTCTCGGTACTTCCACTTAGAACATGAAGACACAACTGGTCAAGGTTAGTCTAATGTCCCTGTGTTTGGGGGGGGGGTTGTGTAGGAGAGTAGGATCTGCTATCCTATGGTCACCCCAAATTTTTGCTTTTGCTTCACTGGTTTTATGACTTAGTGTGTCTGTGGGCCTGCTAATCAGACCCACAGCCCTGCTGCTCTCTCCCTAAATTAATGCCAATGCACACTAGGTGCATTACCAATGAGAACTGGTTCACCTTATTGGCCCCTGTAACAGTGTGCTCCAGGTACCCAGGGCATAGGTGTATCCAAGGCCTACCAGGGGCTGCAGCATGTAATATGCTACCCCTGGCCTGGCCTCACTATTTGACACAACTGGCTGATCACTCAGCTGGGGTAAGTTGGTGTAATCACCTCTTACTTAGATATAGTATATCTATATCTAACCTATATGGACACATGGTAACCTATCAGTCACTCCTATGGCAGGCCTTAACAATCCTGGAGGCAGAGTGCTTGGTTTCATGTGAGATGGTGCTCTGGCATAATCTGAGCCTGTCTGCAGCTTTCGGAACAACGTCCTTTAGCTGTTGCATGATATTGCCATACCATATACTCTTAAGTGCATTATGGACCTCGCGGTCAAATGCTAACTCTGGTTTGGCTTTATCAAAACATGTCGAGTAAGGTGTCATACGATTTGGAATACTACCCCCTCACCAATTCTGGCGACGGGGGTAGCATTCTACCCTTCTAGAGGGAGACGACATGTACCTAACCTGAAACCCGGGTAAAGTTAGACAGAGCCTCAGCATCACAAAATGGATGCTGCCACCACAGACACAAGTCTGCCCTCCTGCTGCTGGGAGTCCTTCCAGCTTGGGAGGTTTGGACAAAGGGTTTCCTGCCAGGGGAGGTGCTAGCACCACCCCAGACAGGATTTTGTGTAGTGGGTTAGGGAGGGCTGAATAGATTGAGACATGCCTGGGGCACACAAGGTGTCCCTGTGCATATGCCAGTTCAAACCGGAGCTGGGGCTCTCCAGCCCCAGCCCTGGCGCGAAACTGGACAAAGGAAAGGGGGTGTAACCACCCCCCTTCCTGGTCCCACCCAGAGGAGGGACCTAGCAGGTAATCCGGCCCCTAGATTTGGAATAAGAGTAGGAGCTGTGTCCCAAGACTTAGATCATCCTGAAACTCGACTTGAAGAAGAAGAATCACTGGACTTCGACGTTCTGCTGCACAGAAGACTGAAGAGAATCTCCCTTGTGGCCAAGGAGTGACCACCCTGTGAACACAGGCACCATCCAGCAACTTGACGACTGCTTTGCCGCCGCCTCCCGCCGGAGACCGAGCCCAGAGCCCGACAAGACTCAGACTCCCAGACATCTCAGAGCCTGATCCACAGTCCCTGCAAAGAAGAGATCCATGGAGGCACCGAGAGACGTGGGACCGGCCATCTTGAAACGTCCACGACACGCTGACTGCGCAGCACCTGAGGCACCCTCATCGCTGTGCACTGGGCCCTGAGAAGCCCCAACACCGAGCAGCATTTGCATCAAAGACCAGTCCTCCAGCATCCACGAGATCTGCGTGGGGCCCTTTTGCTTTTTGCCACTCGACGCATCATCCCGGTTACTGGCCCGTTGGCTAGTGGCCATCTTGGTGACGAAATCTACAATCAACACTGCTAGTCTGGTTGCTCCAGACTGGCCCTTGCTCCTGTGAAAAGGAGCAGCCCCTCTGACCTTGCTGGTTAGAGCACGAAGCTTGCATCGATTCCTTCGTGGCTTGCATTAGCCAAGGCCTGTTTGCTCCAATCAGGAAGCCGACACTGCCGTCAGTTAGAACCTTCATGGGACAGCTCGTGCGTGACTCCTGGACATCGTCGACATCTTCACTTCTACGTGGCTGCAGAGACAAGCTTCACTTTTTCACCTGTTGGCACCCGACATCACCTGGTTCCTTCCTGGTTCCACGCCGGTCACTGGCTAGTGACTTTGAACATTGTCCCTTCTGCTTTCAGGTCTTCTACTCTTCAGATCCACCCTTGGATCCACCGGAACTCTTCTTGCCTGGCCGCCTGCAGCATCTTCATCCTCAGGCTCCATGGACCTGCACGACGAAACCCGACGCACTTTGACCCCTATGCACCCGCTTCCTGTGGGTGAGGTAACGCTGGCACTCCGGTGCTCCTGGGTAGAGAAACATCTCTAGTGTCTAGGTTTCAAGTTGTTAGGTTCTGGTCCATCCGGAAGACTCCCTTTGCTTTAACTTTGTGACTTTTACGCACCCATTGAATCCAATAGGTGCACGTGTGTAACTTTCAGCACTGCACACGCATCCTGTGGGCCTCCTGGTCACTAACTACTGTTAGCTCCTCGTAGTCCCAGCAATTCTCAAGGCCCTAGGCCTTCCTACTTTTCTATACGTGGTTCTTATACCACTATTTTAGTATATGGTTTAGCGGGCCACCCGGGCCCATCCATAATTGTGCAACTTTTGTATATTTAAACATTGCCTTGTTTTAACGAATGTGCTTCTGTGTTCATAAAGAGTATAGGGGATACTTTTAGTAAATAAATACATATATATTTTGAATATATATCTGTGTGATGTCCTTTCATTTGGTATTCAAGGAGGTTACATATGGTAAAACAGTTGGCTTCACATGCCCTCAAGAGTTTAGCCTGCAGACTGCACTGTCCACGCTACCACTAGGATAGCTGGTCTATCTAGGTTGACTTCAACCACCACCATAAGGGTTGCTTGGCATGGTACAAGGTGATCACTAGAATTAGTGAGCAGCATATACCAGGCCAACTTCTCACAATGGTAACACAGTGTGGGCAAAGATTTTACCTCATTTGTACCAGTTTAACAACCAAATACAGTTATACACAACGGGAAGGTGAGCAGTCAACTGCATAGTAACACAGGCAATGTTTTTAGTAATGTTTTCATCTGTTTGACCTAGACAAAATTTTGGGGGGTTAAAATTTGGATATTGTGCATCAGATGATGGATTATGTTGCATATTTAGCAAATTAATAATTCTGTGGAAAACGCTGCAGCCGCAGAATCACATAATTACAGTGGCCCTGTGGGAAGCCTCCGTTCCACCCTGGCCGCATCAAGTTCAGTCCAGAGAAGGTCAGTTTCAGGCCTGGCCCATCATGTTTTCCAGGGCTGACTGTATGAAAACCAATGAACAACTTGTGCATTCTCTTTCTCTGGTTGTCTGGCTCACAAAAGGGAAGTTGTGTAAATACTGAGTCACCAGTTCCGAGCCCCGAGGACACTGTGGACGCACACTGCAGAAAAGTCTGAATTTCTTAGAACAGCATTTAGGGTTTGCACTCCGTACTTTAGTATTAAAAAGCCACAACTTCCTGTCCTCGCACTCACCTTCTCTGGCACATAAACAGCTCTGAGGGTTGCGAATCCATTGTAGATATTTGGAAGAAGCCTAGGGGTGCGAGTTTAAATACCAGGGGGGTCAATAACCCGGTGGCAGATCAATTGACACAGGCCATAATATAAGCAAGGAAACTGGTAATAACAAACAGCTATAAATGGGGTGCAGTGGCCTCTCAGAACACTGAGCTCTGGTGCCACTGCACCTGCTGAACTGTTGATAGCTACCCCCTGTAATCAACCATTTATTCTTCCAAGGTTGATAAACCGAAAGACAAGGAGCAGCCCCATTTGACATTTTAAATTGTAGTGTGTTTTTTTTATAACTTCTGAATACATACATGCCAACAGACCAGATTCAGGTGGGAGACTCGATTTTTTAACTCCCTAAAAAGCTTCATTTTAGGCCTCAAATTAACTCTGCTTTAATAGATGTCAATGGGGAAAATATATTCCCCTGAGTTTTTTTCTAAACCTCCTTTTCCTGCTCCAAAATGTTGGCATGTATGGAAAGATTTTGAGTTGTCACTATTAAATAAATAATGCACTCTGTTTTGGCTGTGTGTGGAAGAGCAGTGTCTGTACCAGCATGCAGGTGCGCATGCGCGGCGAGCCTCCTCGCGGTGGCAGGGCAGTGCCAGATCAACACCGCCGCACATCCTGCTCCGCTCCCCTGACCTACTTTCTTGCATTGATGTGTTACAACATCAGGGGAAAGTAGACAAGGCGCCAGAATGCAGACATTTCTCAAGCTACTCGATAATGATCCGAGTCAGCTTTTAATTAAAAAGAAGTGTCACTTCCCTTTCTTTCCTGCGAAGATCCCCAGAAATATATTCTGCTATCTACTAGTGCGGAGGTGATGCAGTTGTAATAATGCCGTTTACCGACCCCATTGGAATTATTAGATTCGCTGGAACACCGCCGATTTGTTTTGTTTCACCCAACGATTTATAAAACGTTTAACTCTGGGCAAAATGAGGAATTACCAGAAGAGTCATGCACTAGAAATTTTTACATTTCTATGGCGACCCGCTGGCCTAGTTATAAAACTCTGATAACTCTGCCCATGGAGTAACCAGTACCCCAAATATCAGTAATTCAAGGGAGGTAGAGCTACCAGAGGATTACCGCATCACTCGCTGCGTGCTTCCATACAAACCTGGGGTTCTCTTAAGGGTAACTGTTTAATCGGTGTGCATACATACACCTCCCGTTCGAAATTACACACATAGAGCCAGATTTTAGCGTAAATCCCTATCTACAATCCTTTGTAGATAAGAATTTGCATCAGATCCCATCGGTGGTTGCATTGGGACGTCCATTCAACACCCATGGAATGCCTCCTTGAGTCAAAGTAATGCAAGGCATTGATTGCTCAGCCTTGCGTTACTATGGGTTACAAAAATTTCAACGCAAATTGCCATATGCATTTGATTGTAAATCCCACCACAATTGTTTGTGTTAAAAAAAGGCAACACAAACCTGACGCAAGTGTTTGTAAATCTGGGTCACAGTTTCTACTTAGTTCTCACGAGAATTGGCCAGGGAGATTGAAGTGATGAAAGAGTAAAAGTAACTATAAGTTGTCTTTGCGCTTTAAAAGTAACTCTGGGTGCTGGTAGGTATCTCTGTAGGGAGGCAGACAAGGTGATCAACTGGAGGTCATAGGCTCTTATGACTGCAAATGAGGGGGGTAGAGGTGCGCAAGCCACAAAATTCATAGGAAGACACCAGCTAGAGGCAAACACGGGATTTTGCTAGGCGTGAAATAATAATTCGTATTACAAGCAAAGGCATCAAATCGGAGCCTAGTGGAGTAAAAGTTCCCTGGTCTCCCCCAGTCCTTTTGGAAGCATTGGCGTAGCCGCTGAGCAGGCCAAAGTTTAGGCTATAATTTTGTGGAGACAGACATTTCTTGCCCAGTTTGGGCAAACTAGTCTGCAGCCCAACAGATTCAGCAGAACCTACTTTCAATTGAGCATTCAGATAAAATATCACAGCTACAAATCTCTCACTGCAACCCAAGTAAAGGCCTTACCATAAATCAATCACCATGTCACACTCAAATGTTTTTTGTCTACCTGTGCCTCGCAACAAGCCAAAAGCGAAGCCATTTTCAGAGAGACATCACAATGATGTGTGTAAGGACATACAAGATATATAACAGCCAGAACAGATTGAAAAAAAGCTTCAATGAGTAACTGGTTCCCTGGATGAGAAAACTTAAAATGACACCAATATCTAATAACAACTGGTTTGACACGAACTTGATAAACTAAGTAGTGGCTGTTGCAACATGAGATGATAGTGGAGTAACTCATTAATTGACGAGCGTAAGACATCTTGCAAGAGACCTGGTGGCCGCTGGACATGTCCCCCCCCTCTAATGCAACACCGGTGGCAAAAAATCTTGGGGTTAAGCTGGACACCTCCCTCTCCCTGAAACCACAAATTTTGAGTCTGGTTGGCCAGTGTTTTGGGGTCTTGAAAGCACTTAGAAAATTCCTTCCCCTCCTCCCCATTGCCCACAGGAAGACGACAGTGCAGGCCCTAATAGGATCCAGGCTTGATTATGCCAATGTCCTTTATTTGGGCCTCCCGAAGTCTCTCCTCTCGCGCCTGCAGATTGTGCAAAATTCGGCCGCTCGGGCGATTTTCGGTCTTGGTCATCGCGCCCATGCGTCTGGCCTGTTGCAAACCCTTCATTGGCTGCCTATCCAGAGGCGCATTGAGTTTAAAACGCTCACCCTTGCTTTTAAAACCCTTCATGGCATGGGCCCTAGTTATCTGAGAAAGAGGTTTATCCTCTATAAACCAGCCAGAGCTTTACGCTCGGCGTCTCTATCTCTCTCCAAGGTCCCAGCAATTAGGCGTGCCCGCATTGGTGGACGCTCCTTCAAGTACCTTGCGCCCCGGGCTTGGAATGCCCTCCCACTCTCTTTACGGATGAGTGAGAGCTTGCTGTCCTTCAGAAAAGAGCTCAAGACTTGGCTCTTTAGCCAATAAGCCCCCCCCCCCCTGTTTAGAGCTCTGTGGCCTCGGGTCTGATAGCGCCGGGACACTCTGCTTGAGTAGCTGAGCGCTTAACAAAACCCCGTTTAACATAACATAACATAACAGGAGTTACCATAAAGTAATTACAAGAACCTATAGCTTCAATAACCAAGCATGTCCTCAAAACATCAAATGAATCCAAGGAAATCTTCAGCATCTACTAGCAAATGACTAATGACAGAATGAGCTGCGGCAAGTCCCTGTCATAGCAGGATACCAGGTAGGAACACCCAGGATACCAATAGAGAGAAAGGTCGCACACTGAGGATCAAGCTATAAGAAAGGAGAACAGAATACTACAATGCCAGGAGTATCCAGGAAAGGGAAATACCAACTGTGTGGAACTGGTAAGGGACACAACAACAAAGGTGCAAAGACGGTAAACGGTGTAAACTGGAGTGAAGTGGGAAAACCACAGCAACTATGCAACAAGTTGCAGGCTTCTGTTCCATCTTGAGGGAGCACTGAATACTGGATCTTCCAGGGATACCCTGGAAGTGATAGAGTGGATCAGGACGGGATGGTGTGAAATGAAATTGAGCTGGATGGTCTAGTGTTTACGTAAGCCCATTCTCAACTGTCCTGTTCTCCAAACTTACCAGTTTTTTCTTATCCTGCGAGAGACTTGCAATGTGTGACCTTTCCAAATTTTCCACTAGAAATGAGAAGATGCCCCCTAAAAATACACTGAAGGTCTAGGAGCAAGGGGAAAAAATAAAAAACACTCAAATACACTCCCCCGTGACCTGAATTGCTTCTTGATAGGCTAGCTAGAGCTCTATGGGCTGTCCATTATACAAAATTGTTATCTCAGAATCATCTCTATAGTCATTTTAATATTTTTACTTATAATATTTTTTTAGAAAAATATTGTTTGGACTAATTCATATTAGTCCAGACAAAGAACAATCTGATTATACAGAGTTAAAAACATGTTTGTAAAACCACAAATTATTCATAGATGCTAATGTACAGTTTGTTCTTCTATGTGACACATCACATATTTCCTTGAAGAACATGCCCTTTCCCGCACACAAGACACTGTTCTTAAGGTGATCAAGACTGTGTCGTAATATTTGAAAGTTGTTGGAGCTCCAAAGAAATGCTGAGTCATCATTGTTAGTGGACACTGGCGCTGTACCCCCACTTCTATGATGAACTCTATAAGCCATTTTTAAAGTTGTCTCTCTTACTAGGTTCATTTTAGCGCATTGCAATGGACTCTGTTGGTTGCAGTATTGATGTGTATGGAAACTGATGGACGGCTGTTTCCTTGTCTCTTCTTTGATCCTGTGTGATGCACAGCTCTTTTCTTAATGCCTGCATTAATTCACTGTGCCATAGGGCTCAAGCTGCACCTCAATGTTATGTTATGTTATGTTATGTTATGAAAGCTTGTATAGCGCGCAGCTACCTCCAACGGAAGTGTCCCGGCGCTGTTACTAATCATATGGACCTGAACGGAAAAAGAGCTGTGACCAGTGAGGAGGTGAAGTATTGCAAAAGAAAAAGCCAGGTTTTCAAGGCCTTTCTGAAAACATTTTCTTTCTCAAGCGCTCTCAGGTCCTTCGGCATGGAATTCCAAATGGTAGGTGCCCGGACAGAAAATGACCGACCACCAATTCTGACCTTTCTAAATTTAGGTACCTTAAGAAGATGCAAATTATTGGATCTTAGAAGTCTATTTTGTGAGTACCTTTGAATTCTGGCTCTAAGATATAGAGGGCCGATATTATACAAGGCACGATGGGTTAGTACCATAGCCTTAAAAAGCACTCTTTTCTTTATAGGTAGCCAGTGTAAGCTGGCCAGATGAGGGGAAATTCTATGACGAACAGGTATATTTCTGATTAGTCTAGCTGCTGCGTTTTGAATTAGCTGAAGCCTGGCTATCAGATAGTCTGGAAGTCCAATGAATAGACTGTTTGCATAATCTAGGCGTGAAGTAATGGTGGCATGTACCACCGTTTGGCGACAGTCTACAGGCAGGAAGTGAAGAAAACGACGCAACATTCTAAGCTTCCAAAAACAAACTGCGGAGAGCTGAGCAATGTGATCCTTTCCTGAAAGCTCTATATCCATCTTAACGCCTAGGTTCCGAGCCACCCTAACTGGAGGCGGTGCAGGATTTAAGGTGGCAGGCCACCAACAATCTGAGGACAATGGAGATTGATTATTAAAAAATAAGACCTCCGTCTTTTCTGTGTTCAACTTTAAACAGTTGTCCGACATCCAAGATACTATGTCCAACATACAGCTCTTTACATTCAACATCCTTCCCTCATCCTTTTCATGAAACGAAAAAAGGAGCTGAGTGTCATCAGCATAGTTGACAACACGTAGGCCATGTTTCTCAATTATAGGGGCCAAGGGAGCCAGGTAAACATTAAACAGTGTCGGGCTCAATGCAGAGCCCTGAGGAACTCCACATGACAGCAATTTTATTTGTGAGGAGTGCGGACCCAACACCACCTGTTGCGAGCGTCCCTCCAAAAAAGACTGAAACCACAACAAAACTGCTCCTGATAGACCAACGTTCTTTAATCTGTGCAGTAAGATTTTATGGGACACAGTATCGAATGCCGCAGAAAGATCTAATAACACAAGCATTGCATAGTGTCCTTTGTCCACAGTTTCTCTCAGAATCTCCGTAGTCTCCAGGAGGGCGGTCTCAGTGCTAAAAGTAGCTCTAAAACCTGACTGGGAGTCATGCAACAGGTTGTTGGAATCTAGAAACCTCGAGAGTTGCCTCTGGACTTCCTTCTCCAAAACCTTAGCTGGAGCTGATGGTAAAGATATAGGGCAATAGTTGTTTAATACCAAGGGATCGACTCCTTCTTTTTTTAAAATGGGCCTAACCAAGGCTTTCTTCCACTCCGCTGGATAGTTTCCAGTTTTCAACGACTGGTTCCAGATAATATTCAGGACCGGATTTAGCCCCTGAGCAAGAGTCTTGTAGAACCTGGCAGGCAAAGGATCTGCCGGAGAACCCGATTTTACAAGTTCAAGGTCAACCAAAGATTGAGTGTCTTCAAAAGTAGCAAAATTAGTCCAGGCCTGATTTCCATACCCATTACTCATGGAAGGATCCGGTTCTTTGCAAGGAGGAAACGAAGAATATATTTCAGCAATTTTCTCATAAAAAAAGGTTGCCAGATTCTCGCATAAGATTTGAGACACAGGTATGGGACTTAAGGAGGCCAGGGGATTAGTGAAACCTTCTACAATCTTGAAGATTTCTTTTTTTGAGTTATTAGCCGCTCGAATCTGATTAGTGAAATGGTTTCTCATGGCTGACCGCTTAATGCGATGGAAAGTCCTAAGGGCATTTTTATAAATGAGTTTGGCTTCCAGGGAATAGTTCCGTCGCCAGACTCTTTCCAGCTTCTTACAGGCACTCTTTCTAGCTTTAAGATCATCCGTAAACCATGGGGCGGAAGGACGATTACGAACGGTATTCCTCAACACCCTCGGAGCAATACTATCCAGAGTTTGGATTACTTGCATCTTAAAAGCTAGAACATCCTGATTAACGTCACCCGTGAGGTGGGAAGGAAACATTCCCCAGTTATTAGTGAAGGTAGTTGGCAGAACCTTCCGTCAATCTCTAGTCTCTATCATAGAGTGAGGGCCTGTCTTGGGTTTATAGTTTCTTTTAAAAAGAAAAGGAACAAAATAATGGTCAGACCAGGTAACTTGTTGAGTAGAGCTCATCACCAAGGTCTGGTCATTTGTAAAAACCAGATCCAACGTATGACGAGCCGTAAGTAAGTCAAATCAAGTTTGATATTGCTTATGTTCAACCTAGTTTGAGATTGCTTATGTACCTGTCTGGAAGGGACGTGACCTGGCAGTTCTGGTTGGACTGTTCCTATTGAACATGGAACAAGACTGATATGCAGATGTTCATCTCCATCTAGAAAGGCAAAGTGGGTGAAAAACAATGGTCTGGAATGTCGCCGAGCGATCACAAGTGGCCAAAATTAATTCAAGCATTCCTTCCATCACTTTGTTGCTTCTTTCATTAACTTTTTAACCACTCATTCTGCTGTAGGGCTGTCTAATGTCATTCATTGTAGCGTGATGCCCATATGTAAGACAACCTGCATCCTTAAAATGGAGACATGGTATCTTGGATGTCTATTCTCTGCTGATTTTTGTATTTAGGGAGTACTACTTCTGATGCCCTCCATTTCAAGTCAGTGCCTTGGTGGGGCATACACGATATGCTGCCACACCTCTCTGACATTCCAGTCACCTTTCATTGCTTTCATGTACAGGAAATGTGATGCTCCTACTTCTTGATGGCCACTCAATGTTTCCCTTCATCTTCCTGGACCTGTCAGCTGCCTTCGACACCGTCTCTCATCACATCTTTATAAACAGACTCCACCACATCGGAATCCAGGGAATCACCCTCAAATGGATCACCTCATACCTCACCAGAAGAACCCAGAGAATCCATCTCCCACCGTTCACCTTGGGACCCAAGATGATCATCTGCTGCGTCCCCCAAGGATCGCCTCTGAGCCCCACCCTCCTCAACACGTACATGATCCCCCTGGCCAACACGGTCAGATTGCAGGAACTCAAGATCATCTCCTACACCGACGACATCCAGCTCATCCTCTCGCTGTCAGAAGACCCCTACACCACCAGAGCCAACTTCCACAGATGCATGAGGAACGTCACTGACTGGATTGAGGACAACTGTCTGAAGCTCAACACATACAAGACGGAAGACCTCATGTTTGGGAACAATACCATTCCATGGAACGCCGCATGGTGGCCGGCTGAACTTGGCCCACCCCCGTCCCGAAAGACAACTCCTTCAACCTCGGCATCATCTTGGACAGCAAGCTATCTATGGAGAAACAGATAAGCTCCGTCTCAACTGCCTGCTTCCACACCCTAAGCGTACTCGGCAAGATCTTCCGGTGGCCCCCAGTCAAGACCAGAAGGACCGTCACGCAGTCCCTTGTCACCAGCAGGCTAGATTATGGGAACACAGTCTACGTAGAAACCTCTGATCTGCCCCCCTCTTCCTCGCAGACACCCCTGGATCCCACCCAAGCAACAGTGTAGGACACTCCTTCTCACAGATGGCGGCCAAAGCTTGGAACAACCTTCCCCTGCACCTCAGGACTGCCTCATCGCTAGAGCAGTTCAGGAAAAAACTCAAGACCTGGCTGTTCGATTGAACAGATCACCAAGAAGCAGTTTGCAACTCCAGGGCCTTGAAACCCTCATTTGGGATTTGCTGTGCTTTATAAATCCTTGATTGATTGATTGACTTTGGTGGCCCCAATTTTAAGGCTGTTTGCATAACCTACAGTCGACAATGCTTTTTTATGTTCAGGCTGTTTGCAACGACCCATAATTTGCACCAGAATGGAAAGCTTTGCTGTTTCCTTCAAATTCTACTAATGCATGCAAAGTAAAGGCTCCAGCCTGCACTCCGATCCCCGGATGCAACAACCCAAATATTAATGCAAAGTCAGCGTCGGATTGGTAAAGCGGGCACTCGGGCAATGCCCGAAGAGCCGGTGTCCAGTTCCATCTGTGGGCTGCTTTTTTTAGCAGTCTGGGGGGCGATTTGGCGGTTTCTGCATTGTTCGATGCCGCCAGCGCCCCTGTGGGTGCCTGAGTGGCCTTTCTGGAGGCAGACGGGCGTCCCATACCTCCCTTTTATCAAAGGGCAGAGGTGTCACTCCCTTTCTCTCGCTGGGGATGGCCCATTAATGTATGCATATTGTGCGGGGGCAGGGGGCCAGAGCAAAACTGGCCTCACTTGTATTCAGGTGCGTTTCACCAGTGTAAACTAATCCGTGCATTTTCTCACCCCCCTTTTTACTTTTTATAAAACTTCGCCGAAGCAGTGTTTTGCAAAGGCAACATACAAATGTGGGCCACTTTTTTTTTAGTGTGCCCGGGACGATTTTTAATCCCAATTCAACACTGTGCAAAGTAACCCCATAGATAGGCCTGCGGTAGAATTGTATTTATAGCTGCGCAACTAGCAAGGTTTTTGCAACGGGGGGGGGGGGGTGCGGGACAGAACTCTGGCGCGGGAATCCCGCCAAAATGGAACACGCAGACGGAATCGGGAGTGCCAGGGAACAAACGCTGATATCAGATCCAAAGACGTGCATAGCATAAAGCACAGCAAACAGCAGCTGGTGTTTTGTGCCATCCCATAAGATGGACCTCTTTTTTTTTGCAGCCTATGTGGCGATTTTTTTCGGGACTCGTGGGAGTAAGCGCGCTGTTGTGTTCCGAGCGCGTCCGCATCCCAGATCTGTTCTCTCTTCCCACCCACCCAGTGATCTGCACTTTCTGATCTCCGGAATATCACAAAAAAGCAGTTGCTGCCAAAACCGGCGCACAAAAATTATAAATAAAAAGATGCATTTTGCCATTCATCATGTTTGCTCGTTCATAGAGAGATTCGGAAGACAGAAACCTAAAACCAGATGAATTGGGAACGTGACTAATTCCTATTCATTTACATACTGCGCATATTTTTAATACTAGGTCCCGGATTTACAATTCATTTGGTGCTGGCTCTTGCGTCCAGGGAAGGTCAGTTTTCGGTATTAAAACTATTTTGCACCTAAAATTGATGCCAGCCCCAAAGCCTTCTCACCTACTGAAATGTGCATTGCTTTGGCAGCTGAGAGTCTAGTGAACCTCGAATTACCATCACAGGGTGGGACTTTACAGGAGTGCAGCACGGACCCTGAATCTTTGGCTGCTTCCTTGCTCCTGTTCTCAGTGGCTGTTCTGTCTCCACCCTTCTCTCTGATTCTCAGTTTTTTTCTCTCTCTGATCACTCTGGTTTCATCTCTTTCACTGTGTGTCACTGAGTTCCAGTCTGTATCCATGCCAGTTTCGTGTGTTATAAAGAGCTGCTGGCCTCCATCCACGCCATTAGGAAATGAGCCTGTACCTGGTGGGTGATGACACCAGTGTTCAGTTGGAACACATTTCAGATGGACCAACACAGAGCACCAGCGCCCGATATTGGGTGAGGAAAACCCACAGGCCAAATGCAGGAAGACCAGATGCCTCTTTGCACTAGTACTGCATTGTAAGAACAAACCTTCAATGACGTCCTAGTTGAAACCAGAGGATTGTTTTAATTTATAATCTGGCCCCTCCCTCTGTGAACTTGTTTCCTTTCAAAGCCGGTGAATGTTTTTCCATGGAAGGTGAATGGTTGGCATATGAAGTGAAAATGATTATATCATCAGTCTGGCAGTCTCCTCCCTCCTTTTCAGTGGGTTGAGCAGGCGCGCGGTGAACCAAAAGACCCTGTAACACACAAATAAGCATCACAGATCTCTCTAATGTTTCCTAAGAGGGATTACCCAGGGCCTTGAGACCAGTGGTGGCTCCTCTGCAATGGCGGAGGAGCGTTGCACCACTGCCTGGCGCGGGGCCAGCAAACGAAAAATAAATAAATGCTTTAGCATCGTTTTTTTTCCGTTTGACGGCTCTGAGCCAGCATGTGCATGGAGGGGCGAGGCATGGCAGGTTGGAGGAGGAGTGCTTGTGCACTCCCTAAGTACGCATACGTGTTTGGCTGGCCGTCTCAGGCCGACCAAAACACACATGCGCACTTAGGTTTCTCCAGCCCTGCTGCATTCAGCAGCCGGACTGGAGAAACCCCACAGACTCCATGGCCTGAGCGCAGCGTCTTTCCTGCCCACTCAGGCCAATTCCCATGCTGCTCTGCAGCACGGGGATTGGTTGGGAGTCTGCCCCAGGGGCTGCTGGGACCAGGAAGAGGCCAGCAGGAGTGACGCTACGCGGAAGGCCACCGGCGGCGTCAGGCACGTTTTTTTATTTATTATTTTTAACATGTCACCCCCAAGCGTACTACACCCCCTGCGCTTCCCCCACTCGCCCCACCACCCTTTATTATTATTTATTTTTTTTGAAACCGTTTATTACAAAATTCAAAAAATATACAGGCCTACAACCTTCAGGCCGGCCGCTAGCAAGCAAGAGGAGCATGTGATGCAAACAATAGCACGCATGCCGCGGCAAAGGGAAATGCACAGGAGTTAGAAGCGGTGGTAGCCACACCATCCGGGCACACATAACGGTTTCATTTTAATATAAATAACAACAAAAGAACAACTCCACAAGGCAACCCACAATCGGAAACAGCAGCATGTGCTCCCCTAGCGGGGGGGACCCTACCAATCCATAGGAGTAGCAAGGGGGGGAAAAAGGTCAAGACTGGGATTAGGTGGACTCAGTGCCCGGGACCGGGGAGATAAACTGGCTAAGGGGATGGGGCCGGTGACGGATCGGGCAATAACGGCGGGGTACAGATTCCCCCGCGGTAGGCGTTCCAGGGGCCCCATACGTTCACCCATGTCCCAGGCTTACCTCTCGCAACATACACCACCTTTTCCCGAAACATGCACCAATCCATGTTATCCTTCCATGCCGAGACAGTCGGCGACCTCTGGGAACCCCACAGTTGAGCAATGTCGCGTTTGGCCACCATATATCCCAGAGTCACCCACCGCGTCTGTGGCACCGAGTAGTCGGTTGGCTCCCACACATTCAACAGGCATCTCCTCGCTTCGGGCAGCAGCGACACACGCGTAACCACCCGCAGGACCTCATGCACACCACGCCAGAATCGCTCCACCTCCGGGCATTCCCACAAAATATGGAAAAAGGTCCCCAAAGAACCACACCCACGCTTACACAACCCGTCTACAGCATATCCCATACGCAGTAGCCTTGGCCCCGTGACATAGACCCTATGGAGTACCTTGAGCTGGACGAAGCGAAGGCGGGCCGGTATGGCCACCTCTTTCGGGGAGGCCACCGCCGATACCCAGTCCTCGTCATCCAGCTCCAATCCATCGGCCACCCATGCCGCACGAAGGTTAGTCAGCAGTCCCGAGCGGTCATTGATAAGTTTTTTATAGATCAATGAAATCGTGCTGTCCGGTACATGTCCATCTAGCACTCTATCCTCCAGAGGGGAATACTCCGGGATGGAGGCAACGTCCGGGAATACGGAGCATAGCGCATGATGGATCTGCATATACCGAAAGTACTCCCTGTCCTGCAACTGGAATTCTGTCGGTAGCATCTCGAACGTTTTGAATCCCCCCCTAGTCCAGAGATCACCCACCCTGCTGATGCCTATCATGTCCCACTTTTCAAAGCCCTTCGAGGTCCACAGGGACCCCAACTGCTCAGATGCGTATAGTGGCGACGCCCGGGTCAAACGACCTTTCCACCCCATCGCCACATTAGCCGCGTGCCACACTCGTACCATGACACGCGTGGGGCCCGTCAGACGTGCGTCAAGCGAGCCGGAGTATAACGCTCGGTTATAATCACCACCCGGCAGTAAAATCTTATCCATTTCAAAGGCCGGGTTTAGAGCGGGCCCGTACAGGCCGTGATTAATCGCAGCCAGCTGGGAGGCCCAATAATACCGTTTGATATCCGGGAGGGCGATCCCCCCGTCATACCACGGGAGCGTCAGCTTCGCCAGGGCGATACGCGGTCTACCCTCCCAGAACAGTCGGCGCTGCAAACTCTCCACCTCGCGAAAGTAGCGCGCCGGGACGACATCCATAGTGTTCTGCAGAGCGTACAGGAAACGCGGCAGCGACATCATCTTAAACAATGCCGCCCGGCTGAGCGGCGAGAGCGGCAAGCGCCTCCAACGCGCAACATCTTCCTTCAGGCGCTGGAGGGGGGGAAGCAAGTTCTGACTATATCGGGCCTCCGCGTCCAGGGTAATGATGACACCCAGGTACCGGAATCCCCGCGGGGCGATCTGGATAGGACAGCCCCGCGGAAGGATAGGGTCCTCCCCAGAGAGAACATAGACGCACGATTTAGCCCAGTTGATGACAAGGCCGGAGTTAAGACCAAATGAATGCAATACATCAACCAGCACTATCAGTGATTTACGTGGGGAAGCCAGGTACAGGAGAATATCGTCAGCGTATAGAGATACGCGGTCCTCATACTCGGGGGTCCAGCGGAGACCACGAATAGAAGGTTCCCACCGCAGCCACTCCGCCAGGGGCTCCAAAGCGAGCGCGAAAAGGAGCGGCGATAACGGGCAGCCCTGCCGCGTACCCCTGCCCAGCTCGAACGAAGCCGACACTCTACCGTTCACCACGACCTGCGCCAGCGGGCCAGAGTACAACAATTTTACCCAACTGAGGAATCCTGGGCCAAACCCAAACTTCGCGAGCGTCGCCCAAATATAGGGCCATTCAAGCGTGTCAAACGCCATAGTGGCGTCCAAGGACGCCAAAATGGCCGGCTCTCGCATGAACGGGACACGTGCGAGCACCCCATGCAAACGCCGCAGGTTAAGCGCTGTATTGCGATGAGGGATGAAGCCGGACGGATCCTGGTGAATCAAGTCACACACTACGCCGACCAGCCGATTGGCCAACACCTTGGCGAGGATTTTGGGCTCTGCATTCAATAACGAAATAGGCCGATAGGATGTGACCCGGTCCCGTGGCCTCCCCTCCTTATGGATAACCACGATAGTAGCTAGACGCTGGTCTAGCGGGAGGGAACCCTCCGAGTGGGCCGCGAGGAACATAGCACGGAGATGCGGTGCCAGCGTGTCCGGTCGCAATTTATACAACTCGATGGGGAGACCATTAGGGCCCATGGCCTTGCCGGAAGCGACCGATCGTATGGCGAGGGCAATTTCTTCGGAAGTTGGAGCAGCGTCCAACGACACTCTGTCCTCCTCCGAAAGGGAAGGCAGCGCGATATCCCTGAGCAGGGCGTGGGAATCCTCTTCAGAGCGGGAGGACACCGGGGAATACACCCCACGGAAATAGTCTGCAAAGCAGGAGACAATTTCTTCTGGTTCAGTGACACACACACCATTCTGTTTCTCAATCAACGGGACAACTCGACTCGCTCTCTCCTTTTTGTCCAACCATGCAATCAATTTACCAGCCTTATCACCCACATCATACAGTCTCCCCTGTTGCTCTCTACTGAGGCCCCTGGCCGCCTCCGTGACGAGGGCCTTATAAGCCGATTGCTTGAGTCGGAGAACATGTAATTTGTCATCCGTCACCCCACATTCTAGATCACCCTCCAACTCGGTTATCTCCGCTTCAACACGAGTCACCTCCTCCCGCTCGCGCCTCCGGGAATGGGAAATAAGGGACAAGGCCTCTCCCCTGAGTACCGTCTTGAACGCCTCCCACAATGAGATCGCCGATGACACAGACCCCACATTCTCGTCAAAGTAGCGCTTAAGGGATTTAACCAGCTCTGCGCGAATGGTGGGGTCACGCAGGTACCAGGGATTAATCGGGACCACCCTACCCTCTCCCCTCGGAAGAATATGAAAGTGCAACAAGAGTGGGGAGTGGTCCGAAATACCCCGTGCCAAATGGCGCACCTCCCCTATCCTCCCAACGTGCGCCGCCGGAACCAGGACATAATCTAGCCGTGAGAGACTACTATGAGCCCCTGAATGGAAGGTGTACTGCAGCTGCGTGGGATGTTTCAAACGCCAACAATCCACCAGCCCCAAGGTATCCAAGAGGCCAGACAACCATGCCTGGGCACGGGGGAGATCCCTAGGGGGGTGACGATCCACAGTTCCGGAAACCACAGCATTAAAATCTCCCCCCACCACTAGAATCCCCTCCGGAAGGCCAAGGAGGAGGCGCCCCAGATCCGCAAAGGTGGTCGTCTGCAGCCCCGGCGGGACATAGACAGACACAAAAACGACCACTCTGCCCTCCATTCTACCCACCAAAACCGTGTAACGTCCCCTGTCGTCATGGTGCACCTCATCAATCTCCAACGGGAGCGAGTTCTTAACCATAATGCCCACACCCCTTGAACCAGACGTGAAGCCCGAATGGGCCACAAGGCGGTAGCCCCGTCTATTCATGGCACAAAAGGAGTTGCCAATGAGGTGTGTCTCCTGCAGAAAAACTATATCGGGCGAAATTCGCTTCAAGAACTGCAGGACCACACCTCGTTTTATCCTGTCCCCCAATCCATTAACATTCCAGGACAACAAACTCAGTCCCCTACCCCCCATCATAAACAGAAGCCATCACTCGTCCCCCAGAGAGCACTTTAGAAATGATACAACAATACTTTTGCCTTGTGGTAGAAACGAACAACACCCCCCCCAACCCACCCACCCCAACAAAACTCCCCCCTCCCTGCACCCCTGCATGAGCCCAGACAGCCCCCCCAACTTGCAGTGTGCCTGTCGCCCCTATATAGTGAAACTAGCTAGACCCCCTAGAGGAGGAAAGAGTACCCCTTCTAGACCCCACACAACCTCCAAGGGAGGGGAAAGAACAAAGACAGAAGCTTGGTCGAAAGTGGCAACATAGCCGTCCAGAGTGAGGTCCAATATCAACCCCTCAGTCCCGATCCAGTGGGCCGTCTCCTCCCGCCGCCCCCCCCCCCCTACCATCTCGAGCACTACCCCCAGACAGAGTGTCCAGCCAGTCCCCGGCCGCTTCGGGACGATCAAAAAAGTGCGTGCGACCATCCACCTCTAACGCAGCTTGGCCGGGAAGATCATGGCGTATTTTAAGTTCATGTCCCGGAGCCGGCGCTTAACACCCAGGAAACTCAGTCTCTGTTTCTGGACCGCTTGAGTGAAATCGGGATAAAAGTTCACCTCCATATTTTCTAGCTTAATCGGCCCTTGCAGTCTGGAGGCTTGCAAGATCGCGTCCCTGTCCCGAAAGTTAAAAATCCGGGCAATGAGAGGCCGCGGAGGGGCTCCGACCTTCGGCCTTCCCCCGGGAACTCTGTGGGCCCTCTCCACGGCAAAGAATTTACTCAGTCCCCGAGGCTGGAGATGGGTAACGATCAGGTCCTCTACAAAAAGATCTGCCGCCGCTTCCTCCCGTCCCTCGGGTACTCCGATGATGCAGATGTTATTCCTCCGGGCCCGACTCTCGGAATCTTCCAGGCGCCGATCCATAAGCACACTCGCCTGACGAAGTCGGTGCACCTCCGTTTGGAGGGCCGCCACCTCAGTCGTGAGGCCCGACGCGGTGTGGGCCAAAGAATCGACCCGGTCGTTGGTCTTGGAGAGATCAGCCCTCACCAGGTTGACATCCACTAGGACCGCGTCGATTTTATGGGCTAAGGTGTCAAACCGCTGGCCCACCGAGGCCTTCATCTCAGCAATGGCGCCCATGACGTCTTGCAGAGTCAACTCTGTGGGCAAATCCGGGGCATCCGGAGGGCACTCAGAGGACTTGTGTGGTCCACCGGGAGATCCTTTCGGGAGGGTGTAGCGGTCCATGATGTTGGCCTGATGTGCGGCGCCACGCCGGGTCGACTTGGCCTTCAACCGATCGCCATCTTGTTTCGTGGCCATCGTCGCGGGTCTCACCCCCTCACCAGCCACGCAGTAAAAGGCAAGCAATCAAGGCCACGGGCTCTGGGGGGTCACCCCAGGACGGCGGAGCGGGCCCCAGCAGGCAGGCAGGCTGGGTCACCCAGCGAGGCCACCCCAACACAAAGAGCGCCGCGATCCCACTTGCAAAGACGGCAAGTGGGCGCGAAAGTGAAAGTGAAAGTGCAGGGTACGCGACTCGCCAGGCCCAGCCCGCCGTTGTTGTTCACTTTGCCACCGGGTCGCCCCCAAACGCGAGTCCGGGGTCAGGAGCGAAGGAGGCCGCAGACTTCAATCGGTGCTCACTCCGGCACCCGAGGTCCGATTCGAGAACGGGAAACGGGTACCACCTCGGCTCAGGCTCACCGACACAGTCCCCTCAACCGATGCAGGATGAAGACAGGATAAACGTAGGAGGTCGCGGAGGTCCTCGGGAGCCTCGCACCTACGCGGCCATCTTGGTTGCGCGCTAGGCTCCTCCCCCCCCCCCACCCTTTATTAATGGCAGCTGCCACTGCTTGAGACCCTTACCGGTGAGTAGTCGCGCTCTACAAGCTCCAGATTAATCGATTGACTTTTTCTGAGCTGCAAACCCTTGCAATACATTGAGAATGGAGGGACTAAATTATTGTAACCAATATTGTACTATACAGTAATATTTACATGTACTGCTTACTTTACGTACCCTGATGTCTTACTGACATTTTCTACTCTAAATTGCAAGTACAGCCAATTCTTGGTTGAAGGCAACAATTGCAGTATGACACAAGCATCTAAACATTTCTATGTTTCCTTATGGGCAAAGTCCAGAAATCCTGAACTTAGGTACTACTCTGGACCATGCATGTCATAAGGAAGAACAGTTCTAGGCTAGCAAGCCGCCTCCGGACTCCTGAGGGGGATGGCCAGACTGATCATGCTTCATTTAAACAACCAGCACAACAACTAATAATTGCTGTTCAATGCGGCTTGTCAGGGGACCTGCCCCCCCACTCCACAGTTGTCACAAAAAAACGTTATCTGTGTGTTCATTTTGTTCAGAGTTTCAATTGGCTGTGTATGCTGGCGAGTTACAAAAAAAGCAGGAAGATTATTCCTACCCAGATGGTAATGGATGCATGTTTTAATCCAGCTAATCAGCTGTTCAAACAATAATTGGTCCACTTCCTTGCAACCCCTTCTGATTCTTGATGGCGGCTGGTTAGACGCCTAAAACCAGCTCTGCCATTTTTCTGCTCGCCTTATGACTTTTCTTCCCTTCTGAGGCTGTACCATCCACTTACCACGTGTCTCATCTCCTGGTTTAGGCCATCGGCCACCACTCATTTTTAATGACCCTCCCCTTTTTCATCTCAAACCTTAGCACTCAGATGCATCCTTGGTGGTTTGCAGTGCTGAACTAAACCCCTAAATAAAAGAAATATATAAATAAATTAGAAATCATTTTCAAGATTTTCATTTGTCCTATTTCTTTACCATTGGCAATTGGAGCTCTTAATCAATGCAATCTTAATTTTTCTTAGATCCATTAGCTCCCATCACCAAATGCTCCTCATTTATAACACATGATTCCAGTGTGGATGTGTGAGTGAATTCAAGAGGGTGTGCTGACATAAAGGTAAGACCACTCTACAGGTTTTCTCCTACGTATTTGTCATCATAGCTACTGCAGGTCCAGACAACAATGTCAACAACCTTCATTTTGATACCCAAATGTAATTCCACATTGCTTGAGTCATTTTCTTTCCAGAGTCTTGTCCCTGTGAGAAGTCTAGCGCTTTAATTAGGAGCATATTGGTATTTCCTGTAATAGACATTTTACTGTCAGACAGTCTGTTGCTTGACATTTTGCTCCCGACAAGTGCATCAGTGAATACTGCGGTGTTGAGCCCTCAGCCCAATGCTTTCAATCATTTTTGTGGACTCCAAACGCAATATGAAAATGAATATAGCCAAGTGAAAGGAATGTTCTTGGAAATCACCCTTCTTTAATGAAGAGCAAGAGAACAGAACGTCCCTTTTTTTATTGGATAAAACAAATAACACATTTGTTTCAAAAGTTTATTCTTGAGTGAATATTGTCAGAGCATTATTCCATCTTTAGTTGGTGTTACAATGTATATATATATCATATATATAGCAGAAGTTTTGAACAAAAAAAACAAAAACAGAAATTCACCAGTCATAGATATTGAGCTAAACTATTACTTGCACCTCCGCCATGCAATGCTTATAACCTCACATATTACCTCCCTCATGACATGTTCTATGACAATTTATGATATCCCTGTCATCCCACCTGGAGCCAGCTAACCGCACGCATGTCTTTTGGTCGGGTTAGCCGTAGGGCCTGTATTGCAGCCAAGTCTCGCTTCCAACTCCCTATAGGCAGCCAACCACATGCTGCGCACAGCCTTTGGCCATGTGCAGCAGGATATTGGTCATAGGGCTTAGCCTACCAACAGGCTCTGTGGCCAAACCTCCAGCAGGCTGCCAACCCCACACTATACACAGATTTTGCTGTGCACAGTGTAGGGTTGGTCCTCAGGACCCGGGGACCCCATCTCTTGGGGCCAAAACATTTATATTAAGGGGAGGGGGTCATGCAACCCCTTCCTCGACCCTTAATTGGCCCGGGGACCACATTCCCCCCCGGGCCAAATACAATAAAAATGGGTGAGGGCCAGGCGGCCCCAATCCTCAAACCTTCTTGGGATCTGGCGACCCCATCACATAGGGCCAAAATCTTAGGGAACGGGGCGTGAGCCCCCTCTCCCCCCTTCCGAGCCTCACTCGGCCCTGGGGACCTCATCTCCCAGGACCAAATCTAATAAAGCCTTCATAGGCCTCGAGGATTCCATCCCTGGGTGCTATTTTTTTGTTTAAAAGGGGAAGGGGGCAGCCCGACCCTGCTCCCTGAGTCTTATCAGGCCCCGGGGACCTCATCCCCCAGGGTTGTGGCTTTTTTTCAAAGGAGAGAGGCCACCTCCGCTAGCCTCATGAGGCCCTGGGGACGTAATGCACCAGGGCTGTATTTCTTTTAAAGGGGAGGGGTCTGCATGCCCCCATCCCTAGCCTTATTAGGTTCTGGTGAGCCCATCCTCCAGGGACTTACTTATTTTAAAGGGGGGGAAGGGTGTGCTTGGCCCCTCTCCCTGAGCCCCATTAGGCCCTAGGGACCCCATCCCCTTAGGACGTATATATATATTTTACATTTAAAGGGGAGTGGGGCCGCGCATCCCCGTCCCCACGCCTATTTAGGCCCTGGGAGCACAATCCCCCTGGGTCATATATAAATATATATATTTAAAGGGGAGGGGCTACATGGCCCCCCTCCCTAAGCTTCATCAGGCCCTTTGGACCTCATCCCCCAGGGCCGCATATAAATATATATTTTGAAATGGGAGGGTGCGTGATGCCCCCCTCCCCCACCTCCGCAAGGCTTTTTTGCCCCAGGGACCCTATCCCCCAGGGACTCTAATTTAAATTTAAATAGGTGGGTGCCTGAGTGTTCACCCAAGCCACCCACCATACACATACTATTTAAGATGCTTCCATCGAGGTGAGAACAATCTGTTGATCTGTTTCTCTGCCTGCATCAGTGCGGGCAGGGAATCAAACAAGTCTGCTCTCAGCTGCTGGGAGCATTTGTAAAGCTCCCGGCCGCTGGGAGCAGACTTTGTGTTTGGTCCCGCTTTGGGCTCCTCTGAAACAGCAAGTGAGCTGGCCCTGGGGTGATGAGGCCCCTGGGGCCATTAAAGCCTCAGGGAGGGGAGCCACGTGGCTCTCGTCCCTTTTAAAAAGTTTATTGCCCATGGTAGATGGGGTGCCTGGGGGCCTTGAAGGCTCGGTGAGGGGACCCGCTCAGTGTCCTGCCTCTAATCTTGGCTTTTTGGCCCTGGGGTGGGCTCCCCGGGCCTATAATGGCTCAGAGAGAGGGCTCTTCGCCCCCTGTGCCCCCTATAATTAAAGAATTCGGACCCAGTGGATGACATCACTGGGGCCTTTAAAGGCTCAGGATTGGGGCCATGCAGCGCCCCTCCCCTTCTGTGGACATTTCACCCCCAAAGGTGGGCTCCTCAGGGCCTATAATGGCTCGGGGAGAGGTGCTGTGTGGCTCCCTCCCTTTTAATTAAAGAGATCAGCCCATGAGGATTGGGTCTCCAGGGCCTTTGAAGGCTCAGAGAGGCGGGTCACGTGGCCCCCTCCCCTTTTATGAACATTTTGGCCCCCAGGGTGGATTCCCCGGGGCCTATAATGTCTAAAAGAAAACCCCCCATAGGGCCTAGCTTGACAGGGTATCCCTACCCTGCTCCCTTATATCACTTTTATTTTAAAGTTCAGGACAGGGATCTGTGGGGCATATCAGCAAGGACATGTGCTAATTATCGCAAATCGCGCTTAGTGCGATTTGCATTATCGACGCCTATCGCTGGAGTACATCGCCGTTTCAGCGGCGTATTATCAACGCTTTGCACAATGGTGAAGTACATTCCAGCGATAGACGGCGATATCCAGCATCTGCGCAGGAAAAGCTGCGATAATGGCAGTGTGCTACGGTAATCCTAGCTGATAGGGGAGTGTGGATTTAACATGTCAATCCACCTCCCATTGTTAGCATAGCTAAATCAGGTCTGTAGCAGGTGTTAATTTCCGGCAATAAACGCGGGCAGCGCAGCTTTTGTTGTCGCTTGACCAGCGTTGTTATTAGGGCGATGTTGTGGTGGCGAGGGATTTCATTCAGGATTAGTGAGGTACGCCCACTTTGCATGTCATTAGCGATGATTATCGCTGACATGCAAAGCGGGAAGGACACAGGCGCTATTGCCAGTAAACTGTTGCTAACTGCTGTTAGCGACAGCTTGTTAATTGGGTGATAATAATGTCGCCGCTTTAGCGGCGGAAAGTGCCGCTAAAGCGGCGATATTGCCCTTGCTAATATGCCCCTAAGTTCTTCAGGCCTGTAAGGGCTGCCAGCAACATTTTCTGTTGTTGCTGGTAGCCAATCAGAGCGATCGCTCCTGCGGGAGTCTGAGTCCCGCTGGAGTGAATTGGCCCGAGGGAAAAAGCTCCCTAGGCCAATCGAATCAGATAACCCCATTTTTAAATTTGCACTCCTGGGAGCCTCTCGCAGACCCAACCGTCCAGATATACAAATATTTTTAAACCTGAAACTACTAAACAGATTTACACCAAATCACAAGAACCACAACCTGTGTACCAAGATCTATCTTCCTGCCAAATTTGGTGTAATTCCATTCAGATTTTTTTGCTGTAGCCCTGCCTAAAGAAGTCTATGGAAAATGCATGGGGATTTTGCGTTTTGGGATTTCCCTTTTTTCTTGGCCCCGGCTTGATGGTCACCCTGAAACTTTCCATGCACAAACTGGCCAAAAAAGAGCACTTTTTTTAGGTCTCGCTGAGTCAGCGCGCATGCGCTGCTCGGAGAGACTTTAGTAGGTGAGTTTTCAAAGTGCTGCTGGCTGGCGACAAATTTGCTTTCATGCGAGCGTCCAAGCGCGAACCGCCAGCCTTCAGCGCGATCTGTCGTTCCTCTTGCTTGCTCCCTGCCTCCGCCCCTGCCCCCGCCTTCACGCTACAATAAATAGTTTGTAAAGCCGATAAGGCACCGAGTGGCGCCCATTTCCTTAACTTCCTAAATAACTTGAGCATTGTTAACGCACTTGAAAAATATAACCCTGAAGGAATATCAGGGGCGGCAAACATTGGAGAACATTTTTTAGGTCGAGCCTAGAACAGCGCATGCGCTGTTGCTCGCTTACTCTTCAGCACTATGTGGTCGTCTCTCGCACTCTCTTGGTCTTTGGCTCTATCTGTCTGTCTCTCACCCTTTCTTCTCGCCTTTATTTCTCTTCTGAGGCTTTGGATTTCTGCATCTCGCGCGCTCTCTTTACTTCTCTCTCGGACTCTCTCTTTCTCTCTCTTACTTTTGTTTGCACTGCCTGTCTCCTCCCCTATTTGTCTCTCGCCCACTCTCTTTCACTCTTACTGTCTGTCTGTCCCTGCCTCTCACCATGGGGCTCCCCCTGCCAGTCTCCGATTGTCTTTAGCTGTCACGGTCTGTCTCCTCCACTCTTTGTTTCTCGTCCACTCCCTTTTGCTCTTACTATCTGTCTCTCACTACCTCTCGCCATGGGGCTCCCCCTGCCAGTCTCCGATTGTCTTAGCAGCAGCAATTAAACCAGTAACTGGTAGTTTTTACGCGGTTCGATCACACTGCTGTACTCTCAGCATCATTGATTACACCACTGAACACAACACTTCACAAATAGTTTTAAATTGTTTTAACCCCTGTGTATAACTGCATGTTTGTAACCTCGACAAATTTTGGCACACACTGTGACTTGCAGCATCTGAAGGAAAATGATTCATTGCTGCCGCATAATATTTTTGTAAAACGTTAGCTAGCATACTAGCCTACTATTCACATTTAACTCTGTAAACCATATGCTATGTTACTCTACTGGGTAGCTGTATAACACAGCAGCTGGCTATTACTTTGCCTCCGTGCGTTTTCTGAAAACACACACCCCTATCTAATATGTAATCAAAGGAAGTAGCCATGCACCTACAAAACCATTGTAGAAATATTCAATTATAACTGCAGAAGAGGCTCATCATTATGTTGCAACATCTCTTTTATATCATACCTATCCAAAGCAAACCTAATCATTGCTTTTGAGTTATGCTGTCCCAAAACACTAGTACATAAACAGAATGTTACAAAAATAGGGCTTACTCATAGTGCATGCATTTATTTTCTTCTGTTTCTTTGTGGTACATGAAAGTAACTGGATCTAGGTAGAAGGTTGGTGGGATTCATAGATGAACCAGCAGGGGCAGCTCCTCCATGTGGGTGGAGGAGCATCGCCCCACTGCTTTCTTGCAGTGCGAGAACAGGAACATAAAATGGTATTATAAATACCATTTTATGTTTCTGCTTCTCGGACTGCGAGAAAGCAGAAGGGTTTGGTGGGGGGCGTGTGGGTCCTGGTCCTGCTCTTGGGCAGGGGAGGAGTGGCTTGCCAACTCTGAGGGCGCTGACTGTTTGGTCGACCCCAGGGCCGACCAAACCAGTCATACGCACTCTCCCTTTTCTCCATGTAGGCTGCATGGAACCTACATGAAGAAAATGGCCTCCCCATAGCCGCCTGTGTGGTCGGCGTCCCAACCAATTACAACACTGCCATTGCAGCATTGTGATTGGCTTTGGGGAGGGTAGGGAGGCTGCCTGCTTCCTGTGTGGAGCAGAGAAGCAGTGACGACGCGGGATGACGTGGGACTGGACCGGGCCGGTGAAGGTAAGTTAACTTTTTAGAAAATGTATTTGAAATTAAACCCCCATGCTAACCCCCTCCCCCTGCATTCCCCCCACACGAGTCATGCCGGCCACGACTGTGAACCAGAGAAGAATAGATGTTCTTAGGTTACATGGGTATGACTTTCCAAGAAGGAAAGGAGTTGGTCTTTGAAATGAGGTGTGGCCAATATGTAGGAATACAATAATAGTGATTAAGGCAAACAGGGATAAAACTTAAAGAGTATGCTACGCTCAGAGAAAGGAGACATGCAGTGGATGGAAATTTAGGAGAAGGTCATTCAAAAGAAAAAAAGGAGGGGAAACTATGAGAATCAAGGTCAGTTTTTCATGCTGGGGCTTTGGAATATAGAGGAGGATTTTTTGAGCTAGATATCTAATGATGCAAAACCGTAGAAAGAAACAACATTATTTACATGTGAGATAGTACTTTTGGTAAGCACTAGAATCTAGCAAACAGTCTGCCTACTGCTAGACTACCTTTCCAGCATGGACAGCCGATCAGCTCTGGGGTTAAAGTTTAAATGACTGCCTAGACACATAGAATAAAATGTCAAGAGCTGCTTTAGGCTGGGCTCTAAGGAGGAGGGACATCATGACTTTAGGAAGGTGGAAGAATATATGGGGTAAATAATGCCAACTCTGAAAAGGAAATTATGCAAATACTGGAGAGGATGTTTTTTTATTGTTCACCCATAACGCTTGGCTCATGGTAATTAAAACAAGCATTGAAAATGCAATAGGTCTCAGCTTTGATTAAGTTAAAGCTAATGGCTTTGCTAATGGTATTGTATAGCAAAGCAAATGGCTTTAACTTAATTAAAGGCGAGACCTATTGCATTGTTAGGTCTTGGCCTGACGTAGGCAGCGCATGCGCTCATGCGCTGCATCGTCATACGAGGCTTTTTGGAATCGATGCGATTCCAAAAGCCTCGTCCCAGCTCCGCCTTACCTTTTCATTCGTGCGCGTCATTGTGCGTCACAAATTATGCCAAAGCCAGTGCAATGATTGCACTGTAGGCATGCCACTCGCTGCTTGTTGCCACCCTGTCTCCTTTTATCCATTCCCTGCGGGATTGGATCTCTTACCGGCGGCAGTACACACCGTTCTTCATTAGGCGGTGTGCACTTTTTTTTCTTCACTTTGCTGTACACATTCGTTAATTGTACTGAGGGTGCATGTGTGTGCTTTTCCTGTCGGGAGAGAAATATGCTGTAGCACGGTGGGTTTTGCAGTGCATGTTATGCAATTGTCTTATGTCCTACAGCCAGCCTCGAACCTATCCAATGATGAGTTTCTGGGACAGTATCCAATGATGAGTTTCTGGGACAGGTTCTCACAGGTTAGCACGTGGCAGACAGTAACAACCGAGCGGATAAGCCTCTGATTTTCACGAATACGGTTGGGTATCGTCTCCCTGGTATTCGGCACGTTTGGCTGGCATCCCCTTCCTGACTGTGTTCTGTTTTTTTTATAACTGTTTTAATGATTCCTGTACAAAATGTGCATAGGGGTTTTGAAATGCAGGGAGCCTCGTTCTGTAACCCGTACTCCAAGGCGCTGTGGTAGAAGGGTGCCTGCTGTCATTTTGGAAAAGTTGCAGCTGATAGTTGACGGTGTGAGCGGTTCGGGGGTAATGCACCGAACGCTGTGCATGTTTCGGGTGTATTGGCGTTACCGTCGTGTTATTTTACAGCGCCCAGCATGATGTCGAGGCTGTACACACAGATTACCCCTGAGTGTTTGGTAAATCCATTGCTGCCAAGCTCCTGCGGCTGTTTAATGGGTCTGCTACGCCAACAATGTTTTGAACGTGTCTTAACATTAGGCTAAAATTAGATAGGGACAGATTCCATTTAGTAACTAAATTCGCATTTTTGAATATGTGTTTAAGCCCATAAACCGGATCCCTAGCATTGGCAGCATATATCCCTAAAGCGCATGAAACAAGGAATGTCTATGTCGCGATACTCTTGCAGGTGGGTGCCCTGTCGTGCCCGCTGTATGATGAATGCATGTCGTGACTTGTCGGTAAGTAATACTTGAATGCTTTAACCTTTGAATGGAATTCCAGTCCCACGTCTGTGTTGTTGTTCACCTCTCGGGTTGTGGCACTGTCTGTGGACTGGGTGCAACAAGTACAGCATTGAAAACCTTATAGTTGAAGTGGGTTCGATGTTTTCTTCGGAAGTGTTCTGTGGAGAACTGTGATTGCGTAATTGTTTTGCGCCACGTACGCGTAGTAAAATAACTGAAATGACGATGTGCTTATTACCCTACTACTCTACTACACACTCTCTACTATTCTCTAATACTCTACTACACACTCTCTACTACACTCTCTACTACACGCTCTCTACTATTCTCTAATACACTACTACACACTCTCTACTACACACTCTCTACTATTCTCTAATACTCTACTACACACTCACTACACTACACACTCTCTACTACACTCTACTATACTACACACCCACTACTACACACCCACTACTACACTCACTACTACTCAACTATTCTCTAATACCCTACTACACACCCACTACTACACTCACTACTACTCAACTATTCTCTAATACTCTACTACACACCCACTACTACACTCACTACTACCCAACTATTCTCTAACACTCTACTACACACTCTCTGCTACACACTCTCTACTACACACTCTCTACTCTCTAGTCTCTACCCCTCTCTCCACCCCCCTCTCCACCCCCCTCTCCACACCCCTCTCCACACCCCTCTACGCGCACACATATGCACATATATATGTATATATATGCATATGCATTTATATATATGTGTATATATATATACATACATATATAAACATACATATACATCTGCATACATATACATATATATGTATATGCATATGCATTTATATATATGTGTATATATATATATACATACATATATAAACATACATATACATCTGCATACATATACATATACATATATGCATACATATGCATGTTATGTACATGACAGTTTGAAAAACACCAATAAAAGCAAAGCTAGAAAACCACCTAATTACAAACAGAATTGCTTTAACTTAAGCGAGGGCGAGACCTACTGCATTTTCAATGCTTGTTAATGCTTGTTCTAAGGGGTCAGCAGTGGTCTGCTGAGCTGGATTATACCGTTAATTTCCGTAACATTAAAGCAAGCATTGCCTGCCAAGATCGCGTCCCACGCATTATTCAATACTTTGAAAAACACTCATACCCCGTGTTTTTACAAAGTTCAAATATGGGCCACTTTTTTCTCTCACTAATTCCCTTTTATAATGGTGCCCAGGGGCATTGTCTCTCCTGGCCCTGGCCTTACCCCATTGCTCTGCAGTTACCCACCTCTGTAGTTAGCTGCTCTCGACTGTCCCGGAGCTGATGGGCTGCAGGGCCAGCCAGGTCGGATTTCTGCAGCCCCTCTTTCAAGTTTCACAGTTATACTGTGCCACCGGCCAATCAAAAACATTTAAATGGGTTATGGCCGGGCAAGTCATTTCTGGGAAATCAAGCCGATGTAAAGCAGTGCGAACCCTGCACTCACGGCCCCCACCCCTTTATTTTTATGTTCTTGTTCCTGTGGTGCACACGCCACAGTGGCGCGCACTGTGCCCGTGTTTTGTGAGAGAAAAGCTCGTTTGCAGAAGATTTCTAAACACCTTTTTTTATACAAAGCAAATGTAGCGCCGACGCCGAGCAGGCGCTTTACATTAAACCATGGCGGTTAACTGCCCCATTCGATTACATTTATTATGCACTTTCAGCGTACAGAACGTACAAAGGGAAACACAATGCACAAACACAGGGAGAGATTAAACAATTACAAGGACTGGTAAAGCCAAAAGTCCTGGATACGTCAAAAGTAAAATCATGCCGATGTAAAACAGTAAAGTTAAGGACATTAATATAAGGCCCTCTAGGGACCCGTTTCAATGTCCGTTTTCAATTAGTACTGGATCTGAGACCCAGCCCACTTAAAGTTCTGCATGTTCCTGAATGCGTGCATGTGAGGCAGCGTGGGGACAAGTGACCTAGAGAACCTGTATTATCCTGCCCCATTCATTTTTTTTATGGTCAGCCTTACGTTTTTAACCACTGAAATAGAGGATAGGTAGGTCCGCCTGAGGTGCTCCACATTATGACAGGTGTAAAACGAGAGCTTACACTCTACTTACACGGCGCAGACCAAGTGTTTAGATTAGTGGGATTGAGATTTTTGTAGGGTATGGCACGAAGCATAAAGAAAAAGAGAGAGACAATATGGCTTCAGGTACAACACCGAGTGTACAGTGCCACAGGACGACAGTGAGTCAAATGCATACATCCAAGGTTCTGCACCGTAGTGCAGATCCCGCTGATTGAGAATCTAAAACCTTGAAGCCTAATCTGAATCACCTCAGAACCCATAAAATTCAAAGAACGTCTAAAATCTAAACGCAGAGGCTTGCTGCATGTACCTCACGCGTGGAGTTCCATTTTAAGCACTTTGTGTATGCCTCATGTCTTCAACAACAATTACTCATTAAGTCAAAGGCTCACATTGGAACTTTATTTTTGGCCATTTTAAAACGTCAAGCTGGCTGTAAAAGAGCCCGAAGCACTATAACCCTAATTTTGTCGATAAACTATTAACACGTTGCCCAAGGACACAAAGTATCGCTCCTAAAAGACTTCGAACCACTAAAATGTGACTGACACTAAGACGTGCACTAAACCAAGATGACTTCAGATTGAGCGAGACCGGGCGAGGGTGTATTCTAGTGGTCACACTATGTAGTAAACATGGGTGGCTAAACTATGGGACTAAGGCACAGGTCCCATTTAAAATGCATATTGTTTGTACAGAAAAAGGCTCATTTAAAAAATAATATATTTTCATGAAAAATTCCCGTCACAAATTACGCCAGGGTTCGAAAGCAGAGAGGCATTTCGGTTAAGAATGGCGGTAAACTCGTAGTAACGCTGAGGGCAACCAGCTCACGCGAGTCCGAGGATCCGGAGCTTTGGGCAGGCCTCGTGTAGGCCGCGTTTCTCAGGCGACGTCAGCGCAGCGTTGACAAAATAGTGACCGTGTGGTGGTAACGGGGCTGTCAAAAATAAATATTTCCATTTACGGGTGGGGGGGAATGAGCCCGCTGGTCTACCGACAATCGTATGTTTTCTACAACTGTAAATATCGAGAAACTTAAATGGAGACTCCAAACATGCTCCTCAAACCAGACAGAACAGATAAAACCATGAGAGGCGGAATACCGCGGTCACTGTCAAAAAGGGTTTAAAATGGCATAGAATATCACATAACAAAACAGGTAAATGCCCAACTGCCACACGTCTAAGGGGAAGAAAATTAAATCCACAACCGCCGTGGGTTTTCTTGATTTGGGTAAATTTGTGAGACTGGGGTGTTTAGTACTACTAAATTCAGCACTGCCACCAATCACCAAAGCAAAATATTTCAATTCAAAAATATTTGTAAAAACGCTCCTTTTGTGAGATTTAAGCATAAAAACGAGCCTTGCTAACCAACTTCACACGGAACAGCACTGCGACGTTGTTTAATATGGTGACAGATTTTATGCAAGGCGGATGTATCATCCGCATGATTGCCCCAGCCCACAAAAACACACACATGCATGTTATTTTTTGAAGGAGAAGTGCCGGGAACACGTTGTGTTCTGTTTTGTTAGCCTGTGGAGGGTTAAGAAAACAAGCAGGGGAAAGAAAGAAACAGCCACACCGCTGCAAATACTTACTCAATAGGGTGCTCCGAGTCATAGTAGTCCCCCATGTTCATCGGCCACAGGGAGGACGAGGAGCTGCTGCTTCCGGGGGCCTGGACACATCCAGCATGGGAGAGCGGTAGAGGGAGGGGTGAAAGCAGAGCAGCTAAACACAGGAGACGAGCCACTTAACAACCACACGCACGTGAGGGGGTCACTGTTAACGGCTGCGCACACAGTGCCACCACTAAGAGCTGAACGCAGGGGGCTGGACAAGTTTTACTTACACCTGAACAGAAGTGACTGAAGCGACTATTTACACCTCCACAGCGGAAGAAGCTCTCTGTTAACAGTTTCATACGGGAAAGGGCACCAATCTCACTAGCTACTCAAACACACAGGGTCTGCTATCAAAACGGCAGTACGGTGTCACTAGTTGACAAAGTTGCAACTACGATCATTGATTAAAGCAGACAAACACACATGGAGCTTGTAAAATGAGAGTTGAGATATTCTATTTGCCAATATGGTTTACAACGCTGCCATAGCTCTCCCCGTCCGCCCCAGGATCACCTCTTCTTGTCTGCCCTCCACAACTTCAAACACCAGCGAAACAAGCTGTCGCCATTGCGGAAAAGCTTTCTCCTTAATTGGGAAAACAAGCGCTCGCCATGACGTTTTTGTCACCTTTTTCTGCCGTCCCACTTGGACGGCCTCGTCTGCTAAATGGTTTCTTGTCTTTATGGGGCCATGTGTTTGGCCCCATAAAGATGATAAGAAACCTTTTACGCCAGCAGGAAGTCAGACGAGCCAGTCCAACTGGGACGGCTCTAAAAGAGAAAAGTGTACGTCACTGGAAGCTCTTTTCCAATGGCTGGCCACCGTTTAGCATAAACGGTGTCGCCAGCCAATGGAAAAGAGGGGCGGGGCTTAAACCCCGCTAGTGAAAGCTACCCAAAAACATAAAATCTCGCCAGCGAGACTGCGCATGTCTGCGCAGCCTACGCTAGCCAAGACCTAAAAACAAAGTGGGATCTATTTTGGATGCCACGGTTTAGCTTAGCACTAGATGGGGTAGAATATGGCTTTCCAGGCAGTGGAAGAGTAGTGCCTGACTCCAGCGGATGGACGGAGAAGACCAAAACATTGAAGTGATGGGATTGGAATAGGGCTCCTTTAGATATTCCATGAGGCTTTTGGCTAGAAATGAGCTGCTGATTGGTCCTCTCGAGCACTGCCTCCTGGCGAATAATAGGGGTGAGTGCCGGGACTGCAGACCTTGTGGGCAAGGTGAGGAAACCCCTTGGAGAGGTCTAACCTCCTGTCCCTTCCAGTCCACTACCCCAGAGAGGCAGGTAACAGTCAGATGCAGAAACCCCACATCTATTTGGTGCCTCTGTTGTGGGTGCTTCAAACTGGAGACAACCCTGCTGAGGAAAGCATCACTGAGTAAATAGTCTGGGCCTTGTTTATGAGGCCTTGCGACAGTTTTGCGCTTCCGTTGCGTCACTGTTCGTAATGCATAGGCGGCGTAAAACATGCCTCCTGTTGCGCCCTATTTATAAAGTGACGCATCTAAGCAGATGCGTCACTTTGCAAACCCCTGCGCTACATTATACCTGCGTCAGGTATAATGCATGCAGTGTGGGCGTTCCCACGTAAGTAAGCCTCGTAGAAGTGACGCAGTGAAATCTACGAGATTTCACTGCGCCACTTCTTGGGTGCAAATGCACCAATGTCTTACTGATGCAGGCCCTTTCACATGGGGCTTGCCCCATGTAAAAGGACACATTGCTGGAGTTGCGTCACTTTTGTGACACACTCCAGCAATGTGTCACTTTTGCGCCTACAGATACGTCAGAAATACTGACGTATCTGTAACTTCTTGCGACATGATGCGTCATACAGTAAATATGACGTATCCATTATGTCGCAAGGAGGGCGCACTGAGAAGTGACGCATCGCTGCTTTCATGCAGCGATGCGTCACTTCTCATAAATGAGGCCCTCTGTGTCTGGTCAGCTGCCTGGGAAGTTTTCACAACATCTTTCTTTGACTCGCTTTGTAATTTGTGAAAAGAATGCAACGGGGGTGCCCAATCACATTTCTATGTGCATGCTTGCTATATTTATAGTGTCACGTTATGCAAAAATGTATGTTTTTATTAGTATTATTGTTCATCCTGCTTCCTCATTCTGCTCTTTCCCCATAGATGCTAGTGCCCCTTTCACCTATTCCCTGTGCCACCCCATCCGTTCAGTTTTGCAAACACCTTCTCCAGCTGGAAAACCCTGTGCATTTATTGTGCCTACTCCTATGCCTCTTAAATGTGCCTGGCATACATCAGTATTCAGAAAGGCCTCTTGGGGCCTTTGTAATGTTCCCTCTCTTGTCTGCCTGAGAATTGACTGTTGTTGCCTAAACTCCCATGGGACCCGATCAAGCAGTACCTTTCAGGGTCAGGACATGTTCTCTCTGGGCCAGCCTGGTGCCCACACACTGGCCTCATGTTTCACTGATCATGAACCCCTACATGCGAATGACTCACATGCACCGCACATCCCATGGGATCGCCATTCAGTGTTTCTGAGAGGTGATCTCCCTGCCACAGCCAATCGGTCCAGAGTGCGCTCACTCAGTACCTCGGCGAGTGCCAGTCCAATGCCCTGTGCAGGCAGACATTCCATTTATAAACATTCCAGCCAGTGCACAAGTAGGGGTACACGGGGATACACGGCATCCACCCACTATTTTCACAGCTAGACAGCCTCCACCCTTCCAAGACGTTGGGCCCCACTGAAATATGCTGAGATTGTCCCTGGGTAATTTCCAGTGCCTGCACCGTGTCTGTTTTCCATTTCCAGTTGCAAGGAAGGGAAGGCTTTTTTATTTTCACCTCCATATGAGCCAAGATAAATGTAATATACACATTATACATTCACAATAAATCATGTAAGTGTGTAAATCAATGTACAAGTGTTGCATTATTATTATTATATATATTATTATAAGACAGTGATGGTTACAAGGTGTAGGAGTCATATGTATTTGATGTCACTTCTTGTGATGTCTCTTCCTGTGAGGTCACTTCCTGTGATGCCACTTCCTGTGATGCCACGCGCAATGTCATGCAACATGACATCATGCGCTGTGTTGTCATGCGCCATGATGTCACTAGCATACTGCCTAATTTGCCTATTCCCCCACTTCCTTTATGAGCCCCGATTCCAACATACCATTGAGTGCTACTCGGAAGTCGTGTCGAAGGCGAGACCCTTGTGACATATACTGATAAAGCATTGGTTAATAACTTGCTCAATGGCGGCATTTTCAGCACAAAGGCTGGAGTTTTGCGCTTTAAGCAAAGTATGCCAAAGCACACCAGCCAGCGTCAGAAAGCTTTACACTGGAACCTGCTTATTTAGTTTCAGATTATGGGACTGAGACGTCAAATGGGAAATGGATGCCGCAACAATGTAGTAGTGTGTACATTCTTGTGGTGCTCCACGCAAACCAAAAGACATCTAGTTGCATTTGTGCTCACAACCAATTAATTTTATGAAACAAGATGCATTATTACCTCGGAATAACAATTAAGTGAATGCACGAATGGGGTCTACTCTTCACTGACTGTCCCCGCATGGTTTTATGAGAGAATATCAAGAACAACAATATCCACTTACCAGAATATCGTGGCAAAATATCTTATAAAAAATAACACGTCTACACAATTTTTATGTATACAAAAATAAGGTAAGTATATCAAAACAGTAAATTAAGTAATTTATTGAAAATATTAAAGTACCAAATAATATTATAAATAGGAATACATCGTTTTTCATGTCATGTAAATAAAATATATGCATATATATATATTCTTTAAAAATGAAAACAATAATTCAAAAATTTATAAAATTGTATTATAAAATATTTTCAATAATGTAAAACTAGTTATATATATATATATATATATATATATATATATATATATATATATATATATATATATATATATATATATATTACCTACTGGCGGTCGCCAGTAGGTAGTTATAGTTAGGACCCTGTTTCCATAGGAAATCCGCAACATTCTATTTTGAATAACTTTGGCGCCGGTCGACGAATCCTCGCGAATATTTCAAAATAGGTGGGGCGCTACGCTCCGCTCCTACCCTGAAAGTCTCGGGGGGATTCATCAAGCGGGGGCTGAGATAAAAGGGGGGTCCCAAAACGCGTTTTTCCCATGCATTTTTCCATAGGACCTTTAGACACAGCTACAGCCCGAACGGCTGAACAGAGTTCCTTGAAATTTGGCAGAGAGGTAGTCTACAGGTCAAGGAAGTGCCTTTTGTAGGTTTGGTGTAAATCTGTTCAGTAGATTCTGAGAAAATAGCCTTTAAATCAATATATATATCTGAGCCAGCTTACGGTGCGCTTACGGTGCGCTTACCGTACGCGTACGGTGACGTGCGCGAGCGCGATTCTGATTGGCTGTTAGATCTTAGTAAACATTCGAATCGGTCGAAACCAGGAAGCGGCGGCCGCCATTTTCTCTCTCGCACTCAGAGTGTGGATTAAAAAACAAAGGACAAAAACATGTAAAGGGGCTGTTTAGACAGCTCCTAAGCACCTAGCCATGTTGAGGGAGTCCCCAAAGATCCCCCAAGGCCAAAAACGGAATTTTAATTTTTTCGATAATTTCGCCGATTACGCTTACCGTACGTGTACGGTAAAAATTATTTAAAAAAAAAAATATCCATACTCTCCCCACTCCATGTTCAAATGGTGCCCGAAGGGCACCATTTGTGCATGGCATATTAGTGATATGAAAAATTAAAATATTACCTTTCACAACGAAGCGCATCATATGTCCTCCATGTGCGCACGGTGCGCGAAGCGCATCGTGCGTACATGGCCCATCTAGCGTAAGGTGGGCACGCGGTGCGCGTAGCGCACTGCGTGCCCACCGTGCGTGCACGGCACTAACTGCGTAAAGTGGGCGCGCGGTGCGCAAAGCGCACCGCGTGCTCTCCGTGCGCGCGCACACCGTGCGCGCACGGAACGAACTGCGTTAAGTGGGCGCGCACGCCATGAATGGCGTAAAGTAACTTAGCATTTAAAAAACCGTACAAATTCACTGAAAAAACCATAGGTTTCACACACGTTATAGTTAGGAATTAGCATTTAAAAAACCTTGCAAATTCACTGAAAAAACCATAGGTTTCACACATGTTATAGTTAGCGGAAATTTTACTGATAAAAAACCAATGAAATTCCCCCGTTATAGTTAGTGCAGGCAACTATAACTCACGCGACCGCAATCTTCTGCTGATGACATATGTGTCTTTATGAAAAAAAAATATTTGTAATATATGTATAGCTAAAAATTTATGGAAGAAGACATGGGCAAATAAGTGTCTAAATACAGTATTAGCATCAGCAGAGGATTGCGGTCGCGTGAGTTATAGTTGCCTGCACTAACTATAACGGGGGAATTTCATTGGTTTTTTATCAGTAAAATTTCCGCTAACTATAACATGTGTGAAACCTATGGTTTTTTCAGTGAATATATATATATATATATATATATATATATATATATCTATATATATCTATATATATATATATATATATATATATATATATATATATATATATATTTATTTTTATTTTTTAAAACAAAGGACATCCGCACTCTGGAACCTTGTGAATTATTTATTTAACAGAGCCCAAGTCTGTCACATCGACGCGTTTCAGCCTCACAGCCTTGTTCACGGTGGGTGACGATACTTTTTACAGCTGTGTATATGTCATTTCCTGTGTGTTCCAAACCCTACCCATGGGTTTCTGGGATATGTAGTCCACAGTATTTTAAATAACAGAACACCTTGTGACAGATTTAAATTCGAAAGAAATTTTTCGTGAAATTACATAAGCACCGGCATTTATGTTTCATGCACTGTGCATGAGTCTCAATTAACCGTGTTAAACATATTAAAACAATAGTCGCTGTATAGTACACTTGGTATTACAGTTCGAAGGATCTAACCAATGGCGATCAAGTTCGAAGTACCCTTTGACGCTGTAACGATTCAGGCAACGCCCGTGAAGAAGGAGCAGGAGGCTCCGAAACCGGTCGGCGTGAAAAGCCTATGTCCGCAAGTTGTGTCATCTTCCGATTAAAAGTTCTGGTGAACAGCTGCTGTGGAGTGCGTTCCAATTTCTTTTGGGAACTCTTGGTTGATATATATATATATATATATATATATATATATATATATATATATATATATATTCCTCCCAGCTCTGCTCTGTAACCAGAGAAACAGCAGGCACTCCAGAAGCGTGTACACAATCAAGTTTTATTAATTGACACTGACCCCACCAATGGGGAAAAATTAGCACTACAGCGCCCAGCATGCAACGCACTGGAGTGTGCATGCTATTAAGGGAAAATAAGTTGTAGCGCGTTCAGGTTCCGCCTCTTTCCCCGCCTTATGATTAAGGTGCAGTGCACCGAAACGCGTCAGGGACTGTTATTGATTGGAAATGCTGATGCTGGTTCCATTAATTAAAGCTCGTTTGAACTTTCTTCTGCAGGAGTGGCGTCCTTGAAGCTCTGGGGCTTTTTGGAGGAATATCTATCTATATTATCTACTGGCGGTCGCCAGTAGATAGTTATAGTTAGGACCGAGTTCCCATAGGAAATCTGACAATTCTATTTTGAATAACTTTGGCGCCGGTTGACGAATCCTCGCAATATTTTCAAAACTAATGGGGCGCTCCGTTCAGCTCCTACCCTGAAAGTCTCGGGGTGATTTGTCAAGCGGGGGCTGAGAAAAAAGGGGGGTCCCAAAATGCATTTTCCCCATGCATTTTCCCATAGGACCTTTAGTCGAAGGTACAGCCCGAACGGCTGAACAGAATTAGTTGAAATTTGGCAAAGAGGTAGTCCTCTGGTCAGGCATGTGCCTTTTCCATATATGGTGTCAGTCTGTTCAGTAGTTCCTGAGAAAATTGCAGTTAAAGGTACATAAATATCTATAAGCGCGCACCATGCGCGCACCGTGCGCGCACGGTGCGCTCACCATAACGTGCGCAAGCGTAATTCTGATTGGTGGTTACATGTCAGTCAACATTCGAATCGGTCGAAATCAGGAAGTGTCGGCCGCCATTTTGTGTGTGACAGTGAAAAAGAAAGGTGGAGCATGTGAAAAGGGGGCAGGGTAGAGAGTTCCTGACCCCCTAGCCTTTGTCAGGGGGTCCCTGAAGGACCCCAAAGGTTGAAATTTTTTTTACATTTTTTTTTCAAAAAATCGTGGGGTGCGATTAAAAAAAACATTTTAAATGAGTCATTCCATATTACAGGATACAGTCAATCTATAACTATATACATAGGTAGTTTATTGTAAAGTAAATATATACCAAATATAATAATACATACATAAATTAGCATTTAAAAAACCTTACAAATTCACTTAAAAAACCATAGGTTTCACACTCGTTATAGTTAGGAATTAGCATTTACAAAACCTTGCAAATTCACTTAAAAAACCATAGGTTTCACACATGTTATAGTTAGCTGGACATTTCACTCGTAAAAAACCATTGAAATTCCCCCGTTATAGTTAGTTCAGATAACTATAACTCGCGCGACCGCCACTCTATCACAAGGATGATGTCATCAGTGATGTCATGAGTGATGTCACTGACCATGTCATGAGTGATGTAATATGTAACGTCATCAGCAGTGGATTGCGGTAGCGCGAGTTATAGTTATCTGATCTAACTATAACGGGGGAATTTCAATGGTTTTTTACGAGTGAAATGTCCAGCTAACTATAACATGTGTGAAACCTATGGTTTTTTAAGAAAATATATATATTAGCTTTGGCTTTTTCTGTGGAGGCATTGGTTACCAGGGAGTTCTCTGGTGCAACCGATATAAGCTACAAATTTTAGATCGATTTATCAGATCGAATTGTGCTGCACAGAATGTCTCATCAGTCTTGAAATTTTAAATTTCTTTGGCCAGCACACATGTGTTTTGAAAGCATTTGACTTTTATTTGTGGCTTTAGAATATATTGTAATATGAATCACACGATGAATTAATGCATTTAACTGTTTGCGCATTTGTACGAATGTATTTTATATAGTATGTTTTCTATATCTATTGTGATGATGTCATGATTAACCTTTGCACTTGCACTTTAAAAACTCTGGCTTCACGAGACAGCGTCATGTGATCAAGGCCTCTGGAAGGCCGAAACGCGTCATGGCAGCTACTGGGTTTTTGATTCAATAAAAACCACTAAGCACTTACTCTGGGTCCGTGTTCGTCTTTCGCGCTGGAATGCTGTGCGGTTGGTGAGGCGATTCTTTGTGGCATTCATTTCTCCGTTCTTTGCTTCTACGGAGTGTCACGGACCCCTTCTTCGTCTGGGCCGAGCAACAGGAAGCACCCTCCCGGTTACCCGGAAGTTCTACGAGCTCCTAGTCGGAGCAGATGCGAGTGCCCCCGGTCAGCCGACAACTACCCCTGCTGTAAGCCAGTGGCCAGCCGATTCGTGAGCAAGCGGCCGTGCAAATTGCCAAGGTAGGAGGTTTCTGGGCATTGTGAACCGGTGAAGAAGTGTGCGAACTTGCTTACGCTACTACCGCTATTCAGCGGTGTGTAGTGTTGGTGAAAGAATCTTTGATATATCATTTCCAACCCTAATATAATGGCTGCCGGCGCTGGGAGAAGCCGTGAGGAGGCGGCATTAGAAATGTTTGATGACTCACCCGGCACAGTTTCTGTGTCGGTCAGTACCCAGGAGGTCCCGAGGTCGGGCAATGCCGATTTGAAAGAACTTTTTAAGAAGCTGGAGAAAGCTATGCGTGTTGAAACTTCAAAATGGTGGGAGCACCGTTCCCTGTCGCGCTACTTGGAAGTCGGGCGTGTGCCACGTGGTTTGCGCATCATGCTGGCACCCAGCTATGAAAATCCTGACCCTCAAATGTTGGCAGATTGGGCGGAATGCAATCTACAGTCCTCTGCTAATCTATTGAGGATCTTAGTGAAATATGCTGAGAGTGATCGCTTGAAAATCCAAACCGTCATAGAGGATTTAAATGAGCAGATCAGTAAGCTGGGCCCCTCGGAAGCAGAAAAGAGGCTTCGGGAGGAAATGCACACCCGTTTGGATAAGGAAGAGGAATCCATCAAAAAACGCAAGGCCTTCAAGTTCCAAAGGGACAAAATTGACTATCAAAATGGCCAAATTTTTACATTTGCTAGGAAATTTGTCACCTACAAACAAAAAGCGCGCCAATATGCCACGGCGTCCACGTCAAGCAATCACGTGGGTCACATATCATCTTCCCTATCAGATCTAAGCTCTATTCCAGGAAGTGAATCGGAAAATGAGCATACCTCTACTAACAAAGAATTGGGGTTTACAAAACTTACCATGGGACAAGAGGTAGATTGTTTACGGCAGGACAGACGCCACACCTTAAGACCACGGGCGCAGAACACGAGAGCAGAAGGAGACGCAACAACGTCAAACGAAGGGAACGCAGGCAACACCGCAAGATCCAACAGCGGTTTAAAACCTCAGAGCGGCAAAAGAACACAGAAGCGATGGACTCGCAAACAATGATCCCAGCAGTTTCACCTTTAGCAGTCATTAACCTCACGGACATGCAGTTGAGTTCCAAGGAGGAGAAGATTTTGGCCCTTGGCCTTTCATTCTGTCCAGCGGACAACTTTAATTATGCGCAAACTCGCGTAGACATCTTTAAATTTACACGCAAATTAAAGCTACGTAAATTTTTCGAACTGAACAGAAATAAAATGGTCACCACACTGAGTGAAAACATCCCCTCAAGCCCTCCAGTAGGAACTGTGGGGGATTTTAATCTCCTTTGTGACCTGCAGCAGCTTCATGAGGAGGGTCGGATTCAGGATTCATCACAATGTGATCCTTTGCCTGTTACTAACAAACCAGGTGTGACTCCGTTTAAACCCAAGTCCACTTTCAATCCCATCATGGTTCATGATAATATAGAAATCTTTAATGAAAGAGTAACCTGCCAATTGAAATCATTGCACAAATCAGTCAACAGTGCTCGGCAGGCCCAACAACATTGGAATCATGGATACGGACAACTCATGAAGAAGATTCAAAAAGATGACAATATCATCGTCCGCCAATCGGACAAAGGAGGTAACGTGGTGCTATGGCCAAGACAATTGTATGTGGAAGAGGCCCTATTACATCTTAATGACAGAGCTTGCTACAAAAGAACAGAGTAGAAGGTGGCAAAAGCCGCTTGGAACGACTTCTATAATATGCTGTTGGCTTGGAAGAGTGCGGGCCTCCTCAGCATTGAGGAATTGAAGTTTTTAAAGGTCAATCACCCGATCATGCCGGTTTTCTACCTGATCCCCAAAATACATAAAAATGCAGCCAAACCGCCGGGAAGACCAATCATCTCGGCCAGGGGGAGTATTTTGGAAAAGACCTCATTGTACATTGATTTTTTCTTGCAGAAATATGTGAGGGGATTACCTTCCTATATACAGGATACAAACGACTTTCTGAGAAAAATCAGTGGCATCAAGTGGCAGGAGAATTTCTGGCTGATCAAATTGGATGTAACCGCCCTTTATACCAGTATACATCACCAAGATGGGATTAAGGCGGTGGAACACTTTCTTAAGACTGAACCGATCTACATGATGGACCATTGCAAAATGATATTAACTATGATTAACATCTGCCTCAACAATAACTATTTTCTGTTTCAGAATGTTGTATTCCAGCAATTGAGAGGCGTGGCAATGGGGGCTTGCTTTTCCCCAAGCTACGCGTGCTTGCACATGGGCATGTGGGAGGAGCAAGTCCTGCACAAAGAATATAGTGTTGTCATGGCTAATAACATCGTTGCCTGGCATCGCTATATTGATGATCTCTTCGTGGTCTGGAAGGGTTCCAAAACTTCAGCCTGTGACTTTATTCAAGCCATCAACATGAATCAGCTTAATTTACAGTTTACAGCTGTTTTAAGTCAGAGCCAAGTTAACTTTCTTGATGTGGAGGTCTTTATCTCTGAAGGAAGACTCCTCACCAAGCTATATCGAAAAGAAACTGCAGGCAACACTGTGTTGCATGCACTTAGCCACCATCCTGACCACCTTATACGCAGCATCCCTTATGGGGAGATGCTGCGCATAAAACGGATTTGTAGCACAGATGAGGACTGCAGGGTTGCTCAGGAACAGAGCAAGCTTAGGTTTCTTGCCAGGGGATATTCCCCTACTATTCTTGACAAGGCAATATCCCGGACTAGGGCTCTAGTCAGGGACCAAATCCTAGGTATCAACACCACAGATACGAGCCATGAGAGCATCCTTAGTCCTGCTTCTGTCCAGGATGACACATCTAGACTGATTGTAACCTACAGTCGCCAGCATAATAACTTGCGTAAAATTGTAAAGAAAAATTGGTCATTGATCCAACAAGACCCGGTGATCGGCAATAGCATAGCGAAGAATCCTGCCATCACTTTTCGCAAGGCACGCTCTATGAGCAATATGCTGGTCAAGAGTAGTCCGGAGCTCAAGAGCAATGCAAGTAATTGGCTGCAGGCCAGCAAGGGCTTTATTAAATGCTCTACTTGCAAGGCTTGTACCTTGGGCAAAAGCACGTCCAATTACACCTCTCCGTTTTCAGACATTCCCTGTAGAATATCCAAAAAACTCACTTGCAAGACAGATTTTGCAGTGTATGTGCTGGAGTGCACGTGTGGCCTGCAATATGTTGGGAGTACCAAATTGCAGGCACACAAGCGTATACTCCAGCACATGAGAGCCATCATTAACCATGATGCGTCTTATCCAGTAGCCAGGCACTTTGGTGAAAAGCACAACAGTAACCTTGAGAACCTCAGCTACTTTGTCATCGATACAATACCTCCACTGAGGCGCGGTGGTGACAGGGAAGCAATGCTTAGGTGATTGGAGACTAGGTACATCCTTGAGCTAGACTCGAAGGCACCTAACGGGTTAAATTCGAGTGAGGACTTCCATACCTGGCTGTAATAGCCCGTATTTGCTGTCTTTCGCTGACGTACTCTGAGTTACCCATTCTTAATACGTTTTTCTGCAGCTTCCACTATTTATTTAACCTCGGTTTTCCTCCTGAGTATATAGATTATCATGACAGCTTTATCCATCTAGCTGTTATGTATTTCATAAATTTGTTGTTGTTAATTTGTTGTTGTTTTTCTTTCTTATGTCCCCTCCTCTATATTCATCAGCACTTTCACAAGGAATAACTTTGTATATATGTATTTTTTAGATTGATCAGACCATCACTTTGCGCATTCTCTTTTATGCATGGGTTTTCAAAATTGTTTTTCTTATGTCTTGATTGATTGGAGGCAAGATTATGATTGAGTTTAACCGGATTGATCCAGTTATTATTAGCTTTGGCTTTTTCTGTGGAGGCATTGGTTACCAGGGAGTTCTCTGGTGCAACCGATATAAGCTACAAATTTTAGATCGATTTATCAGATCGAATTGTGCTGCACAGAATGTCTCATCAGTCTTGAAATTTTAAATTTCTTTGGCCAGCACACATGTGTTTTGAAAGCATTTGACTTTTATTTGTGGCTTTAGAATTTATTGTAATATGAATCACACGATGAATTAATGCATTTAACTGTTTGCGCATTTGTACGAATGTATTTTATATAGTATGTTTTCTATATCTATTGTGATGATGTCATGATTAACCTTTGCACTTGCACTTTAAAAACTCTGGCTTCACGAGACAGCGTCATGTGATCAAGGCCTCTGGAAGGCCGAAACGCGTCATGGCAGCTACTGGGTTTTTGATTCAATAAAAACCACTAAGCACTTACTCTGGGTCCGTGTTCGTCTTTCGCGCTGGAATGCTGTGCGGTTGGTGAGGCGATTCTTTGTGGCATATATATATATATATATATATATATATATATATATATGGCTGCTCCAAATGCACCAGAAACGAGTCACTCGCGGTCGGGTGCTGTAGTACGGCGGTGCAGCCGTATAAAATTAACGCTCCAAATCCTTTAAATTGTAAAGAATGTAAGCACTCACGGGTGGCGTGGCAACAGGTCTTTTATTCCCGGAACAGACGCGTTTCGGCAATCTGCCTTCCTCGGTGTTAACAACACACCGGGAAGCGCCATATTATATACATAGAATCTCCACGTGTCATAGTATGATAGACATAAACAGAGGACAGCGTAAAGTGTAGGTGGAATCACCGGCGCCATCTTGTAATGTATCAATATACATATATACAGTGCAAGTCATACAATATATACATTATATACAACGTAGATTTAAAGGCGTTCCGAAATTTACTCGGTGGCTGTGATATTCACTTGAAATATACGCCGAAATCAAATATAGATCAAACATCAAATTAATGTATCACTGAAAGATGGCTGCCATACCACCTCTATTCATGATTAAGCCGTGTATCGGCAGTGCTCGTGATGATGCCGTGTATCGGCTTACACTGGCTGTCAAAACCTCCATAATTTAATGTACAGTACAATTAATCTCGTCTTGACACAAATAGCAAATAGGTAATCAAAACGGCCCGCAATAGCAGGTCGCTACAGTCAGAGGACAAAGTTCACACAACCTCCGCTAAATATCCTCACCAACATATTATTCTAAATAACATATTAATTTCCCAAGTGTACTGACAACTCTTCATTACTGTTAAGACCTGACGGAAACTTTGACTGGAGGTCAATAATATAGCGTGATTCTAACCTCCGCAGTTTCTTCAGGCGGTCGCCACCTCGGATATTTTCTGGGACAAAGTCTAGACCGAAAAACTGTAAAACATTCTTACAACTCGGATGTTTTTCTTCATAATGTCTCGCTACAGGGTAAGAGGCATCCCCTTTCAATATCGCCCTCCTATGTTCTAGTATTCTGATTTTCAACGAGTGAATTGTACTGCCTATATACAATAGGCCACATGGGCAAACGAGACAATAGACTGCATAGGGGGTACTGCAGGTTAAGAACTTTCTAATAGGCTTTTTTAAATTCACATTGGGTATAGTGTAATTAAGAACTCTATGGCTATTAGAGCAAGCCTTACACTTACCACACGGAAAGAAACCTTGCATGTGTTTCAAGGTACCCTGCTGTAATGTTTGTTTGGTTAAATGACTACTAACTAATCTATCTTTTAATGACCTTGCCTTTTTATAGGTTATCATTGGATAGTCAGGAATATCCTCCCCTATGATAGCATCACTTTTCAAAATATGCCAATTTTTTCTTAACATCCTTTTCAAGAAATTAGACTCTGCAGAGTATGTCGTGATCATTCTGAATTTACCTTCATGTGTATCGACAGAATCTTTCCTTATAACTGTCTTCTCTTCTAGCAAGTGTTGTCTAGGAATTCCCCTAACTTTATTGAGTGTTGTCTCCAGTAATGCCTGCCCATATCCTCTGATACGAAATCTATTTACACATTGCCTAGCTGCCAATTCAAAATCACAGGTTCTGGAGCTGTTACGTTTTAATCGTAACAGCTCCCCATAGGGTATACTCTGTATCAGTTTGGGGGGATGATTGCTGGTCGCAAAGAGGATCGAATTGCCTGCTGTGGCCTTACGGTACAGGGATGTTTCTAATCTACCTTCAGAAATAAACACCTTTAGGTCCAGATAGTCCACTGCCACTGGACTTACTGTACCCGAAAAGTGTAAATTGAGGTTATTCATATTAAGATCCTCAATGTATCCTTCCGCTGATTCAGTGGTTCCCTCCCAAACAATGAACAGGTCATCGATATAACGATACCATGCTTTAACCTGGCCTGTCACTTCTCCTCTTACATAGGTTCGGGACACCTGCTCCTCCCACCAGCCCACCAACAAGTTGGCGTAGCTGGGGGCGAAACAAGTGCCCATCGCAGTCCCTGAGATTTGTTTATAGTACTGATCACCAAATAGAAAAATATTATTTGAAAGGCAAAAGCTTGTAAATTCAATCAACATAGCATTATGTTCCGCATATCTCAATTGTCGTCTATTGAGGAAAAACTGGACGGCTTTAATCCCATCTTCATGTTTTATACATGTGTACAGACAGACCCATAGTCTCCTCACAAGGGAGTTTAACAGAACATATGTCCATGTTTATCGACCACTTTTTGTTCCCATTCGTGTCACAATTAAAATCATATGTGAGAGACACGAAAGACTTTTTGAGGAAATTGAATAGCCTTAATTGGGACTCCAAGTATGTTTTAATGGTATTGGACATTACCAGTCTGTACACATGTATAAAACATGAAGATGGGATTAAAGCCGTCCAGTTTTTCCTCAATAGACGACAATTGAGATATGCGGAACATAATGCTATGTTGATTGAATTTACAAGCTTTTGCCTTTCAAATAATATTTTTCTATTTGGTGATCAGTACTATAAACAAATCTCAGGGACTGCGATGGGCACTTGTTTCGCCCCCAGCTACGCCAACTTGTTGGTGGGCTGGTGGGAGGAGCAGGTGTCCCGAACCTATGTAAGAGGAGAAGTGACAGGCCAGGTTAAAGCATGGTATCGTTATATCGATGACCTGTTCATTGTTTGGGAGGGAACCACTGAATCAGCGGAAGGATACATTGAGGATCTTAATATGAATAACCTCAATTTACACTTTTCGGGTACAGTAAGTCCAGTGGCAGTGGACTATCTGGACCTAAAGGTGTTTATTTCTGAAGGTAGATTAGAAACATCCCTGTACCGTAAGGCCACAGCAGGCAATTCGATCCTCTTTGCGACCAGCAATCATCCCCCCAAACTGATACAGAGTATACCCTATGGGGAGCTGTTACGATTAAAACGTAACAGCTCCAGAACCTGTGATTTTGAATTGGCAGCTAGGCAATGTGTAAATAGATTTCGTATCAGAGGATATGGGCAGGCATTACTGGAGACAACACTCAATAAAGTTAGGGGAATTCCTAGACAACACTTGCTAGAAGAGAAGACAGTTATAAGGAAAGATTCTGTCGATACACATGAAGGTAAATTCAGAATGATCACGACATACTCTGCAGAGTCTAATTTCTTGAAAAGGATGTTAAGAAAAAATTGGCATATTTTGAAAAGTGATGCTATCATAGGGGAGGATATTCCTGACTATCCAATGATAACCTATAAAAAGGCAAGGTCATTAAAAGATAGATTAGTTAGTAGTCATTTAACCAAACAAACATTACAGCAGGGTACCTTGAAACACATGCAAGGTTTCTTTCCGTGTGGTAAGTGTAAGGCTTGCTCTAATAGCCATAGAGTTCTTAATTACACTATACCCAATGTGAATTTAAAAAAGCCTATTAGAAAGTTCTTAACCTGCAGTACCCCCTATGCAGTCTATTGTCTCGTTTGCCCATGTGGCCTATTGTATATAGGCAGTACAATTCACTCGTTGAAAATCAGAATACTAGAACATAGGAGGGCGATATTGAAAGGGGATGCCTCTTACCCTGTAGCGAGACATTATGAAGAAAAACATCCGAGTTGTAAGAATGTTTTACAGTTTTTCGGTCTAGACTTTGTCCCAGAAAATATCCGAGGTGGCGACCGCCTGAAGAAACTGCGGAGGTTAGAATCACGCTATATTATTGACCTCCAGTCAAAGTTTCCGTCAGGTCTTAACAGTAATGAAGAGTTGTCAGTACACTTGGGAAATTAATATGTTATTTAGAATAATATGTTGGTCAGGATATTTAGCGGAGGTTGTGTGAACTTTGTCCTCTGACTGTAGCGACCTGCTATTGCGGGCCGTTTTGATTACCTATTTGCTATTTGTGTCAAGACGAGATTAATTGTACTGTACATTAAATTATGGAGGTTTTGACAGCCAGTGTAAGCCGATACACGGCATCATCACGAGCACTGCCGATACACGGCTTAATCATGAATAGAGGTGGTATGGCAGCCATCTTTCAGTGATACATTAATTTGATGTTTGATCTATATTTGATTTCGGCGTATATTTCAAGTGAATATCACAGCCACCGAGTAAATTTCGGAACGCCTTTAAATCTACGTTGTATATAATGTATATATTGTATGACTTGCACTGTATATATGTATATTGATACATTACAAGATGGCGCCGGTGATTCCACCTACACTTTACGCTGTCCTCTGTTTATGTCTATCATACTATGACACGTGGAGATTCTATGTATATAATATGGCGCTTCCCGGTGTGTTGTTAACACCGAGGAAGGCAGATTGCCGAAACGCGTCTGTTCCGGGAATAAAAGACCTGTTGCCACGCCACCCGTGAGTGCTTACATTCTTTACAATTTAAAGGATTTGGAGCGTTAATATATATATATATATATATATATATATATATATATATATATATATATATATATATATATATATAAAGCTTCTCCCGACCCCGCAGAGACAGACTTTCCAGCAGGATAGACAAGCAGGCGGCACAGCGTGGTGAGTTCCCAGGATCTTTATTTGTTTTTTATAATATATAATTCTTCCATATGGTGCAAAACAAAGTGACCTATGCGTTTCGGCGTGAGCCTTCAATAGCGTCATAGAGTTTTTCAGCTGGAGTATACATTTAAAGAGGCATGCCATCCCCACCACCAATTAAAATACAGCAGCTCATTGAAGTATTTCAAATCTCTTACAAGTCTAAATGACATTTTTACATTCATTACTATTTGTTTCAACTCACAAACTTATTATCCTACGTGGATTTCCTTCTCCAGTAAAATTACTGTAATGGCATTCCTCAAGGTGTCTATTTGCATGTATTTCAATAAAGAATCATTGACTAGAACAACGTCTCCAAATCTCAAGGTACTAGTCCTCTATTTATGGTTCTAGTCTTTTCTTATTGTTCCTTTATATTTCAAATCATGTTCATGGAAAATGCCGGTAAAGTACCCATCACACCATAAACCTTGAAACTCAATACCTTAAGTCATCCAGTCCTGTACATTCTATATCCCTGCATCCTCTGTTACCAGGTACCTTTCTATATATATTCGATGTTTATTGTTTTACAAGTAACTCTCAGTTTTTAGGTCTCGCGAGCCAAAGGCTCGAAGAGACATTTTGTATATGGGCTTCAAAAAGTGCTACCAGGCCAGCCTAGAGCTACAGTGCATGTGCGCGGGCGCGCGCTTGCACTGCTTACTTTCACTTTCTCGGCCGCTTTGATCGCGATCACGATCACTTTCACTTTCGCGGCTTTGCTGCGCAGACCCAGCCTCCTCTGCCGGCACACCCACTGTTTTCATTGATTCACCTTCAACGCCACTTGTTGCTTCTTACTTTCCTACCCTTTCTCCTCTACCTTCCTCTCCTTTTAATCTGCCTTCACCGTATATCCTTTGCTCTCCTCCCTTCCTTCTTTACAACCTTCCTTACTTTTTTCATCCTTCCTTCATCCGCTTTCTCGTCTATGCCTTCCATTCTTAAAATGTACGCGGAGTCTGCGCAGTGTCTGCGGGGCTCATGCGCTTCGTCCTCTCCAGCATCAGAGCGGTCTGCTTCAGACGGAGAACGGCTCTCACCCTCTTTGTCCACCTCCATTATTGTGCGTGGTTTTTGACATCCGCGTCACCACCCATTTGGCGATTCCTTCATATTTATCCTTGGATATCCCTTGTTTCCCTCTGTGTGTTTTTTTTTTGGGTCAGTCCCCCCAGGGCACAAGCAGGCATCCACTTCTGTCTTTTTTGCTCCGATCAGCTGTCCTGACAGAAGTGGATGCCTGCTTGTGCCCCGGGGGAACTGACACCAAAAACCGTATTTGGTCAACTTTTTGATGAGGAACGGGGAAGGGGCCTTTCATTGCTGTTATGATGTATGTTACTTTATATTCTCTGAGAAGATTCGACATTTATTTCAGGGAATGCAGAGATTTTTTCGAGGAGAAGTGAGCAATAACACCGCTCCTTGTCAGTCTGTAACTGGGCGTTCATTATGAAAGAATTTAGATTATCCAGTCGCGATTCTATCTTCTTCACGTTCTTTGCCAGGGACTGTAATATTACAATCTGAGAGTCCATTTAGTCAGCATGCACCATTGCCACCTAGCCCATGGTTGTTAGTGTGGTGTCAATGACCGACCACCAGTTCTGTATCTGTAAGTTCATGACTGGTGTGTCAAAGGTGGACTTTTCGTTGTTAACCACTGAGCCAGGGTTATCCACCCTATCTTTCTGTACCAAAGGGGCTTTGTTGCACCTGAGAGATTCTGAGTCCAAGCGGGATCTAGGCTCCTTCTGAGACCCTCAAGTGGGTGAGTGATGAGATTGTTAATTTTTCCGTTTCGTTGTTTTTAATTTATAACGTTCATGACCACTATTACTTGACTGGAGGCCTAGTGGGTCCGTTACCGATAACAATTCTTCATCTCTTATGTACGGTTCCTCAGGTCTAATGAAACTAAAGTCTGTGCCATTGTGTTTTGATTAGGATTGCACGCACACACACACAACCACACACACACAACCACACACACACACAACCACACACACACACCCCACACACACACACACACACAACCACAACACACAACCACACACACAGAGAACCACACACAAAACCACAAACACACACAAAACCACAAACACAACCACATACAACCACAACCACACACACAACCACACACACACACAATCACACACATACAACCACACACACACCCCACCACACAACCACACACACACAATAACACAAACACATAACCACACACACAATAACACAAACACAACCACACACAACCACAACACACAACCAACCACACACACAACCACACACACACACAACCACACACACACACACAACCACACACACACACACAACCACACAACCACACACAACCACACAACCACACACACACACACACCACTCACACACACAACCACAACCACCCACAACCACAACCACTCACACACACAACCACAACCACCCACAACCACCCACAACCACACACAAACCCCACAACCACACACAACCACACACAAACCCCACAACCACACACACAAACCCCACAACCACACACCCACAAACACACACACAAAACCATGCACACACACAAACCCCACCACACAACCACACACACAAAACCATACACACACACAAACCCCACCACACAACCACACACACAATAACACAAACACATAACCACACACAGAATAACACAAACACACACACAACCACAACACACACAACCACAACCCACCCTCCCCCCCACACCCACACACACAACCACAAGCACACACACACACAATAACACAAACACACAACCACACACAACCACAACTACACACACAACCACAACAGCACACAACCACACACACACACAGAACCACACACAAAACCACAAACACAACCACTTACAAACACACACAACCACACACACACACACACCACCACACACAAACCCCACAGCCACACACACAAAACCACACACACAATAACACACACATAATCACACAAACACACACCCAACCACAACACACACCCAACCACAACACACAACCAACCACAACCACACTCAACCACACACACACAACCACACAAAACCACACACACACACACACCACACACACACACACACAACCACACACACACAACCACACACAACCACAAACACACACAACCACAATAACACAAACACACAACCACACACACACAATAACACAAACACACAACCACACACACAACCACAAACACAAAACCACAAACACAACCACAACCACACACAACCACACACGACCACAACCACACACACACAACCACACCCACACACAACCACACACACAAACACAACCACACACAATAACACAAACACACAACCACAATAACACAGAACCACACACACAACCACACACAAGCACACACAATAACAGAAACACACATCCACACACACATCCACAACTACACACGCAACCACAACACACACACTACTACACACACAATCACAACACCCACACCCAGCCACACACACAACCACAAACCGTTTTCTGGCTGTCAGCATAAATACACTGTCACCAAACACGATGAACACCTTGGGAAAGTTTGTGAAGTCACCCCCAACTTTGAAACCCCTTGTTGTAGCGGAGTGTGTGCTGTACACATGGCAATACCTTGACACAGCGGACTGTTGCAAGGAATGCTTTGAGCCTCGGAGGCTGACAGACCTCAGTCTGTGCATTAGTTCACCCCGTCTTGGCACTGCATAAAAACAGGATGCCCACTGTCCAACATGAAGTGAGACATTGTGATCGGGGCTGGAGATGCTGTTTAGCAATCTGCTTAGAACATTGTGTTTCATTTAGGGCATTAAACATAAAGGAGCACTGGCAATGCTGATAAAATGGATTTCATTTTGAGTAGTGACTAAAACTTTTTAAAAAGCCTGCTGTACTGAAACAAGCATTTGCAATGCAATAGGTCTCGCATTTGCAAAAGTTTCAGCTATTGACATTGTTCATGACAATGCCTTTTTAATCTATTTTATAAAACAAACACATAAATAAATGGCATTATCATTTACAATGCCAATAGCTAGTGTTGCATTATTATTAACAATGCCAACTGCTCACACTTTTATAATGCGAGACCTATTGCATTGCAAATGCTTGTTCTTTTTCTCATTACTTCCTTTCCCTCACATTCAACAGTACTTACAAGTACATATAAGAGGGGGAATCCACTAGGGTCGGCACCACTCCTCATTACCTAGCGCCTGGGAACATACATAACCTCTTTTTCTCTGTTGCATTGCACTGTCTTAGCATTGTATATATTTTACTGGTGACGTTTTTACCTGCTTTACTTCGGGGCTGTGTCCTTGAACTCTCGGTGTCCCTGCCCGATCCGCCGCGGCAGCATTGCCGTTTGAGCGGCGGGAGAAAACACCTCATTTACCCGGTACCCACTTCCGGCAGGACGCGGTCTAGTCGTCCGCCGGAAGGGAAGGTACTTAACCACACATGTGTCATACGCGCAGCGGACGAGCGCAGTGGGCGCGCCGGATGCGCGTCGAAGGCGCGCCTAAGGCAAGCCCGTCTGCGCCCGTCCGCGGCCGACCGGGGCACGGGGCCATACCCCCTGGCAGTCTCTTATTACCTCATACGTACACCAAGGAGGAGCTCACTAATCTTCGTACGCAGATCGGTAAGGAGTGTGAGCATGATATTGATTTAAATAATTACGACCAGGAACAGCCTTGTAGGCATTGTGGATACACCCTGAGCAAGTACACCACAAGGAGCCTTTCTGGTGCTCCCACTGCATTGGGTAACAGCAGGAAGATTAACTGCGCCTTGCTCAACTGCAGGTCCCTCAAAAAACATAGGTTAGAGATCCATGATCTCCTGATTGATAACAGATGGGATATGCTGTTTCTAACAGAGACCTGGCTTAATGAGGACTCGGATCCTGAATTAGCGGAGGCTCTTCCCCACGGTTATAAAATCTGTAGGCAGGACAGACCCAGCGGGAGAGGGGGGGGCATTGCTATAATCTACAGGGAGAGTGTTAAATGCACCCTAGAGTCCGCTAATATTGCAGACAGTGAAACAGGAGCCTTCACTATCTCGACTGACACCAACATGGTTATCAAGGGTCTATTAGTGTACAGACCTCCTGGTGCCAGTAAGGCCTTCACTGATAGTCTTGTACATAATACCATTTCCTCAGCCATGCGCTTTAATAAATATTTCCTGCTAGGCGACTTCAATCTCCATTTTGAAGATGTTAATAACAAAGCAGCACAAGAAATGCGGCAAGAGCTGCATACTATGCAGCTTGAACTATGCTCTACCCTTCCCACACATTGTCTAGGGCATCAACTAGATGCCATTTTCAGTAATTGGGATAATATTAAGCAAGAATCCCCCATACCACTGATATGGACAGACCACTTCCTTGTCCCATTCTGGTTCCATGTGAGGGCTCATAATAATCAGAGCCAAACCACTGGCAACAGGAGAAGACAAAGGAAATGGCCTAAATTCTCTCATGATAGGTTCAGGGACAGCTTTAGCCTGGAAGGTCCCCCCACTGTGTTGGGCATTACACTTAATGAGGCTTGCGCAACTTTGGATGCACACATTACACTTGCTCTGAATTCAGCAGCTCCCTGGTCTAATAAGGGCCCGGTGCGATTAACAAAATCAGCACCTTGGTTCAATGTGGAACTAAAAGAAGCCAAAGCTGCTTGCAAACGGGTAGAGCGAGCCTGGAGAAGGGCCTACCTACTAGAAGAAGGAACGCAGTATAAAGTCTGCCTCAAGAACTATCATGCTCTGATCAGGAAAACCAAGGCAGCGTTCTATACCGATCGTATCGACAGAGCTAAATGCTCTACCAAGGAGCTATTCATGATCTATAAAGAGATCTCAACACTAGCCTTTACGGATGAACAGGCGGGCGCCTCTGCGCAAGCCTGTAACAAAATCGCTGAGTTCTTCCAAAAAAAGGTGTTGGACATTTATTCCACCTTTCCTTGTGATGCCAGAACGGGCTCCAATAAGCCCCCCCCCCACGAGGAAGTCAGCTGGGGGGAAGAGAAGGAAGGCTGCATCAGTCAGTTCCATGTTCCTGAGGAGGAACTTCTGATGACAGTAGCGAGGGGAATTAAATCTGGCTCCCCCAGGGATCCTGCACCGGCCAGAATATTGGCTAGTTCTATGAGTTTCTTAGCCCCCTATGTTAGACACATACTCTCCCTATCCTTCGACGCAGGCAAGGTTCCGCCTGGGTGGAAACAAGCAGTTGTGCTACCCCTAAAAAAAAAACCTCAAATTAGTGCCATTCAGCTTAACAATCTACGCCCGATCTCCCTCTTACCCTTCTTTTCCAAACTAGCCGAAAAATTGGCCAACCAACAACTCACAACACATATAGAGGCGAATGGCCTCTTACATACTAGCCAGTCAGGCTTTCGTGCTCACCACTCCACGGAGTCAGCTCTACTCTTTTCCACAGAGGCGCTGAGGAAACATGTGGATGAAGGGCAAGTAGCAGCACTGATACTTCTCGACCTCAGTGCCGCCTTCGACACTGTGGCACACCACACCTTGCTACAGTGTCTGAAGAGAGGGGGAGTGACGGGAAAAGCGTGGCTATGGCTAGAATCATTCCTGACTGACCGCAGTTTCTATGTGGAGCAAGGGGGCTACAGGTCAGATGTCTTTGATCTCAGGCAGGGAGTCCCTCAAGGCTCTAGCCTCAGCCCCACCCTGTTCAACTTATATGTTACACCTGTGGCGCTCATTGCCCGAGCGGTATGGGGTTGAGGTAGTAACATATGCCGATGATACTCAGCTGGTTGTTGCTCTGACCCAGCCAGCTGAGCAGGCTGCTAGAAAGTTTACTTCCTGTCTTCAAGACCTCTCAGTTTGGATGGCCAGCAATTGCCTCCGCCTGAACGGTGATAAGACAGAGGTACTTATCGTCGGCAGATCTCCCTCAGTTTGGACCTCGGCCTGGTGGCCGCAGGCCTTGGGACCTCTACCGCTCCCAAGGGATCAGGTGAAGAATTTAGGCTTTTGGATTGATTCAAACCTGACTTTTGATTACACTCCCGGTGTGTCTCTGGCACCTGCTTTGCTATCCTTCGTAAGCTGAGAAAGACGCTCGATTTGCTCCCGGAATCAGCTAGGAAAACCCTGGTACACGCCCTAGTCACCTCCAGGTTGGACTATGGGAACGTACTTTATCTGGGAGCAAATGCAAGCTGCCATCGTAGACTCCAGACTATCCAAAATGCCGCCGCTCGCTTGGTACTCCGGCTACCAAGAAAAGCTCCTTCGAAAAAAGCCTTGGAGAAATTACACTGGCTTCCTATTAAGGAACGAGTTGATTTCAAGGCCTTATGCATTGCCCACAGGATAGTTCAGGGGAAATGCCCGGGCTTCTTGCGCAATCTGCTCCTTCCTTATATTCCTGCTCGACAGTTGCGCTCCCTTGATGCTGGACTCCTCTCAGTCCCCAGAATAAAGAAGGCTAGGATGGGAGGAAGATCGTTCCGCTCCTTAACTGCCCGTAGATGGAACACCCTCCCCCCCCGACTACGGGCAGAATCATCAGAACTGATTTTTCGGAAGGAGCTGAAGACGTTTCTCTTCCCCAAGGGCTAACTATCTGCTTTTGGTTTTGTTGGGTGGGTGCTGCTGCAATCCTGATAGCGCGGGGACACACTGGTAAGTGTAACCAGGCGCTCCACAAATTCAGAAATAATAATAAAAGGATAATGGAGGGCCTGGAGTGGGTGTAGGTGGAGAAAGCAAGATAGGGATAGGGTTTATAGACAGGCAAATCCAGTCTAGTGAATGATAACAACATATTCTTAGGAAATATATTGATAGAGGTCATTACCTCTGGCTCTACAATCTGATCCTCCTTTACATTCTTTTAATTCTCCTCTTTCTTTTAATAATACATCCATTCCCCATTCCTCTTTCTCTACAAGAGGTCTACTTAAGGATTTTGTAATTTCAAAAGAGGACATCAAGGAGTACATGATATATTAATACTAAAATTCAAAACATCACACTTAGAAGCACACTCAAAGTGCAAAGTGCAAAATAGTCTGTCTCTTAATACTGTAAGGTGCTCTCTCAATATATATTTCCAATCCTCACAACACAGTCCTCATGATCTAGAGCCTAACTAGAGAGCCCATATGAATTGAAATTGCCACTGTGACCAAGACGTCTGGAATGCCGAAACGTGTTGGGTGATTTATCTGCACATGCCATGCTTGTTATGTTAAACAAGTAAATAAAGGAGACTACGGTATTGCATACCTTGGAGTGCACGTCACTCTTTTGCAGTCAATAAAAAACATACATGGTGTCAAAACCGGTATTGCGCATACTGCAGTGTTCTAAAATCATATTTCTGCAGAGGCATCTAAACTCATTTAACATGCTCAGTCACGGTTGCACAATTTTTTATATTCTGTCTATTGGAGGTAAAAAAAAATCTGTAATAAAGTAAAGTGACAACATTTACAGGGAGAGGATAGAAGTCATTACATAATAATGTATGTGACTTTTAGATAAGCCCACTGGAGGGCTTAATAATAGTAAAATCGAATTAGACGTGGAACAAAACTTTGCCGTATGATAATAAAAAATGAAAGGAGGAAAAAAATATTCAAGGTTTGGATCCTTTTTAAACAGTGGGAATCGGAGCTCCGATTTATAAAAGTTTAAACTGGGAAGCAGTCAGAATATAAAATATCGTGAAACCGTGACTGAGCATGTTAAATGAGTTTAGGTGCCTCTGCAGAAATATGATTTTAGAACAATGCAGTATGCGCAATACCGGCCCTGATAAAATGAATAACACATATATAAATAAATAAATACACTCAATAAAGTTTTGGTTGAAACCGCGAAGTAAAAATTAATTCCTCTCGGCTAATAAAAGGTTATTAGGAAAAGAACAACGATAACATATCATAAGGGAAAACGAACGTATCTGATTGACACAATATGAGACAATTGATGTTATAGATATACAATCTTCTGTGATATGTGACTGCCGTTTTTTAAAAACAAAATGTTTTGACACCATGTATGTTTTTTGTTGACTACAAACACCAGAAGTCTGTGCAACTATTGAGTGACATCAGAAGTCACATGTTTGGCATCTCACTTTTTATAGGGTGATTTGAATGTGTAATATCAACCGTGACCAAGTTATCTGTGGATAACGAAACGTGTCGGTATTTCCTTTGAAACTGGATGCTATCAAATAAATAAAGAAAATTGGGGCAACAAAGAATCCTGTGAGTGCATACTGATTGTTTTCTTGTGAAGGAAACTGTTGACGAATAAATTACGGCATGGCTCTGCTGAGGTTCCGCACGGAGGAATGAATCGCCAGGGGTCCACGAAATTGAGCTTAGCTGTGGAAAAAAAAATAATAAAAAAAAAAATAAAATAAAATAAAATATATATATCAAAACAAGAGTTCGATCAGGCAAAAGGCTGTCAGTCGGGCGGTCCGCACTCAGGGTATCGGAAACCCTGTATCTATTATTCCACTACTTCCCGAATTACGGAAATATTACGGACACAGAGGCAATTGCAGCAAAGGGTTTATTTAGGCTGCATAGCAACGCGTTTCAGCTTTCGCCTTGATCACGCTATGTGACAGGCGTTTTTTGCACGTTATTTTAAAAGCAGTGTCAAAACATACAAGACAGACAAAAAACGTTCCAATAACCATGTGAAAACGGCGGCCATCTTGTAATATGTAGTCTTACATTATTTTCTTTTCAATTACTATCATTGCATTAATTGTGCATATTTCAGGGGACAATTAAAGAAATGAAAAAACAAACAAAATCGATCGACAGTCAATGTACATAGATCCTGATAAATAATGCACCTTTGTTGTAAACATTCTTACGAAAATTTCATTGAAATGAAGATCGAGTTTGAATCTTGCCCAAGTGGGCATAGGTAACCACTGTTGATGAACACAATGTCTATATTGCAAAGATTTCATTAAAATCAGATTGGATCAAATTAAATCCTGCCCCAGTGGGCATAGTAACCGTTAAAATCTTCATTGCAAAACTGAATAATAATTGTTACAATTTGGCCTTTACAGAACAAATCAGTACTACTGAAATTGAATTTTTGGATATTCAAATTGAAATCAAGGACTGCGGTATGCATACCAAACTATTCCGTAAAAAAACTGCAGGAAATAGTATTTTAAGTGCGTTGAGTTCACACCCAAAAAAACTGATACAAAGTATTCCGTTTGGCGAACTATTACGGGCCAAAACGAAATTGTAGCTCTGAGACGGGATACCAAAAAGAAAAACAGACTATGATACAACGATTCAGGGAAAGGGGCTATGGAAAAAGAACGATCTCTGAGGCCTGTAAAAAAGTAGAGGCAGTTACACGGACTCAGCTATTACATCCAGATAAAAAGATCAAGGATACAAATATACTAAGATTTATCACCACCTATTCGGGGCAAGCAAGGGATGTAAGGATGACACTTAAGAAACATTGGCATGTGTTATTAACTGACTCTCATCTCAAACAACATCTAAGTAACTGTCCTCAGATTACGGTCCTTAAGAGATGAATTAAGTCCCAACCTGGTAACTAGTATGAATGGATCGAAACAGAGTGGCAGAGCAGGCTTTCGATGCTGTAGGAACTGCAAAGCGTGCAGTAACAGCATTGATTACACGACACTGAATATTTTCAGCAGTAAAAATGAATTTGTGATTAAAAAATCTCTGACGTGCAACACCACCTATTGTGTATATGCATTAATCTGTCCTTGCAGTAAGGCCTATATAGGGAGCACAATCCATCGTGCTAAAAAACGAGTACTGGTACATATCAGGGCTATCCGCCACAATAACAGACAATACCCGGTAGCACGACACTTCTTTGACACTCATATGCAGAATGAGAAATTTCTCAAAATGGTAGTCATTGATGCTGTTGGTGAAAATGTCCGAGGTGGAAACAGATTATTAACTTTACGTAAGTTGGAGTCTAGATACATTATAGATCTTGAAACCATGGCCCCCTTGGGTTTAAACTCCAATGAAGAATTGTCTGTACATCTGCATAAGTAAAAATGTAGCTGTGGAATACTGAATTGAATGATTTTAGACAATCAGATTTTAATTAGGTCATTTTTTGTTTTTTACTTTCAGGTTTTTTGCACTTTTTCTTGTTGGCTGGCTATCTAAACAACTTGATATCATGATATTTCGAGGAGATAATAGCATTAATTGATGATACATTATGGACTTGGAAGAGAATCTCTTAATGTGACCGACTGTTGCATATGGATATGGACACAATATAAGTAACTCTGTTTGGTGACTAATGCCCACTTGGGCAGGATTTAGATTTAATTGGATTTTTTTCCAATGACGATTTTTTCTAATGCCATTTTTTGCAATCAGACATTGTATTCACAACAGAGGTTACTATGCCCACTGGGGCAGGATTTAATTTGATCCAATCTGATTTTAATGAAATCTTTGCAATATAGACATTGTGTTCATCAACAGTGGTTACCTATGCCCACTTGGGCAAGATTCAAACTCGATCTTCATTTCAATGAAATTTTCGTAAGAATGTTTACAACAAAGGTGCATTATTTATCAGGATCTATGTACATTGACTGTCGATCGATTTTGTTTGTTTTTTCATTTCTTTAATTCTCCCCTGAAATATGCACAATTAATGCAATGATAGTAATTGAAAAGATAATAATGTAAGACTACATATTACAAGATGGCCGCCGTTTTCACATGGTTATTGGAACGTTTTTTGTCTGTCTTTTATGTTTTGACACTGCATTTAAAATAACGTGCAAAAAACGCCTGTCACATAGCGTGATCAAGGCGAAAGCTGAAACGCGTTGCTATGCAGCCTAAATAAACCCTTTGCTGCAATTGCCTCTGTGTCCGTAATATTTCCGTAATTCGGGAAGTAGTGGAATAATATATATATATATATATATTAACATAAATATATATCACTAATGAAAGAAATACCATTAATATGAAAAAGTAAACATTGCATTTATCAGCCAAATAATATAAACATTAAAAAATAAAAATATTTGAAACAAACTTTCAAAAATAAACAACAATAGCAAAAGAGTTGTTCTTCGAAAGAGCAAAACTACAAAAAGTGTTGGACTTTTAAGGGGTTCATTTACTTTTCCCTCTCCAGTAAAAGCAAAGGCAGGGTAAAGTGCTGGACTTTGAACTGGTTAGATTTACTATTCCCACTCCACCATAAGCAACAGTTTAGAAATGTTGGACTTTGGAGGGGTTAGATTTACTATTCCTACTCCTATCTAAGCAACAGTATGGAAAGTGTTGGATTTTGTTGGGTATGGGGATAGAGTTTCCATTCCCACTCCAACATAAGTAAAACCTACTCAAATGTAAGCAACAGTAGGTAACGTGTTGGACTGTGCAGGATTACAGTTACTATCATCACTCTAATCTATGCAACTGTATTGAAAGTGTTGGAATTTTGGGAGGTTGGATTTACTATTTCCACTTCAGTACAAGTAACAGTAGGGAAAGTGTTGGACTTTGGATCAGTTAGATTTACTATTCTCACTCCAAAATAAGATGCAGCATGGAAAGTGTTGGCATACATACCTCCAACTCCTAATGTTTTTTTAAAAAACTAAACAAAAAATTGTTAAAACATTTTCAAAATAGATAACATATACTATAAAAAATTATAAAAATAAATGTACATATACAATGATTATACAGAAAAATATTGATATACATTTTAAAAAAATACACATCCCCCCTACTACCTAAAAAACCCACAAACCCCAAAAATATTGCATCCATTTTAACTAAAACAATAATAAATTTAAATCAATAATTCAATAAAATAACCAACGTTAAAGCCATAAATAAATATCAAATACATTTTACAAATTTGAATATTAAACACTCCAATAAATGAAGTAAAAATGTATTAAAATACAACAAATAATTTACATACCATTCAATTAAAGAATTTACATAATTTATTACCAATTAAATATTACATTTACATACAAAAGTAATTTGTAGAAAAAATATATAATTTAAATAACTTCTATCCTATTCCTATACAAACTGAACAGCCTGCTAATAAAAAATACATTTGTAATTAAACTGCACAAAAATAAAATATAAATAAAAAATCGCAAAACACACTTAAATTATTAAAATAACAGTTAATCAAAACAGTGTTTTACAGTTTTAGAATTTCTTTTATTATTTTCAGAAATAAACATAATTTGCAACTGGTGAAACAACCACCTTCTTTGACAATAGCAATAATATTCAAAACTCAAAAACTCCCTCTACCCCCACCCAGCCCACCTGGACCTGGTTACACCCAAAAAAATAAAAAAAATAAAGCCATAATGGAGAACATACAAAAGAGAGTCCTGCCTCCCAATTCTCTCGATCTCATTAAGGATTATATGTTGTTGCTCTGTCCGGATCCGACAGGCGAAGGTACTTGGGACTGGTCAGTTCTCAAAATGCTGTCGACAACAGAGACAAGAAGGGCCTCCAGATTTTGGGGAATGATGAGTTTTGATCTTTCAGTGTGAGACTAATATGCTCCATCCCCATAATGTACCAAAGCCTCTGCAACCAGCACAAGTGTGTTGGGGAGTTTGAGTGCCCCAGTGTGTGAGAATTTTCTGCAGTGCTGCTAATAGTGCTCGGCCTATCTGCTTGCCTCTGCGAGCATTTGGAAGCCCTACGAGGATATAAGCTGTGAATCTGGGGAGTTCAGTATCAAGGTGGGTATAAATATTATCCATGACCTGGGACCAATATGTGGTTAGTGTAGGGCATTTCCGTAGTATGTATGTTAGCGTGCCTGGGGAACCGCCATTGATGCCAACAGTTTGGTGACTTTGATGGAGCGAATTTGAGCAGTCTGCTGGGGTCAGGTACCAGTATGTTGTGATTTTCATAGCCGTCTCAATGCCCGGGACATTCCGAGCCGTGTGTCAAGCACGATAATCTATCTCATCCCACTCCTTTGTAGTCAGCTCCCTCCTGATCTCCGACTCCCACCGCCTTTGACCCGGTCATTTTCTTAGTGGGCGTTCTGGTGTCAAAAGCTTGTAGAGGTGCGTGTTGAGGTGTGAGTTTGTTGTAGTGGATAACAACCATCGCTCATATTGTGTGAGGAGAAGCTGAGCGTCAGGTCTAATTGTGGGTTGAATCACCCAGTGGCGTATCTGGGAGTAGTGCCATCTCTCACTTTCGGGGAGATTGAAGTCTTGATGGAGGGAGTCAAACGGGATGGGGCCTTCCTTGTCAAATAGGTGTCCCACCGAATTGCACCCCGGTTGAGACCATCGAGAGAAGTCGGGGTCTGTGAGTGCCGGGGAGAAGTTGGCGTTCCCTACTATAGGGGTTAGTGGAGAGGGGAAGGATGTAAGCTGCCTACGGGTTGCCACCTTGTCCCAAGCTGTTCGTGCGGGCCCAGTGATGGACGTCAGATATAGGTTAGGAGGGCGCACTTCCTTTGGGAGGAAAGGGATTCTTCATAAGGGCTGGCCAGCTAATGCCTTTTCCTTAAACAAACCAACATTTCTCAGACTCCGCCTCTCACCATTCAACAAAGGCTCTTAACTGCGAAGCCTGAAAGTATCGAACAAGATCAGGAACTTCCAGTCTTCCTTCCAGGGGGGCCTATAGCCCAATTCCCTGTTAAGTCTAGGACGCTTATAAGCCCATATAAGGTGATTTATATCAGTGTGAAGTGTCCGGATGAAGCCCGGGCGAGAGGATGAGGGGGGTATCCAATGGCAGTGTTTGGAAAAGGTATAGGATTTTGGGGAGAATTGCCATTTTCACTGCCGCTATCCTCCCCAACCAGGAGAGAGTGAGTTGCCGCCAGCACCGTAGTTCGGCTCGCGTCTGTTGGAGTAGTGAGCAATAGTTGAGGATCAGCGTCTCGGCTATCGTTGGGGTGGTCATTATCTCTAAGTACCGAATTTGAGAAGTAGCCCACTGGAGGGGAAAGGCCTGTTGGAGTGAGGTTAGTGGCTGTTGTGGCAATATTAAATTTAGGGCTTGAGACTTTTGGATACTTATTTTAAACCCTACTACTTGTCCAAATGCCTCTAATTGATTGAGGAAGGCTGGCAGGGAAGTAGCTGGGGACTCTAACGTGGCCAAAACATTGTCCGTGTATAGGCTGATAGTATGTGCCTTGCCACCAAATTGGATTCCTTTGATATCTGGATGGGAGCGTACTCTTTGAGCCAGGGGCTCCATGTAGAGGGCAAACAGCAAAGGTGACAGTGGACACCCTTGTCTGGTGCCTGGGGCGGAAGAGTAACCATTCACTCGGATCACCGTTGTGGGTCCATCATATATACTAGTGATCCACTGTCTGAATCTGTCCCCCATGCCAAAGTGCCCTAGGGTGGCCTCTAGATAAGGCCAGTGGACTCTGTCAAACGCTTTTTCAGCATCGCCAGAGAGGAGGATGCGTTCTTGGCCATGTCTCTGAGTTTTGTCTATCAGCTGGAGTACTCTTCGTGTGTTGTCCCCACATTTACATTGTGGGATAAACCCCGCCTGGTCTGGGTCGATCAAACCCGGAAGTAAGGGATTGAGACGTGACGCCAAATATGCCTGTAAGGATTTTAAAGGCGAAACTCAAAAAGGAATGTCCTTTGGGAGTAATTCAAATCTACCTTCACAATATTCCACCACACACAGAATCCTCTTTTAACCCAACAGTAAGAAAAACATACAACCTGAGGGATCACTGTTAAGATCAACAATCCATGTATTGGTACAAAGACCTACAACTCATACACTGATATAATCAATTTATTAAAGATATAATACAAAATTTAAAAACTTTTCATACACAACATGGAGGGGAAGTCCTTTTTCCCAAAAGACAGCAATAAAGACGAAAATGTCACACAAAGAAAAATAACCTTAGGTCAACTAGTTGGGTTTGCCACATGACTGGTTTCCCTTCTTGCACGGGGGCAGAATGGCCGTAGTGAGATTTCTATTCATGCCCGAGCACGAAAGGCAGAAACGGAAGATTTTGGATACCGCTGGTTCCCTGCACACGCTGAACAAAAGGGCCACAATACTATAAGGACCCATACAAAAAGACGGGCATAAATAGAAATCTCACTACGGCCAATCCGCCTCGTGCAAGAAGGGAAACCAGTCATGTGATCTATTCTCCAAGTCTTCCGTGTGGGCCTGGAGGTCTAGGTTCTGGTCTTTGAGGTGTAGGAACTCTTGCTGAAGTTGTTCAATTTCTTCATCTCTTCTTCCTTCATGGCCTTCCAGTGTGGATACCCTTTCGGCCAACCCGTCTCGCCTGGTTTCTTTTAGTTCTTGTGCCACTTCCTTCTTGTAGGATTGTAGGTCTTCTTGCAGGGAGGCAAAGAGTGATTCCTGATAGGGGCGAGTGATGGATTCGTCCACTGGCCCTTCCTCTCCATCTCTCTCGGGGGCGCGTCCCCCCAGGGGTCCCAACAGTTTTCAGCAACATGTCTTTTAAATTACTGTCTTTTTTCGCTCTTGCTGTTATCCTTTTAAGAGCCAGTAAAGTTCCACAGTGTCATTCACTTTGGAGTCCAGGGAACAGCGGTCTCTGATCTGGGAGGCACATGGTGGAGGCCTGCGTTTCCTGCCACAACCTCAGGTCCCAGGCCAAGTTGTTACTAACAAGAGGCTAGGGGAGCCCAGCAGCCGCCACCAGGAGGGCCACTCCCAGCAGGCAGCGTGTGGTTGTGGGACCAGGTTCTCCTTAAAGGGGGATTTGTACAAATGTATGCACCTTGCAATGGATACCCAAAAGGCTCCAGTGCTATGGTTCCTGGGGGCTGGTGTTCTGCTACACCGCAAGCGACCGCCACTTAAGCTATTCCTGATAGCGAGCTCCGTTTCTGAGCTTCGGCCTTGTATGGCTCCTCCATGAACGCCCAGTGTTGGATCCTAGTGGGGCTCACTGCTTGGGCTCCCCCTTTCTAGTTGGAGTATTGGTTGAAGGTGCCACTTCACTCCCAGGCCCCAGCGCATGCTGTGGAGGGCGAGGAGGGGGTCCTTCGCCTAATCTTTCCATTTGCGCCAAGTGGCCATCAGCTAATTCTGCTCAGAATCTCCTTTTACTCCAGCTGCTCTTATGTCCTCAGCTTGTCAGAAGGGCAATTCTATTTCTAGATCAGTCCCCCTACTACCAGTTAAGATGTGGGATGCAGCCCCCGGGGTCCACAGCTAGGCTACCCCTCTCTGATCTGCTATGAACTTCAAGCTTCGACGCGTCTCCGTGCCCTTGCTCTTTCTTGGAGGCCCTCCTACCTCATCACTCGGCACCTGCATCATGCAGTCGGTAGGGCTTCTGCTTACGTAGGCCCCCAAGGCCGCCCGGGTGTCCTTCTCCAGAGTTTTTCCACTGCCTGCGGCTGTAGTTGATCCCTCGCTGCTGTTGCCTGGTCCACAGCCTCCTCCTCTCAATATTTGCTAGGGGTTCGAGTGTGCTCAGGTCCATAGAGAACCGCCAAGGCACCTCGCCACGGTCAGGCCGAGCAGTGGCCCGGCTCACCCCACAGACGCTACCACCCGACACCGTCAGTGCTCGGGTTGCTAGGATCTGGGGGAGAGAGGCACCAGGCAGAGAGGCCTCCCCCACGTTAATGACTGTGTGGTGATGCTTCGGCACTGATGCAATCCCTCAACTCGATCCTCCCTGGGGTCGTGGGTCTGGGCCGGCGATGCATCGTCAATTCCCAGAATTGCAGGCCAACCGGCAGTCGCTGTCTTCAGAGGGCCGCTGTTCGACATGCAGAAAGTCCCGCGATGTCAGGTGGGCCCCGCCGCCTCCGCACACCAGTCCACTCTCCGCTATTTTAGGCTATGTTAGGCGGCCAGTCCTGCGGCGGGGAGCAGAGAGACACTAAGACACGTCTCTCCCGTCCTCCATCTTGGCCACGCCCCAAAACAGTGTTCGTTAATCAATATTTGTGTCAATCGACCCTCACAATCTCGAAATGCCCGGATGAGGGGCGACTCAGTGAGTGGATGCTGTCCACAAATCTACTGGAAATAGCTAAAATGACCCCCCATCTTATAAAGTCTCTGAAAAAGATCTGCATGTTTTGACCAAGGATTCTGTCTGACTTGCTTACTGATTAAGGGCCTTATTGCGAGTTTGGTGGTCCTCCTGTGGGGCCGCCACTGTGCCATCCGCAGGAGGACCACCAAAGCTGTGATGAGCCTGTCTGCCGGATTACGATTGTAATCCATGTCGGGTGGGCGGTGCTGCGGCGGTCTCATGGCGGTGGGTTGTTAGGCTCCTAGAAGAGCCTAACATGCAGCCTGCTGCTGTGATGGCACCTGCAGCATGTTCCTGCATGGTGGGGCATGCATGCCATACTGTGCAGGAACAGGGCTGCAATTCCAGGAAGATACACCATGTGCCCCCCTGCATGTGCCCCCAGGAATGGCACAGGGGCTCTGTTAGGGTCCCCTTAGTTGTCTCTCCACCACTCGTTCCATGGCAGACTCACCGCTATATAGAGGGCGTTAGACAGGCATCTCAAAATATGTTTGGTGGTGCCACAGTGGCACCGCCAGCATATTCCTTCTCCTGACCGCTGCACGACTGCCACAGGACCCTGGGTCCACAGCAGACACAGCGGCCCTGTGGCAGTCTGACCGCCACACTTTTAATACTGCGGGTAGGCGGGCAGTGTGGCGGTGGTAAGCCTGCACCCACGAGTACAGCGGCCCTATGGACCGCCGTACTTGTAATAAGGCCTTAACTCTTTTGGCCACAGTTGTACTGGAAAATATTCAGTTGCCAACCGACAAAAATCATCTTGCCTGAAAGGCTAACGGTTCCGTACATTTTTCTGAAAGGCACACAAACAACGTTAAAATGAGGAAGGGAGCCTGGTTGAAAACATTGTGCAATTATATGTTTGAAGGACGGGCCCAAAAATAAATTAATCAGCCTTGGGTTGCCTACTTGCATATTAACTGCCACAAAAGTGGTGTGAGTAATTCACAAAATATTGCTTTGATTTTCTTCTTGACACATGCCGTTTTGTCTCTCTAGTTACAATAGCAAAACTTAATGCACCAGAATGCAAAGTTTTCACCCAGTACATGCACACCTTTCAACTCGCCACTATTTGGAGATTGAAATCATTTCCCCCCTTTCGTGTGTGTTATGTTACTTAAGTTAACAGAGACTTGTGAAGCACTACATGGATATTAGTAGGGCCTCATGGTGTTGCCAGGTTAATACCAAACCTTCCTCAAAGACTTCAGATGGGTAACCTGCCATGAAATCCTTCCATACCTTGCACAAATTGCTCACGTCTGCTGACTTTATTGGGACCACTGGTCACAGACACCTGGCTGCACCCTCCTTGTTGAGAAGTGTGTCATCTCTGAGGCACTGCTGAGCACTGGTCTAGTTATGTATGACGACTTCATAGTGGAATGTTGCCTATTTCATGTTAACAAAACATTTTATAAAGAAAGAAATGTATCTGAAGAGACTTCCTGTATGCAGACTAATTTCTACAATCTCACTTGCATATTTCGGAAGGATGACCTCTCCATTTCCAGTGCTTCCCCATTTTTGTAATCGTTAAAATGCTTGTGTTTTTATTACATAATCCACTGACTGACCATGTGAACATTTAATTGAGAACAAAGGTGATTGAATCACTGCCTGTCCTAGGACACTTTCAAATAAGCCCCACGCTTTGGAGTAATCACTAACTTGGTCGCCTCTTTTCTTTTTGCACTCCTTAATTGTAGGAGAGTAGGGTCTGCTATCCTATGATCACCCCACATTTTTGCTTTTTGCTTCACTGGTTTTTGACATACTGAGGCTGTGGGCCTGCTAATCAGACCCCCAGCCTGCTGTTCTCTCTACTAAATTTACACTATGCACTTTAGGTGCATAGCCAATTGGAACTAGATCACCCTGTGAGCCCCTGTACCAGTGTACACTAGGTACCCAGGGCATTGGTGTATCTAAGGCCTACCAGGGGCTGAAGCATGTATTGTGCCACCCCTGGCCTGGCCTAACAATTTAACACAACTGGCTGATCACTCAGCTGGGGTAAGTTGGTGTATCCACCTCTTACTTAGGTGTAGTATACCTATACCTAACCTTAAATGGGACACATGTTAACCTATAAGTCACTCCTATGGCAGGCCTTAACAATCCTGAAGGCAGAGTGCCTGGTTTCATGTGAGATGGTGCTCTGGCATGAGCTGAGCCTGTCTGCAGTGGTCAGAACAACTTCCTTCTACCGTTTCCAGATATCGCCATACCATATACTCTTAAGTGCATTATGAACCTCGCGGTTAAATGCTATCTTTGGTTTGACTTTATCAAAACATGTCGAGTAAGGTGTCATACGAATTGGAATACTAACCCCTCGCCAATTCTGGCGACGGGGTTAGCATTCCACCCTTCTAGAGGGACACGACATGTACAGATCATGAAACCCGGGTAAAATCAGACATAGCCTCAGCTCCACAAAATGGACGCTGCCACCACAGACACAAGTCTGCCCTCCTGCTGCTGGGAGTCCTTCCAGCTTGGGAGACGTGGACAAAGGGTTTCCTGCCAGGGGAGGTGCGAGCACCACCCCAGACAGGATTTTGTGTATTGGTCAGGTAGGGCTTGAATGGAATCAGACATGCCCGAGGCTCACAAGGAGCCTCGGTGCATATGCCAGTTCAAACCGGTCCTGGGGCACACCAGCCCCAGACCTGGGGCGAGCTGGACAAAGGATTGGGGGTGTAACCACCCCCCTTCCTGGTCCCACCCTTAGGGAGGGACCTAGCAGGTAGTCCGGCCCCTAGAATCCGCTTAAAGGTAGGAGCTGTGTCCTAAGACTTCAGACATCCTGGAATCAACTTGAAACTAAGAAGAAGACGGGAACTTCGATGTTCTGCTGCACAGAAGACTGAAGGAAATCTCCCCTATGGTCAGGGAGTGACCATCTTGCTAACGCAAGCACCATCCAGCAAATCGACGTCTGCTTTGCCGCCGCCTCCTGCCGGAGCCCAAGCCCAGAGACCGACAAGAACTGGACCTCCAGACCTCTCACCGCCCGATCCACAGTCCCTGCAAAGAAGGAACCCGTGGAGGCACCGAGACACGTGGAGCCAGCCATCTTGGAAGACACTCAACAAGCTGCAAGCGCGACAACAGAGGCTCCCTCCGAGATGTGCTTTGGGTCATGAGAAGCCCAACATCCGAGCAGCATCTGCACCAAAGGTGAGCCCTCCAGCATCTCCACGATCTGCGTAGGGCCCCTCTGCACTTTGCGACTCGACGCGCCTACCCGTCCCCTGGCCCGTTGGCTAGTGGCCATCTTGGTGAACCTTTTTGAAAACTACGACACTGGTCTGGTTGCTCCAGACTGGCCCCTGCTTCCCTCCAAAGGAGCAGCCCCTCTGACCTTGCTGGTCAGAGTTACAAGCTTTCTTCAATTCCTGCGACTCCTGCTTTTACCAAGGCTTGTTTGCTTCTTTCAAGTCGCCGACACCGCCGACAGCGAGAGCCTGCATGGGACAGCAGGGCCTATCCATATAAAGTGCAACTTCTGTATATTGTGATACTTTCTTGTTTAACGATTTGTGCTCCTGTGCTCATAAAGAGTCTAGGGGATACTTTGAGTAATAAATACATATATATTTTGAATATATATCTGTGTGGTGTCCTTTCATTGGTATAAAGGGGGGTTGCATATGGTAAAACAGCTTGCTTTACATGCCTAAACGAGTTTAGCCTGAAAGACTGCTTAGCCTACGCTACCACTAGGGCAGCTGGTCCGAATAGGTTGACTTACAACCACACCATAAGGGTTGCTTGGCATGGTACAAGGTGGTCACTTTAATTAGTGAACATCATATACCAGGCCAACTTCTCACATTGGTGAGCAGCGGTTGGGATTTGAGCTTGCTGTGTTTTACCTCTGTAATCTCTTTGTTACCAATTGAAAGATCATACAGGTACCTTTAGGTACATATAAAACAAGATAGTTATATACTTAAGTTCTACTGAACTTAGTTGTTGTAGAGAAAAGGGAGTAGCACAACCTGACTACAACTACTAGATAGGTTTAGTAGGAACACCCAAGTGTAGGTAGTTGCAACACATCCACCCACACTTAAGAGCAATGGCTGGGGCAGAGGGGTCCAACGTACCCATCTCTGTCGAGAGTGACCCCCAGAGGGCACCATCCATCTTTGCTACCCTAAACCAGAATGAGCTCAGGCAGTTGGCTAATTCCAGGGGCCTTAAACAGCCCAGGAACCCTACCTTTGCTGAACTCAGAGAACTCTTGCAAACTGATGAGGATCAGAGAGCTCTCAAGAAAGCCTCCCAGTTAGGCCCCTTAGGGACTGGAACAGGAGGCCCTCCTTCTGAAGATGCTACTGAAGCACCCCTTCCTAACAGTCGCCCCTTAGTTGAGAATCAGCCTACAGATGATGAGGATCAGCATAGGGACAAGGATGACAAAGGGGATGAGTCTGATAGTAGTAGCAATTCTGATGGGAGAAATAGCCCAGTGCCAAGTGTTATACTTGGCTCAGCTAACTTAAGGTCACTAGGGAATGACAATGGGTTTCTCCCATTTAATCTCCCCAGTGGACTTAACCAGGGGTTTGGGAGACAGAGGAATCACTCAGGTGGCTCTGATGCCTCTCATGCCTCTAGAGGCTCTCAGGGTCATTCCAGAAGAAGGATAACCAGCCCTCAGAGGAGGGCGCATGAGGCCAGAATGCAGGAAGCTCAGCTGAGGATCAGGAAACAGGAGCTAGAAGTAGCCCTGATGGAAGAGAAACTGAACAAGGCTAGGCAACCTAGAGAGAGTGGGTCTATACCCACTGGTGGCAGCATTGTCCCTAGGCACAAAGATAGGGTCTTTGATAATAGGAACCTGTCCAAGGTTGTGCCCCCCTACAAAAGTGGGGATGATATCCACAAGTGGATGACTGCTCTTGAGAGAGCCTGCAAAGTGCAGCAGGTTCCTGAGGACCAGTGGGCAGCAATCTTATGGCTCTCCTTTGAAGGTAGAGGCAGAGATAGACTCCTCACTGTTAGAGAGGAGGATGTCAGAAACTACAGAGCCCTGAAGAGTGTCCTGGTTGATGGGTTAGGCTTAACCACTGAACAGTACAGGTTAATGTTCAGAGATACCCAGAAGACACAGACTCAGGACTGGTGTGAATATATTGAATGTGCCACTAAGGCTTTGGAGGGTTGGTTGCTGGTAAGTAAGGTTTCAGATTATACAGGAATGTACAATTTGATGATGAGAGAACAGATTTTAAATAACTGTCAAAACCAGCAACTGCATCAACACTTGGTTGACTCGGATCTGACCTCTCCCCAAGAATTGAGAAAGAAGGCAGACAAATGGGTCAGAACCAGGGTTAAGCAAAAGAACCAGAACCAGGGCCAAGGGGGTGATCAGAAGAAAACAGACCAAAAGGGTAATGATCAGAAATCCAAAGACCAGAAGTCTTCAACAGGGCCCCAAACTAGTACTAATGAGGGTGGGTCCCAACAAAAAGGAAAGAAGAAAGAAGGTCCAAAGAAACCCTGGTGCAAATCTTGCAAGAATACAACTCACTGGACTAGTGATTGTAAGAAGGGTGGAGCCCCCAACACTGTTGCCCCTAAGGCACCTGCTCCCAGTAGTACTGTTAGCAGTGTTGGTCCCCAGACAAACGGTGTAGTGGAAATCACTATGGGAACTGAAGGAGATTCTGACTTAGACAGAACCCTTACACAGGCAGTCTTGATCTGTGATGGGGACATGGATTTGTCCCTGACTGTGAGCCCCAGTAATCTGGGCAAGTACAGACAGACTCCATTGATAAATACAAAAATGGCTCAAGCCTACAGGGACACATGTGCCAGTGTCACTATGGTGACACCAGGCTTTGTGGATCCTGGACAGTACATACCAGGTGAGAATTACCTGGTGACCAATGCCAGCAATACCACTACTTCCCATAGTGTGGCTATTGTTAACTTCTCATGGGGAGGGGTAACTGGCCTCAAAAGGGTTGTGGTTAGTGCAGACCTCCCAGTAGAATGTTTGTTGGGCAATGACCTAGAGAGTTCTCTATGGTCAGAAGTGGAGTACAGGACACATGCAGAGATGTTAGGTATATCACCACATGTCCTTGCCGTGACCAGGTCACAGGCCAAAAAGTGCCTTACTGAACCTCAGGTCTTGGATCCTGGAACAATGGACCAAGCACCTACCAAGAAGAAGAACAGGAGGGTTAAGGCTGTGCCTTCCCCCCTGCCTCCAAGTGATGATCAGTCTTCCCAGGAGGATGATCTAGAGAACCCTGAAGGAACTGTCCCCGAAGAGCTTGAACCTGACCAGGTTGAGTTTCTGGGGACAGGGGGACCTTCCAGGGCTGACTTGGGGCAGGCTCAGTTATCCTGTCCATCTCATGAACCCCTCAGACAGCTGGCTGCTGCTGAGGCTGCTGGGAATGCTCAAGGTACCCATAAAGTGTATTGGGATGATGGGCTCCTTTATTCAGAGGCTAGAGACCCAAAACCTGGTGCAACCAGAAGGTTGGTTATACCTTTGCAATTTAGGGGCTTCCTTCTTTCCTTGGCCCATGATATTCCTCTAGCAGGACACTTAGGCCAGAACAAGACTTGGGACAGGCTTGTCCCTCACTTTCACTGGCCTCACATGAATGAAGATACCAAGGAGTTTTGTCGCTCCTGTGTAACCTGCCAAGCCAGTGGCAAATCAGGTGGCACAACAAAGGCCCCCCTAATACCACTACCTGTGGTGGGGGTTCTCTTTGAGAGAGTGGGGATTGATATAGTGGGTCCCATGGATCCCCCCACTGCATCTGGGCACAGATTTATACTGGTGGTAGTGGATCATGCCACCAGGTATCCAGAGGCAATTCCCCTTAGGACCACAACAGCTCCTGTTGTGGCCAGGGCCTTACTGGGAGTATTCTCATAGAGTGGGGTTTCCTAAGGAGGTGGTTTCTGACAGAGGTACCAACTTTATGTCAGGATACTTGACAGCTATGTGGAAGGAATGTGGTGTCAACTACAAGTTCACCACTCCTTATCACCCACAATACAATGGGCTTGTTGAGAGATTCAACAAGACCCTAAAGGGTATGATCAAAGGATTACCTGAAAAGCTCAGGCGAAGATGGGACATCCTTCTACCCTGCCTTCTGTTTGCTTACAGAGAGGTCCCACAAAAAGGAGTTGGCTACAGCCCCTTTGAATTGTTGTTTGGGCACCCTGTAAGAGGCCCCCTATGTCTGGTGAGGGAAGGATGGGAGTTACCTCTCAAAAAGCCTAAGCAAGACATAGTGGACTATGTACTTGGTCTCCGCTCCAGGATGGCTGAGTATATGGAGAAGGCATCCAAAAACCTTGAGGCAAGCCAGGCCTTACAGAAAGCTTGGCATGACCAAAAGGCTGTCTTGGTTGAGTTTCAGCCAGGACAGAAGGTATGGGTGGTGGAGCCAGTGGCCCCAGCAGCACTCCAAGACAAATGGTCTGGACCCCATACAATCCTGGAAAAGAAGGGAGAGGTTACCTACTTGGTGGACCTAGGCACTCCCAGGAGTCCCCACAGGGTACTCCATGTTAACAGGTTAAAAGCATATGTTGACAGGGCAGACATGGGCTTGCTCATGGCTACAGATGATGGACAGGAGGAAGAGAGTGACCCTCTCCCAGACCTGTTGTCTCAGAACCCTGAAGATGGTTCAGTTGAAGGAGTGACCCTTGGAGGCAACCTCACTGAGCATCAGCAATTTGAATGTAGACAAGTTCTACAATCATTTCAGCATATGTTCTCACTGATACCTAGTCAAACTGACTGGTGTACCCATGTGGTGGACACCGGTGACAGTCTTCCTGTGAAGAACAAACTTTACAGACAACCTGACCATGTCAGGGACTGTATAAAGGCTGAGGTACACAAAATGCTGGAACTGGGTGTCATTGAGCCCTCAGAGAGCCCCTGGGCTAGCCCAGTGGTCCTGGTCCCCAAACCTCACACCAAAGATGGCAAGAGAGAGATGAGGTTCTGTGTGGATTACAGAGGACTCAATGCTGTCACTAGGACAGATGCACATCCTATTCCAAGGGCAGATGAGCTCATAGATAAACTGGCTTCTGCTAAGTTTTTGAGCACATTTGATTTGACAGCTGGCTATTGGCAAATCAGGTTAGCTGAGGAGTCTAAGGCTAAAACAGCATTTTCAACCCCAGGAGGACACTACCAATTTTTGGTGATGCCCTTTGGTCTGAAGAATGCACCTGCCACCTTCCAAAGGTTGGTGAATCAAGTCCTTACTGGGTTGGATGACTTTTGTGCAGCATATCTTGATGACATTGCTGTCTTTAGCTCCACCTGGGAGGATCACCTGATCCACCTGAAGAAGGTACTTGAGGCTCTGCAAAAGGCAGGCATCACTATCAAGGCTACTAAGTGCCAGATAGGGCAGAGTAAGGTTGTGTATTTGGGCCACCTTGTAGGTGGAGGCCAAGTTCAACCACTGGAGAGTAAGATACAATCCATCAAGGACTGGTCTCCTCCAACCACCCAGACTCAGGTCCGAGCTTTCTTGGGCTTGACTGGGTACTACAGGAAATTTGTTAAGAACTATGGGTCCATTGTGACTCCTCTTAATGATCTGACATCCAAAAAGATGCCCAAAAAGGTTCAGTGGACAGTAAGCTGTCAAAAGGCATTTGATGACCTGAAGAAGGCCATGTGCTCTGCACCTATCCTGAAAAGTCCTGACTACTCCAAAGAGTTTATTGTCCAAACAGATGCTTCTGAGTTGGGTGTGGGAGCTGTGCTGTCACAACTTAATGTAGATGGTCAAGACCAACCTATTGCTTTTATTAGCAGAAGGTTGACCCCCAGAGAGAAGAATTGGTCAGCTATTGAGAGGGAGGCCTTTGCTGTGGTGTGGGCCCTGAAGAAGCTGAGGCCATACTTGTTTGGCACTCACTTCAAGATTCAGACCGACCATAAGCCCCTCTTGTGGCTAAATCAGATGAAGGGTGAAAACCCCAAACTGCTTAGGTGGTCCATTTCCCTACAGGGGATGGACTTAACAGTGGAGCACCGGCCAGGTACAGACCATGGGAATGCAGATGGTATCTCCAGGTACTTCCACTTAGGACATGAAGACGAGACTGGTCAAGGCTAGTTTAATGTCCCTGCATTTGGGGGGGTTGTGTAGGAGAGTAGGGTCTGCTATCCTATGGTCACCCCAAATTTTTGCTTTTTGCTTCACTGGTTTTTGACATACTGAGGCTGTGGGCCTGCTAATCAGACCCCCAGCCTGCTGTTCTCTCTACTAAATTTACACTATGCACTTTAGGTGCATAGCCAATTAGAACTAGATCACCCTGTGAGCCCCTGTACCAGTGTACACTAGGTACCCAGGGCATTGGTGTATCTAAGGCCTACCAGGGGCTGAAGCATGTATTGTGCCACCCCTGGCCTGGCCTAACAATTTGACTCAACTGGCTGATCACTCAGCTGGGGTAAGTTGGTGTATCCACCTCTTACTTAGGTGTAGTATACCTATACCTAACCTTAAATGGGACACATGTTAACCTATAAGTCACTCCTATGGCAGGCCTTAACAATCCTGAAGGCAGAGTGCCTGGTTTCATGTGAGATGGTGCTCTGGCATGAGCTGAGCCTGTCTGTAGTGGTCGGAACAACTTCCTTCTACCGTTTCCAGATATCGCCATACCATATACTCTTAAGTGCATTATGAACCTCGCGGTTAAATGCTATCTTTGGTTTGTCTTTATCAAAACATGTCGAGTAAGGTGTCATACGAATTGGAATACTAACCCCTCGCCAATTCTGGCGACGGGGTTAGCATTCCACCCTTCTAGAGGGACACGACATGTACAGATCCTGAAACCCGGGTAAAATCAGACATAGCCTCAGCTCCACAAAATGGACGCTGCCACCACAGACACAAGTCTGCCCTCCTGCTGCTGGGAGTCCTTCCAGCTTGGGAGACGTGGACAAAGGGTTTCCTGCCAGGGGAGGTGCGAGCACCACCCCAGACAGGATTTTGTGTATTGGTCAGGTAGGGCTTGAATGGAATCAGACATGCCTGAGGCTCACAAGGAGCCTCGGTGCATATGCCAGTTCAAACCGGTCCTGGGGCACACCAGCCCCAGACCTGGGGCGAGCTGGACAAAGGATTGGGGGTGTAACCACCCCCCTTCCTGGTCCCACCCTTAGGGAGGGACCTAGCAGGTAGTCCGGCCCCTAGAATCCGCTTAAAGGTAGGAGCTGTGTCCTAAGACTTCAGACATCCTGGAATCAACTTGAAACTAAGAAGAAGACGGGAACTTCGATGTTCTGCTGCACAGAAGACTGAAGGAAATCTCCCCTATGGTCAGGGAGTGTCCATCTTGCTAACGCAAGCACCATCCAGCAAATCGACATCTGCTTTGCCGCCGCCTCCTGCCGGAGCCCGAGCCCAGAGACCAACAAGAACTGGACCTCCAGACTTCTCACCGCCCGATCCACAGTCCCTGCAAAGAAGGAACCCGTGGAGGCACCGAGACACGTGGAGCCAGCCATCTTGGAAGACACTCGACAAGCTGCAAGCGCGACAACAGAGGCTCCCTCCAAGTTGTGCTTTGGGTCCTGAGAAGCCCAACATCCGAGCAGCATCTGCACCAAAGGTGAGCCCTCCAGCATCTCCACGATCTGCGTGGGGCCCCTCTGCACTTTGCAACTTGACGCGCCTACCCGTCCCCTGGCCCGTTGGCTAGTGGCCATCTTGGCGACCCTTTTTGAAAACTACGATGCTGGTCTGGTTGCTCCCGACTGGCCCCTGCTTCCCTCCAAAGGAGCAGCCCCTCTTACCTTGCTGGTCAGAGTTACAAGCTTTCTTCAATTACTGCGACTCCTGCTTTTGCCAAGGCTTGTTTGCTTCTTTGAAGTCGCCGACACCGCCGACAGCGAGAGCCTGCGTGGGACAGCTCGTGAACCAACTCCTGGACGTCATCGACCTTCAGGGACCACGTGGCTGCAGAGACAAGCTACACCTCTTCACCTGTTTGCACCCGACATCGCCTGGTACCTACCTGGTGCCACGCTGGTCACTGGCTAGTGACTTTGAACACTGTCCCCTCTGCTTACAGGTCTTCTACACTTCCGATCCACCTTTGGATCCACCGCATCTTTTCTGGACCGACCTCCTGCAGCATGTTTGTCGTCAGGCTCCATTGAACAGATAGACGAAACCCGACGCACTTCGAGACCTATGCACCCGCTTCCTGTGGGTGAGGTAAAGCTGGCACTCCGGTGCCCAAGTGTAGAGTAACATCTCTAATGTCTAGGTTTGAAGTCTTGATTTCGTAGTCCAACCAGAAGACCCTTCTAGCAGTAACTTTTGAACTTTTACGCACCCATTGAAAACCTATGGGAGCCCGCGTGTAACTTTCCTCACTGCACACGCGACCCGTGGACCTCATGGTCACTAACTGAAGTTAGCTCCTTGTAGGCCCAGCAATTCTAGAGGCCCTAGGCCTTTTCCCTTTCCTGTTCGTGGTACTTATACCACTATTTTAGTATATGGTTTGAGCGGCCAGCAGGGCCTATCCATATAAAGTGCAACTTCTGTATATTGTGATACTTTCTTGTTTAACGATTTGTGCTCCTGTGCTCATAAAGAGTCTAGGGGATACTTGAGTAATAAATACATATATATTTTGAATATATATCTGTGTGGTGTCCTTTCATTGGTATAAAGGGGGGTTACATATGGTAAAACAGCTTGCTTTACATGCCTAAACGAGTTTAGCCTGAAAGACTGCTTAGCCTACGCTACCACTAGGGCAGCTGGTCCGAAAAGGTTGACTTACAACCACACCATAAGGGTTGCTTGGCATGGTACAAGGTGGTCACTTTAATTAGTGAACATCATATACCAGGCCAACTTCTCACATTAATGAATATTTTAGTGGAAGAGGACTGCAAAGCAGATAAAGTGATCAGTGACCCCCAGAATGTCCTTAGTTTCCTAAGGATCCCTGCCTTACACTCTTGATCCCTGAGGAACACCAATCGTGTGAACACTAAAGTGGTTTCCTAGCAAGCAAATGACTATGTCTCTCAGAAAACTGTTGAATATCTCTAGCTCGTTTGGGCCATATTCAGCTCCTGGCAGCATAAGTTGCCACCGAATTGACTGCACAAATGCCCAATGGCTTTTTGAACGATCTTATTATTGCAAAAGAAACACAGAAAACGACAATGATTCAAACCATCGCACACAACAGCGCCATGATACAGCCATTAAGTTGCATAATTCCATTACTTATGAGAAATCCCCTGTTCCACCTCTCCACTTCCCCCCCCCCCACAGCAATTCACCAATTGATCCTGGTGGTTGGATGCCCCAAGCGCAAATCATCAGATTCAGGACTTACAATAGGGGCACATAATCCACCCCAGTTGTCATTCCATTTCCCCCCCCATTACATTTTTTTTAGGACATCCCTGTCCCTCGTAGGTCGTCCGCTCTGCCATCATACACCAACCCATATAATACTTCCACCCACTCAATTGTGGTGCAGACACGGCACTCCACATCCGCACAGTATTGCCCTTGGCCACCATTAGTCCAAATGTCATCCACATCTGGTCCATACAGTTGAGGTCAGTCGCCTTCCAAATATTCAGGACGTACCACTTGGCTGAGGCATCCATGCTGCACCCACTCACACCATTCAAACAGTGGACCACTGATTCCCAATACACCTGAATGGGGGCAACTCTCGAGCATGAAAAACGTACCTATTTGGCCAAAATTACGAAGGCACAGTTGAGTTGCAACCATGCCTGTTTTACCACAGTGGTGCATGCCTAGTAGCATCTAGGCAAATGTTAAGCTGCACCAGGAGGAATTGGGACTTAATAGCCACCTTCCTGTGCGGGGAATGCCAATACTTCCGGCCAGTCATCATCTTCCAGGCCCTCAAGGTCCCTCTCCCATTTCTCCCACAGCTTAACGAAAGTATCGGGTGAGTTACTGATGATTTTACGATAGGTGAGGGAGATTGCCTTTCTGGGCATGAAGTCATCCAGTAATCTGTCCTCAAGTGGAGAGGATTCACTTTGCAGTTCCGCAAATAGGATTACCCCACCCTTTTTCCACAGGTCCCCCCAACATGGAGAGGCCTATCAGGTCCCACTTATCAAAGCCCCTCTGCGTCCCCAGTGTGCCCAGTCGCGCAGTGTCTCATAGGGAAGTGAACGGTGTGAATTTATCCCACCAGCCCAGGTTGTGCAGTGTTGTGTGCTAAAGAGTGAGTGTGACTGCTGTTGAGTGCGGCAAGGATGTGGCGTGCCATCCTCCATAGATGACGCTAAGGTGGCCTCCCGGTCGCCTGACCTGCCTATCCTTGCAGTAAGCTGCTTCTTCCTCCGGAAGATATAACCAATGACTACCGTCAATGAGTTGTGCCCCCGATAGTATTTCTGTATATCAGGGAAAGCAATGTCTCCCTTGTACAAGCTCCTTGTCAGTTTTTTAAAGGCAATCCTCACTGGTCCCCCATCCCAGAGCAATGTACAAGTGCTACCCCCAACCGCTTGAAAGTAGGATGTCGAGACTGGGCATGGTGTGTTCTGGATGTTGTATAGAATGTGGGGCAGAGCCATAATTTTGAAGAGGACGGATTTACTTATGAGCTAGAGAGGGAGGGCTCTCCAATGTTGGACTTGCCTCTGGAGATGCGGAAGTGGAGGCTCTAGATTTTGTGTAAAGAAGGCCCCTGGATCTGCGGTGATGTATATCCCAAGGTAGCGGAGCCTATCTTTAGCGATGCTGCCGCACAGTCTCGGGGTAGATGTGGCACATTTCCATGTAAGAGATAGATCTGGGATTTGTTCCAGTTGATGGTATAGCCCGAGTAGCGACGGAACAGGGTAAGGATGTGCATTATTCAGTCAAGAGTGGGTATCGGGTCTGAAACATAATGTAAGATGTCGTCAGCATAAATGGAGATTCTATCCTCTCATCCCTCAGACCATTTCAGTCCCCAGACCAAGGGACATCCTCTAGGCCAGGCCATAAGCCACTCTAGAACAAGGGTGAATATTAAAGGGGCGAGCGGGCATCCCTGTCCTGTGCCACGCCAAAGACGAAAAACAGAGGATGTGCCTCTGTTCACCGTCACCTGAGCTAGGGGAGCCATGTGAAGGAGGCACACCCACGCCATAAAACACGGGCCGAACCCGAACTTGGCCAGGACCTCAAACATATAAGGCCACTCAATCATATTGAAGGGCATTCGTGCATCGAGAGCACAATGCCATCTTCACAAATCTCAGCAGCATGACCCAAAACGGCATGCAGACATTGCAGATTGAGGGAGGTGTTCTGTCCCTGCATGAAGCCGGACTGGCCCGGATGGACCCCCTTGACAATTTTCACCAGTCGAAAGGCCAGCACTTTGGCCAGAATCTTCTCCTCTGCATTCAGTAGCGAGATTGGCCTATATGAGGCACAATGCTCAGGCGTTTTCCCCTCTTTGTGAATGTCCACTCTGCTGGCTGCACGTGAACCGCCTCAAACCCCACTTCGAGAGGTCTGAGTTGACCATGCTCTTGGCTACTGATGATGGGGTGGAAGAGGAGAGTGAACCTCTCCCCGACCCCCTGCTTGCCCAAGTGCAGGATGGGTCAGTGGATGATGTGATCCTCTACCCCCACGCTGACCCTAGAGCAGCAGAGTGACTGTCGCCAGTTGCTGGGACAGTTTGCAACTCTATTCTCACTCACCCAGGAGTCACATATTGGTGCACTCATGATATTGAAACTGGGGATAGTCCACCTATGAATCACAAGATTTATAGGCTGACTGACAGAGTAAAGGCTAGCATTAAGGAAGAGGTATCCAAGATGCGAACCATAGGGGTGATTGAGTCCTCTATCAGTCCTTGGTCCTGCCCAGTGGTCTTGGTTCCTAAGGCTGCTCCTCCCCGGTGTCATTACTAAACTACGGTGGTTATGCATGGACTACCGTGGGCTCAATGCCGTCACCGAGACTGATGTACACCCCATCTCCCGAGCTGATGAGCTCATTGATCAGATGAGAGCATTTGATTTAACATCTCGATACTGGAAAATTGCCTTGACCGAGGTGGCACAAGAGAGGTCCGCATTCTCAACACCAGAAGGGCACTACCAGTTCTGGGTTATGCCCTTTGTATTGAAGAATGCCTCTGCCACATTCCAGAGGTTAATCAATCAGGTCCTGGCTGGGTTGGAGGACTTCAGTGCCGCCTATCTTGACTTCATTTCTGTCTTCAGCTCCAGTTAGGCGGGCCATTTGTACCATCTTCAGGAGCTGTTGAAGTCTGTGCAGAGCACAGGCCTCACTATCAAGGCGTCACAGCCTCATGACAGCCTCACAGCAGGCATAACAGTGACGCAGTGCAATGGGACTAGGCCTCCTCATGTATTGCTATAGTTGCATCATGCTTACGACACAACTCCAGCTATGCGTGAGTTTTGCGCCGACAGATAAGTCAGGATTCCTGGCGTATCTGTCATTCCTTGTGACATGGTGTGCCATATAATAAATACAGCGCATCCATTGTGTCGCAAGGAGGGCACACTGAAAAGTGTTGCATCGCTGCTTTCATGCAGCGATGAGACACTTTTGATAAATGAGTGCATCCAGCTTAATGAGGAAAGTGAAAGTTTCTCGTATGCATGTGACTATGTGGGTGTAGCAAACCTTTCGCCCACCCCTTCTTACTACACAATTCAATATGTACACACAAGCCCAATGCACAACTCTGTGTAATATACTATAGGAGAGAAGATGAGCATTGTGTAATTTGCGGTTCAGTACCATTGTTCACTGCAGGATAGTCCTAGAACTTGTGGGAGGGAAGCCTTGAGTAGGTCGTGATGACTCTTCTCTGTCTAAAAATTGTAATAAATAGGATATTACCTGCTGTGAATGTTCACATGCGATTTAGGTCACATCATGCCATGCCATGACAAAAAGGTACTTAAAAATAGGATAACTTTATTTAGCGTTTTCCACAAAATCATAGTACAATACAGTGAAATATATGCAGTCATCTTGCAACAAAGTAATATGGAAGGTACAGTCTAGGTAGATAGGCATATCGATATAATCAGTCAGTGCGGGATATCAAAAAATAAAAACAAAACTTTCCCGCCCCTTGTCGGTTTTAATCTCCGGCGATGGGTAGGTACCTCCCATTAAACCTCTTTCTCCCAACTTTTTGGCCTGATCCTACCCAGGTTCAACCTGTAATCCAAAAAGCATATCTATGCGTTATAATAAAAACATTCAACAAACGTGCTGGCGAGGTTTACCCCACTCCCGCAGGTACTATGCCTTGTTCTTGTTGCGTAGCTGGGTCTGCTTGCTGTGTGGTCAAGTAGTTCCTGAACGGTTTCCATATGTCCCTAGGTCTGGAGGAGGGGGGGGGGGGTCGTGGTCGCATACAATTCACTTTTCATGGAACAGGAAGCTAGACTGTTCAGCCAACCCTTAACTGAAGGCGAGGTTTTCCCACCCCAATAAATGGCAACTTCTCTCTTAGCTAGCAACAGGCCAATGGCAACAAATTTTCGGAGCTCGGGAGGAAGCTGAACAACATACCCTAGTAGAGCGATTTCTGGTAGGGGTACCATTGGAACATTCACCATACTGCTTATAGTGTTATGTACTTGTACCCAAAATGTATGTATGCTCGGGCAGGTCCATGCTAGGTGGGCGAAGTCCGCATTTGGGGGATTGCATTTTGGACAGTGATGGGATCTAGATGGATCTATTCTGTGTACTCTGGATGGGGTTATGTATGTTCTACGCAAACATTTGAAATGTATTAGTCTATGGCAGCTATTAAGTGAAACATTTTTTGTAACTGAGCAGCAGAAATCCATTGTTCATCTGTAATTGGATTGCCTAAGTCATTCTCCCACGCGGCACGGACCCTGTTGTCGTTAACTGGGATGAGAGCAGCACATGCTTTGTAAAGTTTGGATATCAGGTGTACACATCGCTTGCTCTCTTTTACCATAGTTAGTGGAGTGAATGACGGAGGTTCAAGAGGAAAGTCATGGGTTATAGTGCGTAGTGCAGAGCGTAGTCTCATAAGAACAAATTTATCCATGAATGTTGCCTCGGGAAATTGGGACACACTGTCAGCATCAAAAATATGGCTGTCTGGGAAAAAATCTCCAATTTTGCCTATGTTAAATTTGGCACATGTCCGCTGCACAAGTTTTTCACCAGTGATTTGAAGTAACTTGGCATTCGGGAGGGGTAGTGCGGAGGAGTAAAGGATTGAAGTGCAAGTGAGACGTCTCAGTCTCTCCCATGCTCAACTGGTTGTTGATACCGTTTGGATGTCCTTGGGGTCTCTGGGGAAACCTGTAGGCAAGATTGCTGCCAATGTGTCTGGACGGACTAGATCCGACTCCGGGCGCAAATTTGGAATTCTGGCATCAGGGTGGTAACACGTCTGTGCGAAGCTACACTGGGCTACCAAATTATATAGTCGCAGATCTGGGACACCGTATCCCCCCCTGTCACAAGGTTATGTCATGATTTGCCACTTAACCTGGGCCCCCTTGTTGCCCCAAACCAGACGTATTAGATGGGAACGTAAAATAAAAATAAAAATATTTGGCAGGGGGATCGGAATATTATTAAATAAATCCAAAAATTTAGGGAGTAAGACCTTCTTTATAAGGGCCACCCTGCCCGCCAAAGACAATGGAAGTTTGAGCCATTTATCCACTTAAGCCTCTAGAGCGGATATAGCCGGCCCATAGTTCCATCGAACGATTTGTTCGGTGTCTAAATGTATATGAATTCCTAAATATTTAACCGAATCTGTGCACCACTCTAGCTGGAACTCCAGGTCCCATCTGGTTGTACCTGCCATAAGAGGAAAAATCACGTATTTGTGCCAGTTATTATGAAAATGATTTCCCTTTATAAAGTTGTTGTAATCTGAGAGACAGTGAACGAGTTTTCTAATGCCATTTCTGCTATACTTATGGAATATGACCTTTGCACTGCAGTAATAAATGTGTGAAATGTTCTAAATAAATACATTTCTTTTGGGGGATTTCATTTCCCCTGCCATGGTATAAAGATGTTGCCATGCAACTGTATAGCAGTGTGTTACAATAGATTTGTCATAAATAATCTATGTCTATAGATCACCACAAACTTGATTGTCTGGACGACAGAAGCTACGTCATTGAAAAGTACTTATGTTATCGCCTTTGAGAGGATTAAAGCCCGAGTCAACCCGCTGAGATCCTTAACTTGAGCCCTGCAGTCTCCTCACAGATCTGTACAGCGGGCGCGAACCCTTCTTGAAGAGCCCGAATGGAAAGGGGGGGCTTTTGGCCCCCCCGCCTGCATGGCTGTGCGGCGACCTCCCCCCGGCCTACTCGGTGGTGGGGCGCGTCACTAGGGGGCGCGCCCTACCGCCGATTGGCTGCCTGGATGACCCGGATGTCGTTAATCGACATCCGGGTCGGAAGGGAGGGGGGGGGCGGGCCACTGGGGGGGGATAAAGCGGTGGGGAGCGCCCAGGTGACCCCCTTGTTCCCTGGACGCTCCCCCACATAGGACGTGCCCCGGCGCTCGGGGCTGATAACTTTTCTTTTGTTTTACAGGTCGGCTGGCTGGACCGGGACTCGTCGGCGCTGGACTGCCGCCTACTGAGGGAAGCTGCTTCGTGCCTTCGTTGCGTTGCCTTGCGGTTTCGTGTTTCGCCAGAGCGGAGTTGCGGTGCGGGAGCCTTCGGAGGATCGTAGTGGGGAAGCTGGTGCAGACCCGGTGTGAAGGAACTAGCGAGGTCCGGTCCGGTGCGTCGTGCTGAGTCACAGGACAGAGGTATTGTGAGGCAGCGGGTGGGGTGCGGCGGCGGAGCGGATTTCCCGCCCATTCTCTACTGGTGCATGGTTGTTGCAGAGTAAGAACAGCAAAGTCACAGATGGCGTCACATTTGGTGTCATTATAACAACTAAGGTGGTTTAATCAAAAGTGTTTAGGTATTCTATAGCACGTGGGAGGAATTTGATTTCTTAAACGTTTTTAAGTTTCTAGTGTCACTCCTGGGTCCTTTTTTCTCGTTTTTCCGGCGGGGAGGGCACGGCTGTAATAAGACAATAGCGGGGCATTGTTAGGGTACTGGTGGCGCACAGTACTGAAAGAGTAGTTGCAGGGGGATACAGGAAAAGTACAGGGTATCAGCACTATTGCAGGGAGTGTGTAGAGACAGAAACACGCGCAAAAGGGTTTAAAGGCTTTCTTTAACGAGCTCTATAGAGTAGGTTGTGCTCAATACTGCTCAAAGGGTGTGAATAATAAGGGCGTGTGCCTTGGTCTGGTCGCTAGTACACGTTCTGTGATTGCTAAGGTAGGGGCAACAGCCAAGGCCAGTGGACTGGGCAGTTAAAGAAAGTTAGAGCTTGTACAAACGTGTTTAACTTTGCACAGTCTGCTTGCACATCTGTGTGATTTACAACGCCCAGGATTTAATACATTTTCTATTTTAGGTGTGTTATTACTGCATTCCTGCAATTTCTCGTGGTAGGCCTCGAGGGGTGGCCGGCAGTTGTGGTCGCAGGTCAATTCCGGCTGGGAGAACGCAGGATTGGAACGGTAAGAGGAGAGCGGGGGGCTCGCATTACATTGCTTCTGGTAGCCGCCGGGTGGGTCTACGTTAGAGTTTACTCACCCCTGACAAACCGGATAAGCCGGGGCGTTGCGGTTACGGTTGCATGGTGCTTACAGCCCCCTGTGGATCCTCCATCTAGTGAAGGTAATAAGCGTACTGACACCTGTATTAGGGTATTAGTGTAGGGCGGTGCACCCAAGTCATGGCGGGGCCAGTGGGTAGTGAAGGTGGGTCCAGGATGGAGGCCATGTTGCAGGCCATGATGCAGGAGATGAATAGCATCAATAAGAGATTGAGTAAAGTGGATGAATTGGAAGCGCGCTTGAACGAAAGGTTTACTGACCCCCCAGCGTCTGCAGGCAGGCCCGCGCGGCAGCGGAAGGCACCCTTGTCCAGGGGGGATTTTGTTAGCCCGCCCAAGTCATCTAAGGCTAAGAAGCGAAGGCGCAGTGCCCCAGCCCCAGTGGTACCGGTTTCAATCACACCCGTGGTTGCTGATTCAGTACCCTTGGTACCTGTCCCGACACCCGCTACATTGGCTCCTGCCATGCCGCCGCCGCCACCTCCTGGGGGGCTTACCCCCCCGCCCATACTACCGACCCCAGTGCCGGGTCTGCCGGTACCGGTCTCTCCATCGCCTATCAGGCCGGCCCCACCGGCTATGCCTCCCGGGGGGCCCGTAGTTCCACCAGATAGCCCAGACTCGGTCCCGCCTGAATTGGCATCTCAGATAGCGGCTTTACTACCTTGGCTAAAAAAGGGGGGGGTTTTACCAGCGTCGTCAGATCATGCAGCTGAAGCAGCACAGTTGGTTGAAAAGATTAAAGCAGCAGCGGCAGCGGATAGAGCTGCGGTTCCCCCTTCTTCTTCACTTACAGGTTCCAGCCCCGCCCAACCAACGGCAGATGGTGGTCAACCGGTCGCGGCGCAGGAAAAGGGTAAGGAGGTGGCACTGCCCCTCTTGGGCGATGGGTCATTGCCCTCTAGGTCTGAGAATTTGGCACAACATGTGTCCCAGGCAACGAAGGAATGCATTTGGGCGGGGAAATATGTTTACATTTTTTCATTACTACTGGATCACAGGGAGATGGACCAGGCAAAGACACTAAAGGAGTGGATGCTTCCAAGTGAGTGGAGGGCACAGTGTGCTAGGTTTAGGGTTGAAGAATCTTTGCTCAACTGGGTGAGGGCTTTTGCAGTGTTCACGACCATCATGGCCGAGCGGCCTCCTAATGTGCAGGCGGCATTGGCTTGCTACCAGAGTAGAATCGTGGGGTGGAGCGAGCAGTACCCAGGGGATGCCTGGAAGGAGTATGATGTTAATTTCAGGAAAGCTAGGGAATTTGACGCGTCATTGGCATGGGATAAGGTGGACTCTGTGTCATGGCATAGGCAGTTCTCTGGGAGCTCTGCCCCACTACAGTCTGCCACTGCGGGCAGGGGGTACTTCACCAGACCTCAGCACCCCTTTCGGGCGGCCCAGGGGAGTGAGGTCCCGGGTAGGGGTAGGGGGGGGGGGGGTTCGAGAGAAAAGGGGTGTGTTGGGACTTTAATAAGCGTACCTGCACGAGGGCCCCGGGCACCTGTAAATTTAGACATGCATGTGCAATCTGTGGTCACCCCTCCCATCCCGAGTCATCTTGCAGGTCCAAGCAGGGCAACCACAGCCAGAGGGGGAGGGGGAAGCCAGTGTAGGGCCGATATTCGGGATATCGTAACCCCTATAGATGTTTTGGCAATGATCCCTTGGTTGAATAGGTACCCGAATCACACAGCGGCCACTCTACTGCAAGAAGGTTTTTCTCACGGTTTTAGGATCCCGGCAGGGGGCTACACAGGTAGCACGCATTGCAGGAACCAACTGTCGGTGCAACATAACCCCGCAGTGGTGGCTGCTAAGATTAGCAAGGAACTGGCCCTGGGTAGAATAGCTGGTCCTTTCCAGGAGGTGCCTGTCCCCGATTTTGTGTGTTCACCACTAGGGGTGGTACCCAAAAAAGAGAAGGGTGAGTTCAGATTGATCCACAACCTGTCGGCCCCGAGAGGTGCGTCACTGAATGATGCTATTGATGAGGGAATTTGTAGCGTCAAGTATGCATCATTTGACCAGGCAGTGGATTTATTGCGGGCACTGGGGCCAGGGGCATTGATGGCAAAATCCGACATAGAATCTGCCTTCCGCCTCCTCCCAGTTCATCCTCTGGACCATCACCTTTTAGGCTTCACTTTCGATGGCAAGTTTTATATGGACAAATGTATGCCCATGGGCTGTTCTATCTCATGTGCGTACTTTGAGGCGTTTAGCTCATTTTTGGAATGGGTCATGAGGGAGGTGACGGGGCATCGGCAGGTGATGCATTATCTGGACGATTTCCTTTTCTTGGGTGCGGCGGGATCTCAGGAGTGTGCTTGGGCGTTGCAGGAATTTTGCGCGCTCATGCGGGCTTTTGGTGTCCCGCTAGCCCCGGGGAAGACGGTGGGCCCGTCCACTTGTTTGGAATTCCTCGGTATCGAAATTGATTCCGTGGAGGGATGCTTCAGGTTACCCAGGGCTAAGGTAGCTAGCTTCAGAGCAGCCCTACGGCAATGCCTACGCAAAGACAAGGTTACATTGCAACAGCTACAGGAGGTGGTGGGGCAATTGAATTTTGCGCTTCGGGTTATCCCAATGGCACGCCCTTTTTCACGCTCTATTGCCCAAACAATGAGAGGACTACGGGAGAAACACCACCACACGAGGTTGTCATCTGAGGTTCGCCAGGATATGCTCATTTGGATGGCATTTCTGGAGGACTTTAATGGCAGAGTAGTGTGGCCGGGTCCTCCCTCCACATCGGCGGAATTGGGACTATGGACGGACGCTGCTGGGAGTACCGGCTTCGGCGCCATTTTGGGTACCAGGTGGGTCGCCCAGCGGTGGCCAGCGGAATGGAGGACACAGGGTCTGACTACCAATATTGGCTTTCTCGAGCTTTTTCCGATATGGGTAGCGTTGATGGTCTGGCCAGAACACTTGCGCAACCAATCCGTGGTGTTCTGGTCGGATAACATGACGGTGGTGGAATGTATAAATCAGCAGGGGGCACGCTGTCCATTCATACTCCGCTTACTGAAGGAGATTGTGTTGCAATGCTTAAAATGGAATGTAATTTTCAGAGCCAAGCATGTCCCTGGCATCCTCAATAATGCAGCTGACTCCCTTTCTCGCTTTAAAATGCAGGTTTTCAGGGAACACCTTCCGGCGGCAGATCCCCAGCCGGCGCAATTCCCGGCAGTACTCTGGCAGATTGGTGCCCCAGATTACAGGACCTCGTGGTCGCTAGCTTAGCCCCCAGGACCAAGACAGCTTACGAAGGGGCGTTTTTGTCTTATCGGGCTTTCTTGGGGCGGGAATGGGAGGCTAGGTGGGCGCAGGAGGACAGCTTCGCAGCTTACCTAGAATCACTGCACAAGGAAGGGCGCTCAGTTGCGACTGCGAACAGACATAGGGCGGCAATCTCCTTCTTTGCGCAGAGTAGGGGTGTGCGGGATCCCACTAACACATTTCTGGTGCGCAAGGCATTGAGGGGTTGGCGCCGTGTACAGGGTTACCGGGGCGATAGGAGAAGGCCCATTGGATTGGCACGGCTGACGGCTTTATTGGGGGCACTGCACACGGTTTGTAGCTCCCAGTGGGAGGTTATCTTGTTCAAGGCGGCATTTTCCCTGGCCTTTTATGGGGCTTTGAGGGTTGGGGAGTTAGTTGCTGGGTCAAAAACTGATAACGTGGGGGGGCTACAGCGGGCCGGGGTTGAGATCAAGGAAGACGTTATGCGAATAACAATTCAGAAATCAAAAACCGATCAGGACTCTCGGGGTCACACCATAGTGCTCCATCGGGCGCGGGCCAACCCCTGCTGCCCGGTTTCCCACGTGGAGGCTTTCTGTAGGCAGCGGGAGTGCACGGCGGGGGACACACTGCTGTGTCACGCCGATGGTACACCATTGACTAGGTACCAGTTTAAGCGAGTTCTGGAGCTAACGGTCAGTCTGGCAGGGTTCGATCCAAAGGAATTTGGCACTCATTCGTTTAGGATTGGGGCAGCAACCGAGGCAGTGGCGAGGGGTCTCTCAGTGGAGAGTGTGAAGACACTGGGAAGATGGTCGTCTGAACGTTACAAGAGTTATGTACGAATTGACATGTTGTGATATGATGGTGCTCACGCCCTGTATGTTTCTTTTGTTTACAGTTTCTCAAACCTGTCACGCAGGGGAGGAACTCGTCACCGGGCGACAACGGTCGACATCGGCAAAGCACGGAGGACACAAGAAGCTGGTGACTTGGATTGTGGGCCATTCTTATGTTAGGCGCGCGGAACATGTTTTTCTTTCAGGAGACCGTAGGATGAGCGCAGCGCAAAAGGGGTTGGATATCTCATTCTTCGGGAGGGGGGGTTTATGCCTTAGCCAGTTTCGGAGTTTCTTCCAGGGAATCTTAGCTCAGCAGCGGCCCCCCCCGTCAGTGGTGATACTTCACCTGGGGGAGAATGATTTGGCGAAATTGGGGAGGCGCGTGCTCATTGAGGAGATCATTTCCACTGCGGGGTGGGTGGCCAGGGCTTGCCCGGGTTCCACAGTAGTTTGGTCGCAACTTATTCCTCGGTGGCAGTGGCGAGGGGGGGTCTCGGTCAGGGCATTGAATCACTCGGTACGGAGGGTCAACACACAGTTGGACAAATTATTTCGGACCCCCCAGTTGCAGACGATTCCACATGGGTGTATCTGGGGCGAGCATTTTTACTTGAAGGACGGGGTGCACTTGACCGAGGCAGCTAATGTCCTGTGGTCTAATAATGTCTGGGCCTGGTTGGAGGGGTTTTTAAAAAAATAGGCGCGCTCCTGGTTTATGTCTGGGTAGAGGGGGAGGCCAGATCGTCGGTTAACAATGCTGGCCCGTGGCGGTAAGGTCATGACCGGTGAGCAACTATTTGAAGGTCTGAGGGGGCGGGCATCATCCTACGGAGGTGCCCGCCCAGGGGGAGGGGCCATTGGCCCCTCCTAGAACTTCAGGGGCAAGGTAACTGGTGCTTCAAAGGGGCGCGGGTTGGGGAGTCACGCTTTTCTTAGGCTGGTAGCCACCCCGCGCGCGCATACTCATGACGTCACCGGATGGCGCAGAGTAAGGGCCCTCCTTTAGTGGGTAAATGAAGTTCACGGCGTGGACCGGGTAATTACCGGGCCCGGCTGCGCATGCGCACACCTGTAGGGGAGGCGCAGCTAGTAGGACCTGACACCGGTTAGCGACCTTGCCATATGGCCCAGAAATGTTAGTATACAAAATTGCAGAGGAGGATGTTAGATTCGGTTAGGAAACAATTTGTATTAGAGTCTTTGTTAAGGATAGACACTCACACCTGTTGACAATGATGTATCTAATGTCCTGCTGAATTTTGTATAACCGTTTATCATGCAAGTTTGAAATTTATTGTTTTTGTACTTAATAAATACGGCCGGGGGGTTTCGCGACCCCCCGCCTTCCAAAGATACCACGTCTGGGTGCTGTGTCCGGGGGTGGTGTGGTCATAGGGGGAGGGCGGTAGCCAGTCACTGACCATGTGGAAAGGGGGGGCTTTTGGCCCCCCCGCCTGCATGGCTGTGCGGCGACCTCCCCCCGGCCTACTCGGTGGTGGGGCGCGTCACTAGGGGGCGCGCCCTACCGCCGATTGGCTGCCTGGATGACCCGGATGTCGTTAATCGACATCCGGGTCGGAAGGGAGGGGGGGGCGGGCCACTGGGGGGGGATAAAGCGGTGGGGAGCGCCCAGGTGACCCCCTTGTTCCCTGGACGCTCCCCCACATAGGACGTGCCCCGGCGCTCGGGGCTGATAACTTTTCCCCACCCACCATCCCTGGAGTACGTAGTTGATGTGTTGTTTGCCCAACTAGCGGGCATTTGGGCGCGGGTAATTGTCATGAAATGTTGGTTTCTGATGAGGTTGTTCTGTTAGGACTTTTTCTCCCATTGTAGTGATCAATATGGTATTGTGCAGTTATGTTTTGACTATGCTTTTTGTAGCCCTTTTTCTCCCTAGGTAGCGATTGATTTTGGATTATGTGCAAACTGTTGCAGTCGTGTTTAGGCCTTTTCTTCCCTAGTAGCTTTATGATGTTGTACATGACCTGTGTTTTTAGTCAGTGTAGTTGTCCTTTAGAATTTTCTTCCTTAGGTCGTCGTATTTATTAGGTATGAGGGGCATGCGGTAAGGTCATGACCGGTGAGCAACTATTTGAAGGTCTGAGGGGGCGGGCATCATCCTACGGAGGTGCCCGCCCAGGGGGAGGGGCCATTGGCCCCTCCTAGAACTTCAGGGGCAAGGTAACTGGTGCTTCAAAGGGGCGCGGGTTGGGGAGTCACGCTTTCCTTAGGCTGGTAGCCACCCCGCGCGCGCATACTCATGACGTCACCGGATGGCGCAGAGTAAGGGCCCTCCTTTAGTGGGTAAATGAAGTTCACGGCGTGGACCGGGTAATTACCGGGCCCGGCTGCGCATGCGCACACCTGTAGGGGAGGCGCAGCTAGTAGGACCTGACACCGGTTAGCGACCTTGCCATATGGCCCAGAAATGTTAGTATACAAAATTGCAGAGGAGGATGTTAGATTCGGTTAGGAAACAATTTGTATTAGAGTCTTTGTTAAGGATAGACACTCACACCTGTTGACAATGATGTATCTAATGTCCTGCTGAATTTTGTATAACCGTTTATCATGCAAGTTTGAAATTTATTGTTTTTGTACTTAATAAATACGGCCGGGGGGTTTCGCGACCCCCCGCCTTCCAAAGATACCACGTCTGGGTGCTGTGTCCGGGGGTGGTGTGGTCATAGGGGGAGGGCGGTAGCCAGTCACTGACCATGTGAGCGGCTGTGCGAAGGCGCGCGCTCAGCCATGCGCACAGGGTTATTGAAAGACCTCGACGTCCCTCGAACAACCTTGATGTCAAATTGAAAAGACCTGTCGGCGAGGCTGCCCTCTCCGGGGGCGGCGTGTCTGTCACCTCTGCTGGGGGACACGGCGCGGAGTCCTCGCCTGCGTCGAGCTGTCGATCCCGGTTACATCAGCCATTAGAGCCGCAGTGGAGCGGCGCGAGCTCAGGGGCGCCAAACAGGTGACCCACTGCTCTCTTCAGGGAACATATGCTCTATGTGTTAATGGCGCAGGCTTGGTTGGCGGGGGCTGCCGCGAGTGGATGGGTGTGGGTCCGAGGGTTTTGGGAATATGGAGGGAGTGAACATGAGCAATGTAACTACGTGCATACAGATGTGTTTATGAATCACTGGACAGGCCAGCCTGCCTGCTTGCCGGTATGTTATCTGCATTTATAGCACACACACGTATATCGTTTGAAAGGCCTTGTGGCGATGTTGGAGCCCAGGCTACTTTTCCAAAGGGCTCTGGAATTTCACACTGAGTCGTGGCCAGCTGCCTTCATGCAGTTTGATCTTTGTAATGTTCAATATAATTTAAAAACTGTGAACAATCCTCTTCTAGTCTGTCCATATTACTTTTAAATTAAATGGCCTTTTTCACAACATACCTTGCTATACGTGCCAATTAACAACATAGCCCATATACATGCATATCACGGCTACAGGGAGCAGGCGCAACACAGTCCTTTGGGAGAAGGATCACTGCTGATTGATTGTGTTTAATGTGCAAAAGTCAGCTTTACTGGAAGCTAGTACAGCTCACAATTTCTCCAAACTGTGGCTGATGTGCGCACTCTATTATCCTCACCAAATTACCAATATCAGTCTCTAGCACCCGTTCCCCACCACTAAACATTTTCTTTTCCTAACAACTCACCAGCCCCCAACCCCTCTTTTAAGTGTCCCCCCCTTCTACTTCTGTATAATAACTCCTATTCTTCCCATTTGACTTTGACTATCCCCGCATTCCATTTCTACCTGTCCATTCCAAGCTGCGGCTGCTTCTTCCTCCATTTTTTAAATCATGTTTTTCCATCATGACATTCCATCATTCTCTTCTCCTAACGTTCTCATCTCTCCCTCTGCATTGTCCCAAGCTCTCTTTCCGCTACCAGAAAACCCTCCCCATAGATGTTCTTTCTGACACCCTCATATTCTTTTTTTCCTTCCTTGCCATTCCTCTAGCACTTCATCAGATAAATGCAATTCTGCAACAGAGACCAGTACTGTCAAAACAAAACAGGCCATTCATACACAATGTCAACATGGCTCCCATCAGCAATGTTGTGCATCTTGCAAAAACCAGACTCTTTCCTGGTTACCTTTTTCCATGCCTTGTTAATAGCAGCCACCTTTCTGCCTCCTATCCACACCCTCCTGGGCAGTAACGGTGCCCATAAGACCTCTTTCCCACCTTTCCTGGATATTTACCCGATCCTGTATCATCATCTTCAACAGTTTCATGACCCATAAGCTGAACCAGGTAGCACTCCACCTTAGTGATTAAACATCATGCCCAGCCACAGTCTGCTCCCACTTAACACCCATAACATGGACAACAGTTGGCTCCAAATAATCCTTCCTGGTGCCTGCCAGCTCACTGCCACATTTTCGTCTTCCAGCCCCAGCTGCTGGTCATAATATGGTATTTTCACATGCTCCTGGTGCATTTTACAATAAAATGCAGCGTATCCACATTTCCTTTTTTTCTCCCTTGAGCCTGCTTTCGAGCTGTTGGGCAAACCCAACAATCACTGGTGCATCCCTCACCCCCCTTCGGTCTCACACACTCCTAGAACTTCTCCTACTTCCATCTCCCCAAATCTCTTTAACATGTCCTCGTCCCAACCCAATCTATGTGCCTCTGCACACATTTGGAATAAATGTGGCGTGTACTCTTCTCTTACCATCCACCCCTTCGTAACCCATCCACAATCCCCCTCCCCCTTCAATATCCGGTATTTCTTGAAGGCCTGTGAATTTATGCAACTTTTGTTGACATAGAGCATATTTAATGAACGCCATGTTGCTTTTTTTAAGACATTTTGTATGTCTGTGTAAAACCAAACTATTCGGGCCATCTCAGTTTGATGTACACAGCCTCACATTCATTCTTGGCATAGCAAAGCGAACATTCTCAGTCGAGCTAGCTCCGCTCATTGAAAGCTCCTTTAGTGCAACTCTTTTCAGAACTTTTTGAACTTATTGTGAGAAAGCCATGTACCTGCTAACACCACTACCCAAAGTTTCGGTTTCTATCACCTGCATCATGTCTATATGAACAAAATGTACAAACCATTCACCCAACACCGGTGCAAAATCAGCACTGACGTCACGCCTGGTGTAAATCGGGAGTAGTGTGGGAGAGTAAGGCCAGGCATCTCTGAACATGCAGTTGTTGTCTGCATAGTGTTACTCGCTCACAAGGTGACTCTCATGCGGCATTATAATTTCTTTGCTATCATCCAGATAGGAACGTGAGCTTGAATTCACCTCCCAGCAAGGTAGCGGTACGGACTGTCATGACTACAGTACACGGCATGAAGCCAGCGAAGTTTTTAACATCAACACCCAACTGGACTAGAGGTCACAGCATGCCTTGGGCCACCCAGGCCTGGAAATATCTTTCCCTTGCTAGCCTTGCATGTTTATGATGTCAAGGAGCTCGACGAGCATAGCAGTGAGGTGGCGCAGGCACTTCTCAGCACAGTTTGATCAGTTGATGCAGAGGGAGGATGAGGCACGCGGTTCTGCTAAAGTCCACCCATTGGAGATCTATCCTGTTTTTGTAGGGGGTGGGTTGGATAGGGGTTATAGAACATAAGGCTCATTTGTAGGCAGTATGGCCTCTCACATCCTGTTTGGTAAAGTGCGGTCTCACAGTGCCCTTCCATTTCTGGCGCATTGCAGCAGTTTTAAGATCTTCTTAGTTTTTCTTGTTGATCAAATCGGTGTAATTTCTAATATTTATGTTTCGCTCGTCTTTATTGTTTGATTTTGCCCACAAGAAAGTGTCTCTCATAGTCACTCATAATTACACTGAAATTATGTCGCCCGGTGGAGACGCTTCATAAAAACGAAGGCAACAACACCCGGCCTGACGGCCCCCAGAGCAATGGTAACCAGCAAAGGCCTATGCAGCACGAACGTGGACTAGCCTGTAATCTGCTGAGACACAAGGGGAGAAAGTACAGGCACAAAAAAATAAAAAAATTAAATAAAACAGAACAAAAAGGAGTGACCCGGCGCTGCGGAATGGCTACTCCCTATCCATCACCCATCCGGCCTACCCATCAGGATACTGAATCTACAAACTTACCTCTGACCGTGGAGACCTAGCTTTTTGACCGATGCCCAGTGGAGCTATCTGATAGCTAAAGAGGAGATGGGCTGTGGACTTCCACCTCGGCCGTCGCCAACCCAGCCGGACTTTGGGTGGACTCTCCTTCGTCTCTCCATCCTATTTCCCTCCTTCCCCTTTACCCTACACCCTTTCCCCCCCTATTCTCCATTTATCTTATCCCCTATGCTCTCTAAATGTTTTCCTGTTGAGACCTAGCTATTTGACCCATGACCGGTGGAGCTACCTGATAGCTGTAGAGGAGATAGGCTAAAGATTTCCCACCTCGGCCGTCACCTACCCAGCCGGACTTTGGGCGGACTCTCCTTCGTCTCTCCGTCCTATTTCCCTCCTACCCCTTTACCCTACACCCTTTCCCTTCTAAGCTCCACTTATCTTGTCTTCTACGTTCGTGAAATGTTTTTCTAGTAACTTATGTAATTTTGTAACTTCGTCGAACCTTATGTAAAGCGCTTTGATACCTCCGGGTCTAGCCAGCGCTATATAAAACTCAGGTAAATAAAAAAATAAAAAAAAGATGTCACACATAAAGCAATCAAAAACCTTGGCAGCTATGTGTTCGCGCCTGTCCTCACGTCGCCTTCTCTCTACCCTTCCGGTTGCATCAGGCCAGGCGGTTGAGCATGCTTTCTCTCGTTGGGCCAACAGGTTACCCTTTTCTGAGGATGCACTTGACCCTTCACTGACCTAACTAACCAAAGGCACGCCGTCTTGAGCCTGCTGCAGTGTCTGAGGCTCACTTCTGCTTCCGCTTGCATCCTCAGGCTGCTCCCCTTTACAGCTGTGATGTGCGGTTGATTCAGAGGAAGTGGGTTTTGATGACACCGCTGGCGGGCCGTGGTCTGCTGGTTCCATATGGGGAAGTGGCTGAGACACGGGGCTGAGCAGGCTTCCTGGCATCTAGACAACTGCTTACAACAATTTTAAAAGTCTTTATGGTTCGCAACAGCTCGAGAAAATTTGGCATAGTGTTTTTTACAGTTGAATTTACAGGGACTTTGTAAAACGTTACAGGTCAAATTTCAGCTACCTCCACGCACTTAGTTATACCGAGAACATGGGGTGCATGCAAAGTGAAAAGACCAGCAGTATGCGAGTAAAAGACCCTGTCCAATATTCTTTGGCCTCCGCCGCTGAGAGTAGTGTTTTTACTCCAAGTGCTGCACGAATTGTTGAGTTTTGGTAACTTCCTGAAGTGGAGCTATGCATATATTAGTGTTTATATATGGAGACTCTAATTGGATGGCAGTAGAGCACTGTAGATCAACCTGAAATTTACATTGTTGCAATTCACAGTGATGTTATCAGATTTCATGTTGACAATTGTAACACATTTACATATTACAGTTTGTACACATCTGCCTACCATGTAGTCCATTACAGTGGCAGACCTGGTATACCAATTTCTGCTTTCGTTTTTGCTTCCATTTCTTACTACTTTTAATAAATTTTTTGATGAGTCATTTTTACTTACTGTTTTTTTGCAGATGGATTGAGATTACTTTTAGATTGTGGCACTTTCCCTTTTAAAATATTTACACGTTTAATATCTCTTGCATATGTTTGCAAAAACGAAATACATAAAAATAATTCCAGGCTTGCCACGTCCAGACGTTTGGCTTGACCAGTGCTTGGTAGAAACTGTTGCTGAATCAGGTGTGCAGTGGCTGAGAAGGCGCACAAACCCAATGGCTACAGTAGACTCTGACTAAACTTGATTTAAACACATTTTTGCAGACTGGATTTGAAGCCTATGTGGCAGTGCATAATTTGTGCCGGTGTTTTCCGGTGCTCAGCACCAGTACTTAATTGTCAACACCGGTGCTTGCAACAGTGTGCCACATGGTGACGCTGTCTGACTAATTTAAAAATGAGCACAACAATATTTGTTTATTAAGTCAGTATACATTAAAATGACTATTGAAAGCCTCCAAAGTCATTCTTATAGATTTGGGGGCCTGGGATAGAATACATTGTCACACTTGTATGTGTGTGATGATTAGCAATTGTGTTGGTACTGACATTGGCGGTGCTGGGAGGGGCAATGTTTGGTGCACCTTTTTGTTCTGTATCTGCTGAGTGTTTTGCAGCAGCAGGAAAGCGCCACTGATTTGCAACACAGAGGAGCATAGAGGAGCAGAGCCCGGAGGAGCAGACACGCTCAGAGCCGGTGTTTGGCGTTTGGTCCCCTGGAGCCACGGAACTTCGATTGACGGGGGCCAAGTCGGCAAAGTCAGCAGGGGGTGTGCTGGGGTGTGCGGTGCTGCCCCCCTGGCCCCCTCCACCCCTCTATTTTCCAACCTCTTCAACCCCACCAGGGGCACTCCAGTGGGCGAGCAAGTGCAGCAGTCGTAGCGGGCTGCTGCGAAGAGTGGGCCAGGGAGCACGCGGAGACGGCTCGATCAGACCGGGTGCAGTTTGCAGTCTCCCGGCGTGCCCTGCTTGCTTCGCCTGCGCCGCCTGCTTCACCTGCACCACCAGGATCCGCTGCAGGCCCGGAGACCGCACAGAACACGGGGCTAGAACGGCGGCAGCCAGCAGTCATCCGCATTTTCTTCGCAAGCCTGCCGATCTACCAAGAGCCAGATCTACTGATCTACCAAGAGCCCCTCAAGGCACCGCGTTGACCCGGTGAGTGCATGTGCAGGGCTGCGGGGTGTGGAGTGGTACCACACGAGCAGTGGGCACCACAGGGATATTGCCTCCGCCGCTCACCGAAGAAGGTCACCCCCATGCCTCCCCGCCCCCTAACCCCCATACAGTAGGGGTAAGGGCACCCAGCGGGTGTCCAGAAGGTGCCAAGGACACCATTCAGGACAGCACTCACCTTTTTGTTTCTTGTTTCACCACAGAAGGTGCAGTGCAGTATTTGCCCAACCCACACCAAAACAATCTGTGATGAAGTCACGGAGAGTCAGGAAGGAGCCACCCGAAACCCAAATCAAAAACTCAATGTCTGAGTCATCCCACGAAAACATGGATATAGTGGAGGCCTCGCCTCAGCTAGATACACCTCAGACCAGTGAAATACATGTTCAGCAACCCTTCTCCCATCCCCTGACCCCTCATGGCACTCCAGCCTTACAAACGTCATCAGGGGTGTCATTATCCGACAGTCCCAATCTTCCCGATCTAAAACTGGTGCAACAGTTCCTACGGCAACCGCCTCTAAAAGGGCGACATTGAGGGAATTATTTTTAATAACACTGCTGCAACTCAAAAGCCAAGATCAAACCCACACAACTCAACGTTGGGTACCATCCAGGCACGCACAATACCAGATCTGGCTCTAATACGAGTCAAGTCCATGATCCATGATGACCTTAGCGGGCTAGGTTACAGCCCACCTCTGTCCAGCACCCTAACAAAGGTAGAACACCTCGTACAAAAAGATGAGTGCTGTTCACCGTCACAGGGACCTGAAGAGACTCCCCACGACCTGCTAACCGCTCATTCAGATATTGCGTTTATCTCTCCCCCAATCACCACCTTAAGGAAGGATTCCCAGTCCATTTCTAATCCAACCCTGCCCTCGCCTTTAACACCTAAATTACAAACCATCACGGACGACCCGCAGGGAGCAAAACAGCATCAAGCCTCCAAGTCAAGCAACAGGCAAGGTCATCTCCAAGCAAGACCGAATTGCTGCCTTCAATAAGCTAGTCAAATTTACTCGACCAGTGCAACCGCACGGTCCCCCAGATGGGGAATGCAACATTAACACTTCACTAGACCTATCTTTTTTCAAAGTAGATCATAACAAGACTCCAGTTCTGGCGAGTCGCTGCTCGATCGACGAGAATGTACTCTGGTCACAACTTCTGCAAACACTCCAATCAACTGTATCAGCTTTAAATTATCACTCTGACAAACTGGATCTACAGATTGACCTTTAAACACACTTGCCGTGCACACTGCTGGGATCAATCAAAAACTAGAGGTATTCAATACACTGATTATAAAAGCACAATCTAAAGTTCACCTAGCACAGGCAGTATGCTGCTGCTCTCCAATAATCAACAGCGTCTCCTCGTTACCCGAATTCCGTTAGTCAATATTAACTGAAGTCAAGAAGCTGCCGTTATCAGGGCATTCCTGTGTCCCACAACAGGTCTACCGCCTATCAGATGTAACTGAATTAGCTGCTCAGAAGATATGCATTAGGAACCAAGGCTGTGCCAGCCACAAAGCACCGCCTGACTGTCCGTCATCAGTCAAGCAAATAGTTCCTGCAGCAGTTAGTCCCATTTTCGAAAATCAAAATGTCAACACAAAGAGTCCTTCTAGCCACCAATATATATCAGCCAACGAAGACTTGAACACTTTAAGGCCAGTCCAGGCGACTGCGCTAAAGCGAATACTTTCAACAGGCAATGGGGCGTCTGAATGGCCAGCACTGTTGCTGGCAAAACAAACAAATCTCCGCAAACCCACAGGATGAGCAACCGGGGAAAAAAAAGACTTCGTAAAAAATGCAATAGACATGTAATCGAAACTCGAAATACAATTAGCAACTACTTCCAAAAAAACAAAACTATCACATCACCGGGTCCGATAAGTACATCCAGCATTACCAGTACTCAGACTCCGGCCCATCAACCACCTACACACCAAAAATCATCCCCATCAAGTAATTTATTATTAGCATTACATACTCAGACTGAGCCAACTCAAACTTCCAAGCTCACCCTTCAAGCAACACCAAGGAATGGTCAACTTCAATCTAATGTGGAGCATGAAACAGATCAATAGCGAGCCCCAGCTGCAAACCACCAAGTGGCTAGCCCTGGAACCAGACCACTTCCCTTGACATCAGTCCGCAAGCCCAGATTAGGGAAGAACTCAGTGGGTGCAGAACACCCTATAGGCAATTCAAACAACGGCAATGAGGCAAGGTCTTCAACTACACTAATCACAAGACCAGATCCAGTGATCAAGTGCAAAACAATCCTTAACAAAGTGACCTCAAATTCTACCAGTGATCATGCAGCCCCTTTGCAACGAGCATCTAAAATCCAACGGAGACCGGATTATACAGAAAAGTCGACTGAGCCTTTCATCATCATTACTAAGCATAACTTGCCCATTGACAGCTCTCAGACCAAATTATTGTAAGTACCAGAGTATATTTTCCAAGGCCCGCTAAACCACGGGAATATTCTCAGACTTTTCAAATCAATTCCAGTACTGTGTAATTTGGAATCGGAAGATATAACTTCAATTGAATTTAAACCTAGCAACAGTAATCGATCAACTGAAATAACCGTGATAACCCTAGCATCCAAGGTAATAAAGGAACTGGTACAATCGCAGACAGCCCGATTAAACAGCTGGGGCATGAAATTATTAACACCCATCGATCTTTCAATATTAGCAACCCCTCTGGCCCCTTCCATTCACTCAATCCATCTTTCTCGATATTAATATCGGCCCGAAGCAGCTCTCCATCAGAAAACGACGAGCCAGTCACAGAAGGTCAATCGATCATAAGACCCGACTGGACCTGGCTGCCAGTAGCCTTGTCTCAAGGTCTCAAAGACTAAAATAGCATCTACCCTAGTCTAACAATATGCTTCTGGAACATCAACGGCCTTGCCATGGAACTCCAATCTCCCAACACTCTTGAATTTCTGAAAAGACACGACATCGCACTTCTCAAGGAAACTTAGTTGGCAACAAGCACCCCAATAGAAGGCTACCTGGAATTCAGGTCTTCCGCCACAAGATTGCACAAGTATGGAAGACCCCGAGGCGGTCTCACGATCTAAGTCGCCTGTAAATTATCTCTAAATATCAACAAGCTAGTATTTGACGAAGACTGGATCACCGGCATTACAGCTAGAAGCCCCAACTCCGCCAGACAGTTGCTCCTGCTCAATATTTATGTCTCGCCCCATTTTAGTGAGAAAAAGGCCAAATTTGATTGCCTGATTGAAATCATGTGCAATTTAACAAGTGAACATGGCACCATACCCTGTTTAATTTCAGGTGACTTTAACACAAACGTCTTCCAAAGCACTACTGAGGAATACAATGACGTACTTCCAGCTGTTCCATCACACCTAGCGGTTCAATCCAAACTCACAGGTAACAGGCCGAGCAAATTGGGAGAATACATAGTCTTACAATTCAACAGTATGGGTCATAATGCATTGAACGGGAATTTCCCTATGGACACGCCACCAGCCTGGACAAGAACAAATGGTCATACCCACTCATTTTTGGACTTCACGTTAAGCAACAATGAAATGCTGCCTCTGATAGAGAATTTCTTTATTACATCACCTGGCGAGAGAGATCATCGCCCTCAAATAATAAATATATCTTTCAATGTCGCCCACCATTTGGCAATTGGCCATACAGCAATTGGCACCCGCACAGAGAATCTTAAAAGATTGAAATGGACAGATCACTCAATCCATACAATAATGGATAAATGCAAAGGAGGATGGTGCACTGGGGTTCCTGCACCAACTGAAATATGGGATTTTCTCGCACAACAACTACTCAGTGAATTCCCGTCTTCTTCATGTAACACATCAACCTTCAATCCATACGCATCTCAGCCGAGACAAAAAAATTAAAAACTCAATGCAACTCTGCTCAACTTCACGCCAGGAAACGGGGAACAACCTTTACAACGCAACTTTTACAACGCACTACACTTACAACGCATTTTTTACAACGCACAATCCATTACAACGCATGACATTACAACGCATGACACTACAACGCATTTTTAAAAACTACCTTTACAACGCATTCCATTACAACGCATACTACCATTACAACGCATACCATTACAACGCATAATATAGTAATTTTTACCCCTATACTATCCAACACTTACCCTACTGTTGCACCCCCTGGAGTTAGAATAGTAATTTTTACCCCTATACTATCCAACACTTACTCTACTGTTGCACCCCCTGGAGTTAGAATAGTAATTTTTACCCCTATACTATCCAACACTTACCCTACTGTTGCACCCCCTGGAGTTAGAATAGTAATTTTTACCCCTATACTATCCAACACTTACCCTACTGTTGCACCCCCTGGAGTTAGAATAGTAATTTTTACCCCTATACTATCCAACACTTACCCTACTGTTGCACCCCCTGGAGTTAGAATAGTAATTTTTACCCCTATACTATCCAACACTTTCCCTACTGTTGCACCCCCTGGAGTTAGAATAGTAATTTTTACCCCTATACTATCCAACATTTACCCTACTGTTGCACCCCCTGGAGTTAGAATAGTAATTTTTAACCCTATACTATCCAACACTTACCCTACTGTTGCACCCCCTGGAGTTAGAATAGTAATTTTTACCCCTATACTATCTAATACTTACCTTAAATGCAATTTAATATTATGCGTTGTAATGGTATGCGTTGTAAAGGTAGTATGCGTTGTAATGGAAATGCGTTGTAAAGGTAGTTTTTAAAAATGCGTTGTAGTGTCCTGCGTTGTAATGTCATGCGTTGTAATGGATTGTGCGTTGTAAAAAATGCGTTGTAAGTGCATGCGTTGTAAAAGTGTGCGTTGTAACGACATACATCCCCAGGAAACGCCTGGGAGGTGCTTATACATTTAACAAATACAAGCAAGCTCAAAAAGCATTTAGGATATCCATTCACAGTGATAAACAAAAAACTGTTGACCAGTTTTGGTTGAAATTAGTACACGCCAGAAAAAATTCCAACCCAAAGGTATTTTGGTCACTTGTAAACAGGAGGTCATTGGGCGCAAGCGGGAAATGCAGTGCAAATATAAATTAAGCCGAATGGGCCCTCTTTTTAACAGACCACTTCAAAGAACATATTAATGGAGATGACCAAACTAACATCCATTCATCGCGCGAACCCATGCAGGCATCAATAGAAATAACGAGTGATGGCACATCAATCATGCAAAATAAATCTGCCACCCCCGCTCCAGCCACTAACACTACTGACAGTGTGAATCAGCAAGATGATCTTTCGTCAAAGTCCCTGATGGCTTCGGAAGTCCTGAGAAACAATATTGCTCGCACCATCAGCAACGCCCAGTCACATGGGGCCCTAGGGCCTAATGGTCTCCCGCAGGCCCTGTTTAAAGCTGACCCTAAATTGTGATCTGAACACTTGGCCCCCTTATGTTCATACTGCTGGCTCACTCACAGCATACCAGAGTCGTGGAAAGGAGCAATAATTCACCCCATTTTTAAGGGAGGTAGGAGAGCTGATCCCAAAAACTACAGGATGATAGCTCTTTTAGACGGAGAATCCAAACATTACGCTAGCTTATTGCTGGAAGAGCTGTCGTCCTGGGCACATAAAACTCAGCATTTGCCGTTTAACCAGACCGGTTTTGTGGCTAAATCAGGTACCACCAGCCACTAACTCGCCTTATCTGTACTAATGGAGAAGCAGCAGTTTCAAAAACGCCATTACACTGCTGCTTCGTTGATTTTAAAGTGGCCTTCGACCGGGTGCCCAAGGGCCTGCTATGGCACAAACTGCAAAAATGGGGAATACCCCCTGACCTGTGAAAGGCCATATTCCAACTCCACTCAAATACATGGATCTGCATAAAGTTGGGAGTGGGATCACACGTCTCAAGAAAAATACAGACCTCCTGTGGGGTTAAACAAGGACGTGTGCTGGCCCCCCTCCTTTTGAATCTATTCATCTCAGACTTATCTCATCTATTGGACAACGTCAATTCCCGCTCTCCTCAATTAGGTGGATCCCGAGTAATTTGCTATACGCAGACGACCTTGTTTTACTTAGCCATACGAGGGTCGGACTACAGAGATTACTTGACCAGTTGCTTCCCTATACAACAAGTAATGCCCTGGAGCTAAATCTATCAAAAACAAAGTCCATCACCTTCGGGAAGCGGAAGCCGCGCGAGCGGTGGGTGGTTTTTTTAATGGCAAAAGCATTGAAACAGTGACATTGTATAAATACTTGGGCATTCATATGGACTCCAAGGCATCCTTCCTAAAACAGAAAGAAGTAGTTAAAGCAGAAGTACTGTCACTTGAAGCGGCACTAATGAAGCTCGCGAGACAGGTATTTGGTCCTAGCCTATCTCCCCTGCTGACAGTCATGAAGGCTAAGGGCACAAATTATCTAACATACGGTCAAGAGATAATGTTGGGGAGTGATTTTATTATGCTGAATAAAATAACAACCAGAATTTTCAAGCGAGTCTGCCACCTGCCAAAATCTGCATCACCGGCTCAGATCAGGCTTGAGTTCGGTCTCTTGGATCATCAGGGCTTCCAAGCCGGCGCTTTTATTAAGCTGTGTAACAGACAGCGCAACTCACGGGAAAGAAGCCTGGAGGGGATGTATGACGTTACAACGCACACTTTTACAACGCATGCACTTACAACGCATTTTTTACAACGCATAATCCATTACAACGCATGACATTACAACGCATGACACTACAACGCATTTTTAAAAAATACCTTTACAACGCATTTCCATTACAACGCATACTACCTTTACAACGCATACCATTACAACGCATAATATTAAATTACATTTAAGGTAAGTATTAGATAGTATAGGGGTAAAAGTTACTTTTCTAACTCCAGGGGGTGCAACAGTAGGGTAAATGTTGGATAGTATAGGGGTAAAAATTACTATTCTAACTCCAGGGGGTGCAACAGTGGGGTAATTGTTGGATAGTATAGGGGTAAAAATTACTATTCTAACTCCAGGGGGTGCAACAGTAGGGTAAGTGTTGGATAGTATAGGGGTAAAAATTACTATTCTAACTCCAGGGGGTGCAACAGTAGGGTAAGAGTTGGATAGTATAGGGGTAAAAATTACTATTCAAACTCCAGGGGGTGCAACAGTAGGGTAAGTGTTGGATAGTATAGGGGTAAAAATTACTATTCTAACTCCAGGGGGTGCAACAGTAGGGTAAGTGTTGGATAGAATAGGGGTAAAAATTACTATTCTAACTCCAGGGGGTGCAACAGTAGGGTAAGTGTTGGATAGTATAGGGGTAAAAATTACTATTCTAACTCCAGGGGGTGCAACAGTAGGGTAAGTGTTGGATAGTATAGGGGTAAAAATTACTATTCTAACTCCAGGGGGTGCAACAGTAGGGTAAGTGTTGGATAGTATAGGGGTAAAAATTACTATTCTAACTCCAGGGGGTGCATCAGTAGGGTAAGTGTTGGATAGTATAGGGGTAAAAATTACTATTCTAACTCCAGGGGGTGCATCAGTAGGGTAAGTGTTGGATAGTATGGGGGTAAAAATTACTATTCTAACTCCAGGGGGTGCAACAGTAGGGTAAGTGTTGGATAGTGTAGTGTAATATTATGCGTTGTAATGGTATGCGTTGTAATGGTAGTATGCGTTGTAATGGAATGCGTTGTAAAGGTAGTTTTTAAAAATGCGTTGTAGTGTCATGCGTTGTAATATCATGCGTTGTAATGGATTATGCGTTGTAAAAAATGCGTTGTAAAGGTAGTGCGTTGTAAAAGTTGCGTTGTAAAGGTTGTTCCCCGCCTGGAGGCCATGCTGTGGGAAGAAATATCAGCTGGTCAAATCAGTCAAAAACACCAACGTTATCTTGACCACTCCGTACAACTGCTCGATGTTGAGGAATACTGGGGTACTAACCCACCCCAGGAGGCATTAAACCTAGCCATCAAAAGAGGTGTTCGACTTTGGTCCTTTCATTTGGATAGGGCACAATTGTCCAAAAGAAAACATGCCTGGACTATAATTGTGGAGTTCAAACCCAGATCAGAGGCACCTTATTTATCAAGCACTTATGCACTTTCTTGGAAGAAAAGATTTATGGCACTGGGGATAGGAGAATGGCCTTTTTTAAGACACCTGCCAGCATGGCGCCGCTCAAGTGACTACACCAAGTGTAGGGGGTGCAGGTACCACTCAGTATCGATTGGGCACGTGGTTTGTGTCTGTCCCGCTTTTCTTAATGACAGAAGGATTTTGCTGCGGGGCAAATGGATCAAACATGGAGCTCGATAGTGCCAACAAGACATCATAGCTGCCATGAACCCAGAAAACATGATGCTCAACATCCGGTTTACTAAATTCGCCTCAAGAGCGGCCAAAAATCTCAGAACAGGAGGATTGCAATCAACTCTGCCACAACCTATGCACCCATGAACATATCCGAGCCCCAATGCACTCTTGACCATTCAAAGACAACTACCAATGCGCCTGCTGCTATTTTTTTTTACTGTCTTTTCTCCCTACTTTATTTCCGGAACGTCAAGGTTCAGTTGTTCTTTATTTTTTGTTCTTACTGACGATGATATCATCCCCGGCAGCCCATATTCTCCATTAGATAACCATGAAATTGGTGAATTACGTGCATCCAACAATAAGGACATTACACTCCAATGAACTCTAGCAACATTTCTGCTCACTTTTTAAACTATTTCATATCAGTCACTCGCTTTTAACATTTTTTACTTTTTTGGTACTTAAAAAGTATTGTGTTTCTTTCTTTTTCTTCATTTTAATTGTCATGATTTTAAGTAATCAAACAATAAAGATAAATTCAATTCAATCTACAGGTGCAAGCTGCAGTGGCCTCTTGACGAGGGCCATGGCACTTTGTTTGTTTTTTTACAAATTAAGCACTGCTATATGGTCCTTGAAGTGTATGTCTGGTTGCCCATATAGACCATGATCTTGCATGCAGGGATTCCATCACAAGTGTCATGATAGCTTCACTTCGTGTGTAGTGTGTAGGAGGATCATTTTGATAACTGGCAGCTGAGTGTTGACATTTTTGCCCCTTTTATTGTTTTGTGGTGCAAACATGAGATTCACATTGAACACTTGAAAATAAGCATATCATGGCCCCAGAAACCCTGTGTAGTGTTAACATATGGATTCTTGCATGTTTTGCACCTGAGGGGAGTTATTTTAGCTTTCTTAATTATTCTCATGGCTGTGGGGGGGGGGGGGGGGAGGGGGGACCGTCAGGCCTATTATCTCTTATGTTAATTTGATCCTTCATTTTTGGGCAGCACAGGCCGTGTTGAATCTCATATATATATTGCTCAATAAAATGTGTTAAAAAATTTTTGGAAGGTATGTCTGGGGCCGGTGCAGCATTAATTAATGCCCCTGTAGGCAGCCACTTTACTGTGCTATCACAAGTGAGCAGCAGATCTCAATAAAAGGTCTAAAATTGCTTTGTTGCGGGAGAATACGCAGATATCAAAATTATATTTTACCCATTTAGGTGTTTGAAATCGTTGCACATGTTTAGTTGGATTTGCCCCCCCTCCCCGTTCCACACACTGCGATCTCAGATTTTGCTCCGTTCAGGAGAGTCTCATCTATTGATGTACATTGTTGAGGCATCTAGTGATGTCTTGCTGATTCTCTGGGTTGTTCTCCAATCAGATATAACAAACTACGCACACATCATTCCTTAGATCCACTGCATACTTGCTGGCTTTGGGTATGAAAAGAAGGGCAAATCCACTCCACATTAATCCAAGAAATAAATTGGCGCTCTTTCAGCCTGTTCCGCGGGCTATGCTGGGCCTTCTGGCCCAACGTTATGTGCTTCAGCGATGTCTAGGTAAACCCAAGCCAGATAATCAGACTTCATCAAGGAAACCCAATCCTGATCTATGGTTACTTGACAGTTCTACTACAGAGAATGGCCCAAAGCCTCATTTGTGGTTGCGACAGAGGGCGAACAGTTTCACATCTGGCGGCAGTTGTTCTGTACCCACTTTTTCCTAGGTTTTTACTAAGGCATAAAAGGGCCAATCAAGAAAATGGACTAAGTGGTCAACTCACCCAAATTATCGAAAGTGATTAAACCACCACCATGAGAGGAAATCATCAAGTGTTTCGTGTCTCTCAATAATAAAGACACAGAACAGGAAAAAGTAATAAGGATTGGCAAAGCCAATAGATCTCACCGTTGAAAGGCGCTAGCCACATTTTGACTATGCCAGTGCTTTTTGGTAGTGCTGAACAGCAACTACAAAAAGAAAAAAATGATGATTGCCAATCATGCAAATTGGGAAAAACTAAAAGCCACAATAGACTCCCCTAGCATAATGTCTACTGATGCATACATAACTATGCAGACACACGTATATGCCATGACGTTGTGGTAGCCACTGTGCGATGATCAGGGCCGGACTGGCTACCAGGCGTTTAGGTGCGCTGCCGAGCTGGGGGCTGATTTCACTGCGGTGGGGGCTGATTTTGTTGATGGGGACCTGCATGTGCTCCAAAATAAACAAAGCAAAACGAATGATTTTAAGAACAAGCAGGTCCCCATCAACGAAATCAGCCCCTAGCTTGGCAGCACACCAAGACGCCCGGTAGCCAGTACGGCCCTGGCGATGAAGTACGCATGCCCATGCTTCACAACAGCGCTTCCACCCTTTGGTGTCATGATGCTACAGCGGCCATTTTTTTAAAGGTTAGAGTTCCAAGTTGTTTGAAGCCAATCTTGGAGCTGTAAATGAAAAAACATATCAAAGGTGGGTAAAAGTGCTTTTTTAGAGAAAGGAGCTACCTGGTATCAAATTGCAGCTTAAAAGAATGGGTTTACAAGAAAGACAACCAATGATAAGCAATGGGCTGAACAAAAGCCCACTGCAAGTATTGTTTTTGTGCACAATAGATCTTTCAACAACAGAAAGCTAAAGCTGTAGGCGAGACCAAAATAGATTTCAGCCAGAGGGCTATGCACATGAAAAAGAAACAAAACACTAAACATTATTTGCACAGCAATTTCAAAATACATACATATGACAACATTTTACAAAACAATATGAATGTATCCAACATATGTTTTTGCTATAGAGAATACATCTCTATTGATACAATACATACAATTCAAGCTTAAAGGTTCCCGGAGAAACAAAAGAATAAGACAGAAAGAAAGAAAAGGAACTAAAGCCTAACTCTCCCATGATAACATAGACTTTCAGTGTAGTTTACAAATGACCAAACCATGGACAGAAGTCAGGAGTTCTGGAAGATGGCCTGCTTATCGACTAAGGAAACTTAAGGCTCTAAGAAGATATTTATTACATCAGTCTCGACCTGAGTCAGGTTATAATAATACCTGCTGTTAAAACCAGACTTTCCCAGACCCTACAACTGAAGTTTTGGCTTGCCTTTCAGTTACAGCTGCATTCTTCAGGACAAATATGTAATGCACATCAGTTTGCAATGTTCTGCTCAGGAAAACCATTTAAAAATAGATAAAAATTAAACAAAATAGAACATTAGGCACCTAAATTGTTTGTTACTATTCATAGATTGTTGATATGACAGGAATACAAGATGGCCTGCAAGAAGTTTGTTCAAGAATGAAGATAGGATTTCATGCTTTAAAATGGCAGGGACTGGTATCGTTGCAAGGGGAGTATTTATCAAGTTAATAATGTTGGCAAAAAGTGATTGTAGCTATTGCTTATTGCAAGAACCAGGACAAGGTTCAATTGGCTCATTTGATGCTTCAATTTTTAAAGATAGTTTTGCTATATCTTTCTTTTCCAAGGATTTGGAAGCAAAGTGCGATGACCATAGTTTGGAAGATGGTAAAATAATGCAATGTGTAGTGGTTGTTTAGAATTTTACGTAGTTTGGATTCGACAAACTGCAAAGGGTTCTTGCATTGTGCTTGGGTTGTGTGGAGAAGTATCAGGATTGGTCATTATCAGGGAAGTCCTGGAGTTTTCCTTTCTTGAGTTAATGGCCTTGCTGGTGCATTTGAGGAGGTTAGAATTTTTTTATACAAAGAAATAGTATGCTGTTCCTCCTGGTCAGGGGTGATTCTGTGAAGTACACAATCTACCCCGGGTGGAGATAAAGTGAAAAATGAAAAATGATGTCAAAAGATGAAAAGGGAGTGGGGGACCCACAAGGGTGGAACTAAAACCCTCACACACCCAGCAAGCTAGGTGTCATGGTTCATCATCTGGGTTTTGCTCCTCGTCGGGTCGGCGCTGCAATACCCAACGGGCACCCTGTAAGGGGCTCTTTATCGGAGATCTTTTGTTCCTTGCCGTAAGATGAGTGCAAGTAAGGGCCAGGTAGGTGTAGATGTTGGTGGGTGTATTAAAAAGGGTTGATTAGTCTGAATAACGTCATTTATTAGGTCAGTAAACCACCCTATTTAAAAACAGTGTGAGTGGCGGTAGTCTGGACTCATTAAGTCAAGGACTAACAACGCTCAGCTCGGATGGTCAACATGTTTCTCGCCTAATGGTCAGGAGGATCCAGCGGCAATTCATCAGGACCAGTGTGGTGCAAACTATCTACAATTGTGAGGGTGTATGACAGGGTCTCACATATATGTGTATGTACCTAGTCAAGTCTGCCCTAAGAAAGTGTGAATTAATCTATCACTTTCGCAATGGAGTGGCCTAGAAAGAAAATCACTTTATCATAAATGTACATTAGTGTGATGGAGCTGAAGACTCCTCGTGTGCATGCACTATATAGGAAGCAAATGTGCTCGGATATAGTGATCATGCACTAGTGGATGCAGTATGTGACACAGTGTCAAGGCAGTCTTTAAAAACTTAGCTCAGGTAAAACCTAAATCGCGATGATGATGTCATATAACTCACCTAAAAGCTAAACTAGTACCGCTCCAATCGGTGCGTGGCGAGCCTTTTGGGATGGCGTGGTAGCCTCCTGTAATGTACAGTAAAAATAATCTCAACTCGGAGAGTATATGAACAATGTACACCTGCTGTGCGCAAGGTGCAGCTAGGGACATGCAGACTATGGTCCCCAAGCCCGCAGGCAGCAAGGAACACCGTCCGAGGAGAGCCCACCCCAAGAGCCTGACTGGCCACCCACGAGAGCAGGCAGCCCATGTCAGCGTCAGAGTCAGCTCACCCCAAAACAGCGCTCACCTGTCCACCCACGCGTCCAGAGACCACAGTTCGTCCAACAATGGCTACGCGGTCCAAGCAGTTACTCACGTTTCTGATGCCCAAGGTGGTCGTAGGACCTACCCGCTCCGCCGAAACCGGGAAATGATGTTCACTTTCCAGCGCTCCATTATAAACCGGTTGAGACAGGTGAGAATGTGTTACTTAATTGGGCGTCCAGTGTCATGTGATTCGTGTATGAAGACCCGCCCAGGTTCTACGTGACTGTGGGCGCCATCTTGGAAAGGGGTACTTAATAAGAACCGGATAAATTAGAGACAGTATCGGTATCCTTTAAGCAGTGAGAGTGGCCCAGTTGGAATCTAGTCACTCTCTTGAGAAGGAGCTATAATGTACAAGGCCCTGTGTTAGTTAATGTGCGGGTTGCACAGCAGAAAGAGACATGTTTGTTGTGGGCGTCGCACAGAAGGATGAGAAATGTGAATTGGAAACAGGGTGTGTCTAGAGCCACCGGCACAGCGTTAACGCACAAGGGAAGTCTAGCTTATATTGTAAACCAATCGGAGGTAGGTATCCATTCATAGCTGGACAACCCCACTTCACATTCGGAGAGTCACAGGAGTGTAGACTAAATTATAATACTGTAGAAACAGTGTAATCCTCTCAGTGCGTCAGTGCACCCCATGGTATATCATCATTCAATCCTCTCCTATCAGCTGTTAGTCTGTGTACCCATCTTTGTTCGAGTTTGAACAGTGCCTGAGATGTGATTCTCGGGTGTGACTCCAAAACAACCCATCTCAGGGAGTCTGGTGTGTGGTGTAAACTCTTAAAGTGGGTGTACAGTTTGGTAGTCTCCTTCATGCATCTTATATTGCTCTTATGCTCGGTGATGCGTGTTTTAATAGCTTGTGTCGTCATCCCTATGTATATTAGTCCACAGGGACATTTCAGTAGGTAAATGCAGTTGGTGGAGTTGCAATTCGTATGGCGTGTAAGTGCCCATGTGAAGGTATCAGAAAGGGTAATCTCCTTAGTGGTTATCGTCTGTTTGCAGGAGGTACAATTGCCACAAGGGAAATGTCCAACGACTGGTGGGAGCCCCCATAGTATTCCCTGGGGGTTCTGTATTTCGTTTCTGGCTGGCCTTGTGTGGATCAAAATGTCTTTGAGATTCTGAGTCCTTTTAAATGCGAACCTGGGTTGAGGAATGGACAGCTCCCCAGAAGATAAGATCCCCCAGTGTTTTTTAACCACTTTTTTCATTTCATTGGATGCTGGGGTGAACGAGGTAACACAGGTAAGGATGTCAGTTTGTTCCCTCGTCCTGGTCTCTAGAAGTGCCTCTCTGGGGTTGTTCCTAGCGCGTTTCATTGCTCTTTGTACTGTGTTAGTCGGATAACCTCTGTCTCCTAGGTTGGTCGCTAGGATATCTGCCTCTTTCTTATTGTCCACTACTGAGCTACAGTTTCTCCTAAGACGGAGAAACTGATCAAAAGGTAAGTTATCCCTCAGTGCCTTAGGATGGTGGCTGCTGTAGAGTAAGAGGCTGTTCCTATCAGTATGTTTTTTGTAAAGGCTGGTTGTTAGTCCCCCAGAAGCCAATCTGATGTCAAGGTCCAGAAATGCTATGTGGGTCGTAGAAATGTGGCTCGTGAATTTCAAATAGGGGTTCTGCAAATTGATCCACTGGCAGAATTCATCACATTGTGTGCGTGACCCATTCCAGAAAATTAGGATATCATCTATGAAGCGTCTCCACATGCTCAGGTTATTGCCAAACGGATTATTGGGGCTCCAGATGACCTCCAGATGACCTCCTCTTCGAATGTACAGACAGGCCACGCTCTGGGCGAAGGTACTACCAATTGAAGTGCCCTGGCATTGATGGAATAGCTTATTCTTGAATTCAAAGAAATTCTCAGTCAATGCCAGGGAAGCCAGGTCCATGATGAACGACACAGGAGTGGGTGATGACCATGCCTCCTTCCGGAGGACCGCTTCAATCACTGCGAGGGTTGCCTGTTGTGGGATGTTCGTGTACAAGGCCTCCACATCTAGAGTAACCAGGAGGCTAATCTCCCCGTTGGGTTCAAACTCTTTGATAATCCTAAGGATATCACTGGTGTCTTTGATGTATGAAGGTATTATTTGGACCAATGGTTGTAGGAAATGGTCTACGAATCTGGACAAAGGCTCCAGGATAGAACCTATACAGGTCTGCCCGGGATCGGTGAGGTTCCTTTATGAACCTTTGGCAGAGTGTAAAAATATGGAATCGCAGGATCACGGACATTGAGGTAGTCAGCCTCTTTTTTCGTGATCCATCCATTAGTCTCTGCTTCAAGAGTCAGACTGGTGATGGTATTCTTCAGTCTTGTCGTAGGGTCTGTTGTGATCGGTGTATAGTACTTGCGATCACATAGTTGACGTAGACATTCTGTCTCATAATCAGAGGTGGACTGAATTACTGTAGCACCCCCTTTGTCTGCCTGTTTAATCGTGATCGATTGGTCGTCAGCCAGGGCCCTGGCTGCATCCATTTCCTGTTTAGAGAGGTTGTGAAAGGTCGATTTATTCTGCCCCACAGCTAGGTCTTTGAGAACGGCTTTTTCGAAAGTCAGTACTTCCGAAGGGACCATGCCCGCGCTGGGGGTGAAAGTGGATGGTCTATGTAGGCCAGTGTCACTTGAGTCTAAGGGGGGTTCGTTTTGAAAGAAGGCCTTCAGGCGAATCTTTCTAAAGAAACTATGCAGTTCGCATGCTTCTTTGAATTTGTCAACCCTGGGGGTGGGCACGAAGCCCAGTCCCTTTCGAATCACTCGTAGCTCGACACTGTTCAGTGGTCTGTCTGATAAATTAATTACTAAGTCCTTTTGCCCCTGCGTTGGCTCCGGGTCTCCATCAGGGGTTGAGGTTGGTCCTGCCACTGTACATGTTGCACTCCTCGCTTTCGCCCTCTTCCTCTGCCCCAGCCTCTGCCTAAAAAAGGTTGGGGATTAACCCCTGGGTAAAATTGAGGAGGGCATTGTGGGAACATTGGGTATTGCCAAAAGTGGGTTGTGGTGGTCCGGGGAACATTGCTCCCCCTCGATTTTGGAAGGCCCGGTTATTATTTCTTTTCTGGTTTGGGGTGTCCCAGCTCCCAGTACTCGAGTTACTGTTGTTGGATCCCCTCCTGCTATTGTTACTTGACTCCTCATCACTTGAGTAACTAGTTCTAGAGGGCGTGAAGTCAGTTTTCAGGTAGGGGAAGATCTTTTCCTTGTCGAACCTCGAGATATCTTTTTGTAATTTAGCAATCTTTTGTTTTAATAGATACTCTCTATTCTCTGCTATTTCTGCATTTATCTCTGCTAACTTAGGTTTGAAGATGTTACTGTGTACTGTGGATTTCATGGTTGCCTCAGCAGCCTGGATCCGTATTAGCAGAGCATCAGCAAGTCTCTTAGCGGTGCTGATTATCAACACTAGGAGGTCCCGGTGCACTTCCACGACACCGAGGACCAATCCTTCTTAAATGGGGGATCCTCCAAGAACAATCTGGGGAATATGTTGACAATGAGACCATTAGGGGCGATGTTGGCCCTGAGGTACTCTGTCATCAATGCTCCATGGATAGTTATTCTGAGCCATTCTTTCTTTAAGGAAACCAAATTCGTCCAGTCTTCCGACTGTGACACAGTTGCTGTATTCCCATCTCCTCCTAGGAGTGACGGTGTTCTTAAAATGTCAGTGACTGCATCCTCGCCATAGCTAATTCCTAGTTCTCCATCCAATTTGTAGAATATAGGAGCAGTGGCCAACTAACCCGAGGATTCTGGTTAATGTTCTGAAAGTGTGGGCCTACCAGTATCTATTAATACTGTAGGTAACCTCAATACGTTCCTGCGGTTGTCAGCCGCGCTGAACATCTAAACAAAAGAGAGGAAGTAAAATGGGTGGGCTATATTTAATGAGGTCCAGCGTACATGCCCTGGAAAGACATACAAAGAAAGAGTATGCTGTTCCTCCTGGTCAGGGGTGATTCTGTGAAGTGCACAATCTACCCCGGGTGGAGATAAAGTGAAAAATGAAAAATGATGTCAAAAAATGAAAAGGGAGTGGGGGACCCACAAGGGTGGAACTAAAACCCTCACACACCCAGCAAGCTAGGTCTCATGCTTCATCATCTGGGTTTTGCTCCTCGTCGGGTCGGTGCTGCAATACCCAACGGGCACCCTGTAAGGGGCTCTTTATCGGAGATCTTTTGTTCCTTGCCGTAAGATGAGTGCAAGTAAGGGCCAGGTAGGTGTAGATGTTGGTGGGTGTATTAAAAAGGGTTGATTAGTCTGAATAACGTCATTTATTAGGTCAGTAAACCACCCTATTTAAAAACAGTGTGAGTGGCGGTAGTCTGGACTCATTAAGTCAAGGACTAACAACGCTCAGCTCGGATGGTCAACATGTTTCTCGCCTAATGGTCAGGAGGATCCAGCGGCAATTCATCAGGACCAGTGTGGTGCAAACTATCTACAATCGTGAGGGTGTATGACATGTGTATGTACCTAGTCAAGTCTGCCCTAAGAAAGTGTGAATTAATCTATCACTTTCGCAATGGAGTGGCCTAGAAGGAAGGGAAGAAGCATAGAAGGCCAACAAAAATCAATTAAAATCACTTTATCATAAATGTACATTAGTGTGATGGAGCTGAAGACTCCACGTGTGCATGCACTATATAGGAAGCAAATGCGCTCGGATATAGTGATCATGCACTAGTGGATGCAGTATGTGACACAGTGTCAAGGCAGTCTTTAAAAACTTAGTTCAGGTAAAACCTAAATCGTGATGATGATGTCATATAACTCACATAAAAGCTAAACTAGTACCGCTCCAATCGGTGCGTGGCAAGCCTTTTGGGATGGCGTGGTAGCCTCCTGTAATGTACAGTAAAAATAATCTCAACTCGGAGAGTATATGAACAATGTACACCTGCTGTGCGCAAGGTGCAGCTAGGGACATGCAGACTATGGTCCCCAAGCCCGCAGGCAGCAAGGAACACCGTCCGAGGAGAGCCCACCCCAAGAGCCTGACTGGCCGCCCACGAGAGCAGGCAGCCCATGTCAGCGTCAGAGTCAGCTCACCCCAAAACAGCGCTCACCTGTCCACCCACGCGTCCAGAGACCACAGTTCGTCCAACAATGGCTACGCGGTCCAAGCAGTTACTCACGTTTCTGATGCCCAAGGTGGTCGTAGGACCTACCCGCTCCGCCGAAACCGGGAAATGATGTTCACTTTCCAGCGCTCCATGATAAACCGGTTGAGACAGGTGAGAATGTGTTACTTAATTGGGCGTCCAGTGTCATGTGATTCGTGTATGAAGACCCGCCCAGGTTCTACGTGACTGTGGGCGCCATCTTGGAAAGGGGTACTTAATAAGAACCGGATAAATTAGAGACAGTATCGGTATCCTTTAAGCAGTGAGAGTGGCCCAGTTGGAATCTAGTCACTCTCTTGAGAAGGAGCTATAATGTACAAGGCCCTGTGTTAGTTAATGTGCGGGTTGCACAGCAGAAGGAGACATGTTTGTTGTGGGCGTCGCACAGAAGGATGAGAAATGTGAATTGGAAACAGGGTGTGTCTAGAGCCCCCGGCACAGCGTTAACGCACAAGGGAAGTCTAGCTTATACTGTAAACCAATCGGAGGTAGGTATCCATTCATAGCTGGACAACCCCACTTCACATTCGGAGAGTCACAGGAGTGTAGACTAAATTATAATACTGTAGAAACAGTGTAATCCTCTCAGTGCGTCAGTGCACCACATGGTATATCATCATTCAATCCTCTCCTATCAGCTGTTAGTCTGTGTACCCATCTTTGTTCGAGTTTGAACAGTGCCTGAGATGTGATTCTCGGGTGTGACTCCAAAACAACCCATCTAAGGAAGTCTGGTGTGTGGTGTAAACTCTTAAAGTGGGTGTACAGTTTGGTGGTCTCCTTCATGCATCTTATATTGCTCTTATGCTCGGTGATGCGTGTTTTAATAGCTCGTGTCGTCATCCCTATGTATATTAGTCCACAGGGACATTTCAGTAGGTAAATGCAGTTGGTGGAGTTGCAATTCGTATGGCGTGTAAGTGCCCATGTGAAGGTATCAGAAAGGGTAATCTCTTTAGTGGTTATCGTCTATTTGCAGGAGGTACAATTGCCACAAGGGAAATGTCCAACGACTGGTGGGAGCCCCCATAGTGTTCCCTGGGGGTTCTGTATTCCGTTTCTGGCTGGCCTTGTGTGGATCAAAATGTCTTTGAGATTCTGGGTCCTCTTAAATGCGAACCTGGGTTGAGGAATGGACAGCTCCCCAGAAGATAAGATCCCCCAGTGTTTTTTGATCACTTTTTTCATTTTATTGGATGCTGGGGTGAACGAGGTAACACAGGTAAGGATGTCAGTTTGTTCCCTCGTCCTGGTCTCTAGAAGTGCCTCTCTGGGGTTGTTCTTAGCGCGTTTCATTGCTCTTTGTACTGTGTTAGTCGGATAACCTCTGTCTCCTAGGTTGGTCGCTAGGATATCCGCCTCTTTCTTATTGTCCACTACTGAGCTACAGTTTCTCCTAAGACGGAGAAACTGACCAAAAGGTAAGTTGTCCCTCAGTGCCTTAGGATGGTGGCTGCTGTAGAGTAAGAGGCTGTTCCTATCAGTAGGTTTTTTGTAAAGGCTGGTTGTTAGTCCCCCAGAAGCCAATCTGATGTCAAGGTCCAGAAATGCTATGTGGGTCGTAGAAATGTGGCTCGTGAATTTCAAATAGGGGTTCTGCAAATTGATCCACTGACAGAATTCATCACATTGTGTGCGTGCCCCATTCCAGAAAATTAGGATATCATCTATGAAGCGTCTCCACATGCTCAGGTTATTGCCAAACAGATTAGTGGGGCTCCAGATGACCTCCTCTTCGAATGCGGCCATGTACAGACAGGCCACGCTCGGGGCGAAGGTACTACCCATTGAAGTGCCCTGGCATTGATGGAATAGCTTATTCTTGAATTCAAAGAAATTCTCAGTCAATGCCAGGGAAGCCAGGTCCATGATGAATGACACAGGAGTGGGTGATGACCATGCCTCCTTCCGGAGGACCGCTTCAATCACTGCGAGGGTTGCCTGTTGTGGGATGTTCGTGTACAAGGCCTCCACATCTAGAGTAACCAGGAGGCTAATCTCCCCGTTGGTTTCAAACTCTTCGATAATCCTAAGGATATCACTGGTGTCTTTGATGTATGAAGGTATTATTTGGACCAATGGTTGTAGGAAATGGTCTACGAATCTGGACAAAGGCTCCAGGATAGAACCTATACCGGACACAATAGGTCTGCCCGGGATCGGTGAGGTTCCTTTATGAACCTTTGGCAGAGTGTAAAAATATGGAATCACAGGATCACGGACATTGAGGTAGTCAGCCTCTTTTTTCGTGATCCATCCATTAGTCTCTGCTTCAAGAGTCAGACTGGTGATGGCATTCTTCAGTCTTGTCGTAAGGTCTGTTGTGATCGGTGTATAGTACTTGCGATCACATAGTTGACGTAGACATTCTGTCTCATAATCAGAGGTGGACTGAATTACTGTAGCACCCCCTTTGTCTGCCTGTTTAATCGTGATCGATTGGTCGTCAGCCAGGGCCATGGCTGCATCCATTTCCTGTTTAGAGAGGTTGTGAAAGGTCGATTTATTCCACCCCACAGCTAGGTCTTTGAGAACGGCTTTTTCGAAAGTCAGTACTTCCGAAGGGACCATGCCCGCGCTGGGGGTGAAAGTGGATGGTCTATGTAGGCCAGTGTCACTTGAGTCTAAGGGGGGTTCGTTTTGAAAGAAGGCCTTCAGGCGAATCTTTCTAAAGAAACTATGCAGTTCGCATGCTTCTTTGAATTTGTCAACCCTGGGGGTGGGCACGAAGCCCAGTCCCTTTCGAATCACTCGTAGCTCGACACTGTTCAGTGGTCTGTCTGAAAAATTAATTACTAAGTCCTTTTGCCCTGCGTTGGCTCCGGGTCTCCATCAGGGGTTGAGGTTGGTCCTGCCACTTACATGCTGCACTCCTCGCTTTCGCCCTCTTCCTCAGCCCCAGCCTCTGCCTAAAAAAGGTTGGGGATTAACCCCTGGGTAAAATTGAGGAGGGCATTGTGGGAACATTGGGTATTGCCAAAAGTGGGGTTGTGGTGGTCCGGGGAACATTGCTCCCCCTCGATTTTGGAAGGCCCGGTTATTATTTATTTTCTGGTTTGGGGTGTCCCAGCTCCCAGTACTCGAGTTACTGTTGTTGAATCCCCTCCTGCTATTGTTACTTGACTCCTCATCACTTGAGTAACTAGTTCTAGAGGGCGTGAAGTCAGTTTTCAGGTAGGGGAAGATCTTTTCCTTGTCGAACCTCGAGATATCTTTTTGTAATTTAGCAATCTTTTGTTTTAATAGATACTCTCTATTCTCTGCTATTTCTGCTAACTTAGGTTTGAAGATGTTACTGTGTACTGTGGATTTGATGGTTGCCTCAGCAGCCTGGATCCGTATTAGCAGAGCATCAGCAAGTCTCTTAGCGGTGCTGATTATCAACACTAGGAGGTCCCGGGTGCACTTCCACGACACCGAGGACCAATCCTTCTTAAATGGGGGATCCTCCAAGAACAATCTGGGGAATATGTTGACAATGAGACCATTAGGGGCGATGTTGGCCCTGAGGTACTCTGTCATCAATGCTCCATGGATAGTTATTCTGAGCCATTCTTTCTTTAAGGAAACCAAATTCGTCCAGTCTTCCGACTGTGACACAGTTGCTGTATTCCCATCTCCTCCTAAGAGTGATGGTGTTCTTAAAATGTCAGTGACTGCATCCTCGCCATAGCTAATTCCTAGTTCTCCATCCATTTTGTAGAGTGTAGGAGCAGTGGCCAACTAACCCGAGGATTCTGGTTAATGTTCTGAAAGTGTGGGCCTACCAGTATCTATTAATACTGTAGGTAACCTCAATAAGTTACTGCGGTTGTCAGCCGCGCTGAACATCTAAACAAAAGAGAGGAAGTAAAATGGGTGGGCTATATTTAATGAGGTCCAGCGTACATGCCCTGGAAAGACATACAAAGAAAGAGTATGCTGTTCCTCCTGGTCAGGGGTGGTTCTGTGAAGTACACAATCTACCCCGGGTGGAGATAAAGTGAAAAATGAAAAATGATCTCAAAAAATTAAAAGGGAGTGGGGGACCCACAAGGGTGGAACTAAAACCCTCACACACCCAGCAAGCTAGGTCTCATGCTTCATCATCTGGGTTTTGCTCCTCGTCGGGTCGGCGCTGCAATACCCAACGGGCACCCTGTAAGGAGCTCTTTATCGGAGATCTTTTGTTCCTTGCCGTAAGATGAGTGCAAGAAGGGCCAGGTAGGTGTAGATGTTGGTGGGTGTATTAAAAAGGGTTGATTAGTCTGAATAACGTCATTTATTAGGTCAGTAAACCACCCTATTTAAAAACAGTGTGAGTGGCGGTAGTCTGGACTCATTAAGTCAAGGACTAACAACGCTCAGCTCGGATGGTCAACATGTTTCTCGCCTAATGGTCAGGAGGATCCAGCGGCAATTCATCAGGACCAGTGTGGTGCAAACTATCTACAATCGTGAGGGTGTATGACATGTGTATGTACCTAGTCAAGTCTGCCCTAAGAAAGTGTGAATTAATCTATCACTTTCGCAATGGAGTGGCCTAGAAGGAAGGGAAGAAGCATAGAAGGCCAACAAAAATCAATTAAAATCACTTTATCATAAATGTACATTAGTGTGATGGAGCTGAAGACTCCACGTGTGCATGCACTATATAGGAAGCAAATGCGCTCGGATATAGTGATCATGCACTAGTGGATGCAGTATGTGACACAGTGTCAAGGCAGTCTTTAAAAACTTAGTTCAGGTAAAACCTAAATCGTGATGATGATGTCATATAACTCACCTAAAAGCTAAACTAGTACCGCCTCAATCGGTGCGTGGCAAGCCTTTTGGGATGGCGTGGTAGCCTCCTGTAATGTACAGTAAAAATAATCTCAACTCGGAGAGTATATGAAAAATGTACACCTGCTGTGCGCAAGGTGCAGCTAGGGACATGCAGACTATGGTCCCCAAGCCCGCAGGCAGCAAGGAACACCGTCCGAGGAGAGCCCACCCCAAGAGCCTGACTGGCCGCCCACGAGAGCAGGCAGCCCATGTCAGCGTCAGAGTCAGCTCACCCCAAAACAGCGCTCACCTGTCCACCCACGCGTCCAGAGACCACAGTTCGTCCAACAATGGCTACGCGGTCCAAGCAGTTACTCACGTTTCTGATGCCCAAGGTGGTCGTAGGACCTACCCGCTCCGCCGAAACCGGGAAATGATGTTCACTTTCCAGCGCTCCATGATAAACCGGTTGAGACAGGTGAGAATGTGTTACTTAATTGGGCGTCCAGTGTCATGTGATTCGTGTATGAAGACCCGCCCAGGTTCTACGTGACTGTGGGCGCCATCTTGGAAAGGGGTACTTAATAAGAACCGGATAAATTAGAGACAGTATCGGTATCCTTTAAGCAGTGAGAGTGGCCCAGTTGGAATCTAGTCACTCTCTTGAGAAGGAGCTATAATGTACAAGGCCCTGTGTTAGTTAATGTGCGGGTTGCACAGCAGAAGGAGACATGTTTGTTGTGGGCGTCGCACAGAAGGATGAGAAATGTGAATTGGAAACAGGGTGTGTCTAGAGCCACCGGCACAGCGTTAACGCACAAGGGAAGTCTAGCTTATACTGTAAACCAATCGGAGGTAGGTATCCATTCATAGCTGGACAACCCCACTTCACATTCGGAGAGTCACAGGAGTGTAGACTAAATTATAATACTGTAGAAACAGTGTAATCCTCTCAGTGCGTCAGTGCACCACATGGTATATCATCATTCAATCCTCTCCTATCAGCTGTTAGTCTGTGTACCCATCTTTGTTCGAGTTTGAACAGTGCCTGAGATGTGATTCTCGGGTGTGACTCCAAAACAACCCATCTAAGGAAGTCTGGTGTGTGGTGTAAACTCTTAAAGTGGGTGTACAGTTTGGTGGTCTCCTTCATGCATCTTATATTGCTCTTATGCTCGGTGATGCGTGTTTTACTAGCTCGTGTCGTCATCCCTATGTATATTAGTCCACAGGGACATTTCAGTAGGTAAATGCAGTTGGTGGAGTTGCAATTCGTATGGCGTGTAAGTGCCCATGTGAAGGTAATCAGAAAGGGTAATCTCCTTAGTGGTTATCGTCTGTTTGCAGGAGGTACAATTGCCACAAGGGAAATGTCCAACGACTGGTGGGAGCCCCCATAGTGTTCCCTGGGGGTTCTGTATTTCGTTTCTGGCTGGCCTTGTGTGGATCAAAATGTCTTTGAGATTCTGGGTCCTCTTAAATGCGAACCTGGGTTGAGGAATGGACAGCTCCCCAGAAGATAAGATCCCCCAGTGTTTTTTGATCACTTTTTTCATTTTATTGGATGCTGGGGTGAACGAGGTAACACAGGTAAGGATGTCAGTTTGTTCCCTCGTCCTGGTCTCTAGAAGTGCCTCTCTGGGGTTGTTCTTAGCGCGTTTCATTGCTCTTTGTACTGTGTTAGTCGGATAACCTCTGTCTCCTAGGTTGGTCGCTAGGATATCCGCCTCTTTCTTATTGTCCACTACTGAGCTACAGTTTCTCCTAAGACGGAGAAACTGACCAAAAGGTAAGTTGTCCCTCAGTGCCTTAGGATGGTGGCTGCTGTAGAGTAAGAGGCTGTTCCTATCAGTAGGTTTTTTGTAAAGGCTGGTTGTTAGTCCCCCAGAAGCCAATCTGATGTCAAGGTCCAGAAATGCTATGTGGGTCGTAGAAATGTGGCTCGTGAATTTCAAATAGGGGTTCTGCAAATTGATCCACTGGCAGAATTCATCACATTGTGTGCGTGACCCATTCCAGAAAATTAGGATATCATCTATGAAGCGTCTCCACATGCTCAGGTTATTGCCAAACGGATTAGTGGGGCTCCAGATGACCTCCTCTTCGAATGCGGCCATGTACAGACAGGCCACGCTCGGGGCGAAGGTACTACCCATTGAAGTGCCCTGGCATTGATGGAATAGCTTATTCTTGAATTCAAAGAAATTCTCAGTCAATGCCAGGGAAGCCAGGTCCATGATGAATGACACAGGAGTGGGTGATGACCATGCCTCCTTCCGGAGGACCGCTTCAATCACTGCGAGGGTTGCCTGTTGTGGGATGTTCGTGTACAAGGCCTCCACATCTAGAGTAACCAGGAGGCTAATCTCCCCGTTGGTTTCAAACTCTTCGATAATCCTAAGGATATCACTGGTGTCTTTGATGTATGAAGGTATTATTTGGACCAATGGTTGTAGGAAATGGTCTACGAATCTGGACAAAGGCTCCAGGATAGAACCTATACCGGACACAATAGGTCTGCCCGGGATCGGTGAGGTTCCTTTATGAACCTTTGGCAGAGTGTAAAAATATGGAATCACAGGATCACGGACATTGAGGTAGTCAGCCTCTTTTTTCGTGATCCATCCATTAGTCTCTGCTTCAAGAGTCAGACTGGTGATGGCATTCTTCAGTCTTGTCGTAGGGTCTGTTGTGATCGGTGTATAGTACTTGCGATCACATAGTTGACGTAGACATTCTGTCTCATAATCAGAGGTGGACTGAATTACTGTAGCACCCCCTTTGTCTGCCTGTTTAATCGTGATCGATTGGTCGTCAGCCAGGGCCATGGCTGCATCCATTTCCTGTTTAGAGAGGTTGTGAAAGGTCGATTTATTCCGCCCCACAGCTAGGTCTTTGAGAAAGGCTTTTTCGAAAGTCAGTACTTCCGAAGGGACCATGCCCGCGCTGGGGGTGAAAGTGGATGGTCTATGTAGGCCAGTGTCACTTGAGTCTAAGGGGGGTTCGTTTTGAAAGAAGGCCTTCAGGCGAATCTTTCTAAAGAAACTATGCAGTTCGCATGCTTCTTTGAATTTGTCAACCCTGGGGGTGGGCACGAAGCCCAGTCCCTTTCGAATCACTCGTAGCTCGACACTGTTCAGTGGTCTGTCTGAAAATTTAATTACTAAGTCCTTTTGCCCCTGCGTTGGCTCCGGGTCTCCATCAGGGGTTGAGGTTGGTCCTGCCACTTACATGCTGCACTCCTCGCTTTCGCCCTCTTCCTCAGCCCCAGCCTCTGCCTAAAAAAGGTTGGGGATTAACCCCTGGGTAAAATTGAGGAGGGCATTGTGGGAACATTGGGTATTGCCAAAAGTGGGGTTGTGGTGGTCCGGGGAACATTGCTCCCCCTCGATTTTGGAAGGCCCGGTTATTATTTATTTTCTGGTTTGGGGTGTCCCAGCTCCCAGTACTCGAGTTACTGTTGTTGGATCCCCTCCTGCTATTGTTACTTGACTCCTCATCACTTGAGTAACTAGTTCTAGAGGGCGTGAAGTCAGTTTTCAGGTAGGGGAAGATCTTTTCCTTGTCGAACCTCGAGATATCTTTTTGTAATTTAGCAATCTTTTGTTTTAATAGATACTCTCTATTCTCTGCTATTTCTGCTAACTTAGGTTTGAAGATGTTACTGTGTACTGTGGATTTGATGGTTGCCTCAGCAGCCTGGATCCGTATTAGCAGAGCATCAGCAAGTCTCTTAGCGGTGCTGATTATCAACACTAGGAGGTCCCGGGTGCACTTCCACGACACCGAGGACCAATCCTTCTTAAATGGGGGATCCTCCAAGAACAATCTGGGGAATATGTTGACAATGAGACCATTAGGGGCGATGTTGGCCCTGAGGTACTCTGTCATCAATGCTCCATGGATAGTTATTCTGAGCCATTCTTTCTTTAAGGAAACCAAATTCGTCCAGTCTTCCGACTGTGACACAGTTGCTGTATTCCCATCTCCTCCTAAGAGTGATGGTGTTCTTAAAATGTCAGTGACTGCATCCTCGCCATAGCTAATTCCTAGTTCTCCATCCATTTTGTAGAGTGTAGGAGCAGTGGCCAACTAACCCGAGGATTCTGGTTAATGTTCTGAAAGTGTGGGCCTACCAGTATCTATTAATACTGTAGGTAACCTCAATAAGTTACTGCGGTTGTCAGCCGCGCTGAACATCTAAACAAAAGAGAGGAAGTAAAATGGGTGGGCTATATTTAATGAGGTCCAGCGTACATGCCCTGGAAAGACATACAAAGAAAGAGTATGCTGTTCCTCCTGGTCAGGGGTGGTTCTGTGAAGTACACAATCTACCCCGGGTGGAGATAAAGTGAAAAATGAAAAATGATCTCAAAAAATGAAAAGGGAGTGGGGGACCCACAAGGGTGGAACTAAAACCCTCACACACCCAGCAAGCTAGGTCTCATGCTTCATCATCTGGGTTTTGCTCCTCGTCGGGTCGGCGCTGCAATACCCAACGGGCACCCTGTAAGGGGCTCTTTATCGGAGATCTTTTGTTCCTTGCCGTAAGATGAGTGCAAGAAGGGCCAGGTAGGTGTAGATGTTGGTGGGTGTATTAAAAAGGGTTGATTAGTCTGAATAACGTCATTTATTAGGTCAGTAAACCACCCTATTTAAAAACAGTGTGAGTGGCGGTAGTCTGGACTCATTAAGTCAAGGACTAACAACGCTCAGCTCGGATGGTCAACATGTTTCTCGCCTAATGGTCAGGAGGATCCAGCGGTAATTCATCAGGACCAGTGTGGTGCAAACTATATACAATCGTGAGGGTGTATGACATGTGTATGTACCTAGTCAAGTCTGCCCTAAGAAAGTGTGAATTAATCTATCACTTTCGCAATGGAGTGGCCTAGAAGGAAGGGAAGAAGCATAGAAGGCCAACAAAAATCAATTAAAATCACTTTATCATAAATGTACATTAGTGTGATGGAGCTGAAGACTCCACGTGTGCATGCACTATATAGGAAGCAAATGCGCTCGGATATAGTGATCATGCACTAGTGGATGCAGTATGTGACACAGTGTCAAGGCAGTCTTTAAAAACTTAGTTCAGGTAAAACCTAAATCGTGATGATGATGTCATATAACTCACCTAAAAGCTAAACTAGTACCGCTCCAATCGGTGCGTGGCAAGCCTTTTGGGATGGCGTGGTAGCCTCCTGTAATGTACAGTCAAAATAATCTCAACTCAGAGAGTATATGAACAATGTACACCTGCTGTGCGCAAGGTGCAGCTAGGGACATGCAGACTATGGTCCCCAAGCCCGCAGGCAGCAAGGAACCCCGTCCGAGGAGAGCCCACCCCAAGAGCCTGACTGGCCGCCCACGAGAGCAGGCAGCCCATGTCAGCGTCAGAGTCAGCTCACCCCAAAACAGCGCTCACCTGTCCACCCACGCGTCCAGAGACCACAGTTCGTCCAACAATGGCTACGCGGTCCAAGCAGTTACTCACGTTTCTGATGCCCAAGGTGGTCGTAGGACCTACCCGCTCCGCCGAAACCGGGAAATGATGTTCACTTTCCAGCGCTCCATGATAAACCGGTTGAGACAGGTGAGAATGTGTTACTTAATTGGGCGTCCAGTGTCATGTGATTCGTGTATGAAGACCCGCCCAGGTTCTACGTGACTGTGGGCGCCATCTTGGAAAGGGGTACTTAATAAGAACCGGATAAATTAGAGACAGTATCGGTATCCTTTAAGCAGTGAGAGTGGCCCAGTTGGAATCTAGTCACTCTCTTGAGAAGGAGCTATAATGTACAAGGCCCTGTGTTAGTTAATGTGCGGGTTGCACAGCAGAAGGAGACATGTTTGTTGTGGGCGTCGCACAGAAGGATGAGAAATGTGAATTGGAAACAGGGTGTGTCTAGAGCCACCGGCACAGCGTTAACGCACAAGGGAAGTCTAGCTTATACTGTAAACCAATCGGAGGTAGGTATCCATTCATAGCTGGACAACCCCACTTCACATTCGGAGAGTCACAGGAGTGTAGACTAAATTATAATACTGTAGAAACAGTGTAATCCTCTCAGTGCGTCAGTGCACCCCATTGTATATCATCATTCAATCCTCTCCTATCAGCTGTTAGTCTGTGTACCCATCTTTGTTCGAGTTTGAACAGTGCCTGAGATGTGATTCTCGGGTGTGACTCCAAAACAACCCATCTAAGGAAGTCTGGTGTGTGGTGTAAACTCTTAAAGTGGGTGTACAGTTTGGTGGTCTCCTTCATGCATCTTATATTGCTCTTATGCTCGGTGATGCGTGTTTTAATAGCTCGTGTCGTCATCCCTATGTATATTAGTCCACAGGGACATTTCAGTAGGTAAATGCAGTTGGTGGAGTTGCAATTCGTATGGCGTGTAAGTGCCCATGTGAAGGTATCAGAAAGGGTAATCTCCTTAGTGGTTATCGTCTGTTTGCAGGAGGTACAATTGCCACAAGGGAAATGTCCAACGACTGGTGGGAGCCCCCATAGTGTTCCCTGGGGGTTCTGTATTTCGTTTCTGGCTGGCCTTGTGTGGATCAAAATGTCTTTGAGATTCTGGGTCCTCTTAAATGCGAACCTGGGTTGAGGAATGGACAGCTCCCCAGAAGATAAGATCCCCCAGTGTTTTTTGATCACTTTTTTCATTTCATTGGATGCTGGGGTGAACGAGGTAACACAGGTAAGGATGTCAGTTTGTTCCCTCGTCCTGGTCTCTAGAAGTGCCTCTCTGGGGTTGTTCTTAGCGCGTTTCATTGCTCTTTGTACTGTGTTAGTCGGATAACCTCTGTCTCCTAGGTTGGTCGCTAGGATATCCGCCTCTTTCTTATTGTCCACTACTGAGCTACAGTTTCTCCTAAGACGGAAAACTGACCAAAAGGTAAGTTGTCCCTCAGTGCCTTAGGATGGTGGCTGCTGTAGAGTAAGAGGCTGTTCCTATCAGTAGGTTTTTTGTAAAGGCTGGTTGTTAGTCCCCCAGAAGCCAATCTGATGTCAAGGTCCAGAAATGCTATGTGGGTCGTAGAAATGTGGCTCGTGAATTTCAAATAGGGGTTCTGCAAATTGATCCACTGGCAGAATTCATCACATTGTGTGCGTGACCCATTCCAGAAAATTAGGATATCATCTATGAAGCGTCTCCACATGCTCAGGTTATTGCCAAACGGATTAGTGGGGCTCCAGATGACCTCCTCTTCGAATGCGGCCATGTACAGACAGGCCACGCTCGGGGCGAAGGTACTACCCATTGAAGTGCCCTGGCATTGATGGAATAGCTTATTCTTGAATTCAAATAAATTCTCAGTCAATGCCAGGGAAGCCAGGTCCATGATGAACGACACAGGAGTGGGTGATGACCATGCCTCCTTTCGGAGGACCGCTTCAATCACTGCGAGGGTTGCCTGTTGTGGGATGTTCGTGTACAAGGCCTCCACATCTAGAGTAACCAGGAGGCTAATCTCCCCGTTGGTTTCAAACTCTTCGATAATCCTAAGGATATCACTGGTGTCTTTAATGTATGAAGGTATTATTTGGACCAATGGTTGTAGGAAATGGTCTACGAATCTGGACAAAGGCTCCAGGATAGAACCTATACCGGACACAATAGGTCTGCCCGGGATCAGTGAGGTTCCTTTATGAACCTTTGGCAGAGTGTAAAAATATGGAATCACAGGATCACGGACCTTGAGGTAGTCAGCCTCTTTTTTCGTGATCCATCCATTAGTCTCTGCTTCAAGAGTCAGACTGGTGATGGCATTCTTCAGTCTTGTCGTAGGGTCTGTTGTGATCGGTGTATAGTACTTGCGATCACATAGTTGACGTAGACATTCTGTCTCATAATCAGAGGTGGACTGAATTACTGTAGCACCCCCTTTGTCTGCCTGTTTAATCGTGATCGATTGGTCGTCAGCCAGGGCCCTGGCTGCATCCATTTCCTGTTTAGAGAGGTTGTGAAAGGTCGATTTATTCCGCCCCACAGCTAGGTCTTTGAGAACGGCTTTTTCGAAAGTCAGTACTTCCGAAGGGACCATGCCCGCGCTGGGGGTGAAAGTGGATGGTCTATGTAGGCCAGTGTCACTTGAGTCTAAGGGGGGTTCGTTTTGAAAGAAGGCCTTCAGGCGAATCTTTCTAAAGAAACTATGCAGTTCGCATGCTTCTTTGAATTTGTCAACCCTGGGGGTGGGCACGAAGCCCAGTCCCTTTCGAATCACTCGTAGCTCGACACTGTTCAGTGGTCTGTCTGATAAATTAATTACTAAGTCCTTTTGCCCCTGCGTTGGCTCCGGGTCTCCATCAGGGGTTGAGGTTGGTCCTGCCACTGTACATGCTGCACTCCTCGCTTTCGCCCTCTTCCTCTGCCCCAGCCTCTGCCTAAAAAAGGTTGGGGATTAACCCCTGGGTAAAATTGAGGAGGGCATTGTGGGAACATCGGGTATTGCCAAAAGTGGGGTTGTGGTGGTCCGCGGAACATTGCTCCCCCTCGATTTTGGAAGGCCCGGTTAATATTTCTTTTCTGGTTTGGGGTGTCCCAGCTCCCAGTACTCGAGTTACTGTTGTTGGGTCCCCTCCTGCTATTGTTTCTTGACTCTTCATCACTTGAGTAACTAGTTCTAGAGGGCGTGAAGTCAGTTTTCAGGTAGGGGAAGATCTTTTCCTTGTCGAACCTCGAGATATCCTTTTGTAATTTAGCAATCTTTTGTTTTAATAGATACTCTCTATTCTCTGCTATTTCTGCATTTATCTCTGCTAACTTAGGTTTGAAGATGTTACTGTGTACTGTGGATTTCATGGTTGCCTCAGCAGCCTGGATCCGTATTAGCAGAGCATCAGCAAGTCTCTTAGCGGTGCTGATTATCAACACTAGGACGTCCCGGGTGCACTTCCACGACACCGAGGACCAATCCTTCTTAAATGGGGGATCCTCCAAGAACAATCTGGGGAATATGTTGACAATGAGACCATTAGGGGCGATGTTGGCCCTGAGGTACTCTGTCATCAATGCTCCATGGATAGTTATTCTGAGCCATTCTTTCTTTAAGGAAACCAAATTCGTCCAGTCTTCCGACTGTGACACAGTTGCTGTATTCCCATCTCCTCCTAAGAGTGACGGTGTTCTTAAAATGTCAGTGACTGCATCCTCGCCATAGCTAATTCCTAGTTCTCCATCCATTTTGTTGAGTATATGAGCAGTGGCCAACTAACCCGAGGATTCTGGTCAATGTTCTGAAAGTGTGGGCCTACCAGTATCTATTAATACTGTAGGTAACCTCAATACGTTCCTGCGGTTGTCAGCCGCGCTGAACATCTAAACAAAAGAGAGGAAGTAAAATGGGTGGGCTATATTTAATGAGGTCACTATATCCGAGCGCATTTGCTTCCTATATAGTGCATGCACACGAGGAGTCTTCAGCTCCATCACACTAATGTACATTTATGATAAAGTGATTTTAATTTATTTTTGTTGGCCTTCTATGCTTCTTCCCTTTCTTCTAGGCCACTCCATTGCGAAAGTGATAGATTAATTCACACTTTCTTAGGGCAGACTTGACTAGGTACATACACATATATGTGAGACCCTGTCATACACCCTCACGATTGTAGATAGTTTGCACCACACTGGTCCTGATGAATTGCCGCTGGATCCTCCTGACCATTAGGCGAGAAACATGTTGACCATACGAGCTGAGCGTTGTTAGTCCTTGACTTAATGAGTCCAGCCTACCGCCACTCACACTGTTTTTAAATAGGGTGGTTTACTGACCTAATAAATGACGTTATTCAGACTAATCAACCCTTTTTAATACACCCACCAACATCTACACCTACCTGGCCCTTACTTGCACTCATCTTACGGCAAGGAACAAAAGATCTCCGATAAAGAGCCCCTTACAGGGTGCCCGTTGGGTATTGCAGCGCCGACCCGACGAGGAGCAAAACCCAGATGATGAAGCATGACACCTAGCTTGCTGGGTGTGTGAGGGTTTTAGTTCCACCCTTGTGGGTCCCCCACTCCCTTTTCATTTTTTGACATCATTTTTCACTTTATCTCCACCCGGGGTAGATTGTGTACTTCACAGAATCACCCCTGACCAGGAGGAACAGCATACTCTTTCTTTGTATGTCTTTCCAGGGCATGTACGCTGGACCACATTAAATATAGCCCACCCATTTTACTTCCTCTCTTCTGTTTAGATTTTTTTTATCTCATGATACGTTTGTGGTAGCTCCCTCCTGTGACCCTCGTACATGATCTTATCAGTTTTATACATTAATCTGCTCCACTGTTGGGGCAAAGTTGTGCCACAGATTTTTCAATTCTGGTAACTCTATGTTGTACCTGCTTTGGTTTCCTACATTTATGGGACACCAACCTGCCCACTGTGACGGTGGTGTAAGTTTTACGTAATAAGACTTCTGGGTATGATTGATCCCTGTGCTTCTACCTCCCTAAGATTGTTAATCATCAGACAGAGATTAATTTTGGGTCCTTTTGCTCGTAGATGGGCAATGTTGATCATTTGAGAAATTGAGGGTGATTAGTGAATAGTCCGACCAAATCTATGCTTGCCCTGGGATTTCGGATGTTTACGTGCTACATGTGAATACATGTAATGTGCCACTTATCATTTTGCTTGAAACTCAGCGTATGCAACTGCTGGCCGAGCACTGACCATACAGTCCTGCTGCCCCTCTTTTAGGGGGATTAGCACTCTTTTGAGGGCTAAACTATTTTTGTTCGATTTATTTTTCTCTCTTGTCCTTCTTAAAATACGTCTGGCTCTATGTATTTCATGCTTGAGTAAGCTGGATCATAGAGGAACATGCGGGTTTTTTGATATGGCAGTAACTCTGAAAGACTTGAATGAGCTAGATTTGGCAGTGACACAGTTGATCAACAGTCATGGTTGTTCCACAAATGGTTCGACAACAAAGAGGGCCTTTGTGAGTTAACAAATGCTTCGGGGGTGGGAAGGGGACATTTGAGGATCACAAGGGCTTCTTGCTGTAGCATTGAGATGCCAAATTGGGTGAAGCACACTACAAGAAAATAAATTAAATTTCACATTTCGATATCTGGCCTTTGGAAGGCTGTTGCAAAGCAGAGCTACATCCCTTCTTCAAAAACATTTCCCAGAATATCCACTCAAGTCACCGTATTTAAGGCTTCAGACCCGGACATACTACAACCTCACATGGGGAAGGCGCAACATTGAAGCGCCTGCACAAAACGCACATAGAGGCATAACAACTGAATCCCATTGTGGACCAGGCAAAGGGCAGCTTCAGAGCATTTGTAAACACAAAAGTAGACTAATACTCAGAATAAATATACAATGATAATTTATTCACAAAGTTCAAAGTCTGCTAAAAGAAGACAACTGCAATTTCCCCATTCAATGACGTGGTATATGCTCCACAAACTTATGCTATTCTTGGGCTTTAAATGCCAATAAGATTTTCACTCTTTAGGTTACTGCTAAGTTTTATATGTTTGATTTTCGGCTCTTTGTTGTATTTGTGACTAGTGCTGTTGGCAATAAAGGGAAGGTGTTGGGTGTGTATACAGGTGCTCTGTGAAATAAATCTCCAAATAGAAGCTTGGTAGACTTGTAAAAGTAATATAAGTTTACTTCCAGCACCCGAGGCCATAACAAACACCGGATTCACCTGGCAGCTCCCCACATGGAGGATGCCCTTACTATAATCATAACAGGAATTTGTCCTGATTTCTGAAGGGATGTGCTGCCCCCTGTCTTAATTTCTGAAAGACATCATTGCCTCTGTCTTGATTTCCAGTGAGGATTACGGATAAACTGTAAAGTAAGGTAATGTGACAGAATGCCAACTCAAACAAGGTCCCACTTTGAATATCTGTCCCAGTGTCAAAAGATCCTAACATTAACAGGAGTCACCTAAAAGCCCTGGCCTTTTATTATTTTTGGTCAGATCCAGTATCACTCGTTTCAGGTATTAACTTGAAAATGGCCACCTTTTTATTTAGTGCCTCATACATACAATTAGTCTGTTTCTGGGTGCTCCCGAATTTGCTGGCAGATGTGATTTTCAGGGAAATATGGCAGGGTTTGCCCAGGATCACACAAAGTACGGATGAAGATATGCCAGGTTTGAGTCCTGGGACTGGAAATCAAAATTGGTCCCTGCAAAACTGTTCAAAGCTGCCTTACATTGTAGGAGGCATGGGTATAATGGGATCATAGAGGCATGCGTGTGCCATGTGAGCTCATCCTGCTCTGAAACCAGCCCCGCAGTCTGCAGCTCACTGTGGAATGGAAGAACAGCCAATCTAGCCCTGGTCCTGGGGTGCTGGGCACAAGGCTGGCACCTTGACCTCTGTCCATGCTCCCTTTACGTTCTTTTGATTACAGAGGGTTTGAACTGAATTTCTCACTGTTACAATACAATGTTTACGCAGGTGATCTGAAAGCATGCAGGTGCGGCACTAATCTTTAATTTAATAATTGAGACCAATACTAAGTTCTGGATGCGATCAGTGACCCACGCTCCCTCCAGTGGGTATTCCGGGCATACTCCCTATTGACCTCAAATACAATTACTACACTCATTTATTCCCACTGACTTACTTGCTCACTCACTCTGAAATGTCCTCTGTGCTTCCTCCAACCGTCACTATTATCTTACTGACCCTTTCTCCACTGTACGCAATGCACATATCTCATGCCCTCACTCTATTCGAGTAGTCGAAGATCCTTACATACTAGTGTAAAGATGTATTGGATCGGTGCCCAGCACCCCCAATGCATCCAAATACATAACCAAGTATTCTTTGTGTCCAGAGCATGGGGGCCTCACTAGAGTAGGCATCTTGGTCACATGGCGTGAGGTCTCAATCTCTGGCAGCGTAATGTAGGAATCCGTATGTTAGGTGAGCAGGGATGCATGGTCTTCAGCGCCCTGAGGAGTATTCCTCCTATGACCCCTGATCAGTAGCGGCAGCTCGTACTCTGAAGTGGTGGGGGAACACAAACAAAAAACAGACAGAATTATGAATACATAAACTAGCACGTACCTGCTCAGACAGCAGCCGCCTTCCTCCCGATCCTCGCCTCCATCCAGGAACTGCTGAACACTGCGCAGGCTCCCAGTTGCCAGTCTCACCACTGCTCTCATGCTGGGAATCCTATTCCAAGCATGAGAGCAGAACTGGGGTTGGTCTGAGCGCCAAGGTTCGGCGCTCAGACAGATACTGGGAGCCTGTATTGGCTCTCCACCCGGCTGTGCAACGTAGCTTGGGTTGGAGAAAGGCTAAGTGCGCATTATGGTTTGGTCGGCTCTAGAGGGCCGGCCAAACCATCAAGTGCACTTAGGAGTGTCCACCACTCCCCCTCCTCCCTGGTGCTGCAGCCTCACTATGGATTCCCCTGCCCCTCCCTCGGCTCGCCTGGTAGACTGTAGGAGAAAAATAAAATAATAAAATAAAATATTATCATTTTATTTATATCCTTTCCCTCTGCTGGCTTCCAGCAGGGGGTGACACTCCTCCACCACAACAGAGGAGCTGCCCCTGCCCCTGAAGCCTGTGCTCTCCCAGAAGTCAGTGCAACTCAAAAAACGAAGGGCAGTGTACCTTATTCGCCTCAGCTCTAAAGCCCGCCAGTTGTCCTCTTCAGCTTACGGACTGAAGGTAAATGACACAAACATGGAGACAATAATAGTGATATTTGTTATTGTTATATATATTTTGTTTGTTTTGTTATATTTTATCAATTATTATTCCTTTTTCCACTACCGGTGAAGTTGGATTGGAGCAGGAGGCCTGACCCCTTCAAAGTTCAACAATTTCTCTGATGATGTTTGGGTTAGCCGAACCCTAGACAGATCAGTGCAGAGCACTCTGCAACGACTGGCATTCACTTAGTTGGCCCAGCTCTTTGAAGTGGGTACAATTATCAATGGAACAGTTTTGCTACAGAATGGAGACCAACACTATTAGACTTATTTTCATATTACAGACTGAGACACGCAGAATGTGTTTGCTGGAGGCATTTCCCAGGGGGAATCTGGTGAGTATTCACGACTAAATCACATGTACAAGACGAGGGGTGGGTCACAACAAAGTCCAACACTTTCGCTACTGTTTCTTACATTGAAGTTGGAATAGTAATCCAACCCCTCCAAAGAGAAATACTTTATTGCTGCTGAGTTTGAAGTATGGGTAGTAGATTTTCTTTGATTTTTGTGTTTCTATACCTTTTGTTTGACATGGTTATTACAAAATGCTTGTATATTAAATTGAAGGTAGGACTGGAATTTTGTTTGTTTTTAAGTTGTATGTATTATTATTTACATTTTAGGATTTTATTTGCACTATTATATGCCAATATTTTTGAAGTCATTTTTATTTTAATGTTTTTAAAAATTGCATTTGTTTGTGTCTTTTAGATATATTGTTGTTATTTAATTGTAAAGTCTTTATTTATTTTGCTTTTATATTTTTATTGTATATTTAATTTAAGTTTTGTGTTTAGTTTATTTTTAGTAATGCATTTTTATATTTAATTTTTTTGCCTTCATAATTATAGTTTATAATTTTCATTGCTCATTGCATTAATTACATATGTGTACATAGAGAATTCTATATAAATGCCTATATATGTGTGTGTGTTTACATAATTTGTATTAGTATTAGGATACTTTTATTAACATGTTTAAGCATGCATTAATATATATATACCAGTATTATATAATATAATTTTATATAGCTACATAATATTTTTTCTAACGATCAAATTTATGTTTAGGATTTTGTATGATCTATATTTTAAAACCATATTATGAAGCTAATTTATTTTTAAAGTTATTTTAATGTTAAATACTTTTAAATATATATACTTTTCTGTATATTTATGATATTTTTGACAATTATATTCTTGTAGTCAATATTATTGTACTTTACACAGTACCTCAATATTGTTACTGCAATATCTTTCTATTGCAATATTTCTAACCTCGATGTTATGTTATAGAAGCCCTTTAATACCCTATAAGGGGAGTATAAACAAACAAACAAAAACAAGACTCCACAAGATCCAGAATCCATGGAATTCTGAATCCACAAGATCCAGAACCAGATATGAGTGTAATAAAGGATATGAGGGACTTTTCTGAACCTCGAAAGTACACTAAATCATCACACATTAAATTGCTTTCCTTAAAGAAGCACTGTACACAGTAAGCAATCGTTTGTTATCTTTTTCACCGCATAAGACATTTTTGAAATATTTCTGTTCCGGACTCAAAATGAAAGCTATACCTATTGACTTTGCCTATGCTTGTTTCGTGGAGAGGTGTGGCAAAGGCATATTTCACTGTATGAGGTATAGTTCACTCTGAGTGTGTAAATTGGAAGGGCTATGGCTGGGAGGCCAAGGTTGACTGCCTTGGCATTTCCCACGACTTATTTTGATGAAGTCAGAAGTCAGGCAGAAGTTTGATTACCTGTATTTCACGGACAGGTGTGACCTTGTGGAGATCAGGGTTGGCAGTGGAAGTTACAGGTTGTAGGAGGGGTGTTTTGCGGATTCCTCAACATTGGTAAAGGTTGTACATCTGTGGGTTGGTTGTGTGGGCTGTAGAACTACCGTGCAGTTTTGTAATTGTTAAGGTAGTGACTGGAGAATGGTATGGTGGCTGGACTAGTTATTGAAAGTTTGAAGTTAGAGATGTAATCAAATCAAGGCTATGCTCCCTTGTGCGTCTCGAACTGTCCACAATCTAAGTGAAAGCACATGCATCCATTTTACATGCGATGATTAGAGCAGATACACATTATTTCGATTGTCAGCCCAAATGCTGAACTTGCTTCAATACTCTGACACGCAGATTACAATTTTGGGCGTGTTCAGGCAGACTGAATGTAATGTTAAGAGTAGCTTCTTTGGAGGTAGGTAGATGGCTGTGGAGAGGAAGGACAATGTTTGTCATGACATATTTCACCAAAAGGAATCTGAATGAGTTCTTTCTGGTGCCTCAATAGTTTTGCAAGATTAGGAATTGGTGAACACTAGCACGACACAATCACCCATTCCACAGCTGCAGTTGCTAGGGTAAATTCAAAGAGACATCATGGAGCCAAATTACAGTGACTGCGAGAAAATTAAATGATTTGTCTTACTGCAAGTTTTTTTTTCATGGTTTATTTATTTGCAGTTGTATATAGCTCCAACCAGTCCCATGTAAGCATTAGATTGTTTTGGCATTGGCGATGGTTCTGCAAAGAGTTGCCTTACCGTGATAACCTATTTGGGAGATAGCCAGGTATGCGATGGGTGCATACACACACACAGAGAGGTGTGAGGTTTCTGGTTTCTGTGCTTGATTGTCAGCAGCCCACCTAAAAGTATAATCAAAGAAGTCAAAAGGCTGGATCTCACCTAAAGGCAGCCTGCAAGCAGAATCCGCAGTCCTACCACTCACCCCTACTATTTACAAAAGGACAGTGCTTCAGAAAGTCTAATAATGAATGTCATCTTTGGATTTCTTAAGGAAGCCCAGACACCATCCTTCTCACCTCAGTGTCTGGATCTCAAACCTACTGGTCCAGAAATGTAGACAATACACCTCGCCTGTCCGGGGGAGCTGCCCTTGACATCCATCTTGTGCTAGGCTAAACTAGAGGTGTTAATTCAATATAGCACAATGAAACTGGAGAAAATGTATGGTTTGGTTTGCCTGAGCACACAAAACTAATCACAGTAACCAACTATTCCAATAACACTGGTCTACCCCCTACCTCGGGTTCCGGAGCAGCGTGCTGCCCTGCATAATGCACTTAAAATCAGTGCCTCGTCAGGGGAAGTGAGCGCTATATAAATACAATGAAGAAAGATCAGAGGCTTTTAGGTGTAGGGAGGATGGTTGGGGGTAAGTGGAATGTAAGAGATCATGGCCTCGTTACATATGTATGTACCTAAATGCTTCGCTCGAGGCATTTCCATTATTTCGTAAAAGTGCGCAACCAGTTTAGCTCAAAATATTGAGATTATCAAAGCTTCCGCTCACCTCTTACACCCTCGACGGCTACCGTCATGTAAATACATAATCACAAGTAAAGACGGGCTACCTGGGGACGGATTAATTTATGCTGCACAAATGTACTTTTTGTTTTAATGTCTTAGTAGATCAGGTGGGTGGGACGTGGCGTGGGGGCTGTGGGATCACTGGACCTCAGGCCCGCTAGAGCACGAGACTCGTTCGGCACTTCAGTCTTACGACGCAGCTCGCCCAGCCTCATTATTCTTCGCCGAGTATTTCAAGCCGTCTCCAAGGGGAAGTGAAGATGTTCTCGGGGGACGAACACTCTCACGTGCTTCCAGGGCCGCAGACGACGTCTGCTAGACACAACGCAACAGGGGACACGCGCACCGCGGGGACGACGGAGTATTTCACAATATTCCACACGAAATACTCTACGGCGATTGGCCAAACAGCCTGCGTGATTTGCGTGGTAGTAGCAGCTACTGGGAAGGGAACGGGCGTTGCTGTGGAAACTTGCTTGAGTGATGCTCACACACCAAGGACACAATTTGTCAAAAATACATTTCTCACCGGTGTTTTAATCCTCTGAAGAAAAACGATCATCTGCATTGGCATAAATGTAACATACTGCCAGCGGAGCACGCGCACTCTGCAGCCTTTCAATGCTCCTGGGGCAGAACGGCGCGCGCCATGCCAAGCATTGTTGTTTGTTTTGCAAAGGTCAGTTCATTAAAACTATGCAACGCCCATTAAGAACAAAATGTGCTACTGTGTCTTGTAGTTTCCCCAGCAACACACGTGTACACACCCTTATACTTAGAGGTGCCAAAAGGCAAATGCACGTTTCCGCTCCAGAGCTTTTCTTTCACAAATCATTATTTCCAGTTGTGTCAGTGTGGAACCAACTCATGTCTACAACCCCATTCATATAACATTGTTTGAATGACAAGCCGGGACTGGCAACACGATGCCCCAATGACATGGTTGTAGGTGGCAACTTAACACCATGTGTGGTTTTCTGAAGAAAAGCAATAATGCCCAATGGGCCTGATGGTAGATGGTTCACCATCAAATGGAAAATGTGTACATTAGTCAAAGTCACCCACAATTTGTTGTTACAGAATGGCCCTTAAGGGCTCCTTAAGCAACCATGAGTGAGTAGCTTATCTAGTTCAGGATTTAGCTTTGCCTTAACAGACTTGTAGTCTATAGTAAAATTGGGCTAAAAAGGGACTACATATCCCAGAATGCAAAGAAAAACCTGGAATGGATGATGAACTCCCCACCCATGGACCTGGGGAACTTGAGAGCTTGTGCAAGTGTGTCCCTAGAGAGGTTTGACACTACATCTCGTGCCATCCTCATTTTATCCTGCTTTTGCCTGGATACCTGCACCTGCTGGAACCAGCCAACGAGAACTTGGCACTCAAGAAGAGTTTTCTGTTCACCTTTTCTGGAAATCCGACCAGGTGTGTAGCTTGGTCAGGAAGACTTGGGCAGGGGGAGGGGGGGGGGTTTACCATTCTGTAGTTGTCCATCAGTAACATCCATAACTGCAATTTGCGAACTTTTGAATCTGTATAGAGATGTCAATTTTACAGACTAATTGTGAAAAAAATTGTTGTCATTCTGAGGGTCCCCAATGAAACTTTTTTTGGGGGGTTGGGTGGCATTAAGAAGCTTGCATACTTCTGTGGTAGGACTAACCACGCTAGCCTGCTCCAAACTGCACCTCTGTTCAGTCTGGCTTCGAAATGGTGGAAATCGAAGGGGATACCTCGGCTACTTACTTGAGTAGAGAGGTGATTGAAGAAACTTCTTCTCATATTCGGCAATATCTAGGTCTACATGTTCTGGTGACCCTCATACTACCAAGCCCTGATGAGAATGAAAGCCAATTGCCAAACATCCAGGGATATAGGGAATCCCAAAAATCAGCTATTCACCTATATAGCCCAAAGATGTATCCACTGAGAGGATTCAAGATGAACAGCCAGACACATAACAAAAAAGATACCTCGCTTCGTAATTTCTCTGGTTGTGCCACAGTGACACTAGTGAAGACACTCCCCAGACAAGGTCAGTAGGAGAGCAGAGGTTGTCCCCCAGGACATTTCTTCTGAGCCTGCATTAGGATTAGGGCGCATTTGCTGCTTGCCCAACACTGTTCCTTTCAATGGACTTTGAGGTCCAAGTTACAGAAAGGGAACGCCAGTTTCAGAATGTTGCTTAAGATAACAAAGAAAACACAGTTTGCATTTGCCATTGATGTCATAAGGGCTTTGCTGATGGCGCTATTTATACTCAGTAGCATGCTATAGTCTATACTGGCTAAAATCGTGCCACAATAAATAAATCCAGTATTTGTAAAGTGGAGCAAAAACCGTGAGGATCTCAAGGCGCTGAATTGTCGGTACTGGGAGATTATGGGCCTTAACCTGTGGTGGCAGTCTGAACTCCCCCGCACTGCATACCGCCACAGGACCACAGTGACTGGCGGGGATCAAGGATCCTATGGCAGTCGCACACCGGCTTGAAGCACTAGAATGCTGACAGTGCCACTGCAGCACCGCCAAGCAGATAAGGAGTTGCCTGTCCACCGCCCTTTTCATGGCGATGAGCCTGCCATGAAAAGGGTGGTGGAGAGTCAACAAAGGGGGTCCTAACAGGGTTCCCTGCTGTTCCTGGACCTGGGGGTGCATGTGGGGGTGGGGCACATGTAGCCCCCCCTGGATTTGCACTCCGAGTTCCTGCAGGATGGTGCAGTCAGAGCTCTGAGAGCGGAGGTCTGCATGTTAGGCTCTTCTATAAGCCTAACCGACCACCACTGTCAGACCGCTGCAGGACCGGCCGCCAGACCAGGATTTAACTCCTAATCTGGTGGGCGGTCGCACCACGGCTTTGGCAGTCCTACAGCAGATGGCGCATTGCACCGTCCACTGTAGGACCGCCAAAGTCATAATAAGGCCCCTGGGGGCATATGTATCAACATCTCCATTTGCGATTCTCAAATAGCGATTTTTTGAGAATCGCTATTTGAGAATTCCAAAACGGGATGTATTTAAAAAATTGCACAACTTTTGCGATTTCTTAACATTCCTTAATTGCGATTAGCAAATTGCGAAATCGCAATTAAGGAATACCTTCCCATTCATTCCTATGGGCCAGGAGGCCCATAGCAATGAATGGGAAGTCCTTCTCAATTTGCGATTCGCTATTTGCTACTCGCAAATTGAGAATATTTTCAAAGGTGCAAGGGTGTCATGATGACACCCTGATGCACCCCTGAAATCAGCATCTGTGCACATATGGCGCACATACATGCCCTAAGGCATGTATGTGCACTATATGGCACTTTGAAATATGCAAAAAAGTGCATATTTCAAAGAAATCACAATTTACCACCAACTAGAAGTTGGTGGTAATTTGCGATTTCTTAAGGAGAAATCGCACAACTTGGGTGCGTGTTACATTGCATTTTAGAAATCGCAATTTGCGATTTCTTAAATGCTTACGCAAACTTAAGAAATCGCAAATTTAGCGATTCCTTAAGATTGCGAGGCTGAAATGCCTCATACATCTCCTTTTGCGATTTTGTATTCGCAAACGCTGTTTTTTTGCGATTCGCAGCGTTTGCGAGTACAAAATCGGTTGATACAGATGCCCCTTAGTGATTTGCCCAGAATCACAGGATCTTGACTCCTACGCTGAGACTCGCACCTGGTTCCCACCGGCTCCGAAGTCGGCAACTCACTGTTCGCCACATTTCGTCATTTCCATTCAATGAGCAGCTTGCAGGCGTTGAAGAATTTTGCAGAAACGGCAGAAATACTTGTTACCACACTTTACAATAGCATTTGTCTGAGGCTCAGATGAGAGAATAGCACCAAAAATGATTCTACATTCCAGACTATCTATGACATGGAGGGTGTAGTCCTCAGACTAGTTGGCCCGGTGAACAAGGCCTAGAGTGGTCTGCACTCCTGGAACCAAAATCTCAGTTTTGGTTCCAGTGAGCCACAGGAACATTTCTCTCACTTGGTAAATACCCTGCCCTAGACATCCAGTGATATTGTGATTTCCTGGATCATTCTTTAAACAGGTATAGATCTGGACATCGTTTGTGACAATTGGAAATGCACTGGGTATTGTTAAAGCATATAAGCAAAATGGCGCACGTAGGCATTGAACAACAGGGCCACAAAGTGAACTGGGGAGTACACCATCTAATGCTTGGTTGCGGCATTAGATCAGATGCAGGAAGTTGGCTTTGATCGAGAAGAGATGAGCATATCCAGGCTATTTGCATTGTGGCTGCCTCTGCCTACTCTTTCAGCCTGGAGCACATACTACTGCATTCCACAGCAATGTATTCCTCAGAGAGATCAAGAACTATCAAGGCAGCTTGTGGGCCTTCATTGCCCTATCATGACTGTAACTCCTGCAGCCATGTTTTCTTACACATGCTAACTGTGGCTAAAGAAAAGAGGGGCATATCAACAACAACCGGCGATAATTATCTCTAAGCGCACTAAGCGCTAGGATAATTATCGCCGGCTAGCGTGAATTTTTATCTCTGAGATAGCGTGCTATTAGCAACGCTTATCTCAATAGCGATAAAAATCCTCACGCTAACAGGCTAACGTGAGATTATCGCTGGAAACCCAGCGATAATCTCACGTTACCTTGTTGATAGGGACAGGCAAACTTAGCCATGATATCCTTCTTCCATAGGATATCATGGCTAAGTCAGAAAAATACCAGACGTAAAAAAGCAGCGTTAACCGCGGTTAGCGCTGCTTTTTTTGTCTCTAACAGGGTTAGCGACATTCTTGATAATAGGAGAAATGTCGCTTAGCGACATTTCTCCTATTATTTTACTCTGGAACGCCCCCTTTGCATCTCATTAGAGATGCAAGGGGAAGCGTAGAGTAAAAGGGTGCTAACATGCAAATTTGCATGTTAGCACACTGTTGTTGATAGGGCGCTAGTTTTATCTCTCCTTTTTTGGCTTTTAAAGCCCAAAAAGCAGAGATAAAGTCCTTGTTGATATGCCCCATACTCGTTTATGACGTTTCGAATCTCTACATCACATCTTGGCTTTCAAGCGGAGACATCTTTGATTAGTTTGCTTAGCCTGAAAAGCTTTCATTCTTGTAACAACTGAAAGTGGTCTCCTGTCTTTCTGACCTCAATTTCTAACTGAAGGGTGCTGGCTTTGTTTCCCCATATGCTGTTCCTCCGTGAGAATCCCATTAAATGCCTGTTTGTAAAATACTATATATTTGTGTCTTGCCTTTGCTCAGCAGTGCTCACTCTGATATGGCTGTTGGGGGAACTCGTTGTTGGGCAATTCTGGGTCCCACAGACATATTTTCCTTTTGTTAATAAACATTTTAAGACTTCTATTTTTCTGAGCAGGGAGTTTATTTGACAGAGTGAAATCCCAACTGGCAGTTAAGAAGCAGCATGCTTGTAGATGTTTTATGAACACTGTTTGCAGGATTGCATGGGCCAATGTTTAACATTGGTTGGAAGCTGGAAGGTACGAGAGGGTCTGCGGATGGTTTTTCTGTAGTGGGGACATCATTCCTATTTCAAGCGTGGGGGACGGAGTCCATTGCAAGGTACATGTTAATGATGACAGCTGATGGGAATAGCTGCTTCACGCAAGGGGCAGCACACGGGTCTACTGGGACACTAGAGGCTTTGGTCTTTAATGCTAACCTTGTTAATTCTGTGGCCTCTACTGGTTTTAAGGCAGTGGATGTCCACTGAAGTGGCAGCTGAAGAGGTATGGTGACGAGTGTGGGCTATTGAGTTTAGCTTCACAAAATGTTAGGATATTTTTCAATTCGTGAATTATTGTAGATCTTCGCAGTATTGCTGGGGCGTGCATGAAAGATTTCCTGTGCTTGTTTTGGGCCATTGTAAATGCAAGGAGGTCTTTTTTTCTCTGTCCGTGTAGACACATGACAGACTCTCTCCGTTCTCATACACAATGCCTTGCCAGCCTTCACCTGTGATCTTTGCCAAAGGAGTTCTGTTTTGGCACTGCCTTTTCTGTTCTGCTGCCTTACTACTGTGACATTTGTTGGTACCTTTTAGCCCCTGCTTCTGTTTCCTCATTTACATAATATAACGTGAGTTTGTAAAGCCCACCGCAAAAGGTGTCTTGGTGCTGAATAACAGATGTTTATTGTTACCCAACTCAATGATACTCATTTTATCGTCCCCAGAAGGATGAAAAGCTGAGTGGTCCCCCCACCCCCCCCTTTTCCTTCTGGGATTTGAACCTGTGACCATGAGGTTGAACACAGGTCCCTACAAGGTACATTAGTCCACTAAGCCACCACCAGCTTTAAGGACCTCAAGCCTGCCCAACGCTATTGTCATGTTCGAGATATTAGTTAGAAAGGGCTCCGGGCAGTGACTGGCTGTTGGGATTTACCCAGATGCTTTTTACTGCATGTCCAAGAACATGAAGATGGAGGAAGAGCCATCCCGGAACCAGGTTTCAGCCATGGAGAGTCGTTTCTTTGGTAGCCCTGGCACTGGCCTTGCTGACCATGGTCTCAAGGGGTCATGAAGACAAAGACAGGCACAGTCATGATAGCCCTGTTTATTTCCAGAAGTTACCACTTTTTGCTCCTTCTTAGTCCCTCACCAGCAAAATGGAGGATTTCGAAAGGCTACAGGTGGGAGCAGAGGTCAACCAGGTGGTGCCATTGATGGTCAAAGGTTACATGTGGCTTTCCTAACATTAACATCCATGATATTGACACGCCACTCGCAAGTCCATTGCAGGTAAGTGTTGCCCTAAACAAGTAATGATGATTCACAGAGAATTCTACCCTATCCAATGGGTTGGTTGTATGTGGCGAGCGAAGAGGAAACAACAAGTCAGATGTGATGAAAGTCATCCGCTAGCGTGTTGCCCCTACTGGGTGTTTTCCCTGAACGCTATGGGAAAAAGGAAGCTGTACATCCAAAGCTGTGATTACCAGTACCACATGCAGATGCTTGTCTGACACACAGAAGGGCATGTTATCTGTAATGCTCAGGGAATTCAGCGAGTAGCTCCTGGCAATAATAACAGGATCCGCGCCCAAGTCTCCCCAGGCACCGAGCGTGAACTCGCTTAGATCTGCAAGTGGCAATTATGGGATGTTACGGAATTGGTTTAACCCTACCTCTCTCACATCCCTGGCATTAGCAGTCTTAGCATCTTCTTATCCTCACACCTGCTTCAAAGCTGAGCCACCCTCTGAGCCACCGGGGAACAAGCAAACATCGGGATTTCGTGAAATTACCTAGCCCGGGTCAGAAAAGGGCGACTTTGAGCTTACCTCCTGAAATAGCGAACATGAGTATAGTGAAGATGATAACTGCAGTCTTACCTCTTGAAGCAAGCTTAACACAGGCTCCTGCAGTGAGGTGTGGGGGCCCAATAATTCTGGGGTCCCCCAACCATTAGGGGGCCCCCATTCAGCCCAAGGCCAATGAATATCTTTGAGATATGAGAGACTCAGGAACCCTCCTAACCTTCTGCAGGCGGGGGCATAATTTTACACAACGCCACTGAAGAGTAGAGAAGCTAAGATTGTGTGAAACGCTGAGCAGAAATATCACAGTTTGCTGCCCATTCCTCTCTTCTTTTTTTTTCTTTTTTAAAAACACTTTTTATTGGCATTTTGAAAAACAATAAATACAATAGCACATCTGGTAATATGATTTGATATGGGCCTACAATCAGGAACGCACAATCGCGCCCTGTGTGGACTTTGGAGCGTGCGAGCCGAGGGCATGTGGGTCTCCACTTAGTCTATGAGTTGCAGTCAGGCGTCCGGGGCCTGTGCCTAGGCATACCCAGCTAGCGCACATGGTGGTCGCCGCGCCCTGCAGGGGCCACTAAGTGTGCCTACTCCCACTAGCATTTTACCGTAGAGGCTATGGGATTGCAGCCATATGTTAACCGTCAACAAACTGGGGATATGTGAACTGGGGGGATGCACTATGTCATGAATGTTGAGCAGCAGTTATCTTGCGCCTGAGAGCTGCACCAATGCAGGGTATATTGTTGGGGTTTTGTGTCCGCGGGCGCGGGGAAGGGAAGCAGGGAGGCGGGAGCATTGATCACTGCCCGTGTGGAGGCATAATGAAGGAACAGTCGCAGGTCCCAATTACGACCCGCCGGGCGCCTGAACCCCTTGTATGTCTCCCTGAGTGGGCTCATTGGCCGCAGGGGCCCCTGGGGGACCAATCGTTCCTGGGCCCGACACCATTATTGCTTCCTGCGCGAAGGAGTGCATTAGCATGGCCCAGGGCATAGAAATCGGGTGTTTACGACGTCCTTGGGCTTCCTCCGCTCTAAGTAACGCTTCCTCCGCTTTACCCCACTTTTTGACTGCGCCCACCCATGTCGCCAGAGGAGGCCCCTCCGGTGTCTTCCAGTGCATGGTGATGCACTGTTTGGCCAGGAGGAGCAGCAGGGAAGCAAACCGCCTCTCCACTTTCTTATGCTTGTGCCGCCTATGGATACCCAGGGCGCTAGCTTCCCATGTGTGTAAGTCCTGTAACCCCGTAACCATGCGAAGGGCGGTGTGGATCACGTGCCAATAACTGTGAAGTGTCGGACAATCCCAGAACATGTGCTTGAAAAGGGCAGTGGGCTCCAGGCATCTTGGGCAAGCAAACGAGCTGTCAGGGAAATATTTCTGTAGTTTTTCGGGAGTGAGGTACGCCCTATGCAGGATGTGCAATTGTATATTCTTGAAGCTGTAATTGTGGGAAACCTTCTTGGTGTGCTCAAGGGCCCTGACCCATTCCCCATCATGTAGTGGTCTGTGGAAGTCGGTCTCCCAGTACTCTCTGAGGGGTGCAAGTGTGGGTTGCCTTAGAGTCCGTATGGCTTTATAGATCCAAGTGACTAGGTGGCGTCCAGGCCCCATCTGTAGTATCGCATGGATGACCGGGTGTGTGGGGGGTTCCGTGTCAATCGTACCCCACTGCCTGCGGCAGTCCGTGAGGAGCTGTCTATACCGTAGGAACTGTCCCCCGGGAAGTTCGAAATCGTTGACCAGTGCGTCAAAAGTCTGCAAGTGTCCCTCAAAAAACATCATCCCCACCTCTGTCACGGCGTGATCCGTCCATGTTTGCAGCATTCCCTCCGTATAATGCACCCGGCCCCTGGGGAACCCTATTAATGGTAGAATTGGGGATTACAGGGGCATATCCCGGTCCATACGATGAACCCGCGCCAGACAGGCGCGCACAGTCATTACTTGGAGGGGCTTAGTCGGCAGCGGCGCCGCTCCTGGCAGCAACATGCGGTGTATAGTAGGGGTTTGAATGCGCCCTGTCGTGGTGATCAGCTCCCCCTGTGCCCGGCCCGCTGTCTAGCGTGACACCCACTGCAATTGGGCGGCCAGGAAATACGCCTCAAACGATGGGGCCGCTAGTCCACCTTGGTCAAGGGGCAGCTGCAGTTTTGCCAGTGCCGGTGACCATTGCCCCAGATGAGGGTCCCCAGCAGGGTGTCGAGTTCGCGAAATAGAGACCTTGGGGGGACCACCGGAAGATTGGAGAAGAGATATAGCAGGCACGGGACGAGGATCATTTTTGCGACCGCTATCTTCCCCGTGACTGCCAGCGGAAGATCTTTCCAAAAGTGGACCGAGGAGCGGATGTTACCCATCAATTTGCGGTAGTTCCCCTCATAGATATCTTGCAGTGTATGGTATAGTCTAACTCCTAAATAGCGGACCGCTTGGGGGCTCCACGAAATGCCCACGTTACCCATTCGTATTTGACAGTGGGGCATAGCTTGTACTAGGGGATAGACAGTGGATTTGGGCCAGTTGACCCTGAGTCCTGCCACCTTCGCAAAGTCGTGCAGGATACGCGATATAGGGGTTAAGTCGGCTGTAATATCCCGGACATAGATAAGTACATCGTCAGCGTATAACGATACTGAGTGAGTAGAATCACCGACTGGGATGCCCCATTCCTCGCCCGCTACGCGGAGCAGAGTCGCCAACGGCTCCATCGCCATTGCGAAAAGCAAGTGAGAGAGTGGGCATCCCTGTCTGGTGCCGCTGCCCATTCCTCTCTTAATGTGGTTTCAGCATTGCCTTATGATTTTCACGACAGAGTAAGACTGTGTGGTGAAAAAGAGGGTTTTTCGATGAATCAGTGCTACAATGGTTTGTCACGTCTAGGTGAACTATTTATTTTTTAATAGACTGGGGTAACACCCGTTCTAGGGTTGCCCCGTTGCTTCATATCAAGGGGAAGTCTATGGGCACAACTTTTCTTTTAAGTCCTTTCAGAGATACCGGTGCAGGACTTAACAAATTTTCCTCTAGAATCAGGAATGACATAAGAACCTGGGAATACTAGGTCTAATTCTGTTTGATTTTCACCAGTCAGGTGAAATAGCGGGCCGGATCTGCAGTTACTCCTGTTTGACGCAAGTGGTAAGTGTTGTAGATGCTTTTTCGTTGGCCGTGGATGATTCGAGGTGGGGGTGAGGGCGTCACATGAGAAGGGTTTTTTTTCATTCAACTTGGAGGGAGCTTTTTCTGTGCCCCCACATGAGGGAAGGCATCGTCCGGCTGCAGTAGCGGCCTGAAGCCCACGCAGCTCCTCACAAGAAACACGGCTCGGTGTCTCCAGGCCTGGAATTATTGGATTGGATTGGATTGGATTGGATTGGCAGTTTGAGGACCCAATAATTTTGGCCTTGAAACACGGAAAACGTACAGCTGCCATGAGCAGTATCTGGGGGATAGTACCTCTTAGGGCACCTCGTAATGAAGGCTTATTATGAGATTGTTTCTGGGCCTTCCTTTTACAAATCATTGTCATCAGGTGTGTTTGTCTAGTTGTAAGCAAACAAAAGCTGCGTAGCTCATAATGGTGGCCCTGAATTAGATCCATGGTGTGCCATTGGACGGGGCTTGCAGCAACTCTACTATGTTCACTCCTGTCAGACCTCTTATTGCGGAAAGTGTTGGTGAATCGAATGCCACATCACGAAAATCACTTTAAATGGGGTGAAAAGAAGAATCTGGGGAAGATTTACCTTTATTTCACGTAACAAAACGTATCGCAGAAAGGCAACTTGCTGCGCTGCATTGCGTGAAAGGGAAAGAGAAGAAATGCTCCATATTTACGAAGTATGGATCATTTTTGCCCTCTCCTTGCGCTGGTGCACTGTGTGCTGCCAAGGTTCAACGGAGGAAGCCTTACACCGCAGTACAAAAGTGACTGCTTTACAGGCAGGATTGTTTTTGTGTACGAAGCAACACTTCCCTACATAAGAACAATCCTCAGAGGCAATTTCCTCTTTCTATGTGTGCTGCAGAATTCAGCACACTTAGAAAGAGGAAATAACGAGGAGTGATAACGATATTTCTCCTCGTTACACCTCTGTCGGGTAGGCACACCAGTTTGGTGCATACTCAGGTTTAAAAGTCTCTGTAAATTTGGGTTTGCGTCAAAATACATGGTGTATGCACAGGAGTGCCCATGCTTCTGCCATGTAAACATTAGTCCACGTAAATTAGCGCAAGGCTGCAGCGCTATGCTCTGCTTTGCGCTCATTTGTATGTACTGAACCATGCAAAGTTGCTTTGTGTGGCTTTCTAAATCCCAGTTAAGGATTTATGTTAATTTGCATTGACTTGTGGTACGCAAGGACAACGCAAGTCCTTAGTGAAGCTGCCCCCTGGTCTTCACTCTGGGCCCTTTAGGTCTGCTCCTGTCCATTTTCATATGACAGCCGCCTGTGGCGAAGACCTTGCAATTAGAAGCACAAGCTGCTGGCAGATTACAGGAAAGTGCGAGAGATGAAGATTATATGCCAGAGAGGTATAATTTAAATTTCTATTTGCTATTTGGATGATAACATTGAAACGTTTACCCCTTTTATGGATTCAATGCAGAAGGAGGCCTATGTCCAGGTAGACATGGGACCATCCGGTCACGAAATTCCAGTTCACTAGTTACAAGGAGTTACTTTTGCTGCACTAAATAGTTTTTTGGATACTGGACTGTGTAGGTCAAGTGGCAAAAACACAAAAGGAAAATTCACTGGTAAAAGGGAATTTTTTTTTAAAATGGTTGCATTTCACTACGTTGCAGAACAAATATCGACCTCCCAAAACATGCACTGTATGGCCCACCACTGTACTGCCAAGGGGGGTAGGGGATGGGTGGGTGGGCGGGCGCGTGTCTGTTTGTGTGTAGCAAAGTATAGATTTACTATTCTTATACCCACCTTTGTTTACCTTGACGACATAGTAGTAGTCGATGTAGTGGAAGTAATGTCGGTAACCAGTACCGAACCAGTAGAAACAATGTGTAACTGGCCAGCTGGGACCTGCACCCGGGAATGCAGTCTTTGCACCCCCCAAATGCTTTAAGTTGGGCCTTCTGCAAGGACTTTGGTGGCAACAGTAAAGAACATAAGGCAGAAAAATATTCCCATGACAACCAGCTCCTGGCAGAGCTCAGCTTTCGCTGAATATATCCAGGCAACGGGAGTCCATTGAGCGAGATAACCTGGTGCCAATCCGTAGACAAGGAGACGTCTGACGGAGTATCCTCCCGGGGGGACCCGCGGCCGCGCTCGCACCTGCTCTCTGCGTGCCTACGTGGCGTAGAGCAACTGGCACTGCACCCTCTCTCTGCGTGGGCACCGTGCACCGACGGGCGATGTGAGAGGGAATATGGCACCTACCGTGGCGCGCACTAGGCGATGAGGAAAAAACAAACTCTTCTGCACACGGGACGGTTGGGGGGGGGGGGGGGGAAGAGGGGTGAAGGAAGTGTATGAGAGAGCGCAGGAATGAGACAACTAGAGAGGGCAAGAGAGAGAGAGAGAATATGGAGAGGGAGGGCAAAAATGGGAGGGGAAGAGAGAGGGTTCGAGAGATATAGAGGTAGAGAGACAGGAGAGTGATAGAAAGAAAGAGGGAAACATGCATAGAGCTAGTGAGACAGAGAGAGAGATAAAAACAAGAGGGAGGAGCGAAAGAGAGATGGAGCGAGGCAAACAGGGGAGCAGAGAGGCAAAGTGAGGGGGGGGGGCAAGCCAGGCATGGGGAGGATCATACACAGAAAGAGAAACAGACAAAGATTGACAGTATGGGAGAGGCAAGAAAGTGAAGGGGAAAACACGAAGAGAAAAGAGTATGATTGTATGCTGTGTTCACTATACCTTAAGGCAGGGGTTCTTCAAACTGGGGGGGGGGAGCATTATGGTGATAACAGTGCTTAGTTTTAAGCGAAGAAAAATGAGCGGCAGTAAGCCACTCTGTAATGGCCAATCACTAACATATTTTCTTATTTAAATCCTAGCTTGGAGTATGTGTCAAAAAGGAGAGGACTCCAAATATTTCTCACAACCCCCACCCCCATTTCTAATAATCACACTTCAGATACTTATACACGTTTGTAAGGCCTGCCTGACCAGAATAGTATGTTTGGCAATCATGTATTTGATTGCATTTTTTAAAATGGTAACAGAACCTAATTGCAATGTGTAAATGAGTCTGGACATATTTAAACATTGCCTATTTAATAGAATAATTACAAAAAAATTCTAAGGGGGGCCCTGGTGATTTTTTTCCCACTTGGGGGGGGGGGGGGTGCACTATTAAAAAGTTTGAAGACCTCTGCCTTAAGGGTTCCCCGTCTAATGGACCCACAGTGTAAGGAGCAAGCCAACCAACCGGGCCTTACAAACATTTGGAAGGACACAGCTTTTCACATGTTTTTCCCAGGTCCATATATATGTGCCTTGACAATGCACTTAGCTTCAAGGTACATTGATGTGAAGTTAAGAACAGTAAATCTATGCTTACTATTTTCACTTACCTTCTCGATGTTTTGGTCTTTGATATTTTTGACATGATATTCGGTCCACACAGTATTTCTTTCATCGATGTTCTATCACACAACTGAATAAGAGATTCCCTGCAACTTTAACACTGCATAGAACAGCGCACTGTTGTAGGCTCAAGGCTGCTGATCTGTTTCTTTATAAAACTTCTAAGTAAATATAAATTTGGTAGTCCTTGTGGCATGATGAAGGGGGTTATAATGAGCCCCTGCCCACAGCATAAAATGTAATTCATGTACGAATGAGCCAAGGGAAGCAAAGGAGACCTCGGTCCTACTGTACGAGATCAGGCCCCCGAAGTCATCTAGTTGAAGGACCACTGCATAGATCAGCAGGATCAGGAGAACCCCCAATTGTGCCCCATATTTAGTAGGTGTGTGAGCTGGACCTCATGCAAAGTGGTGCATATGGCAGCGTTTATCAACTTTCATGAGAAAAATAGATTTTGTGCCAAAAGTTAACACGAGAACACACCAAGGGCCTGATTATGAGTTTGGTGGTGTGGGGCTGGCCCGCCATGCTGGCGGCCCTCTCCTGCACAGCCAAACCCATGGTCACACCACTCACCAGATTACGAGTATCCTCGTGTCTGGTGGGCTTTTTTGGGTGCTCCCATGGCGGTGCCCCTGAAAATGTCACCGCAATGGGAATGCCCAAAAAGTTCCTGCACGACATGGACTGCATCCCCATGCAAATGGGCAACAGAGGCCCTGTATCGCCCCCTTTGTTTTATGACCACCAGCTTTTTCATGAAGGAAAGTCCTTCATGACACCGCTGTAAGTCCTGAAACTCGAAATATGCTTGGTGGTGCCACAGTGGTACCATTAGCATATTGCTCAGGCCCTGACTGCCGCACCACCGCTAGAGAACGGCAGTTCCCTGGCAGCATCAGTGTTGCAATGGCGGTCCGACCGCCCAACTTATAATGGGGCTGTCGGACCGTCGGTGTGGCAGCGGCTGGACCGCTACCGCCGCACCTCCATGAGTCTGCCAATCTGTGGACTGCCAGACTTATTATCAGGCCCCAAATGTCATTTTATCATGTAGCAGCAACCCCGTAATAGCTTATGCAAAAGGGGGTTAACAAGGAGGGAACAGTGAAAACACCCCTGTGATGCCACAATAGCATGACCTTGCTTTGCGTATAATCAAAAAACAAAAGAAAAAAAGGCATGAAAATTGGGCAAGGGAATATTGTGAGATGTTCCCATACATAACAAGTAATTTCACCAAATTTTGACGTTTTATGCAGCTTGCCTGTGGCTGGTTGATATCACCTACAAATTGTACCAGAAGCTGTATCTCGAGTAAAGATTGGATGTAAGCCTACATTTGCTTGCCTTTATTCCGTAGTCAAATGCTTATTGTTGTGCTAAAAACACATTGCACAAACACAGCTGATGATATAATTGTGGTGTGACTGTCTGTAAATATAGCATGCAACACCTTCTCCCTAATCGCAAAACACATCACTGCAGACTTTCACACAGTCCTGCGCTGTGCGATTAGTAGTATTCATATATTTAGCATTTGCTGCAAAAGGCTCCACCAAAACCAAATACACTTCCAGGTCAGTTGAAGATTTAACTAACAAAAAGGATCATTCTTGGGGTTATTGATTTGTTGAGACCTAAGACAGGACCAATTGTCATATTTTAAAGAGGAAAAGACTTTCTGAGTTTCACTATTTTTGCAGGTTCTCATGGTCGAGTGAAATCAATGTAGAATAAAGATGGGAGAACCAAAATAAGACATCTGCTCCTTTATGACCCCAAACAGCTTTCAGGACGTTTCTAGATGGTGCCTTCAGTGGCCAACGTTATAATCCAGAACAATATAGGATCTAGGAGTCCGGAAGGTCCAGGAAACAGTTTAGACTCCAAATTCAAGCGGATAGTTGAGTAGCAAAGATCAATTTATGTTCTTGTGTTCCGGGCACCTTGAAGGAATGTAGTACAGAATATCCTTGATATTTTTGTTATGATATTAAGGTAGCACGATATTCCGCGCTTGGGATTCATTACCACACCGCCTTAAAGCAATTAGGTTTGTGGTGGACTGTGTACAAATAAAAAGAATAAACTCCAAAAGTGGAAAAAACAATGAACAAAATCCAGGCATCCATATGCTAAATTCTGAGGTTTTACGTTTAAGCCTAACGATACTGGGATTGATTATTTCTGTATCTTATGCAAACTGTCCAATCCCTAGTAAGGCCTGTTATAGTGGCCTCTTGGCGCTTATATGCATATAAACATACACACACACATATATATACACTTATATATATGCACATATATATATGTGTGTGTGTGTGTATATACACATATGTGTGTGTGTGTGTTTATAAAAAGTATATATCTTTATATATATATTTTATAGCATTAAATATTAGTGAGATTTATCTAATTAACATATTAACGATATGCATTGAAATATTTAGGATTTGCTACTTTAAACTACTTTAAACTACATAAATATGAAGAAACAATATATTATATGTTCTTCAGCAATATTAGTGTGAAACAATATATTGTTTTTAATATTTTTGTCCTTATCCTTATAAGGATAGGGAAACAATATTTTTGTAAACAATATTTTTCACGCAATGTTTTCGTTACCTGATATTGTTGATTCCAATATTGTGCACAAAAGGTGGTTTCCAAGTCCCAATTCCCTGTTTGAGGTCTCAAACTTGAGGCTGCGGCCTACCTGTAGCTTCTTGTTTGGATTGCATATCCACTTTAGACGACTTATGGATGTGTGCTTTTCCAGCTATTATATGTATACACTCATCTGTACCTATTGGGCTTTACTGTCAGCATAACACAGAAAGTTATAACGTTCATAAGGGAGGGCAGAGGGCACCCGTGATTTACGCTGGCCTAGAGTACTCCTGAATAGTGCTGCTGCAGACTCATTACTTATGAGGAGAACATCCGCAGCCACAATAATTCTTGGAAGAACAAAATCAGACAGACTATTCCAGAGCGGAAATGACCCAGACATGCTACTCGCGCAAAAGTGAACCAGAAAGAGTATCCCTGAGTATGAGTGCTGTAGACACAGTACCTTGCACAGAACTAATCCAGGCAAAGAATTTGTGAACATAACTGCTCCACAACAGAACCTCTCCAGGCAGATTACTGAAGCAGATTAGGTACACCGGTGCAGATTTGCACCAAACAAGGATATCCTGACGTTATTTGGACAAAACATCGATTTGTAAATATCTGGAGACAGAAATATGGGAAAAAAATGTTGTGATACGAAAATATTGTGATGAAGAAATATAATCGTTAAGAATATCTTTTTTCCAGGAAAGTAATATTGTTAAGAATATAGTTGTTGTTGCTATCATTTTCAATAATATAGTTGCACGGAATATCGTTTTTGAATTTTTTTAATGTGTTTTAGTTCATACATTAATTTTATGTGTTACTATTGTTTTTATAATTGTTAGAATTTTTTTAAATTATAGTTTAGAATTTTATGTTAACTACTAATAATAACTTATAGTATTGTAACAGGTTGCTGTGTGTGTAGGGGGATAGGGTAATTAAGCAACAACTAATCAAGCAAGTTAATTAAGCAATAATTATTTATTATTTAACTGATTATTTTTATGTATGTGATTAATATTAATTATGTATCTTATGTAATACTGATTTATTTTACTTATATTTTAGGAGTGGAATGCTACGTTTGTAGGGGTATAGGGTGGGAAGGTTATTAGGTTATAATTAACAATTAATGTATACATTATTATTAATTATTTCATTGATTATTAATTATGTATATTGTGTACTGATCATATGTTTTAGTTAATATTTTAGAAATGGGCAGCTGGGTTTGTAGGAGTATAGGGTGGGACGTTAAGAAAGTAATAATTAATTAACAATTAGTTATGAATTTATTATCAATTATTAAATTGATTATTTTTCATTTCACGGATCTCCTCCGGTATTAAATTCAGCATATCTCTTACATCTAGCTGATAAACACCCGAAGTCTCTATATTCTGGCTAAGGCTAGGGCTAGGGCTGCCTTGTAGATCCACATTCATACTTCCAGCCTTAGGATCAACCCAGCCAGCTAGAGCTTCAGATGATGATTCTATCCCTTTAGATCTTGATTGAAATTGGGGTTGAGCTTGGAGCTTCATTTGGGGGCTTATCAATGAGGTATTGCTCGCTGTCCTCCTTTCCTCACCGGGTGCTCCTTGTGGCTGGGCTGAATTTTGTATAGATGTAAGTATAGGTATAGGTGTCTCCACAAGGCTCACGGAGGTTAGAGATGTAGGGGACAGAACTACGTCTTGAGCATGGCCTTGAGTTCGACCTTGATGTATCATTAACCCTTCTGAATACTCCGACTCAATATTAGCTTGAGGTGTTTCCCGCTCACTGCTAGCTGGATCTATGACCAGTTCTTCCCCCACTTTAGATGATGAACCCTCAGATGCCTTTGATACTGGGCTAGGGCTAGGGCTAGGACTTAAGGAGGGAAATTGAGAGGTAGCTTTCTTTTTTTTTTAATTAATGGAAATTCCTTCATCTCCTTTAATTTTTCCTTTGGGATACCAAATGTGGAGTTATCTTGTGGAGACTGGGCAGGAACAGCAGCCACATCCGCCCACTCCGAAGGGGTGGCCCCTTGATTAGCAACGAGTCCATCATATTGCGGAGAAGTGATAGGAGGCAGCTCGTCCTCTGAACTTTCAGAGGTACTATCCAGCACAGGGGAGTTGGAATTAGGACTAGGAATTATTTCTTGTTTGGCCCTACAAGCAGCGCCTTTTGCCATTGCAAGGCGTGTTTTTGCCTTAACGTGGGCCGCAGAATCTGGTTTGGTGGCTGCATTGACGTTTTTTAACGGTTTTCCCATCCTTGCCTCCTCTTTATTTTCAATACAACAAATTATTTATTTATTTTCCAGCACCCCCTAATTACCTCTCCTTCAGGGTATCGCCCCCAGTCCTCCATACATAATATCCCGTCAATTGATAATTGTCTCCAAGGCAGAACAGCAGCAGACCTTCCCGTACTCAAAAGTCTACAGCGGCTTGGAGAAAGTAGAGAGGAACTGCCACTGCCGCTGCTCAAAAAGCCACTCAAAAGCCACTCAAAAGCCTCAGAGCCGCAACATGTCTTAATTGCTGGTAAACCTTCTTTTTAAAAAAAAAAAGATTGTCCTGCAATTAACTGTGGGTTTTGCTGGCTTTTCCGAGCGCTGATTACCGCCCCCTTGTCACCTGAGGCCTCGTCTTATTGCAAGTCTCCAGCATCACAAAAAGCTGAACATGTATACGTTTTTAATCTTGCTCAGGAGCTCAGAGGGGAAGAAAAACAATACAGATTCAGAGGCGCTCACTCTTCTTACAGCGCCAGCAGCAACCATCAGCCTCTGGGAGTTCTCGTCAGCTTCCCCGAACAACCCCCAGCGGAGGAGGAGAAATCTCGCCGTGGCACCTCACAGCACCCTCGACATGCTTCGCTCGTACCGGCAGCCCTGAGGATCACAGCACAATCACACAACGATCATCCCCATCGTCGCCGTCACCCCTTCATCCGTGCCGCTGAGCAACGCCGAGCACCCAGAACACGGAACACGTCAGTCAGGTAAGATTCGCCATCGCCATCGCTGGGGGGAGGAGCAGTGGGTCACCTGGGGCTAGGCTAGGCGGAGGCGTGAATCTCCATCATAGCCCGACGCGCCAAGCAGTTCCTCAACTCTCTCAGCGAAATATCCAGCAAGAAATCGCCTCTTTACATCAACGGCTGGGGAAAATCGAAGAAGTGATGACATGTTTCCCTATTAAACTCCAGGAGGCGGAAGCTAGAATTTCAGTGTTTGAGGACCAAATGTCATCGGTAATTGGAGAAGTAAAGGAGGCAGCAAAAAGTAAAAGGTATCTGGAGAATAAACTAGAGGAGCTTGAAAATTACTCTCGGAGATCCAACCTTCGGATCGTTGGGGTTCTTGAGGGGATCGAAGGCTCCCAACCCCTCCTCTGGGTTAGCTCATTTATAAAGCAGAAAGTGCTTCCTGAGTTTGAGGGCGATCTTACGATTACAAGAGCTCACCATGTTCCAGCCCATCCTTTCCCCAATTCCACGTTACCCAGAACAATTCTTTTGAACTTGGCAGACTTTCGTATTAAGGAAAGAATCTTGACAAAAGCGATCCAGCAAAGACAGTTCTTAGTAAATGAGACTATTAAGTGCCGCATTTTCTCAGATATGACTGCCATTGTGGCTCGAAGGAGAAAATAATTCGTCAAGATTCTTCATCTGTTTAAAGCCCATGGGGCTCAAGGTTCGATTGCTCAACAATCCAAACTGAGAGTATTAGTAAAGGGGACATTTTTTATGTTTTCCAACTTAGATGAAGCCCAGGTGCTGTTAAAGGAGATCTCGGCAGGATCTAGTGCGTAAGCAATGATACTTGGATAAATAGAGTATCATATTGCAATGGGAGAGTAAATGATTTGTTTATTTATTTATTATTTATTTTTTGGTTAAGACGTGTTTATTTACAAGCCAAGTAGGATTGTCTTTAAAGGCACTGTTGAACATCGGTATATATTAGATTATTTATTTGAAATCAGAATTATCACATGGCAACATGAGGGGCACTTTTTCTTTCTCCAAATATAAGTTGGGCTAGTCAGCCCACGGACGGATTGGTAGGTATTGTTGGGGAATCTGGGGTAAGCGGGGTCACCCAGGGTGTAATTTCATGACACCCATGAGGTTAGATTAGAGGGCCGAAATGTGGGTAGCGTGGCAAGTAGGTATCTTTTTTCCACATTTCGAGGGGTGGGGGTTTTCTTTTCGGGGTGGGAAGGGAGGGTTTCAGGTAGGGTTAATAGCAGAAGAAATAGCACGAGCGGAAGGTATAGCTAATATACAAGTTAGTGTCAATTATAGTAACCGGTAGATGTAAGATCCTATCAGTCAATGCCAATGGGATGTTAAATAAAAAGAAGTATGGTGCTCTTATTAGATGGCTGACATCACTAAATCCCCAAGTATTGTTTTTTCAGGAGACGCATTTGACATCAAACTCCCCAAAACGTTTTATACCCAAGGTCTTTTCAAAAGTATTTTTTGCTTCTTCAGGCCTTGCAGTGAGAGGGGTAGCAATCTATTTTCCAGTAAACTTCCCTGGGAATTTTTACAGGTCCATAGGGATACACATGGCAGATGGATCTGAGTGGCAACTAGGCTATATGGGAAAATATTGAATTTTATAAATTATTATGGTCCTGTTTCAGATGATGTTGTGTCCCTGGTTCAAATCAATGATTTATTGATAGGAGTTCCGGACAGGTGATTTTCGGAGGAGATTTTAACTTTATACAGGATGTAAGGAAAGATACCTCAAACAAGAACAAAAAATAATTAAAACAAAATACTAAGAAATTAATGGGAATAATCAGACAAGAATACCAATTGGTAGATCCATGGCGGGAAATTAATCCAGATAAGGAGTTTCATACTTGCTTCTCGCACTGTTTTCGAACGGCGTCTCGAATAGATTATTTTCTCACCTCCAGATTCCTCCAAATTCAAGAGGCAGGTATAGGCTGTAACCCTTTCTCAGATCATGTTGGGGTAGAAATGGTGTTTGGGGGAGGAAGTAGGGAACGACCCAGGTGGCAGCTGGATCGTCTCCTTCTCCAAAATGAGGATTGGGTGAAAAGGTTTAGAGAATGGATTTTGGAATATTTCCAGATCAATGAGAACACATCAGCCCCCTTCGCAGTCTGCGGGGGGTTCAAGGTGGCAGCCCGCAGCCAGATAATAGCCTTTACGGCTGCCCAGTCCAACATCCGGAGGGCTAAGATTACTAAACTGCAAGCCACGGTGGATCAGAAATATGCTCTCCAACTCCAGCTTCTCCCAAATCAGTATGAGCAGGTAAGAATAGAGCTGAGGGATTTTTTTTATTTTAGAAGAAGTCTGTAATTCACAAATATTTCAACAAAGGGTTTATGAAGAAAGCCAGTTGATGGGCAAATTCTTAGCAAACTCGACGAGGAAAAAGCAAGAATCTGCAACAATATCCAAGGTCTTAGACCCCCGGACTGGTCAAGAAGTCATTAAAGGCAGTGATATCCCACAGATTCTTTTCGAACATTTTAATCAGCTTTACTCTACTGAATACTTAGCTGAGGAGAAGACGATTCAGGAGTATTTTATTAATATGAATGTTCCTAAATTATCAGATAACCGGATCAGTGAACTGGCCTCGGAAATGGAAGCCGCCGAGATTTCGGCAGCTATCCAAACAACAGCTGGGGGAAAAGCTTGTGGGCAGGACGGTTTCCCTATCGAGTTTTATAAAGTTATTTTAAAGGAATTAATTATCCCCCTTAAAAATGTATTCAACTTTATTAAGAATGGTGGTGCCGTTCCAGCTGAATTTAAAGAAGCAATAATTGTCTCCTTTGTTAAAAAAGATAAAAATCCGGTAGATGTAAACTCTTATAGACCTATTAGTCTTCTAAATTCAGACTATAAAATGTTGATGAAAGTATGGGCAGAGCGTTTTCTATTTGCCGCTCAAGAGACAATTCACAGAGATCAGACCGGCTTTATAGCAGGTAGATCTATGGCAGCTAATACTCAGTTTTTAATACATGCCCTGGATTATCTTAATACAAATTTAATCCCGGCAAGTATTGTAATGGTTGATGCAGAGAAAGCTTTCGACCTCGTGAATAGGAGAACCCTGTTTTTTACTCTTAGTCGGTTTGGATTTCCTGCCCAGGTAGTTAATATGCTACGTAATATCTACCAGGGAGCCACGGCTCTGGTAGTTATAAACTCAAGTCATGCAGGAACCTTAAAAATAAATCGTGGAACTAGACAGGGCTGTCTGCTCTCGCCATTGCTTTTTACTTTTTTCATAGAACCTCTGGTAATTAAAATACGAAACAATGCCTCTATTCAATCACCGATTCCTGGCATGGCTAAACTTAAATTATTTGCTGACGATATTATTTTATACCTGACCCCCGATAAAGAGAATTTCGAAACACTTTTGAGGGAATTCTCGAAATTCGTACAAATAGGTGGGTATAAAATAAATGGCAACAACCCTGAGGTTCTGGCCCTCAACACAGATCTGAATTCTTTTCCATCTTGCTTGAAGACACAAGCGACTAATTCTGACCCAATAAGATATCTTGGGATATTTGTATCCAACCAGTACCAACAGCTATTTGAACGGAACTATTTACGAATGAGGAACAAGATTAAGAAGCTTTTGGAACAATGGATATTACTCCCCTTATCGATAGTAGGTAGAGTTTCATTGATTAAAATGTCCATATTACCATTGCTTATGTTTTTGTTCACTAATGTCCCTATTAAGATAAATCAGTCCTATTTTAGGGAAATCGATTCCCTACTTAGGGGATTTGTCTGGGGTAAGAAAGCCCCTAGGGTCAAACTATCAGTGGTGCATTGCCGCATTTGAGACATATTCTGAGGCCGCTTTTTTAGATCTGGTGTCTGGCTTGATGGGATCTAAATGTACCAGTTTTTGATAGACATAATGACGCAAGAAATTGGATCACTCACACAAGTGTTTTTAAAAACTTCCAAACTTCCAAAAAAAACACGATACAAGACGTTAAAAGGTTATTTATTTAGACTTCAGTCCTTTTTTAAAACGACTGGCTCTTCGGGCCTTCAGTACCTAAAATTGAGCGAATGTACCAGTCTCGGTTTCCAGCTGCAATCAAGACATATAAACCTTTGGGAAGGTTGTGGATTATTCGAGTTACGACATTTTATAATTCAAAGTAGGCCGCTCTTCTGGCTAGAAGTAATGGCAAGGGCAGAGAGCCATCGGAAACCGGACTTTTTTGAATATTTATGTATTGTTCATCTGCTAAAAAATACCTGCGGTATATTGGACGCCCCTAAACAACTTGTGATAGCCCTTTATGGGGCCAATGTTAAAGGGGTGGGAAACTGGTATAGACTGCTACATAAACAGGGTCAAGCTCCTATGATAGAGGGCCACTTGGATAAAATAACCCGGGAGACAGGATGCAGGCTGGTTTTAAAAGAGTGGGAGGCCATCTGTTATCTAGGCAGTAAATTGTTACGTGCCGCAAATTACAAAAGGATGGCCTTCCTTTCACGATGGCTCTCTTATTTAACTCCGGCGGCTTTACAAAAAAGATTCCCGGGAGTAGAGAACAAGTGCTTTCGCTGCCAGATAGATGGGAAAGGTGCATGGCTCCATACTTTTTATGAATGTCCAGGGCTGAGGCTCTTTTGGGATGCAGTCTTTTCTAATATTAGGCGAGCAATTCGAAAGAATGTCTTGTTCGAGGCTGAGGCAGCCATGTTTGGATTTTGTAGAGAAGGTACGATTCTATCTGAGGCCGAAAAAGCTTTTGTATTTATTTCTTGTATGGTAGCTCGTTCTTTAATTCTGCAAAATTGGAAATCTAGTGAAGCTCCCTCTCACTTGAAATGGTTCAATAAAATGAAAAGAACCTGTAAATTCGAAGAAGCTTACGCTAGACGAGTGGGGGCCACTAGGAAATTTGAAAAAAATTGGAAGTTTTTTAGTGACCTAGAACAGCTTATAGAGGGATTTTAACACTCGGTTGGTATATGGATGCAGCAGTTTTTACTAAAAGGCACATGCACTTTCGAAGTATCAATACTTTTTTAATAACATGCTGTAGTTATGACGGCTTTTTTTTGATAAGCAGGCACTAGCACTTTATAGGTATCGCACTTTAGAACGACGAGAAAGTTCTCTCAATATTGCTGCTTTCCAAGATAAAATTTGCACTTTTCTTTATGGCCCTTCAGAAGCACTAGTACTTTGTTAGTTGGTGCATCTTATAGAATGACGTATTTTGTATTCTGTTTTATTAGTCAACGATGTTATCAGTCGTCAGTGTCATAGTTTTTTCTTTTTTAATAATAATATATTGTAGTTATGATGGCTTTTTTTGATGATAAACAGTCACTAGCACTTTATAGGTATTGCACTTTAGAAGGCTGAGGAAGTTTTTTCAATATTGCTGCTTATTAAGATAAAATTGTACATTGTTAACTTGCGAATGAGTATATGATTAGCTGCTCTCTATTATTGTGTGTTGAAAGGCTGTCGCTTGAGTTTTTGTATCAACTGGTTTCATATGATGATTCTAAACATACTATATATTGTAAGAACCGAATGCTCTGCCCAATAAAAAATTATTTAAAAATATATATATATTAAATTGATTATTTATTATATACATTATGCAATCCTCATTTCTTTTAGATATATTTTAGGTATGGGTTGCTAAGTTTGTAGGGGTAAAGGGTGGGAAGTTAATTAAGTAATAATAAAAAAAATAACAATTAATGTATAAATAAGTATTTAATTGATTAATAATTATGTAAATTGTGTAATAATTTTATATTTGAGTCATATTTTAGTTGTGGGCTGCTGGGTTTGTAGGGTGGGAAGTTAAGTAAGTAATATTTAATAAAAAATCCATTATTAATTCATTATGTAATTGATTTTTTAATTATGTAAATTGTGTTCTACTTATTTATTTTAGTTATATTTTAAGTGTGGTTTTCTGTTTGTATGGGTATAGGGTGGCAAGTTAATTAAGTAACCATTATTTTTTAATTCAAAATTAATTATTACATTGTTTATGAATGTTGTGAATTGGTTAAATGTCATTTATTTATTTTAATATATATATGATTTTTATTTATATTAAGCAAACAGGTTAATGCGGTTGGAAACATCCATTTTTCAATGGGACCTTGCGCGGCGTGCTGAAAACGCCCACAGCACAAGCTTCCACTGACAAATGGGTGTTTTCAAATATCCCTGCACAGTGCCTGCCACACAGTGCAGGGATGTTTAGGGGGCACCAAAGGTGTTCCCCATGCCACATTGTGGAGGGCGGGGGTGGAAGAGGGGCCTTCTAGGCTCCCCCAATGTCGCTCTCTGACAGCCTTTCCATGTCGGAAAGGCTGACATGGAATGGCCGACTAAAACCAACATCATAATCCAACGGCGGCAACACCAGCATTAAGGGATAATGGAGTACTCCTTGAGCCAGTCGGAACCACGTCAGATTCCCACCTCGGTTTAAACTGCGACCGCCGTCATCCTGATACGGCGGTCGGACTTTAAACCTACCATATCGGACCCTTAGTGTTTTATATGTTTTCTACATTAATGCGGTTATTCAAATATGTAATGTGTATAAAGTGAAGTAGTTAACCTACTGTTGCTTAGACTGGAGTGGAATTAGTACATTTAACCCCTCTGAAGTGGGAATAGTAAATCTTAAACCTCCGAAGTCCAACACTTTTCCTACTGTTGCATGGACTGGAGTGGAAATAGTCAATTTAATGCCTCCAAGTTCAATGCTTTCCCTACTGTTGCTTAGGCGTGAGTGGGTATAGTAAATTTAACCCCTCCAAAGTCCAACGCTTTCGCCACTGTTACATAGACTAGAGTGAGAATAGTTATTATATGGAGATTTCTAAAGCACATACCTGCCCCGAAACTGGCTTCCCCGCGCTGGCCTACTACCACATGATCGCAACATAGAACATCACAGAAAGGACCTATGCTGTAAACAGCTAGGTCTGCGGCTACTTTTTAAAACACAGATGATTTTGCGTTTTACGTAGCTGTACCAGCAGATTATTTAATAAAACCAGGACCTTCATTCAAAAGCATCGACTCCTAGTCTTACTCTTTTAGTGTATGGTACAGGAGCCAAATTCAAGTCGACGGCGTGTAGGGCCATTGTACATATATATGGCTGCACCAGGGAAGTCAAACTAGCTGCACCCTGCTTGTTCACAATCCGATGAGCTTGGCACAAAGTTTTGAATTGAGTGCGTTCTCACCTGGAAGCCAGTGAAGTTTGCAGAGCAGCTTGGAGAAAGAACAACATTTTGACAGATGGAAAAGAAGTCTAGCAGCCGCATTCTGAAAGTTCTGCAGCCTGTTTGTTACAGATCTCTTGGCACCCAGATAAAGAATGTTACAGTAGTCCAGTTGCGAGTTGATTAAAGACTGCACAATCGTTTGCTGGTGATGGAAAAAGCCAATAATCGATTTCAAGCCAATAATCGATTTCAGGCTTCTGAGTGTAGGAAACATGTGCCCGCTAGTGCCTTGTTTGTGGCTGAAATGAGAGTGTGCCATCAAGCCAGACTCCCAGATTCTTTACAGCAGATATTGGCCTGGAATTAGACCCTAACATTTTTGGCCACTAATGATCTTCCCAAACCTGAGCGTGCTTCCCCAGCAGAAGAATCTCTATTTTATTTGCATTCAACTTCAAACTATTGCATTCACTCTGCAACGGCAGTCATAGAGTTCTGAAACTTGACAGAAACCTCCATCAATTCCGTTGACAAAGAGACTATAAGTTGGGTAGCATACGAAATCAAAGACATCCTAAAAGATTCCACCACATCCTCCAAAGGCCTGACATAAATGTTAAAGAGAGCAAATCTTATCCCTCTGAAGTCCAACGCTTTCCCTACTGTTGCACAGACTAGAGTGGGAATAATAGATCTTACCCCTCTGAAGTATAACACTTTCCCTACTGTTGCACAGAGTGGAGTGGGAATAGTAAATTTAACTCCTCTGAAGTTCAGCTCTTTCCCCACTGTTGCACAGACTGGAATGGGAATAGTAAATCTTACCACTCTGAAGTCCAATGCTTTACCTACTGGTACACACACTGGTGTGGGAATAGTAAATGTAACCAATCCGAAGTACAACGTTTCCCCTACTGTTGCGCTGTTCGTAGTGTGAATAATATATTTAACCCCTCCAAAGTCCTACATTTTCTCTACTGTTACATAAACTGGAGTGGGAATAGTATATTTGTTATTTCCAATACATTTCCTAATATTGGTTAACTGTATTTATGATTTACATTTGTTTATAATTTAAATTTTATAATATTTGTTTATGTTTTTATTTGTTTTTAAATTTTGATTATATATTTTGCAATTGTTTTTTTAATTTTTAATTTTGTTTATTTAATGTTTTGGATTTGAATTGATAATATTTTTTCTGTTTCATATATATATATATATATATATATATATATATATATATATATATATATATATATATATATATATATATATATATATATATATATATATGTGTGTGTGTGTGTGTAATGTGCTTTTTATAGGAGCACATTTAAACAATTAAACCAAAACATTTAAAATAGGTATTTTTTAATAATTGAGTTACAATATATATATATGTGTGTATGTATATAAACATGCACATATATATATATAACAACATATATGTGCATGTGTGCTTATATAAGTATATATTTATATATACACTATTAAATATTAGTGATATTTATTTAAATAACATTATATTAATGGTATATATTAAAATATTTAAGATTTAGTACTTGAAACTATATATATATATATATATATATATATATATATATATATATATATATATATATATATATATATATATATACATATATATATTCATGCTCATGCTTGGTTTTCCGTCTTAGCGGGAAGCACTCGGGCATCGTTGCAGGGCTCCAAGCATCAGCCCTATTAAAAGGTACGGGAACGCCAGCCAACCGATTTCATTAACAGTCCTTCTGCCAAACGCCCGACGCGTTTCGAAAATCCTTCTTCTTCAGGGGCTCGTGGTGTCAGGAAACACTTGATTCACTTCCCAACTCCTTTTGTGCACATAGTGACGTGCCCTTAGATGGGCGGCTCTAATGAGACTCCGCTGTGCCTTATGGGAGTTGTAGTGTGACCGGACAGTGTAGCGTCCATTGCAAGTGCACAACATGTACTGTAATTGTTCAAAGCTCACAGATGAGCCTCAGTTGGCGGGAATTCACTAAATCCAGCGGCGGTGTCCCACATCAAAGGGCTTGTTGGATACTTGCCCATGGCCCCCAGGTTACCGGGGTGGTGCTTTCCCGGCGGCACGGACGCCGCCTTGTATTCATGCTCATGCTTGGTTTTCTGTCTTAGCGGGAAGCACTCGGGCATCGTTGCAGGGCTCCAAGCATCAGCCCTATTAAAAGGTACGGGAACGCCAGCCAACCGATTTCATTAACAGTCCTTCTGCCAAACGCCCGACGCGTTTCGAAAATCCTTCTTCTTCAGGGGCTCGTGGTGTCAGGAAACACTTGATTCACTTCCCAACTCCTTTTGTGCACATAGTGAAGTGCCCTTAGATGGGCGGCTCTAATGAGACTCCGCTGTGCCTTATGGGAGTTGTAGTGTGACCGGACAGTGTAGCGTCCATTGCAAGTGCACAACATGTACTGTAATTGTTCAAAGTTCACAGATGAGCCTCAGTTGGCGGGATATATATATATATATTACAAAACAATATTTTGGTATATTTTTTTAACGTTGTTAGTGCGAAACGATATTTTTTCCAATATTTTTTACTTGCTATTATGAGGATATTGTTATATGTAACACAATGTTGTTGATTTTGATATTGTGTCAGCGATCCACCCTGAAACAATGCTTCTGACAAGGTACTTGTGGACCCTAGAGCACGAGACATAGTACTTGTAAGTAGAAGTGCATCAGGCAGAATACTCCTGAACAGAACTGCTGCAGATTGAGTATTCACTTTCCAAACTGGTCACGAGACAGTACTCGTGAACCTAAGTGCTGCAAACAGAGTACCATGATTTACAATGGCCTAGAACAGAACATCTGCGAAGGACTTTGAGCAGAACTGCTCCAGGCATTTGTACTCCAGAGCAGACCCTCTTCAGACTGAGTACTCCGACGCATTACTGAACTGGAGTAAAACTGAGCAAAAATAAATGACAAATACTGCTGCTGAACAGATTTGCTTCAGAACGAGTATCGTTGAGCAGAAGTATTTCAGATAGGGTACTGCTGGACAGAAGGGAAGCTGACAACTTACTTGTCAGCAGAAGTGCATTTAACAGATGACACCAGAACAGACTACTCCAAATGGTTTATTACTGAACGGAATCTTCTCGGACAAAGTACTCCCAAGCATAACCGACTTAGGGCGTGATTTAGATTTCGGCAGAGAGGTTACTCCATCACCACTATGGTGCCGAAATATAAATCCATAGGAAACTATGGGATTTATGTTTTGGCAGACGGGATATCTGTCACCGCTGAAATCTTAATCAGGCCATTAGACAAAGTATTCCTAAGCAGAACTGCTGCAGACAGGGTACACTTGAGCAGGACAGCATATAAGAGAGTATTTCAGACCTCAGCAGAACTGTGCCAGACAGAGCATTCTAGTGCAGAACGGGGCTACGCAGAGTACTACTAGGTACACATGTTCCAGACTGCGTACTCCTGAGCAGAACTGCGCCATAGACAGGACTTCTGCGCAGACGTGGGCCAGAGTACTCATGTGTAGACGGATGAGTACTCTTGAGAATCAGGCATCAGGCTAGAATAAGAGTTCTTACTGCGATGGCCCAAGCGTACCCTGAAAGTTAACCCCAGAATATTGAAGACAAAATAAAAGTATCAACAGGTAATATTTCTCGATTTTTTATACCTAACTCCACATATATGTACCTGCATGTACATATGTCTTCAAGATACATAGATGAGCAATTAGGAATAGTAAGCCTACACTTTCCTATATGCACTTACCTTTCGATATTTTGACCCTTGATATTTTGTCCTTGATACTCTTATATCACAATATTCTGGGGTTCGATATTCAGAAGCCCAATCATACCCTTGGGCTTTACCCACTCTATTATTTGGGTCACTATAGCATTCGTAAGATTGGGATCTGTTTTCTGTAAAAAATATACTTCTGTTCCATGCAAAAATGCTGGAGCATACATTTAAGTGCAAGGTGAGTGGACACCATTTGTGGACCTCTCTCTGCGTCCTCCAATTGGGGAACTTGATTAAGCTCCATTGACCCTTGATAAAACTGCCACCCAGGCTCTCCTGAAACTCCGGCGCCACTGGCCTAGCTCTGGTCCTGATGACTGAGAGCCAAGATTGGGTGCGGCGTCCTTGTGGGCAGGGCAAGGAATCTGAAGCTGCTGGAATCCAGACTAGGAGGATTCCCTAGTATTATCTTAGAGATTTGTAGGGCTCTAGCCCAGAAATATTTTGGGGACTTCTGTTTCAAACAACTTTGAATTTTATTCCCTATTGTCTGATAACTATATGATGCCAAACAATATTACATTTTAAACTTTTAGGCAAACGCAGCTGAAATATGTCTTGCCTCGTGTCCAAAAATCATTAAAATGGCACTGGATTGAGAGAGACAGTCATTGGCAGGGAGAAAGAAGTTGAGCGGTTCTGACAGATGAATCAATAAAAGTGTGATAGCATGAGAGAAACTGAAAAAAGAGCACAATAGTGCCCATTAGAAGATGGAGGCCCTAGGCAACCATGCACTTTGCCCATGCTTTAAAACATCAATGGGTCCCCCATGACCTGACCCTAGGCGGAGGCATATTGTGTGGCATTAGAAGATTCTTGGGAGCTACAATTGCAGAAGGTTAAATATAGGTGGTACCCAGAGGGAGGACCAGTAGGTTAGAGCTATGTGGCATGGGGGCATCTGATAGCGGCACTCGTAGTGGCCCTGAACTCTGATCTTTCCTGGTGGGTTAGGCTTTTTGCATGTCTAAAATGTCAACCTGATCAACTTGTTTTGGGGCAGCTCTACTGTGATTTAAATCTGAACTTATACAAGCAAAGCTGAAGATTGATTGTAAGGAAATGAGTATATAATGACTGATTGCTGCCCATGCAGTTGTCTCTCCATGCACCGAGACATATGCAGGTGACCCTGATCTTCATTCAGCCAGTGTCATCAGGAAGACAGGACTGAGGCCTAGATTTTCTGCCTCCCTTCACTGTTGGTATCCCATGGTTGGCTGACACCTGGAGTGGTCATTATGAGCCCTGAACTGACAATTTATAAAAATGTAGAAGTTGTAGGATCTCCAGGCAGCACCCACATGGATGGGGATCTTAGCTAACAATGCAACTATTAATGCTAAGCCTAAGAAAGAGACATGGAACAGGCTGTTTGAATACCTGATGCTACAGAAGTCAATTCATGTGGAGAAGGCCCTGGCAGAAGCGCAAACTGAATACCTGGATTTTATGGCAAAACAGTAGGCTAGCACTATGCATTTAATTTTTATTCACCACCATCTGAGCAGAAACCTTTAAAAGTTCCAACAGTAGAACTCCAACTATATCACAAATAAACAGAACACTCAAATCTATATAAGTCTCCCAAGGTTCTATGTTCCTCCTCTTTTGTTTGCTTCTCCAGAGCAGATAAGTATTCCTCAAGAGCTAATTGTTTCTATGTATATTGGTTAGAGGTTTATGATTTTGCAGAGTTATACGGTTCAATGTTTGTTTCTGTGTTCTAACCCAATTTATGGGTGTGTGGGTTTGGTTGATTTTTGTTTATTTTTTTCAAATGTTATTATATATTGTGATTAAGGACACTTTTTGGTAAGGGAAGCATCTATTTGCTTGATTGATGTTTTAGTTGACTCAAAGAACGTTATTTATAAGGAAAAGTGCTGTTATTGTAAGGGAAAGTACTGTTTTACCGCGGTCGCCTTTCGTTGGGATTGTTCCTAACGAGCATTGTCCGTTGGTTGATAGGCGCATGTGCTTCCAGCTTGTTGTCTTCATGCTAGCCTACGCAATGCACCACCATCATGGGTGAGACCAGCGCATTGCGTAGGTCAAATCAGGTGCATCCTTTTCTCCACTGCAGAGGGGATTTGTTTTTTACCTAAGGGGATCGCGTATGAGTGATGCTTGGATGTCCCCATTTGCTGCTAGTTGCTAAGCAAATAACTGTGCTGGTACTCAAGCTGAGACAAGAACATGTTTTTAAGAAGAGCGGTAGCGTTGTGAAGAAACATTTTATTTAAATTATTATATTGAGGAAGGGTAATTTTAGAAATTGTTTAGTAAACAGGGAATTCAGTGAAGCACACGTTTGGTTTCTTTCCAGGATTAGTTGATTTATATTTTTGTCACATTGTAAGACAGGTTAATTTGTTTAACATGTGGGAGAAGGAGATTGAGCAGCCTTCTCAAAAGGAAATAATTTGCAAGATAGTGGCGCAGGAATTTCAGCAGGCAATCAAAGAGTCAATTAAGGAGGCTCTAAGAGGTAAGAAAAGGAGCCAAGAGAAGGAGGAGTATTTCTCCTTATCCGACACAAAAGAGTAGACTTCTAGTGGCCCAGGGGGCAAATGTGTATGATAGAGACAACACATTACAAGTGAGAGAGGAGTACCACTTGGCTCAAAGAGAGCTTTTGTCTAAAGTGACAAGCGGGATGGGTACTTTGACACTGCAATGGAAGGGGACAAGCTGGATGAGCTTGACCAAGAGAAAGAACGTCAAAGTTTTGACAAATACATACTAGACTTTGGGGCTGATTTTGATGCAGTCGGAAACGGCTCCGACTGTTGGTTGGAGCCGTTCCGACTGCATCGAAATGTCCCATTCGGATTCCTTTCCAACTGGCCCATTAAAATGTGGTAATTGGAAAGGAATCCGACAGCTATCTGAATGGCTTCCGTCTGCCATTTGGAAAGGGGCCAGTAATCCCATGGGCGCTCTTTCCACCACAATGGTGGATTCCTACAGCCTTTCTGTGCCGGCCTTTCTGACACAGAAAGGCTGTCGGAATCCGATTTTGGGGGCCCCCAGCAGGAACCCCCATGGGGCAAGGCCTTCTGATGGCAGCCGAGGGGGCACCTTTCGTGCCCCCATGTTGATCACTGCACCCGGTGGCAGGCACCTTGAAGTGCCTGCCACGGGGTGCAGGGATGAACTGCACCTCAGCTCTTTACAATAGGAGCATGCATTCCATTCGGCAAGAATAGGAGTGTGACCGAACAGTGTTCGGTCGCATCCTAATTGCTGGTTCGGGACCGCCAACAGGACCGCCGACAGGAGGTCAGTCGGTCCCAGTTCCAGATCGATGTCGGACAGACTCAGGCCTGTCTGACATTGAAATCGGACCCTTAGTCTATAAAGATGGTCTAGATGGTCTAGATGATAAGTTTGAGGATGGTTTAAGGAAAAAGGAAAAGAAAAGAGGTATGGTTTTAGATCCATTGGATGAAAAACATTATGTTCCAAGAGAAATTGAGCATCCCAGGAGTAAAGAGTGGTGGCCTTTGTACTACGTAGCAGATTATATTAAAATGTGGCTGCGGAGGCTATTGGAGAAGGAGTAAAGAAATGTTTGAAGAGCAGAAAGCTCACACCCACATATTGATAGAAAAAATGACTATGGCCCCCAATATTGACCATGAAATGATCACCTATTAAAATCTGGCCAGGTTAAGGTTCTGGACATTCTTGGTCCAGTGGAAAGGATTTTCGATCAGGTTGAAGAGGCCTATGTTAAAAGAGCAGATGTGAATATCCATCTTTTGCGTGGGCTATTTGTTTTATTGGCAATGCCAATGTAGGATTACTGGCTAAATGGCTGTAGTGAAAGAGGCGCTCTTGTGGTTTGGCACCCTATGATGATCTCCAACTACCATCATTTTAGCTGACTTTAGTGTGTTATTTTACCCTAGCCCTAATGTAGGACGGTCCTGCCTATGCCTGCTGCTTTCTTCTCTTCTTTCTTGTAATCTTGCTGTCTTTCAGTGGGAGCTGTCATGGAGTAGAATAGTCTTGCCAAGAATAGAAGGTGTGGGATGTGCATTTGAAAGCGTGAGATAGAGAGAGAGGTGTGGAATGTACTTTTTGGTTTCGAAGTGCAATGTTGTGAGTGGTGGTGCACACATGTGCATTGTGTTGTACGTTGGTGAGAATTATGAGCTCTTGCTATTGGCTTTGACATGGCCTCATGTCATCTAGTTTTCTGACTTTGCCTTGCTTCAAGCTTTTCTACGTGCATAGCAGTGCTTGTAAGTTGTTTGGGTTATGAGAATTATAAGTGCTTACTATTGGCTTTGACATGGCCTCATGTCATCTTTTTTCCTTGGCTTTGCCTTGCTGCTGTTTCTCTGTGTGCACATCAGTGCTTGCATGTTTGGGTTATTCACATTCAAGGTCTTTCTGTTTTCTGAGCGATTGCTTTTGTTTAATGTACTATGGAAGGTCTTCTGGGAGCTTTGTCAGGATAGAGGCTGGAAGACGTGAGAATTTACAACTCTGCCTCGGAGTCAAAATACGGGAGCTTGGTCAGCCTCCGTCTTGGCCTTGACGCAGACTGGTACAGCCAGCTCTGTTTTTTCTAATGAGAAGGGGGCGAGGTTTTCTAGAAGCTTTGCCTCACATTGAGTAATGATATTTAAGCTGGGAGCCTTCGGGGGACAGTTGGAAGTTCACCACAGAATAGATGTGTTGCTGTGGAGGTGACGGAACTTGAATCCTGATTGAACTCTTTCTGGGCTGTTGAAGGGCTTCCCCAGCTTGAGTTGGCAAGGATGATGCAAATTCAATCGGTGAGGGGTTCCTAAGCAGTCTGTATTTTATACTCTTTGCTACTTGTATATACTGCATTTTTTTTAAATCTGTATTTTTCATTTTACATTTTACAAATAGAAAAGCAAATTGGCATCGACACAGCATATAGAGGCATACCATTGATATCAATAATGGTATATAGTACAGGTGGTAGCAGCAGGGGAAGAAAGGCACAATGGGGAGACATATTCATTCATAAGCGTATTACAGTGAAGAAGGAGCATGGGCGATGCCACTAACTCTCAGTGTGTAGATTACCGGGATCGGTCCTCTCGCTCCACAGTAAGGTTAGGCCCACCGTCTACATCTGACCCACTCTCCCCGCTGTCAGTTGTATCCTGAGAGGAGGGCTCCCCCTCCGCCAACCCAGAAGTCCACATTTCACGCCAAACCATTTGGTCCACTTGTAGCTTCTCGTCCCTTCGGGTGAGTTTCATATGGGCTTTTTCGGCTAGGGACTACTCTCAAACATCTTTAAGCCAGATGGGCACTTCCGGGCCCCTCTGCCCCATCCAAGTTATAGCCACCTTGCGCCTAGCGAGCACTAGCATTAATTGTAGGAGCTTATATGGGAGTTTTTTTTTCTTGGGCTTCTGGACAGATGCAAGTAAACAACTCAAGGGTTCCAGCTTCACCTGAAGACCCGTGACCGCAACAATCCTGCCCACCACCTCCGACCAAAACTGCCTGACCATCGGACAATCCCATGCCAAGTGTAAAAAGCCAGCTTTCTCTGTGGTACATCTTGGGCATCTATCTCCCTTGTCACATGAAATGCGTTTCAGGGATACTGGGGTTAGGTAGGTGCGATGCAAGAAGTTAAAGTGCGTTAGTTTAAATCTGGCATTATAGGAGACTGTGCGTGTGAGGGAGCTTATGCGTGCCCATTGTTTCTCCTCCAGCTGGACAGCGAGATAGTTCTCCCAGGCAGCCTGAGATGGCGGCACCAACGGGGTTGAATCCTGTTTCATAGCTTTATAGAGGAGAGAGATTAATTTGCAACCTGTACCACACGTGAGTAGGATATCTAAAGTTTGTGTCGGAGGTGGAATGTCCGGGTACTGTGCCCAGGTGATCTTCACGACATCCTGAATTCCCCGATAGTGTAGGAATTGGCCCTGTCCGAGGCCAAAGTTCTCTTCCGCCTTTTCGTAAGTGATGAAGGTCTTGTTGGGAAAATGGTCGGTGAGAACTTCGCATCCACCCTCCCTCCAAGGTTGAAAGGACATGTATCTTCCCATGTCTATAAAGGGGGCTAATATCCAGATCAAAAGCTCCCTGTGAAAGGGCGCATTTCGTAAGATTTTCTCGACAAAACTCTGCCATATACCGGCTGTGTGTCGCACTATGTAGGGAAGAGATGTCTCCGACCCCCTGCCCTGCATCAGTGCCTTCTGCAGTGTCTGGGTGTCCACCCTGCCAGAGAGAAGGCGTTTCTCCCAATTGTCAGAGTCTGTCAGCCAACGTGCCGCAGGCTGTAATTGGGCCGCGTAGTAATATAAAATCGAAGTGTGGAGCCTCCAGTCCGCCCTCTTCATAGCTGCGTATACTAGTATTGAGAGCTACCTTACTGCGCCGGCCCGCTCAGAGCAGGGATGTGAGTAGCATGTTCAGGGTTTTGAAGACTCATGACGGTAACGGGCATAGTGAGTTCTGGAGGACATAAAGTGTCCTAGGAAGCATCACCATCTTAGAGATGGCCAGCCTGCCCATCAATGACAATGGAAGAGTGTTCCAAAATGTCACCGACTGCCGCAGAGACGTGATTATGCGGTCTAGATTCCGGGCCAGCGCCTGTGTATCTGTCGAAGCCACCTATATCCCTAGGTAACGGAAACCCACCTGTTCACAGCGCAGCCCCAGGTCCGGGAGATCCCCCAGGGGTACCGAGGCCAGTCCCGCCAACGGAAAGATCAGGGACTTACTGCAGTTGAGTCGCAATCCAGAGTCCTCTCCAAACCTATCTAATTGGCGCAGCAATATCGGTAGTGTGTCCCGGGGAGAAGCCAAATAAAACAGGGCACCGTCGGCATATAGGGAGATAACATGACTCGTGTCACCCACTCTATCCCTATCGTTCCATTTCAGCCCTGATCCGGACCACGAAGGACTCTATGGACAAGGCGAACAGTAAAGGCAAAAGGGGACACCACTGGCGAGTGCTCCTTCCCAATCCCTGTCTTCTGATCGCGCGCTCCCAAGTTTTACCCTTGTGCGGGGTGCCGTATACAAAATGCAAATCCAGCGACAAAATTTGGGACCCAACCCCACAGCGCGTAAGACCTCAAGAAGGTAACCTCAATCTACTGTGTCCAATGCCTTGGCGAGGTCAATAGATACCAAGACCATCTGTTACTCCTGATTGCGTACCTCATTCATTCATGGTTGAGCCGGCGCAGATTCATAGCCGTGTTTCGTCCCGGTATGATCCCACATTGGTCCTCATGGACCAAGTGAGGCATGTATGCCGCCAATCGAGTAGCCAAAAGCTTGCATAAAATTTTAACATCTGTATTAATCATAGTAATCGGTCGATAAGATGAGGGCTCATGAGCATCCCCTCCCAGTTTCGGAATCATACATATTTCCCCCTGTGTCATACTTGGTGGGAGAACTCCGCGTTCAAATGCCTCTAGGTAGACCTGCAACAGGAGGCGGGGAAGTGTACCCGTGAATGCTTGCTAGAACTCAGGAGGAAACCCGTCACTACCTGGGGTCTTAGCTCGTGGTAGGTGCTGCAGAGCGGATTGCACCTCCCCCAGTGTTAGGGGTTTGTCGAGCTCCTTCTGTGTCGATTTAGGGATAGACCGTAGGGTCAGGTGATGAAGGTAAGGGAGATAGGTTGCCTCGCTGATTGCGGGGTCAGCGGCATATACTGTCTGCAGATGGTATTTTAGGACCCGCAGTAGCCCCACTTCTGTGTGGACCAGGCCTCCCACGGGCTCCCGCAAAGCCACAATTGCGGCAGGGGCGTGTTCCCGCCGGAGAGTCCAGGCCAAAAGACGTCTCACTTTATCCCCTTGCCTATGAAGGCGTTGTCTGTAATGTGTGAGGGTGTATTTGTCGAGCCTGTCCCAAATGTCATGGATGCATTCCCGGATGCCGTGTTCCCTATCCCTCCCCTCCGCGTCAGGGGCTGCACAAGTCTGTACTTCCAAGAGGTGTTGTTCCTCCTCCTGTAGCTCTCGTTGGAGCTGCTTACGAACCCCGCATGTTAAACTCATGCAGGCCCCTCTCACCACTGCTTTCAGTGCTTCCCACTTCATGGACTGTGATAAGTCCGGCCCGTCCCAGTTTAGATCAATATTGTCAGTTATGGCAGTTTCTAGGTGATGCTTCCCTACTGGGTCCTCGAGTACCTCTGCTGGTAAACTCCAAGGGCCCGATTCACAGAACAAACTTAAGACTAAATCCTAAACTTAGTACCATTCTGGTATTCACAGAATGCACCTAGTACTTCTGCTATTCACAGAATGAACTTACTACTTTTGCTATTCACAGAAGGAACTTAGTACTTTTGCTATTCACAGAATGGATTTACGACTCCTAAACTTACGTCCGCACTCGGGCCGGAAATTCCGGGCCGGAGGCGGAGCTTCCGGCCCGGAGGCGGGGCTTCCGGGCCGGAGGCGGAGCTTCCGGGCCGGAGGCGGAGCTTCCGGCCCGGAGGTGGGGATTTCGGCCATAGCTAAATCGGCTGGAATCCCCACCTCCGGGCCGGAAGCTCCGCCTCTGGCCCGGAAGCTCCGCCTCCGGGCCGGAAGCCCCGCCTCCGGGCCGGAAGCTCCGCCTCCGGGCCGGAATTTCCGGCCCGAGTGCGGACGTAAGTTTAGGAGTCGTAAATCCATTCTGTGAATAGCAAAAGTACTAAGTTCATTCTGTGAATAGCAAAAGTAGTAAGTTCATTCTGTGAATAGCAGAAGTACTAGGTGCATTCTGTGAATACCAGAATGGTACTAAGTTTAGGATTTAGTCTTAAGTTTGTTCTGTGAATCGGGCCCTTAGTCCTTGGGCGACAAATTGGGTGGGTGAAAATCAAGTATACACTTTCTGGGTTGAGTGTCTCTGGCGCCATATATCCTGGGCCCCTATATTCCCCATAACCTCTCGGAGTTTCATCATCATCCTCGCTTCCTTCCCTTTGACGGGGTGGGAACCTATCAAGGTCGGGGTCTAGGACACAATTAAAATCCCCCATCCGGAGCAGTGGGACTTCGGACTGAAAAAAGTTTGGGTAGTCTGTGTTTGGGGCATAAGTATTCATTATTGCAACATCTCTACCATCGAGCTTAGCTCTAAGGAGCAGATATCTCCCATGGATGTCAGCTTCTACATATTGGAGGGCAAATGGGGTCCTCGGGGCCACCCACACAAGGACTCCCCTGTCATAGGTAGAGAGTGAAGAGTGGAAAACCTGTCCACGCCATTTCTTCGCCAACCTCTGAGCGCCTTTGTCAGTAAGGTGAGTTTCTTGGAGGCATGCAATCAAGACCTGATGTCTGCGGAGGTGAACAACCTTTACAACGCAACTATTACAACGCACTACACTTACAACGAAATTTTTACAACACAACATCCACTACAATGCATTCCATTACATCGCATGACACTACAACGCATGTTTAAAAACTACCTTTACAACGCATTCCATTACATCGCATACTACCTTTACAACGCATACCATTACAACGCAATCCAACACTTACCCTACTGTTGCACCCCCTGGAGTTAGAATAGTAATTTTTACCCCTATACTATCCAATACTTACCTTAAATCCAATTTAATATTATGCGTTGTAATGGTATGCGTTGTAAAGGTAGTATGTGATGTAATGGAATGCGTTGTAAAGGTAGTTTTTAAAAATGCGTTGTAGTGTCATGCTATGTAATGGAATGCGTTGTAGTGGATGTTGCGTTGTAAAAAATGCGTTGTAAGTGCATGCGTTGTAAAAGTGTGCGTTGTAACGACATACATCCGTCTGCGGAGAAAGGACAGGACCCTGTATCTCTTGGTGCACGTACCCAGCCCCCTCACATTCCAGCTTAAAAATGTAAACCCCATGGATTGTAAAGTAACCAAACTCTGTGTGTTCCCTGCCCCGTGTAGCTACATAGACCCTGTACCCCAGATGCTGTACATACAATGCCTAAAAATAAACAAGAACAACCCCCTAAGAACACCCTCCCATCTCCCATGAGCAATATACTGACAACTATACATGCAGAAATGCCCTTCCCATGCTGGTGCCAGGATGTGCACAGCTGCCCTGTTAGCCCAACGGGGGCCAAAACAACCCTACAAAAAAAGAAGAAAAACCCCCTAGGTCTAACTCAGACCAACCGCCTCATGGCATATTTCAATGTCCCGAACAGCCCAGGTTTATACATGTGAAACAATAGGGTCCAGATTGTTTGGCAACGCCCAAGAGGTGTATACGACATCTACACATATACACATTCCTGCTCGAGTTCCCCCAAAAGAGAAAAAAAGAAAAAGCTCACCCATAGATACTATCTCAACAAGCATTTCTCCAAAGTCCCTGTGGGTCAATAATCACTAGACCTCTAATGTCCGGCCCCCTCTACCACAGCAGTATGAGTAAAGAAAAAAGGATATCGTCCTCAGGACGGGTCTGTAGTGGGTGTAAGTGGGTCCATGACAGTTTCTGGAACCACATGGGTGGTTGGCGGGAGAGTTTCTGGTACCAGTCTCACTTCAGGAGTATCTGTCACAGTCTGTGGGGTAGTGTCATCGGAATCCGAAGATTCCACACGTAGGGGGCCGTCTTCCCCCACCGTGATCCGCTGTCGCTCCACCTGGGCGTTGCCCACGGATCGATTCCTGGGCCTGCTCCTGCGATTCCTCGGAGTTCTGGTCCCCCAAGTATTCCAGGATCCCCTCTGTTCACGCTGGGGGAGGGCCTCTCCCCTGATTTCGAGCCACTCCCATACTTTCTCTGGAGAGTCATAGAAATGAGCCTTTCCTTGGGATATCACCGTAAGTTACGCGGGGTACAGTAACATGTACTGCAGGTGGAGTTCACAAAGCTTCTGCTTGATGCCAGGAAAAGATTACCTCAGTGTTGGGAACTGAAACGGCTTTTTTCTTTACCTTTCTTTCTTTCGCGTGGGCGTGCCGGCAGAGAGTATTTAACGCCCTTGCCTGATGTGGATGACGCTTGGTTTCACTTCCGGTTCTGTCATCTAGAAGGTCTTCGCCGGCGGCCTCCTGAGACTTCCTGTTTTTGCCTTCCTGTTCTCCGGGCACCGGGAGCTTGCGCTGGATTTGTGAGCGTTCTGGACTTGCGGGACTCTATTGATTTTACACTGGATTGTGGAGCGTGATTAAAGGACTCACCAGGTAGTTTCCCCCTCCTACCCTTCCCTGCACTTATTTCCCGCTACCTACGGATTTACAGTTCGTAGCGGGTTGCTGGGGAATTAAGTGGATCACAGAGTAAGGACGCGGCTGCGTCTCCGTTTTCCCGTTTTTGCAGAATTCCTCCTGTCGGGACCGGTGAGTCTGTTTTTGAGCCTTATTTTGGTGCACCATAAAGAGAGGTCCAAAACGGACGTATTTGGACTCTCTGTTTTGTTTATTTTAGTTTTTTTTGCCATTATTGCCTTTTTCCCCTTTCCTTCATTCTTTCAATGGAGAAGGTGTCTTGATTCACAATAGACCTTGGGATCTGATTACGTGCCCTGGACTACTCATTATGTGGAGTTACCCTGTTTAATGGAGATATATCACGGCACTGTCTATATCTACTGGACCATCAGCAAACCTAGTTTGAGGGGTAAGAGAGTCTCTGTGTTGTTATACCCAGTCATGTGTGTGTGTGCTTTTCATGTTTTCAGGTCTAACCTTCTTTGTTAACGCTTTCAGGTTGACCTGTGCTCTTCCTGTGTGGTACAGTAAAGTGGGACATCCCAGTATTAGTGACAGTCCATGCTGGTCTCCTTGTTTTGTTCCCCCCCACCTTCTCCGGTGGCCCTTGTCTGCCCATACCTATACATTAAAGGTGGTGACGGCCAGGGATAAGGCAGAGTACTGGGACTTCCTTCGCTTCCACAGTATTGGGCGATATCTGGAGTGGTGCCAGAACACTCTGTTCCTGAACCTGGCGGGTATAGTCCGGATAGATGGATATCTTGGCGTTGTTAAAGGTGAGGTCTGTCGCTTCTCTCACAGCTTTCAAAATACAGTCTCTGTCCCGATAGTTCAGGATTTTGGCGATGAGGGCCCTAGGAGGAGCCCCCGGCAGTGGCGGAGGGACCAGCACCCTGTGGGCTCTCTCTACCACAAAGACTTCTGACAGACCCGTGGGGCATAGCTTAGCGCGTATCCAGTCCTCCAGGAATCGCTCCGCATTTCCCTGCTCCGAGCGCTCCGGGATACCCAGGACCCTGATGTTGCTTCGACGGGCCCTTTCTTCAGCTTCCTCCGCTCGACGTTCCAGCGCTCTAGTAGTGTTGGTGAGCTGAGAGTTCTGTTGCTTCAGGTAGACCACTCCTCCCTGCAGCTGGACGATGTCTCCTTCCGCCGTGGAGACCTTATCTGCCATTTTCCGCAAATCTGCCCGCAGTAGATTTACGTCAATGGAGACTGTCTCTATTAGTTTTTCCAGGGCGGTGCAGGACCCCTGTATCGCATCTAGGAGCTCTGCTCGAGACGGCTCTGTCCAGGCCCATCTGATGAGTGATTCGTTGCGTAGGGAGGCGTTGTGTGGTATACTGCATGATGGTGTTGGGGTTGGAGGCGCGGGGTAGTCTGTCCTTGCCCATGATGCAAGTGTCAGAGGATCACTCAGGGGTCCGCAAGCGCCGCAATCACCGAGCTCAGTCTCACCTCATAGGGCTACAGGCACCAGGGTCACGTCCCTCCCACAGGTGTCACAGAGAACACGGGGGACCAGATCGGGGGCCAGAGGGCCGTCATCCCCACCTAGCGTATTAGAGGATCTCAGTCCCGTCGTGTTCCTGGTCAGGGCCGATTAGGTGGTCCAACAGAGATCCCAGGCCCGCTCACCTTAATATGGCCGCTGGCCCGGTGGCTGCAGGGCAATTATTCAGACCCCTCACTCCCCAGTAAGGGCATCTGCAGTACTCCAGAACTTTGGGATCGCCTCCGCAGCCGTCCCCAGGCAGGCAGACCGCCCGAGGGACCCCAGAGGGGTCAGGCATCCCTGCGATCACCAGGCAGGCAAGGCAGACGATTCAATAGTCCGGATGGTGTCTCTGCACCCGGGGCAGGATTAGCTCTCCTGCGTCAAGGCGGCTGCCTCCTAGCAGAGCATCAGCAAGGCATCAGTGTCTCATCACCCGGGAACCCCAAGGGCCAGGGGGCCACCAGGCATGGGCGGTCACAAGGCAGCCAGTCACGTCGTGCCCCGGTCTTGTGTGCATCTCGGTCCAGCGCGGCCCATCACAAAGAGCCGCGCCTGAGTGTGACCCCTCGTCTTTGCAGATACTCCGCCACAGCAGGGGGGAGAACGCAACTGTCCGATGCTTCTGGGCGGCCACTGCCGATCACTGTCCCCCTGGCACCTCCACTCGGGGACACCCTGTGGCCCAAACCGTGGTTTACGGCTCTCCTCAGGGTTCACCTCAGGGCCGGCATGGTGAAGCAGGAACACCCTTCACTCCGGGACCCCCCCAACGGCAGTGGTCACCTCTTTAGCAAGTACTGGGGTCCCAGGAGCAGTTGACGATAGGCCCGGCCCCCAGACGCACTTCAGGCGGACATCGGACGCCTCGCGTCGCCCCTCGTGGATCGTCACTCATTCCAAAGCCTAATGACGATGGCTGGATTCGATACACTTCGGGAGGCCCACGATGACAGAGGGCACCTCCTCAGCAGCCGCTTGGATCATGGGGGGCGAACGGAGAGGGAATCGTCTTCTGCGATGTCTGGGCACAGCTTAGGCAGGCGTAGGCCGCATCTCCGGCCTCACATGAATATGGCCCGTCAGATTGGCGGTCACGGAGTCACTTTGGCTGATTCCAGGTCGTTGCCCAGTCTCACCTGCTCCCAGAGCGCTCCTGCCACTTGTAGGGTCCCAGCCGCTCAAAAAATTCTATCGTGGGCGTTGGAGGAAAGGATATTTAAGGATTTTAGCAGCTGGTCGGTCGGGAGCCGAAGGAGCTCACGTCCGGTCGGCCATGCTGCTTGGCCATGACCCATATATACTGCATTTTATTTCAATTGTTTATTTAATTGTTCACTTGACATTTGGGAATCTGCATTTACTGATATATTTGGCCTACCGTTCATTAATAAACGTGTGTGTGTTATTTAAAATGTACCTGAATTTGTTTTCTTGCCTCGCCTAAAGGGAGTGCTGAGTCCTTTCCTCGTCTTTGTGGGGTGCTGCTCAAAGTGTGTTATTTAAAGGTTCAGTGGTATATTTGCCTCCAAAGTGGGAGTGCAGGGTTTGGGTGTGTTCTTTTAGTGAAAATCACATTCATTACAGTGGCGCAGGACCATCATGGTGAGGATAAATCAAAAATTAGCTAATTTTAGTGTCAAAGAGTCCACCAAGGAGGCTAAAGATCTCTTATTTGGTGACGGAATGGTTACAAATATCAGGAAGCATGTCCAACTTTTTACAAGTCTGGATAAGGCTCAGCATTTGCTGAGAAGAGTGTTCTCGGGGAACAGTTTTTATGGAAGCGCTGGGAGGAGAGGTCAACCTTCCAGCCAAGGGTTTTATAAGTCTCATTATTCCAGAGCACAAAGTACTGCTTATCAAGGAGGCAGGCACTACAGACAGCCTTCTGGCTTCTATCCCCAGAATGGAAGAGGATATAGAATTAGAGCATTACTGGCCAGAGGACAAGGCCAGAGCTCATCATCAAGTCAAGGTGAGTATGAGGACGCATGTTGGTTCTACCCTAGCAGTGGTTGGAGGAAGATTGACACTGTTCATCGATCAGTGGGGAAAGATAACAGACGATCCATGGGCTATTTCTGTGGTACAAGATTATATCATAGAACTGGAGATGGAGGCCTTTTAAGGCAAAAGAGCTAAGAGAGTTGTGTTTTCACAAGGATTTAGAGGAAGTGGTATCACAGGAGGTGGTTCAGGCGCAATAGAGAAAGTGAACGACAACATGAGAGGTTTTGTGAGTACAGTTTTTCTAGTGGAAAAGAAAGACAAAAGGTGGAGACCTGTTATAAATTTAAGAATGCTGAATCAGGAGGAGCCTAGCGCGCAACCAAGATGGCCGCGTAGGTGCGAGGCTCCCGAGGACCTCCGCGACCTCCTGCATAAATCCTGACAGAATCCTGTCCCAGATGAGGGGACTGTATTTGTGAGCCCGAGCAGAGGTGACGCCCGTTTTCCGTTTTTAAATCGGACCTCGGACACCGGCAGGAGCATCGATAGAGGTTTGCGGCCTTCTCCACGCCGGCCCCCCGTACTGGAGTTGTGGGGCGATCCGGACACAAAGTGAACAACAGCGGCGGGCAAAGCTGGGTGGCTCGCGTACCCCGCACTTTCACTTTCGCTTTTGCGCCCTCCTTGCTGCCAGGCGAGGTTGGGTTGCGGGGCGGTGTGCGGTGCTGTGGCCTCGTTGGGCTGCCCTGCCGGCCCGCCGGCTGCGACCCGTCCGGAGGAGCGGTGGTCGCCCCCCCCCCCCCGGAGCCCTTGAACGGGATTGTCTGCCCCCTTTCTGAGGAGATTGGCTCGATTTGGGGATTGCGACCATGGCCACAAAACAAGATGGCGACCGGGCCAAGGTGAAGTCGACCCGTCGTGGCACGGCCCAACAATCCAATAACATGGGCCGCTACACCCTCCAGAAGGGATCTCCGGAGGTGCTGCGTAGGTCCCCCACGGGCCCGACAGAGACGCTATCCTGCAGACTTCTAGGCTCCAAGGGCCAGTCAGACTTGACAACATGGATATTAATTTCTATCCTGACTTTACCCCAGCGGTCCAAAAGCAGAGACTGAGCTTCCTGGGTGTCAAACGTCGCCTACGGGACCTGAATCTCAAATATTCGATGCTTTTTCCAGCTAAGCTGAGGGTGGAGGTAGATGGCCGCACGCACTTTTTTGATCGTCCCGAGGCGGCCGGGGACTGGCTGGACACTTTGCCCGGGGATCGGGGCCGGGGGGGCGGGGGGGGAGCGGTTGGTGGGGAGGGCCCGCCGGATCAGGACTAAGGGACTAATGGTAGGCCTTGCTCCGGGCTGTGTTATTGTCACCATTGACTGTTAGGGTAAGTTCCCCTCCTGTGGAGGTCGTGCGGGGTCTCTTGGGGGATCTCCCTCCTCCTCTGGGGGACTAGTTAGTTTTCTTCTATGGGGCGACAGGCACACTGCACTTTGGGGGGGCTGTTTGGGCTCATGCAGGGGTGCAGGGTGGGGGGAGTTCAGTTGGGATGGGTGGGTTGGGGTGGGGTGTGGTTCGTTTCTACCGCAAGGCAAACCCTTTATTGTACTGGTGTTCTTGAGTTGCTCTCGGGGGGACAAATGATGGCTTCGGTATGTGATGGGGGGTAGGGACCTGACTTTGTTGTCCTGGAACGTTAACGGGCTGGGGGATAGGATTAAGCGGGGTGTGGTCCTGCAGTATCTGAAACGGATTTCGCCTGATGTGGTCTTTCTGCAGGAGACACACCTTATTGGTAACTCCTTTTGTGCCATGAATCGACGTGGTTATCGTTTGGTGGCCCACTCGGGCTTTACGTCAGGCTCACGAGGGGTGGGCATTATGGTCAAGACCTCGCTCCCGCTAGAAATAGACGAGGTGCGCCATGATGAGAGGGGACGCTACACTGTTTTGGTGGGGAGAATGGAGGGCAAAGTAGTCGTCTTTGTCTCAGTGTACGTCCCACCGGGGTTACAGTCCACCACCTTTGCGGACCTGGGACGCCTCCTTCTTGACCTTCCGGGGGGGCTTCTGGTGGTTGGGGGGGACTTCAACGCGGTGGTTTCTGGGACTATGGATCGTTATCCCCCTAGGGACCTCCCCCGGGCGCAGGCGTGGCTGTCGGGCCTTTTGGACACACTGGGATTGGTGGACTGCTGGCGTTTAAAGCATCCCGCTCAGCTGCAGTACACCTTCCATTCGGGTGCCCATGGTAGCCTCTCGCGGCTTGATCATATCCTTGTCCCTGCGGCCTATGCCGGGAGGGTGGGGGAGGTGCGCCATTTGGCGAGGGGCATTTCAGATCACTCCCCGCTCCTGTTGCACTTTGGCGTCTTCCCGAGGGGGGAGGGCAGGGTAGCTCCAATCAACGCTTGGTACCTGCGCGACCCCACTATTCGCGCTGCCTTGATTAAATCCTTGCAACGGTATTTCGAGGAGAATGTGGGGTCAGTCCTGTCGGCTATCTCCCTGTGGGAGGCCTTCAAGACAGTGCTGAGAGGGGAGGCCCTCTCCTTTATTTCCCATGCCCGGAGGCGCGCACAGGAGGAGGTGACCCGGGTGGAGGCCGAAATTACTGAATTGGAGGGTGCTTTGGGGAGTGGGGTGACTGACGCTGCGCTCCACGTTCTGCACCTTAAGCAGGCGGCCTATAGGGCCCTCGTCACGGAGGCGGCCAGGGGCCTCAGCAGAGAGCAACAGGGGCGATTGTATGATGTGGGTGATAAGGCGGGCAAATTGATTGCGTGGTTGGATAAGAAGGAGAGAGCGAGTCGTGTGGTCCCGCTGATTGAGAGGACGGATGGCGTGCGTGTCATTGAGCCGGAAGGCATTGTCTCTTGCTTCGCGGATTATTTCCGCGAGGTATATTCCCCGGTTTCTCCCTGCTCGGAGGAGGATTCCCATGCCCTGCTGCGTGACATCGCGCTCCCCTCCCTTTCTGTGGAGGACAGGGAGTTGCTGGATGCCGCCCCCACCTCGGACGAAATCGCCCTCGCCATCCGCTCGGTCGCTTCTGGCAAGGCCATGGGCCCGAACGGCATTCCTATCGAGTTATACAAGCTGCGACCGGATGTCCTGGCACCCCACCTCCGCGCAATGTTCCTCGCGGCCCACTCGCGGGGCTCCCTCCCGCCGGACCAGCGTCTGGCTACCATCGTGGTCATCCACAAGGAGGGGAGACCTCGAGATCGGGTCACATCCTATCGGCCTATCTCGCTTTTGAATGCGGAACCTAAAATCCTCGCCAAGGTGCTCGCCAACCGGCTGGTCGGCGTGGTGGGCGACCTGGTCCACCAAGACCAGTCCGGCTTTATCCCCCATCGCAATACGGCTCTTAATCTGCGACGCCTGCACGGCGTGCTAGCGCGTGTTCCGTTCGTGCGGGAGCCGGCCATCTTGGCGTCTTTGGACGCCACTATGGCGTTCGACACACTTGAGTGGCCGTACATCTGGGCGATGCTGGCGAAATTTGGCTTTGGGCCGGGTTTCATCAGCTGGGTCAAATTGCTGTACTCGGACCCACTTGCGCAGGTGGTGGTGAACGGTCGAGTCTCGGCCCCATTCGTGCTGGGACGGGGCACGCGACAGGGTTGCCCCCTGTCGCCGCTCCTGTTCGCACTGGCCTTGGAACCCCTGGCAGAGTGGCTGCGGTGGCACCCTTCTATCCGAGGTCTCCGTTGGACCCCTGAGTATGAGGACCGCGTGTCTCTCTATGCAGACGACATCCTTTTGTACTTAGCCTCCCCGCGCAAATCACTGATTGTCCTGGTCGATGTTCTGCACTCTTTTGGCCGCAATTCAGGCCTTGTCATCAACTGGGCCAAATCCTGTGTCTATGTGCTCTCCGGGGAGGCTCCTCTCCTCCCGCGGGGCTGTCCGATCCAGATTGCCTCGGAGGGATTTCGATATTTGGGTGTCTACATTACGCTGGACCCGGTGGCCCGCTACGAGCGGAATTTGCTTCCCCCCCTCCAGCGCTTGAAGGAGGATGTCGCGCGCTGGAGGCGCTTGCCACTTTCGCCGCTCGGCCGGGCGGCGTTGTTCAAGATGATGTCACTGCCGCGCTTCCTGTACGCTCTCCAGAACACTATGGACTTGGTCCCAGCGCGCTACTTCCGTGAAGTGGAAGGTTTACAGCGCCGCCTGTTCTGGGATGGGAAGCCGCGTATAGCCTTGGCAAAGTTGACGCTCCCGTGGTACGACGGAGGGATTGCCCTCCCGGATATTAAACGGTATTACTGGGCCTCCCAGTTAGCTGCAATTAATCAGGGCCTCTATGGGCCCGCCCTAAACCCGGCATTTGAAATGGACAAGATGCTCCTGCCCGGTGGCGACTACAACCGAGCGCTCTACGCTAGTGTGCCCGATTCCCGCTTGACGGGACCCACGCGTGTCATGGTGCGAGTTTGGCACGCGGCTAATGCAGCTATGGGCTGGAAGGACCGTTTGACCCGGGCGTCACCGCTGTATGCGTCTGAGAGGTTGGGCTCTCTGTGGACCTCGAAAGGCTTTGAGCAGTGGGACACTATAGGCATCAGTACAGTGGGGGATCTCTGGACGAGGGGAGGATTTAAAACATTCGAGACGTTGCAGGCGGAGTTTCAGCTGCGGGGCAGTGAATACTTTCGGTACCTGCAGGTCCGTCACGCGCTGGGCTCCGTCTTCCCAGATGTGGCCTCCATCCCGGAGTCCTCCCCCCTGGAGGATCGAGTGCTAGATGGCCATGTTCCGGACAGCACGATCTCCCTCATTTACAAGAAACTGATAAATGATCGCTCGGGCTTACTGACTGGCCTCCGCGAGGCCTGGGTTGCCGATGGGCTGGAGTTGGACGACGAGGACTGGATTTCCGCGGTGGCCTCTCCGAAGGAGGTGGCCATCCCGGCTCGCCTTCGTTTCGTCCAGCTTAAGATACTCCACCGGGTGTACATGACGGGGCCAAGGCTCCTGCGTATGGGCTATGCCGAGGACGGCTTGTGTAGGCGTGGGTGTGGTGCTTCAGCGACTTTTTTGCACATTTTGTGGGAATGCCCGAGGGTGGAGCGATTCTGGCGTGGTGTGCATGAGGTCCTGCGAGCGGTTACGCATGTCGCGCTGTTGCCTGAAGCGAGGAGATGCTTGCTGAATGTGTGGGAACTGACCGATTATTCGGTTCCGCAGACGCGATGGGTGACTCTGGGCTATATGGTGGCTAAACGGGACGTTGCACAGCTGTGGGGATCCCAGAGGTCCCCGGCGGTGTCGGCCTGGAAAGAACACATGGATTGGTGCATGTTCCGAGAAAAGGTGGTGTATGTGGCGCGAGGTAAGCCTGGGGCATGGGTGAAGATATGGGGCCCCTGGAACGCCTACCGCGGGGATATTTGCGAGCCGCCATTGTTGCCTCCCGCTTCACCAGCTCCATCCCCCTAGTTTACTCCCTCCCTCAGTTCCGAGCACAGTATTCTCCCAGTCCCAGACCTGTTTCCCTTCCCCTCTCCGGTGTTTTCAGTGGATGGGTTGGGGTCCCCCATTTGAGGAGCACGTGCTGCCACTTTCGATCGTGGGTTGCCTTGCGGGTGTGTGTTTATTTATGTTGTTGTGTTGTATAAAATGGAACCGTATTGTGGGCTCAGAGCCCTATGGCCAGCGTTGTGGATACCTCCTGCCTTAGTGTCTATGTAAAGCTACGTGCCTCATTGTATGTATGTCATTTGTTATCGTCACTTTAGCGGCCGGCCGGAAGGTTGTAGGCCCATACCTGTATATATTTGAGATTGCAATAAACGGTTTAAAAAAAAAAAAAAAAAAAAAAAAAAGAATGCTGAATCAGTTTGTGACTTACAAGCATTTCAGAATGAAGGGTATCCATCTATTAAGGGATATGTTGTTGGAAGGGGATTGGCTGATCAACTTGGATCTCAATGATGCTTATTTTACAATCCCAATTCATCTGATGAGTCAGAGACTAATGCAATTTAGATAGGAAGGTCAGTTGTACCAGTTTCAGTGTTAACCTTTCGGCCTGTCATCAGCCTCATGTTGTTTCATAAAGGTGTTGAGACCAGTGGTAGGCTATTTGAGAGAAAGAGGTGTGAGACTGATCATATATCTAGACGATATATTGATCATGAATCAAAGCAAAGTAGAATTGTGGGAGCATTTGACGTTAGTAAAAGGTCTTTTGGAGTCTCTCTGTTCCATGGCCAATGCAGAGAAATCTGTGTTTACTCCAGGTCAGACCATGGAGTTCTCAGGTTTTGTTGTGGAGACATTGAAGAGTCACACCATCCGCTGAGGAATATAAGGGAGCAGATAAGGAAAGTGTTGAGGAAAGGAGAAATAATTCTAAGAAATTTGGTGCATGTGATTGGTTTTCTGTCATTGTCAATTCAGGTGATATTTCGGGTTCCCTTACAGTACAGGGCTCTGCAGAGGTTGAAGACAGTTGCTTTGGCAGGAGGTTTATGGTACGGGGACAGTGTGATGCTGTCTATGAAAGCAAAGGAGGAGTTGAATTGATAGTTTGAGAATTTGGATACACGGAATGGGAGTGCGATTTTTGGTATAAGACCAGATTGCGTTCTGGAAACAGATGCCAGTTTATCAGGTTGGGGAGCAACTTGCTTGGAACAATGGATAGGGGGCAATTGGAATCTCTTAGAGAAGAAAGATCCTAGCAATTGTCTAGAGATGAAAGCAGGGTTGTTTGCCCTGCGCAGTTTCAAACAGTTGCATGGATATTCAGTCTTGTCGAAGATGGACAATATGACAACAGTGACATATATCAACAAGCTAGGAGGGTGCAGATCAAAGAGATTGACAGATTTAGCATGAGAAATGTGGGATTTTTGCCTAGTGCACAAGATTGGTTTGAGAGCAGACTATTTTCCAGGGATGGACAATGTGGTGGCATATTTGAAAAAACAGATAGATTTCAGCGATTGAAAGCTAGACAATTGACTTTTCAGGAGGATTCAGAACCTTCTGGACCCTCTGGATATGGACCTGTTTGCATCCAGACTGACTTATCAGTTGGCAAACTATGTCAGTCTGGAGACCAGATCCAGGAGCAATGGTGGTGGAAGCGTTTATACAGGATTGGTCAGGGATGAGATCGTATGTGTTCCCTCCTTTATCAATGATTCAACGAGTGCGCTGCAATGCAGGAGGCAGGGATGTCGGATAGTTTTAGTAATACCATTTTGGAAGACGCAGGCATTCTTCCCGACGGCTTTGGAGCTAGCGGTTGAGGAAGGGGTATTATTTAATAAGTCACAGGAAGGGATTGTTAAAAGGTATAAAAGGAAAGGAGCATCCGTTTGTGCTTTCGGTTTCGCTCAACCTTCTAGTTTGGAGCATCTCAGTGTTTCAGGAATATTCACAGGGCTTTCGGAATCAGATTTAGGGTTACTTGATGAATCCTGGACCCCAGGCACTAAGAAGAGATATATAGGAGCATGCAGAGTATGGTTAGGTTGGTGCATGGAATGGGACTTGGATACTGTGGAGGTGGATGAGATAGAAGTAGCTATTTTTTTGGCAGATCTATTTGGTAAAGGTTTGATTACAGGACGGTAAATTGTTATTGATCAGCTGTTACAGCGGGTCATTCTTTGATTAATGGAGTTTCCAAAGGTAGAAGCCCCTTCATTTGTAGGGTGATGTAAGGGATAAGGTGGAAGAGTGGTTCAAAACCTGGAAATCAGTCAAATTGGGATTTAGTGCTAAAGTTATTTCAGGATTAGCCTTGTAATTAATAATTAGGTACAAGAGAGTTGTCATGGAAGGTAGCAACCTTTGTGTTTAATATCTTTTCGTAGGCTGTAGATGTAGGAGCGTTGGAATTAACGAGCAGGGATTATCAACCAATGATAACCAATGGAAGTTTTGTTTAAGATTATGAAAAGGACATAAACCATGCCTACATCCGTCTTTGTTATCCAAGTTTGGATGGCCTGTCTAATTTATATGTGATTATATGTGGTAAAAAGTATGAGTCTCGTATGTTTTAGAAAAGGAGTGCTGGAGTGGATCAGTTGCTGATTTCATATGTTAAACCTTATCAGGTGGTTACGAACCTTTGCAAGATGGATGAGGTCTGTTTTGAAGGAAGCAGGTATGGATATGTCTAAATTCCCAGTGCACTCGGTGAGAGGTGCCATGGCAAGTAAGACCTCTATGTCAGGGGGAAAGTTAGATGACAATATGAAAGCAGCGGATAAGTCTAATACAGATACTTTTAGGAAGTTCTATTTCAGACAAATTGATCATATTTTATGCTACGCGTTGAGAAACTTTGAACATGCATAATGCTAACCTCCTGTCCTGCCATAAAATGTTGATTCTTTTAGGCTTACTGAATACAGAATTGTGATTTTATTAAAGTCAAGGGGGGTAGCATTATACCACCACACCCAACCAGGTGAGTAAGAAAAAGTGAGATCAACTTCAATGGAGAAGTATAAATGGAAAAGTTGAAGTATCCTATTGTTTTAATTTGAAATGTTTATGTTGTGCAAAAGGATACTTGTTTTTGGTAAGGGCGGGCGACAATTTCCGTTCCGCTCACGGAAATTCTGAAATTTCGACATTTTTGCGTTCCGCGTGGAACGCGAAAATGTCGAAACTACCGTGATCCACGGCGGAACGGAAATATGCAGGGCAGGATTCATTCTGGCACGATGCTCCAGTCATTAAACCTCAACAGGAAGCACTTACAGATTTAAATAAAGCAGGTGCCCGAGTTCAAATTCAAATTCAGTAACGCATTAGTCAGCACAAAAGATTCGTGAGCACGGTGGAGGCTAGGCAGGTGTGCTTTCTCCCCATATCTACCATCAACAATTTTCTGTAATCCTTGATGGAGGTCTGTGCATCCATGAGTTTCTCGAGCGCAATCCCCGTGTAGTTCCTGACACCAGGAGGTTCTGTCTCCTCATCTGCTGCTCTGGTCGGTCTCTGACAGGTCTCTGACCCTTTATAAACAAGAGGCATGTGAACTGCATAGAAGCGCCGCCGTTTGGCCCCAGCCCACACACCAGCGGTGTGCAACGTCTTCCCGCCCTTTCCCCACTATGATGGACAGCTCACTTGAGGGACACTAGTGCCCATCGGCGCGGTGGCAAAAATAACAGACACACATGGTTGCTGGAGACAACTCTTCTGGCCCTTTACGCAGCTGTAGTGTAGGAAAAGCACTATACATTTACCCACCGAGGTAGCACTTACTGATTAGCCAGTAGAAAGTACTCCCGTTGAGTAGAGGTAGTGCACAAAACGGTGGCATCTTCTTGGATAAATATGCAGGGCAGGATTCCTTCTGGCACGATGCTCCTGTCACAAAAATTAAACCTCAACAGGAAGCACTTACAGATATAAATAAAGCAGGTGCCTGAGTTGAAGGTCAAATTCAGTAACGCATTAATCAGCCCAAAATCTCTGCGAGCACGCAAAATTTCGCGTGTTCGCGGAGATTTTTTGCCGTTTCGCGAAATTTTGCGAAAGGCAATTTTGCAAATTCCGCCCACCCTTAGTTTTTGGTATATTTTTCAGATCAGTAAAAGGATGAAGTCGTGAGGAATAAGAAGAGGAGGATAAGTTGAAGAAGACAAATAAAAGAGGAGGAACATGGAGAAGTTAGGAGACTTATTTTGAGTTGAGAATTACTTACTTGAGTAAGTGTTTATTTGTGAAGTAGTTGGAATTCTACTGTTCAAACCTTTAAAGGTTGCTGCTCAGATGGTTGTGAATAAAAGATAAATGCATAATGCTAGCCTCCTTGTCTTTAATAAAATCTCAATTCTTTATCCAGTAAACCTGTAAGAATCGACAATCTTCTCCAACAGTATCCTCAATGGCCTTTACAAAACCAGACCTTTTGGACAGTTTTTTGAACTTTAAAACAGAACTTAAAATCAAGCCTGGGTAAAGGCTAACAAGACCTAAATTCGGATTTGGGAGCAAAGTGTGAGAGCATGAGAAAAAGTGCTGACCATCTGGGAATAGAATGATGGAAATGGAAAATAAAATAGACTACAAGGGATAATATGATACTGAGATGACACAAGAGCTGAAAGAACTACAACCCCAAGCAGAACTCGTAATATGATGTGAAGAGTTGGAAAATTGCTAAAGGAGGGAGAATATTCATGTGATGGGCCTGCAGGAGGGAGTAGAGAGCCCAGATCCTGATGCCTCAATGATTGACTTATTTCTATTCCTTACTATCTCTGCTTAGTGACAAATATGTCAAGGTGAAGTTGGATAGGGTACACTGAGAAGGGTCAAGATACCTGCTGCAAACTTTGAGACCTAGAGATGTTCTAGCCAAGTTCCATTACTTTATTGATAAAGATGAGGTACTGATGGTGCCCTGGCACTTGAATGGTTGTTGTGTTTTAGGACTTCTCCTTGACTACAATCCAAAGGAAACTAACCTTTAATCGCTTCACAGATACAGTACGTAAAAAAGGAACCTAATGCAGATGCACTTTCCCATATCTGACTGCTTATGTCACTTCACTGTGAGATCGGAGGCAGTGACATACCTTTATATTGAAGTAAGAGAGGAGGATACAGGCTGAGGTGGATCTCAATGCACATTAAAAGAGGTAACATCCACTTTGAAGTGGTATAACTCAATAAAACAGAACCATAGAAAAGCAAAAAGAGGGCAACAACTCTAAGCAGAGAAGATGCAGAAGGCCTCCAGCAGAGAAAAAAAATATTGCCCAGTCTTTTATGGAGTTTGACAAAAAGATCACCCTTGACAGCCAGAGACATGCATCACATAGTAAGCATTGTAAATACTGTAAGTACAAGGAAAACAAAACTGAAATATTCACTACAGCCTCATGTCACACTCGTAGGAATGGGTCAATCAACAGAAGTTTCTAAACCTCTTCAAGCCAAAATCCTATGTGCCAGTACATAAGTAATAAAGACATAACCAAATGTTTCAATAATGCAGCCATGAATCTCTCAGTCTTTGGGGATGAGTTGAAGCTATCTTAAAGTGGCTGTACACTGGGCTCCTTAACCTACGCAATTCAGGTTTTTTGCTGATGCTGTGCAAATGCTGACCTTTCTACAGATAGAGTGTCCTACAGCCTGCAATACCATCACCAGAATGTTGTTGCCGAAGGTGGGTGCACATGCAGCTTGGGTCAACAATACTATTTTAGATGTGTGCCATTAGGTCTACTTTTGATGGAAAAAGACATTAAAGACCACCGGACTATGAGATCTCATTGTGGTCCTGGGTCATAATCTAAGCATACTAGCCATGACCAACATCTATCAAAAATGCATTTATTGGCAACTTTGGAGACACAAAATGATACACTAACTCCATTTACCGAGTGCCATCTCCCAACCATGGCCGACAAAGGCAATGAGCAAGAGGTTTCTATAGATCTGGTTGACAGCACAGCTAGGCTAGTAGGCTGGGTGCCTCACGTACACATACTGTGGGTGTCAGATTCATATTCAGATTTCAAGCACTTTCTTTTGATCAAAGAAGTTAAAAGCAGCATAGTCAAGTTACAGTCACAAAATTGCACATATTACAACACTCCTATAAATCAAAATTCCCAACAGCCAAGTTTTATAAAGTTAATAAAAACTCTCATGCGATACAAAAAGAAAAGTGCTCGTAAAATTGCAGTTATATGTAAACAATGGAAGCTTACAAAAACAAATACAAGTTGTAAGCAAGCTCTAAAGTGCTCTGGTGTGGTAGGTTACAAAAATCTGTTACTGTAGGTGTCAATAACTATGTGATCTGGTCAAATTGTACTACCTAGACACAATGGTCTTTATATTTTGATATATTGTGAGTAATAGCAAAGAGTTTCTAAAAAATATGATGCAAACCCTCGTTCATAATCGGTGGTATGTTTCATCATTTGGGTAGGATATCTTAAAGAGAATCTGCAACTGTTGTTTCTTTATAGAAAATTGAAAACACATGTTAAAACACTCAGAGGCCTATTCCAAACTGCATTTTATAGTACACCTAGTAGTATGACAATAGTACTACTAAAGAACTACAAAGTGCTCTTCACAAACCTACAAGTGAAAATCTCAATTTCCACCTCTCCTAGCATTTCTGTGGTGAGATCCATACACATGTACTGTACATGCAGGAGGGACCAGGGAGAATGACTGGAAACAGGGGCATACTTATTACTAAATGGGAGTGGTTTAGCAAGGAGTAAAGAGGGGTAAGGCCATTGCTATTCACAAACCACACTTCTAAAGTTACTACAGCAAAAACGGATGCAAAGCAGTAGTAAATTACTTTTGCTCAGACCTCGAGTAAGTCTGGCCCATCATATGGATAGCCACTGGTACTGCAACACCCTCCCATAGAAAATATTGATGGTTGGGACCTAAAATAAAATCCCATGAGAAATAATGTTAAATTAAACTAAATTATTTAAAACTGTTAAAAACATGCATAAATATGATTTAATGTTTTTGGCAATAGTAACTTACATTATAAATTTTGGCTTCAGCCCCGGCTGGGGGTCTAGTTTTATTTCTTGCACTAGGGCCCATGACCCCAGGCTATCTCACAGTTGCCGACAGTGAACCCAAGATCGACAGACGACCTGTATGTGGTTGAGGGGAGGTGAAAGGACAGCTGCTGAGCCCACTTTTGCCTCAAGAGTGCATCTGCTTTTGAGTGCCAAATGCCTTATCAGTTTTGATTGCTTGTATGCAGCTACTGCTGGAGTTCTCCTACCTCACACTTCACTTATTCCAAATTATGGATACTGGTGTTTTATATATAGGATGTCATGAGGCTGTTCATAAATAGGAGGTTGTTGCCTCTTGCACAAGATAAACTCCTGACCTGGAGTGTCAGAGGTGTGAACAATCCCTCCAAAAGGTATAAAATCCAGTCATATATTAAGTGGAGGTTCATCCAGATTGCATGTTTGCAAGAGACCCACCTCACATGAGAGAAGGGCATAGTGCAGCAAAACGATGGCGAGGACAATTACACTACACAAGTTACTCAACGTATACCTTGGGTGACTTTGTATGGATCCGCTTTGGGGTCCTTTTGCAAGGTTTATAATTCCTAGTAGATAAGGGAGATATGTGTTAGACAGACTTCATCTAGCATTGGGCAACATATATGCTCCCAATAATGTCCATGAAATATTCCATGGTGCAATATTGCACCGACTGGTGGAAGTGGCACAGTATCCAAGTACGGAGGGAGGTGATTTTACCAGTGTGATAAATCTGGACCTGAATTGGTCACTCAATCCCTTGCCTCCCTTATGAGTAGTGAGGACAGCTCAGGTGCTTGATGACTTGTTGGCTCACTGGGAGTTGGCAGACTCATGCAGGGCACTTAATCCTAATGAAAGAGAGCGTTCTTTTCATTTCATGATGCATGATCTGCATGTTAGACTGAACAGGATAGTCTGTATCGCCCGGGTGTCGTCTGTAGTCACCCAGGTAGAATACTTGTGTAATGCACTATATGATTACAAAATCCTCTTGTTAGCAGTACAGTGGGGCAGGCCAAGTGTAGTGATCCCTTGTTGGTGGCTACTGGTTGCTGCACTGGAGAACCTTGCTTTCAAGGATGTGCAGTACATGTCAACATTCGGCAATACTTCTGTGATAACAAAGGCATCGCTACCAGTGCATATGTAGAATGGGACACCTTTAGGGAGTGATAAGTGTGCATTGTATTAAAAAGGTTAGTTGATCAAGCAAACTCTGCTGAGGGACATAAATGAACGGGAGCTTGAAGTTTGAGACAAAAAAGTGATCTGCCAATCCTTATTTTCAGTAGGAATTAATAGAAGCAAGGGAGAAACTTGACCAGCTCACTGAAAGACTCAGATGCTTTGATTACAGGGTTATCAAACCAGGTCACACAACAACGGTGACAAGACAGGTTGGTTTCTGATCAGGCTGTTGCAGCTATATTTCAGGGGTGGGTAGATCTCACATATCATGATTTCACAGAGTGAAGGGAGATATGGTCCATTCATACCTTGAAATTATTAATGCATTCACAGAGTATTAAGCAGCCCTCTACAAAACATGGAAGATGGTGATGGACAGGGAACAAGAGACTACATTGAGTAGGCATGGCTAAAAGCAATTCCACCTGAGATGGCAAAAGATCTTGGAGTAGAGCTTACCCACAATTAAGATTATGACAGACGTTAAGGAGATGGCCAAGGATAAAACTTTGTGCTCTGATAGTGCCACGGATAACTTTTATGAAACATTTACAGAGCAGCTGGCTCTGTGGCTGGCTGGCAAGTGTAATACTGCCCTGAAAGAGCATGCCTTACCAGCTGAGACCCGCGATGAACTATTAATGTTCATCCCGAAATCCTGTAGTGACCCTACAGACCGGGCATCGTACAAGTCATTATTGATGCTCATCTCTGACTAGAATGATACACCCAGACCTTTCCCTAAGAATCAGACCAGAGGAGATTTGTCCCTGGTTGCAATATGGAAATTAACATAGCTCAGTTGATCTGAGAGTTGGATCTAAGACTTTGCTCAGAGGGCGGCGATGTGGTCTTTAGATCTTGAAAAAGCATTTGACACACTGAGCTGGAGATTTGTATTTGCTGTCCTAGAGTGATTGGACCTCTGAGCCAATTTCCTTAAAAGGACCTTGCTGTTGTACACAAACCCCACTGTTAGTTAGAACGGATCCGGTGATTTTGTGATCTCAGGCCATAAAAATAGGGATGAGATTGATTTGTGTCCTGTCCCCGGTTACAATTCTCTGGCAATGGCACCATTTGCTAATGAGTTGGCATTGGTGACGGGAGGCATACATTATCGCTCCATGCAGGTTTATATGTGGATGATTGCAAATGACTCCAGAGAAGAATCCAATATGACAATGAGGGCGCTAGAATATTTCAAAAGTATATCCAGGCTTCAAGTTCATTTGAAAAAAGTGCCGCATATTTCTGATGCGCTCTGACTTGCATACGGCAACTCTTCCTGAGGTTTGTCAAGGATTGAGATGAGAAGTCACTTGATTTCAATGTCTGGGAGTATGAATATATCATAACCAGGGCCGCTGGAATTATGCTGCAGGAGAGCTTCAAATTATGCAGTAAGGTTGAGTAAATTATGTAGCAAGAAAAGGCAAATTGTGTGGCATAATGTGGCACATTTTGTAATAATATTACTTCACTATCTCAATTTTTTTTAACTAACTAACACTCTCTGGGCATTGGTTGCACCTCATTGGTACCCGTTTGACATCCAAATATAGCAATAAACCACATAAAGGCGACCAGTCCAGCTTTGCAAAAGGCCTCCCACTTTGCAGCAACACGAATTGTTGCATTCTTAGTAACTTTTGAACCGTTTGACCTAGAAACATTTTTTTTGTTAAAATCTGTAGATTATGCGGCAGATGATGGAGTATGTGGCAAATGTGGCAAATCTATAAATATGCGAAAATCGCAGTGGCCCCACAAACACATAATTCCAGTGGCCCTGATCATACACAAAAAGATATCCTAGACGGGCACGTTAGGATAGCTCTGGCTGCAACAAGAGGAAATGTACCCTTCAAGAAAACTCTGCTGCAATCGAAAGCCGAGCAGGAAAGGTTGCAATGTCAACAAGCATTGGCATAGCCAATAGGTCTCGCCTTTGGCACCTTCCAAGTGTTTAGCCATGTAACAGTTGCATAACGAAACACTTAGAAGGTCCCAAAAGCGAGACCTATTGGCTACGCCAATGCTTGTTTTAACTGCTGCAATCTATTGAAGCCTCACGGAGAACATCAAAGCGGCCGTGCGGCGGCGAAAGTGGAAGTAATCGCGGTAAAGCGCGACGCGTGCGCCCGCGCGCATGCACTGTAGCTCTAGGCTTGCCTGGTAGCACTTTTTGGAGCCCTCACAAAATGTCTCGCCAGACCAGCGCATGCGCTGGGTCAGGCGAGACCTAAAAATGGTGGTCTTCCTCCGAGCTGTATCTCCAGAGTCTTCTTTCTGGAATTGAATGAACTGCTTGTGGACTTAAAGCCAGATAAATGAACATTTTGCTATTTTGTAATCAGTTGCAAAGTGGTAAACAAAATATAGGTTCCGCTATGTACAAAAGCATGGAGCACATGCATGTGTTATTTCGATTAGTGAACTGGAAGGTTTCCATTATCATATGTTATACATGTTCGCAAATAGTGGATTGCCGCAGATCGATGACTTCAATTTACATGCAATTTACCACCAAGTGGAAGCAGGTGGTAACCAGGTGGGAAGTATAAGAGGAGACCCAGAATGCATTGAACTTTTTCACAATTACTACCATCTTTGCTCTGGGGTGGGGCATGTGTTATTTTGTTCGTAAGCAAAAGAGAAGGAAGAGGAAGAACAGACTTTACAGAGAATATTTGAAGCTGTTTGACCAAAGTGAGGAAGAAATATATGCAAAGTTTAGCTTGAGTAGGGAAGTTATTTTATATATAGTAGATGAATGAAACCCTATTTTGAGTAGAAGGACCCTGCAGAGTCAGGCTGTTCCTGCCCATATTCAAGTAATGTGTTCTTTTAGTCTGTTAGCATCAGCATGTTTCACGAGTTTTCAGGGCATGGGTGCAGTTGGAAATGGGACATTTCAAAGTGCACTTTCACGTGCCTTAAAAGACTTTTGGATTCACTTTTGTTTTTAAACTTAATTTTTCCATTTTTACAAAAAGAAAGGTACGGCACAGTGATTGCAATTAACAAATACGAGATAAGCAATACCATTTCATACTCCCTTACATGCAGACATACAGTGATCACAAGGTAGACGCAGTAATACATTTGGATTCACCTCTGAGTAGAATACATGTGAATATCTCCTTCGCAAATACTAAACAGGATTTGCAGTACACTATGTTAAAAGTATATGGTATGGTCAATTCCCTAATACCATTAGCTGTATGGCCGTCTTTAGGGTAGTGGAACCGGTGCAGCTGCACCTGGCCCTGACTTTGGTAGGGGCCACTGTGTTTCAAAATAACTTATGGGTTTAAAAGCTTGAACCTCCTTGTGCGTCCAGCAGTTTTCAGGTAACAATAAAAATGTCAAGATAACTCTGGTGATTAATGTTACTGCTGGTGAGAGATCAGAATTATGTCTAGTGGCAGTTTTTACTCATCATAATGTGAACTATAAGTAGTGCTTTAAAAAAAATTAAACGTATTCAGAGAGGGGCAATGGGTGAGGGGTGAGGGGCACTGTTGGAGAGTGGTAATGAAGGAATTTGTGGAGAGAGAGGTAAAGGGGGGCACCAAAAAAACTATTGTAACAGGCGCCACCATAGTAAAGCCGTCCCTGATTAGGTGTGTAGTTGGGACATGTCTGCTTTTATGTCCACTGCCACCAACAAAGTAGGTGTGTAGCAATCTAAAAAAAATCTACATTCACTAAATATAAATGCTGTTTGTAATTGTGAATGCCTACGAGTTATACATTTTTTAAAATCATTTTGACCTAAATGACTGTTTCTCCAGTAAAGAGTTAGGAATTAGGTACTTATTAGGTACATTTCAATCGAATATAACATGATATTCAAAAACAATTTAAATTCTTTAGAGGACAGTGCATATGTCATCAGTCCACGAATCGTGGCCCCTTCCCTGAATACCTGTACACCAAGAGAAAGGGGATACAAGATACAAATATTAAAAACACCATCAGTTGTGAAGCGTACATTTCGATTACTAAAATGGAGATTTAAGTGCCTACACAAAAGAGATGGGGTATTGCAGCACATAGCTGAGACTTGTTGTAAAATCACATCATGTAGTTTAGTTTTACACAATATAGCAACACGTAAAGGACTTCCTGTCGAACATGACAACGATGACTTAGACGATAGTGACTCACATCCCCTTCAAGAACAACATTGGAGAGCTGCAGATGGTACCACTTGTCAAACAATTATAACAAAAAGCATTTTTTAAAGTAGATTGCCTAAATATTTTTAATTTAAACAATAACAAAAAAGCATTTTCACATTTTTAACACAATTAATGTTTCTTCACAGATGAACAAATATACAAAACAAAACAACAAAAAACAGGCTTGTCTCGCACACTATGATACATTTTTTTTGTTTTAGAAAACAAATTATATGAATTTAACCTTTTAAAAAAATGGAAATATAATATAGCAATAAATAAACTAATTTTTGTGTTTCCCGCTGAGTACTTGGGCTCCTTCCAATCCGGTTGTAGACCCCACATCTTTTCCCTAAATTGTACGAGAGTGTATTCGAAATGTGTGTGATGTTTCTAGGACAGATGTGCCACAGAAGCTTGAAGCCTCTTTGTTCTCAATTGGCTCTGTACACAGTCTTGTGATGTCACATGAACTGTTTTTAGTAAAGTGTTTGTTATTTTTTCGAATCCTCTGGATTCCTCTCCACTGAAGTGACCTATTATAACCTTAGAGCCCGAAGTAGCGGGCTCTACCGGACATTAAAGGCCCGGTTCAGCATTAAAGGCCCGAGCCGAATTGCAACAGCTGTGAACAAACATTGGAATGTTGATGCTCCAGGCTTCTACCATCCATTAGATGCCCAGAGCACTCCATTGTCTTCAATGCAGCGCTCAACACTCCAGTGGTCTAATAGATATTTACGGTCCTCCTAGATAAGATTTCTGTGGTGGAGGCTATTCTATCAATAAACACCCCCAAAACTTGCAGCCTTCCAATCATGTTTTTTTTGCCGATGTCTTTGTGGCTGTGTGTGCTTCTATGAAAGAGGAAAAGTTTCCTCTTTCATAGAGGCACACGCATCCTTTATAGCCACTGTTAGTTCTTGCTTTTGATCTGTCATTTCTTAGTGTCCTCTGTCAAAGCAGCAAAGCATTCCCTCATACTTTTTCCAAGTCCTTCCATTTGACTTACAATCATTTTCAGTTTTCTATAAGGCCTGTCTAGTCATGATTGAATGATGATAAGTAAAATCTTCCTGGTCATTTGCATGAAGAAAGAAGAAGCTATTGAAGAGCTTGTGGATTTGGTATACTTCCAAAGAAATTGTGAGGCTCTAGTGTAGTAACCCTCAAAGATTGGCTGATACTGTTGCTCACAGTCGTCAAGCAAAAGACGAGGTGCTCCTCCTCTGACAACCACTGTTACTGCAGTCGGCGTCAAATACTAAGGCTTTAGTGAAGGAACCAGGAAGATTCTACTTATCATCAGATTCAATCATGACTAGACATTCCTTATCGAATGTTCATAAGGGTCACACAACAGTCTATTTCATCGTCCTGAACATGGTCTAACGGATGCATACACCAACAAGACCGAAACGTCGACAACCTCATCTATTTCCTTATTGTTTGGTTTCTCTATAGAAAGTGTTTTTTGTTTTGTTCAGATTCACTGTTCTGTGTATCTATTTTTGTTTGGAATAGATGTTTGCAATAATGACTCTGAGGTATCAATAGCACAGAATATTTTTGCAAACCTCGGTCATTTCTGTGTTGCTTTAATCTATTGTACCCTCTCTATTCATATTATTTAAATTTGATTCATGAATACGTCACACCTGTTTCATCATTATCTTTTATAGATCTTTTGGAAAGAAATTAAAAACTGAATTGTAGATTGTTTAACTGTAGGTTACCGGCTGGAACCTTGATACATCATTGCACGAATGGTTCAACTGAGTGTGCCTAAATGAATCTCTTGTAGGCACATTTACCTGTAAATACTTAACCTTCCCAAGCCTCCAAGGGTCGATTGGGTTTCCCAATTTCTTTTCCTGTATATTTACAAGGCTGCATTAAGGCAACAAAAGTGGCTTAGTGCTGCCACATAAATATGCAGCAGGCTCCTGCGCCACGTAACATCACAAAAAGTGTTGTTCTGGTGGCACAAGGGGCCTTATAAAGGAGGCCCTCTGTATTTAGCTAATGTGAATCATACTGAATCGCTATTAAGAAGCAGGGGCATTTGTACATAAGGTATAGCGTAGCAATTGCCTGTTATTCACTATATCTATTTATTATTTTTGTACATCCTGCCCTGGGCAGTGCGGAGTGGTTCTGAATAAGTTATAATTCCAAACTAAGCCTGGGCAAAGTACTACGCTACGCTTGCGTAGTTTGCGAAGTTTGCGCTACTTCGCATTACGCGAATTGCACGTAGCACAGTGAAAACACGCGTAGCGTAGCGCAGTGCAGCGGTCATTTTTTGCTTGCTCACGGTCCTCAACGTCAAGTTGGCGACTGCGAGCATGCAAAATGACATCCCGGTGAGACTTTTTCCTCGTTCGCGATCAGCAACATCAAGTTGCCGATCGCGAGCGTGGAAAATAAACCTCCCGACGAGATTCTCAACGCGGGGAGGTCAGGTTTCTCATTGTGAGTGATCGCATACGCGACCGGTCGCGATGAGAAACTACCAGTCCGCGTTGAGAAAGTTGCTGCTCGAGTAAAAATCTACTCCAGTGGCAGAAAACTGCAGCTCGCACTGTGCAAGATGCCGTTTTCAATGATTGCACAGTGCTGGATGCTTGTCCGCACTGTGCAATCATTGAAAATGGCATCTTGCACAGTGCGAACAGGGTACTATGCAGCTCGCGAAGTGCTACGCGTAGCTCGCGTAGTGCGAAGTGCACTTTACGTAGCTACGCGTAGCGCTACTTCGCGAACTACGCCCAGGGTTATTCCCAACATGAGTTGTATTGCTTTACAGCCGAGCTACAATGGATGGCAAGTTGGCTGCATGAGCTAGGGGATAAAGATTAGGGACTGGCCTGGATAGAAGCTTTGCAAAGATTGCTAAATATTCTTAAATATTGTTGGCTGCATAGCCCTAAGTGCACACACTGGTTGTTCTCCCAAAGCCCCAGAGGTACCACTATTGTGATTGGTGAAGGAAGGGGGAGGGGGCGTCCTTTGAAGCCAAGGGATGAGAAAGGGCTGACTCAGGTGGGAGATTTAGATGACGGAGAAACTTTCAGGCAATTTCGGAACCTAATGGACAAAAGTGACTTACTAATGGGAAACAGCCTTTACAACGCAGGCAAAGCCACACATGCCGTTTACCAGCAAGCGCAACCATGCTTGCCTAAACCACGCATATGCCTTAACCACGCCTATGCGTGGTTAAGGCAGTACACGGTCTAGATGCGTGGATGAGTGGGCACAGGAAGTGGAAGGATTGGGAGAGGATGCGGACTGGTAAGTGGGGTTGCGGTTGGGTTTTGGAGGGGTGTGGCAGTAGTTTTAGGAGTGAGGGCAGCTTTTAGGGCTCAGGGGGGTCAGGGTTGTTTATAGGGCAGGATGTGGGGTTTTAGGGCTCAGGGAAGTGGGGGTAAGGGTAGTTTTAAGTTTTAGGGAATGGGGTAGTGTTTAGTGCTCAGAGGGCGATCGAGTTGTTTATAGGGCAGGGCTAGGGTTTTAAGGCTTAGTGAAGGTGGGTTACAGTAGTTTTAGCGGTGTGGATAGTTTGTAGGGCTCAGGGGAGGTGGGGTTATTTATAGGGCAGGTGCCAGGATTTTAGGGCTCAGGGCAGAGAGGCTGGGGTGTGATCTTTACAACACATTACTTTACTAATCATGCCTTTACCACAATATTGCATGGTAGGGCATGCGTGGTAAAGGAATGCGTTGTTCAGAGTTGTTTATAGGGCAGGATGTGGGGTTTTAGGGCTCAGGGAAGTGGGGGTAAGGGTAGTTTTAAGTTTTAGGGAATGGGGTAGTGTTTAGTGCTCAGAGGGCGATCGAGTTGTTTATAGGGCAGGGCTAGGGTTTTAAGGCTTAGTGAAGGTGGGTTACGGTAGTTTTAGCGGTGTGGATAGTTTGTAGGGCTCAGGGGAGGTGGGGTTATTTATAGGGCAGGTGCCAGGATTTTAGGGCTCAGGGCAGAGAGGCTGGGGTGTGATCTTTACAACACATTACTTTACTAATCATGCCTTTACCACAAAATTGCATGGTAGGGCATGCGTGGTAAAGGAATGCGTTGTTCAGACACATAGGTTGTTAGGGCTGTACTGTAGAGGCATGCATGGTTGAGCCATGCGTGCCTCTGTCATCCAACCCATACTAATTCCTTCTACATAGATCCGTGGTGGTAGCAGTGAAGCAAATGTGGATAGATGGGGAAAGGGAGTCTGATGCCACACACAAAGGGCTACATATGTTACGCTATCTGTGTAGAGGTACGAAAGCAGCCTCTTTGCTGTATCAGGTGATCCTTGCCCAAGAGCGGCTATTAAAATGAATTGATGGAAAATGGTAAGTGGATTTCAATATCAACCTATGAAGGAACCAACCTAGATTAGTATACTGAGCGTGCACCAAAGGTAACCAGGAACACCCATTTTAGAGAGATACAGGGTAATTATCTACACCCAACCTGCTGCATTACTCCCCCAAAGATTAACAGATTCTACACAGGTGCGGCTGCAATGTGCTGTAGATGTAGGGACGCCGATGCAGGTTCACCACATCGTCCGTGACCGCCCACAAGCGGGGAGATACTGGGAAGAGGTAATCTGGGTCTTAAACCAGGCCCTAGACATGCAGAAAAATTGTTTTCCCGTGAGCAGTTAGGAAGTAAGTAGTTAAGTGACTAGTGGGAACACAGGGAAAGAACAGGTGATAAATAATCAATAGGGTGTCCAAATGGTTAGTTTCCATAAGCTGAGAGACTGATCCATGACAGACGCACTGTCAGCAGGAAGCCCAAAGTTAAGAGACCGAGGCGTGAATTCAAATGGTTATGTTAAGCCCAAGCTGAATAGTGAAGCAATGCTCAGTCAGACACTGCTGTGTATAAGCAAATGCACATGGGTAGTACATATGTATACTGAACATATTTACAGGGATGGCACATACGCTTCTTGGAATGCAAATGTATTGTATTGTAATTGCATTTCTATAGCGCTCACTACCCCTGAGGAGGCGTTGATGTGCTTTTTCGGCGAGTAGCATGCTACTGCGGAACCCATGAAGGATTATTGTTGAATTAGTATAGTGAAATATGTAAGTACTTTGAGTGGTGGATAGGTTAATCAGTTCATTGGATTCAGAAGGAGGGATAGAAGAGGGAAGAAGGTTTGCATTTATATAGCGCTTGTTACCCCGGATGGGGTATTGAAGCCCTTTTTTCGGCGAGTAGCACGCTACTCCTGAACCCATAAAGGATTCGCGGTGAATTAGAATAGTGAAATATGAAATTAATTTGAGTGGGATATATTAGTCAGTTATTTGGATAGAGAAGGATAGCAGAGGGATAGAAGCGGGAAAAAGGTTTGCATTTATATAGCACTTGTTACCCCTGATGGGGTGTTGAGGAATTTTTTGGGCGAGTAGCACGCTACTCCGGAAACCCATAAGGATTAGTGGTGAATTAGTATAGTGAAATATGAAAGTAATTTGAGTGGTGGATATTAGTCAGTTAATTGGACTGAGAAGGATAGCGGAGGGATAGAAGAGGGAAAAGGACTGCATTTATATAGCGCTTGTAACCCCTGATGGGGTGTTGAGGCACTTTTTGGGCAAGTATTACGCTACTCCGCAACCCATAAAGGATCAGTGGTGAATTAGTATAGTGAAATATGAAAGTAATTTGAGTGGTAGATATGCTATTCAGTTATTTG